>NC_073303.1:231997779-232668530 GCF_027595985.1 Sorex araneus
CCTGTGGGGCTCAGGGGACCTTATGGGATGCTGAGGATCACCTCACCTTAGCCCCAAACCCTCTTAACAGAATCAGCGGTGACCTTTATGAAGACTTGTGGGCACAGAGCCATCCCCAGCCCCTTGGGCTGTGCCCAATGATGGAGCCACACTTCCTGGTCCCTTGAGTTCCACTCCGGAATATCCTGTTCTCCTCTGCCAAGAGGGGTCTATGGTTTGATAAATCACAGTTGTGGGCCTTTGGGGCTGGAATCAAAGCATCCATTTTACAGACCAGGTAAACTGAGGCATGGAGCGAAGGTCTTCCCATAGCCACAATTGAGCTGTAAGGCCTCCCTGTCTGTGGGATGAGGACAGCGCTGGGAAGGGAAGGGCGAACTCAAGCCGCACCTCAGCACTTCTGTGTGATGAAAACAGGCCTCAGTTTCCCTGTCTGCAGAGCCCACGAGCCCGCAGCACCCTTTGGGGTGTTCCTGGCTCAGAAGCTGATGGGGGTCTCGCCTGGCATTGCGCCCCGCAAGCTCCGCGGCCCTGTCCTCACCGGTGGGTGCGCCGAGGCCTCTGGCAGCCCCCCGAGGTTCCGGAGCGGGAGCGCGAGCGCGAGCTGGGCCGGGTCCGGGGGCTGGGCCGGGGGCGAGGGCAGAGGCGCGCCCCGGAACCGGGCCGCGAGTGCGACTGTCTGCGCTCAGGGTCCAGCTCGGTTTCCAGGGCGTCCCTGCAGAGGGGAGAGGGCGTACGTGAGCGCCGCGACCCTGGGATCCTCGGCTACTTACCCGGAAGCTGCCCCAGATCTGGGGCCCACCCAGGAGCCCACCCCTTTCCCTTACATTCCCCCCAGTGGATCAGCATCAACTTGGACCCACTCCCCAAATGCGTGTGACCCCGGGGGTCCCTCCCTCAGGCCCTGCCACCAGCGGCCGAGAATCCGAACCCAGGACTCTCTCCCAGCGCACCGGTCCTTATCCGCAGCTGGCTTTTCAGGGATCACGCCCCGTGTGGTGATTGGGCGAGAGAACTTGTTTCTGCGCAGCCATTGGATAGCGGGTTCGTCCCGGACCCGCCCTTTACTCACACGCGCTGGCGCAGCGTCGCCTCCCGGGCCGCACAGGCTCCGCCCTCGGCCTCAGCTGCGCGCGCCCGCCTCTGAGCCTCGTCCAGGAGCCGCGCGGACTCTGCGGCCGCCGCCTCCCAGCGCGCCACTGCCTCTGCGGGAGCGGGGGCGCGTCAAATTGCCCAGCCCAGGTCAGCGGGCATTGCTCTCTGAAATTTGGTTGCACGTCTATGCCCTGCACCTTTTTCCTGGGTTCCCGGGGTGCCAGGGTTCCCCGAGACCTTTAGCACTTTGCCTGTGCTCTCAAACAGGCTTCCGCTGTAAGGTTGCATTTTTCTCCTGCATAGCCAGGAGCCTTCAGACTCCTCCCACCTCTGGTCCGGCCCCCACTCTCTTCCCACCCCACCCCCGCACACGTACCTGTCAGCTCCCCGTTTTCGGCCCCAATCTGGGTCCCCCGCGCCTTGGCCTCGTCCATCTCGGCTTTGAGTGTGGCCAGCTGTCTCTCGAGCAGGCTCTGCAGGAGATGGAATCACTCGCTTTCCCTTTCCGAGGGAGATGGCAACAACGAGGTCGGAATTATTCTTTTTTCTTTTTCTTTATGCTCAGGGATCACTTCGGGGGGGATTGGGGGAGTTTCTGGGGTGCTAGGGGTTGAACCTGGATTCACCTCATGCAAGTCAAGGGCTCCAGCTCCTCCAGATGTTTTCTTCCTTTCTTTAATATTGGGGGAGGCTCAGGGTTACTCCTGGTGCTGCTTAGGGACCATATTGGATGCCGGGGATTGAACCATGTCATGCATCTCATCCATCTCATGCAAGTCAAAGGCACCCCCGCTCTCTGTACTAACTCTCCAGCTTCACTTCTCGGGTTCTTTCCCTACCCTGAGCCTCCCCACGTGTCAGCCTTGAGCACAGCTGGGTGTGACCCCAAAACCAAAAATATAAAGAGTGAGCTGGAGGGTGGTCATAGGGCAGGGCCGGCAGACAGGTACCTCCCCCAGGCCAACTTTAGCCTCCTAATTATAGGTGCCAGGAATGTCCCTCCAGAAATAGGGCTGCAGGGTCGGCTGGGGAGGAAGGTTCGCAAGGCCCTGCTCTGGTGGCTGGGGTGTATCCGACCTGCCGTCTTTGTAGCATGCAGGGATGGGGGTCGTCCGGGTGAGGGGGACTCCAGTGCACCCGCGTTGGGGAAAGTCATAGACGCTCCCTCGGGAGCCTCCATCCCTGGGAAACTTGGGTGCGCATGCGGGGAACTATCTTCCCACTTCCTAGATTCTCCATGTCCTCGGCCCGTGCCCAGCCCCGCTACCTGGCGGCCCTCGCAGGCCTTGAGCGCCCCCTCTAGCTCCCGGTGCGCCCCGTGCGCCTGCTCCAGCCGCCGCGCCACAGCCGCCCGGTCCTGGATCGCCTCGGCCAGTTGCCGCCGCAGCTCTTCGACGTCGGGCGCCGGGAACCCTTGCGCCGTGGTGGCGTTGTCGGTGGACGCGGGCGCGGGCTCCGGGCAGCGAGAACCCCGGGCAGTGGCGGCCGCCACGTTCCACGCCAGCAGGGCTCCCCCAGCCGCAGAGACCGCCAGGAACACCGCTGTCGCACACACGGCCAGCGCCCGCCACGCGCGTCCCAGCTGCCGCCCGGACTCGGCCATGCCGCTTGCTGCAGCCCCAGACAGCGGCTAATTGGCACCTGGGGCTCCCGGGACATCCACGGATCCGCCCCGCCCGGCCCCACGGGAGGGGCCGGACCCGCCAACAACCACGCCAAGACCCACGTAGCAACCAGCAGGGACTTGGCCTGAGGCCTACCTGCCCTGCACAGGCTGTGTCCGAGCTTCAGTTTCCCCGGCAGGCAGGAGCCAGGCCCCAATGTGGGAGTGACGGGCCCCCAGGGGGGCTTATGTGAGGCGGGGAGGAAAGAGTCCCTTTTTCCCCATCTGCTTCTGCCACCCCAGGACCCAAGGTTACCGGGCTCTTATCTTGCCTTGCAGAAAAGAATTTCAGGAGTGGACAAGCAGTGAAGTAAAACAGATTTTACTGGAGAGTCTTAGGAAGGGGAGGAGGGAGAGAAAGTGAGAGAGTAATACGCAAGAGAGAGAACCCTGGCTGCTCCCAGGGCGGAGAGAGCCCCTACACGCATCCCAGCATTAGCTAGGAAAGTACACATCTCAAGAGGGGAGAAGCAGGCTACACATGTGTTCGGCCACGTGGGCACAAACAGCTCATGGGCTCGAGCAGCATCTGTGTACCCTCCTTTTGTTCAAGGTGGCTTTCAGAGGGTTTTCCCAAGCTGTCCCAGGTAGGGCTTTCTAGCTAGATAAGAGCCCGTTGCTAGCGTAGTCAGGACCTTTCTGTGAGGAGGGGTCCTGTCTCCTCAGGGTCGGCTGCTGGAGAAGGCCTTATCAGGTCTTGCTTTCTGTATCCACCAAGTGGGTCAGACTTAGAATTAGTGGCTTTTATTTCCCAGAAATTTCAATGCCATGATGTGGGGGCCCCTTTCCTAACCTCTCTGCCTGGATCAGGAGCACATCACGTGTTCCTGGGTCCGGGCTCGAGGTGTGTGTCTGCTCAGCCCTTATTCCTGGCTCTGTGCTAGGGTCACTCCTGGTTGAGTTTGGGGACCTTATGGGGTGCCAGGGATTGAATCTGGCCGCAGTCAAGCCTTCCCCGCTGGCTGAGCACTCCTGCTCCAGCCTCAAGTCCAGCAGTAATGGGGGGGGGGTGCATCAGTGAGAGGCAGGGAGGCCATCGGAATCCCGGGAGAGGCTTTCCCTGCCTCCTCGGCTCCTTGTTGTGGCCCTTTTGGCCAAAGCGGCCAGTCAGACGACTATCGGGGGTTGGCGCACCGCTCACCGCCAGGGGTCGCTGTTGGCTCAAGAGCACTGCAGCCCCTCATGCACTGTCCAGTCTTTTGAGACAGGCGCCGGTTCTTGCAGCTAAGTGCACCCGGTCCAGTCTGCAGTCAAACCCAAACTCCCCTTCCTGGCCAGAATCCAAGCCCCATTTCTTCTTCCCCCCAAATCTGCACGCCCATCACTCCTAGAAGTCCCTCCCTCCTCTGTGACGCCCTCCCAAAGCTTCCCTGGTGCCTGGCACCCGCCCTCTCCTCCCTCTTTGCCCTGATTGTTCCTCACCTCCCCCCTCCAGAGCCACCCTCCCCACCAACTCACGCCCCTTTTCATGAGCTCTTACTGCTGGGTTTTTCTTTTCTTTTTTTTCCCCTTTCTTTTGGGGGGACACAACCAGCTATGCTCTGGGCCTATTCCTAGTGGGCTCCAGCCCCCACAGGGGGTGCTGGGGATGGAACCTCAGTTGGACACAAGAACAGCAGGTGCCCTCCCCGCCGTTCCATCTCTCCAGCCCCTTATCACTGTTGTTAGGTTTCACTGTGTCATTCCCCCAGAGCCTGGGTGAACCCCTAATGCCCCAAGGCTGCCTCTCCTCTGCCTTGTCCCTTCTGGCTGGCAGCAGCCTGGCACTCGGCGTAAGCACTGCTGGGAACGGTAGATGAGGAGATGCCGTCAGGGCTTGGCCGTCCCTCCCTCCGCCCGAGAGCTCGGGTCCAGATTGCGGGATTTTTAGGACAAAGAGGCTGAAGCACCAGCTTGTGTGCAGGAGGAGTCGGGCTCCATCCCCAGCACTACAGTCCTTGGAGGACCGCAGGAAGTGACCCTCAAGCAAAGAGCCGTGAGTAGCCCCTGAGCACTGTTTGGTGTGGCCAGAGAACCAGAGAAGTATATACCCAGGCCACTGGGAGGGGGAAGGGGCGGGGGGGAAGACATTTAGCAGGTCCAATCTGTCCCCAAACTGCCCCCTTCATCCCCAGTGCTGGATGAGGTTGCTCATTTGGGGGCATTCCATAACATGGGGGCAGAGTGTGAGTGTGAGTGTGTGTGTGTGAGAGAGAGAGAGAGAGAGAGAGAGAGAGAGAGAGAGGGAGAGAGGAAGAGAGAGGGAGAGAGGGAGAGGGAGAGAGGGGGAAAGAGAGGAAGAGAGAGGGAGAGAGAGAGGGAGAAAGGGGGAGAGAGGAAGAGAGAGGGGGAAAGAGAGGAAGAGAGAGGGAGAGAGGGGGGAGAGAGGAAGAGAGGGGGGAGAGAGAGGGAGAAAGGGAGAGAGAGGGGAGAGAGAAGGAGAGAGAGGGGAGAGAGAAGGAGAGAGAGGGGAGAGAGAGGGAGAGAGAGGGGAGAGAGAGGGAGAAAGGGAGAGAGAGGGGAGAGAGAAGGAGAGAGAGGGGAGAGAGAGGGAGAGAGGGAGAGAGAGGGGGTAGAGAGGGAGAGAGAGAGGGATAGAGAGGGAGAGAGAGGGGGATAGAGAGGGAGAGAGAGAGGGATAGAGAGGGAGAGAGAGAGGGAGAGAGGGGGAGAGAGGAAGAGAGAGGGAGAGGGAGAGAGGGGGGAGAGAGAGAGGGAGAAAGGGGGAGAGAGGAAGAGAGAGGAAGAGAGGGGGAGAGAGAGGGGGAGAGAGGGAGAGAGGGAGAGAGATGGGGAGAGAGAGGGGGAAAGAGGAAGAGAGAGGGAGAGAGGGGGAGAGAGAGGGAGAAAGGGAGAGAGAGGAGGAGAGAGAAGGAGAGAGGGGAGAGAGAGGGAGAGAGAGAGGGAGAGAGAGGGGGAGAGAGGGGGAGAGAGAGGGAGAGAGAGAGGGGGAGAGAGATGGGGAGAGAGAGAGGGAGAGAGAGGGAGGGAGAGAGAAGGAGAGGGAGGGAGAGAGGGGGAGGGAGAGAGAGAGGGGGGGAGAGAGGGGGAGTGAGAGAAAGGGAGAGGGAGGGAGGGAGAGATTTCCTGGAGAAAATCTGGTTCTGGGACTAAAGAGGGCCAGCAGGAGGCAGCGGGTTCTGTAGGTTGAAAAGCTGGAGCGAGTACTGGAATGTTCTGAACTGTTTCCTTCCTCTGTTGGATGCATCCGTGAATGCGTGTGCAAAGAGACTCGGTCATAGTTAAGGGATTTCTAGATGTGATATTCTTCCCGACCCTCCCCAATGATTGTGTGTGTCGAGGGGAGGCAGCTTTTGTCTGGGACTGAGAGAGCTCTGTGAATCTGGGTGCTGGGCATTTCTGGGGGCATAGGGGAGCCCCTGCAGGAACTCACCCTGCCCCAGGTACCGAGCACCCTTGCCCTGGAGCCACGGGGCTGGGAGTAGGAGATGTTTGGCAGGTGGAGGAGATGAAGATCCTGGGGCAGGAAGGAACTCAGCAAAGTCACCACACAGCCAGTCATGAAGGGGGTGTCCCCTGACCGTCGGGCCTGGAGGCCAGGGGAATGGGGGACGCACTGAGCTCTAGGAATCCGGCCGGAAGCAAAGGTCTGGCCCCAGCACTATGGACAGGAAGCATCTGAACAATGGCTGGAGGAGGAAAACAACAGGAGGAAGGGATTCTGGGGCGTGGGGACTCAGGAATGGGTGAAGGGTTCACCCTTTTGTTCCACAGAAGGGGGTTCCCAGCACTGTGCTTTGCAGGGTGAATAGGAGCAGTTGGGTTGGAGGAGATTGTGCCCAAGTCCTGACCAAGGTTTGGGTTCTCACCCACCCCACTTTTTTTGGGGGGGTCACACCCAGCGATGCACAGGGGTTACTCCTGGCTCTGCACTCAGGAATTACTCATGGTGGTGCTCAGGGGACCATATGGGTTGCTGGGAATTGAACCCAGCTCGGCCGTGTGCAAGGCAAACGCCCTCCCCGCTGTGCTATCGCTCCAACCCCTGTTTTGTTTTGTTTTGGGGTCACACCCAGGTATGCTCAGGGTTATTCCTGTCTCTGCACTCGAGAATTACTCCTGGCGGTGCTGGAGTACCATGTGGAATGCTGAGTGTTGAACCCGGGCCAGCCACGTGCAAGGCAAACACCCTACCCGCTGTGCTGTCGCTCTGGCCCCCATCACCCACCCCCCTTTTTGTGGGAGAGTGCTTCACTCACTGCTCACAGCCTAGGAGAAGGGGAATGGTGAGTGGCCATGAGAGCTTCGCATGATACCAGTGTAAAGGGGACCTGGGAGGTCACGGGGTAGCTGGTGAACCAGGGACACTTCTGGAAATGCTCCAGCACTGGGGTAAACGTGTAAGGGGCCTCACAGCGGGCGGGTAGTGGTGGCACGTGGTCAGAAGCACAGCGAACTCTATTGTCTGGGTCCAGAGGACCCCAGAACCAAATTTTCTATTGACTGTGACAGCAAGAAGCATGCGTGCCCACCCCGCCCCGCCCAAGTGGCTCCGATACGATCCTCACTGCTGCCCTTTCCCCTTCCCCAGCCGTACTGCTGTGCCCACCCCCCTGTCTCACGAAGAGGGTGGGAAGCCAGCAGGATCTGGACCAGTCCAGGCTGTGGTCTTGGAGAGAAGGAAAGACAGAGTCAGGGGCACTGAAGGACTGAAGGCCAGTCCCTCCCAGCCCCGCCCCTCCGAAGCCACGCCCCTCCGAAGCCACGCCTACACGGACCCTCCAGCCCAGCCACCTGCAGAAAGACCGCATCCCCAGGCGGGACCCTCCCCTGGCCCCCACCCAGATAGGCCCCAATTACCAGCTGACTCCCTGAGTGAGGTCACAGGAATCTCAGAGCCCAGAGCAGGAGCAGCCCTGCGAGCACCCAGCTGTTGAGGCTGACTTGGCAGCTGCCGGAGCTTAACTCATCCAGGGACTTGTTCTCTCTGGGTGAACAGCAGGGGGAGATCAGGCGGATCCCCGGCCTGGCCCCTAGGAATCTCCCCTGAGCCCACCAAGAGGTGGATTGGGGGAGCTCTGCGAGCAGCCCGCGAGCCCCCGCTGCACGGCCAGGGGCAAGGCTGTCAGCCCAGCTCTCTCTGCACCCCGCGCTTCCCTGGGCCCGGAGGCACGGCGTGTGGGTGGGGGACCGGACCTGGGGGTGTCAGACTTGGGGGGGCCCGGCTTCTTCAGCGCCTCCTGCAGCTGCTGTTGCAATGCCTGAATCTCCCCTAAAGTGAGACAGAATCAGTGTGCTTCAGCATAGTGCCCACGACCCTCTCCTGGCCCAACACAGATCCCCTCGCCTCTAGCCCACTCGTGCCCAGCACCACCCGGGAAACCCAGAGTGGACCCTCCCAGCCTCCACGGCGTCTCTGGACCCCAGCTCCGGATTCCCCCAAGGCTCCCTGGTCTTCAGTTCCTGACCCACCTAGGCCCCGCCCACCTTCAGGCCCCTCCCCTCACGTTCATGCTGCTCCTCTTTCTCCTGCATCTTCCATTGATGTTCTTTCTCCTTCTTCTCCAGGGACTTCATCAAGGCCACCTGGGTCAAGGGAAGAGGCTGGGAAATGGTTCTGTCCCTGGGCAGCTGTCCGCTCCTTGGCCTTGGGGTCGGGGGTCCAGTGGAGGCCCCATCTTGGGTCCCCACCACCCTCTGCTCCCAGGTCTACCCTAAGGGTGTGAGCCTGGCAGTGGGGACATGGAGGTCCCCATGGAATTCGAGGGCTGTCCATGCCCCACACCCTAGAAACTTCTAAATCCTGGAGATTTCTAGATCTCTGGTCTGTTCCCCAAAAACACTGTGCTTGGTGTTGGGGGACCAACCCAGGGGCATTTCCTAGCCAAATTAGTCGCAACTCCTTTGTGTCTTTCAGACACGAAGCATCTTTTTCAGGCCTGCTGAGGTCTCCAGTCCACACCCTATGAGGTTTCTGCTCCCCCAGACTGGGGCCGAGAAGGGTTTCTCTGTCCCCAAGAGAGGGACCAGTAATAAGAAGTTATATGTAATGAGAATTACGGAACTAATGAAAAGTAAGAAAATGTGATGGGGATGAGAAACTGAGACTGACCCCTAAATTAAACAGAAGGGAGGGAGAAGAATTCCCTTTATGACCCCGGTTAACAGAGATAAGGGCCCACCGGATTTCTGGGAGTGCACTGGGCCCGACAGATTTATGGGGGTGCCCGGGAGACGGCCCCTGAAGGCCGCACCATGGGTGAGATAGACTGAGCCAGCTGAGCACCTGAAGGTTGTACCAGGAGGAAAAGATGCATTCATTATTTTTTGCCAATTACCTCTACCTCCTGTTTTAGTGATAAGAATGTACGTAGTTTGTAGCCCACCTTTAGAGGATAAAAGGGAGACCCTTTCAGCAAACGGGACTCCAAGTCTCTTTCTTTTCTGACTTGGAGTCCTCAGCGCAGAGCCACTAGTAAACTCACTCTCCCACCCTGAACTGCCTCTCTCTCTTTGCCCACTAGCAGCTTGCACCAACACAACGGGGCAAGGGGAGTTTCAGGACCCCCCACCAATGCCACCCATCCTGGTGTGGGAATCGAGGCTCTGGCTGGAAGATCTGAGGCTGCCAAAGGCTCCACTTTTCACCAGCGCCCCAGAGAGAGCTTAGATGTGGGGGAAGCCCTGGAGGGGGAAGCCGCCGCAGCCCTCACCCCCTGCCTTACCACTGTATTGTTGTAGGACACCACTTGCTTCTGGGCGTCCCCAAGTTCCTGCTGGGTCTGGTCAAGCTGCTGCTTCAGGAGGCTCGTCGTGTTGAGACAGCCCTGCTGGGTGCGGAGGCCATCCTGGCAGGCCGGGCTGTTGACAACATGGCCGAGATAGCCCAGGGGGACCAGCAGCACGAGCAGCAGAATCCCCAGACCCAACGCCAGAGCCCGCCAGCAACAGAGGCTCCTCATCTCCAAGTTCTGCATCTCCAGGTCCAATGCGGGAGGAACGTGGTAGAGGGTGGGTGCCATCCTCTGACTGCTGTGAGGAGCTGGGGCGGCTGCCTGCCAGAGTCCCTGCCAGAACATTCTATGCTCCACCCCTCCTGTGTAGGAGTTTGCCTGGTCCAGGGTCAGAGACTCTGGACATTGATGCAGAGGCCCACAAGGTTTCGATTTCGTTTCCCAGCTGGGAGGGAAGTGGGTTATTCCCACCCACTTTCACAGATGCCCTTCGGCCAGCTTGTTTCCGGGAGGAATCTGGGGGCAGTGGCAGAGAGTGACTCAGGGCAGTAGAGCCATGTGGGATATGGCTGTCCCACCTCCCAGCATGTCTCCTTCGTGACAGTTACAATGACTGAGCACACTGCGTGCAGTGCTCTAGCTGGGGAACTGAGGCAGAGAAGGCAGGCTGTGTGGGGGGTGGGGGGGTGGGGACACGGACGAAGTAGAGTAGAACCTGGGTGACCCGAGGCTAGGTTATGTGCTGGGGGTGGGGGTTTCTGTGATGATCCAGCAGTGTTCCACCGGGAAGTCCCCTCCACGGCTTTGAGGAGCAGAGAATCCCCGACCAGAACCAGAATCTCCCCGAACCTGCAGTTCCCCATGCGACCACCAGGGGCCGCCTCACCCACAAACCCTTGGCGGAGGCCTCAGCGCCTAGGGGAACCCGTACCTTCTAGAATCAGTTCGCGGGGGGGGGGGGGGGGGGGGGGCCTGCAGGGTGCAGTGGAGTGGGGGGCAGCCCAGGGGTGCGGGTGGAGACGCACGCCCGAGCACCAGACACAAGCAAGGCAGCCCGCGGCTCGGCGGGAGTGCAGGGAGGTGGCCGGCAGGGGTCCGCGGTCCTTTGACCTCTCCTCCCTGAGGCCAAGGCAGCCAGAGGCTCTGGCCCAAAATAGGCGGTCAGCGGGCTCCCCACCCCGCAGTCGAACCCCTGCATTCCGGAAGGCAGCTGCAATCCAAGCTTGACCTCAGACCCAGAGTCCAGCATTGAACTCGAGTCTCAGTGTTTGGGCTGAGCACCCCCACGCCTGTTCACACCTGCTGTGCCCTACCCAGGTGGACCTGGGCAGAGCTGACAGACTGCCCTGCTCCCAGCCAGGGTGTGTGGACAGGACCCCTGGACTGGCCTGCAGGCTTGGGGCTCAGCCCACTCCCCACACACCGCGGGATCCAGCACCTGTGGGTGCAGCTGTGCTCTGTGTCCACAGCTTCGCAGGGGAGAAGAAACTGGTTTCAGAGGATTCAGGCTCAGACTGGAGAGACAGGAGAGAGGGTCAGGGCCCAGGACCCCATATGATTCTCTGAGCCCCACCAGGAGTGATCCCTGAGTGCAGAGCAGGAGTCACCTCAGAAGTGCCCCCAACAAAGAAAAGCTAAGTTTCAGGCTCGCGTGAGAAGCTCGAGGGGCCACTTTCCCAGCCACAGCCTCGGGGTGGGTGTGGAACAGCCAGGACCTGACTCTAGGCGCAAATATTTAATCCAGTACCTGGCCGAACGGGTCAGCACGTCAAGAGTCTGTCAGGGCCACATGAGCACTGAGGACCCCACCCTGGTCTCCCACGCCCCATCTCCTGGCTTGGCGCCCTGAGAGATGTGATCTTTCTCTGTCCACTGGACAGAGAGAGAAGTGCAACCCTGCGGGTGCCATCCTGAAGGCGCCCAGAAGATGGAGCTGAAACAGTCTCGCTTCCTGGGGCTTCGGGAACTGCTGGCTCCACATCCAACTCCTGCTCCCCACCCTCACCCTCCAGTTCTCCCTCAGAGCCCTCACAGTGCTTCCCCAGACTCATCCTCACACAGTGCTCTTAACAGTGCCCTCCTGGCTTCACACACACCCTCCCCTAGGCTGACACACTCACACACACAGTCACACACTTGCTCTCGTACATCTCGTATCCCTGAGATGATACTTTCTGGCCATGAGCGTCTCTGTTTTTGGGGGGTGCTCTCTCTTTGGGCTCTTGCACCCTCTTTGTGGACTCGCACTCCAGTGTGACCTGGCTTACAGACCAGGCGTAACCAGAATCACGCCTGGCATGAAGGGAACCCTCTTTTTGTTTATGGTTTATTATTATTTTTGCTTTTTGGGTCACACCCGCCAATACTCAGGGATTACTCCTGGCGCTGTAGTCAGGAATTACTCCTGACGGGGCTCGAGTGAATACATGGAATGCCGGGGATCGAACCCAGGTTGACCGCATGCAAGGCAAATGCCCTCCCCACGTACTAATGCTCCAACCCTTTTGTTGTTTTTGTTTGGGGGTCACACCCAGCAGTGCCCAAGGGTCACTCCTGGAGGGACTCAGGGAAACATGTGAACTGCTGGTGATCGGGGCCTGTGTCGGTGTGTTCACGGCCAGCGTCCTGTGGTCTGTGCTTCGGGTCACTCCAGCAGTGCTGAGGTGTGAGGTGGCGTGAGGATGGAACTCAGTGAGATGACAGGTGGGTATTTAAGGGTTGGGGCGTGGGGCTGAAGGACAGTACAGCCGGTAGGGTGTTTGCCTTGCACGGGGCCGACCTGGGTTTGATTCCCAGCATCCCATATGGCCCCCTGAGCACTTCCAGGAGTAATTCCTCAGTGCAGAGTCAGGAGTAACCCTTGTGTATCACAAAAAAAAAAAAAAAAGGTTGGGGAGTTCAGAATGTGCACCAGCTCCTCCTGGGGAAACGTCCTTCCTTGACTTGGGGGCATGCGCCATAGCCCCCCTGCCCTGGCTCAGAATCCCTTTCAAGTATCAGGGCGAATCCGAAGTCCATAGACCTTCCCCTGCACCACCACCAAGGTGTCTGCCCCTTCTCTGCCGCAGAGGGCTGAGGGCTGGCAGAGGGCTGCGCTCAGATGCGAGTGTGACTCCTAGTGGTCACACGCGGGAATTGCCCGGCAGCTCCGGCCGTGTCCACGATCACTCCCGGGGCCCATAAATTACCCACAGCCAAGCTCCCAGTTACCTTCCCTTTTGGGGGAAGCTTTCAAGCACCTCTCAGGGTCCCCAGGGGTGCTGAGAATCGAACTGAACATAACATACATCCTGACCTCCCTGACCACCTTGGTGAAATTCCGAGGATTATTTGGGTTCGGGGAGGTACAACGCGGGTCAGCCTCAAGCATACCCCCCCCACACCCGCAAACACACACACTGCACACAATCGCTCTGGCCGCCTTTTGACTTCATCTTGGTTTTTTGTTTGTTTGTTGGTTGGTTGGTTGGTTGGTTTTTTGAGGGGGGGCTTTTTGGGTCACACCCGGCAATGCACAGGGGTTACTCCTGGATCATGCACTCAGGAATTACTCCTGGCGGTGCTCAGGGGGACCATATGGGATGCTGAGAATCGAACCCAGCTCTACCCGCTGTGCTATCGCTCCAGCCCCTTGATTTCATCTTGGAAAGGGAATTGCACCTGTGAATAAGTCCTGTAAGCAGAACCCAAGGGACCCAAGGAAACCCAACGTCCCTGTTTCTCGTTATTTAAACCAATCGCTACTTCACACATCGGAGGTCCTTGTGAGACGTTTTTCAGAAACGAGAATTGAGGTTCCCCTCCTTCCCCATTCCCACCTCTTATTTTCCCCCTAAAAGTCCTGAGAAGCGGGGAGGGAAGGGGGAGAAGCTGACACTGCCGGGAATTCTGGGCAATGTAGTTCCGGGCAGCAACGCGGAGGCACGTTTCTGACGGAAGTTTCCGGGCGTGGGAACAAGACCCTTTTCCGCCCACGTCGGCCCCGGCGCACCTGAATGATGTGCAAGGGCGGGGCCCTGGTGCGGCCACGCGATTGGTCGCACCGGACGGACGCCCTCGCCAGGCCTTCTGGGACATGTAGTTCCCCGGCCGGCGGTGGCCTGGCCGCTGGGACTTCCTAGCTGGTTCTCCGTGCCTGCAGGGAGATGGAGCCTGGTCCCGATCCCGACGCACCGCCGCTCACCGGCCTGGCCTGGTCTTCGGCCTCGGCTGCCCCACCGCGGGGCTTCAGCGCGGTGAGCGACGTCGGGGCTATGGGCTGGTGGCGTGGCGGGGGCGGGGGGCGACCAGCGGGCGCTGACCCGCGTCCGCGTCCTAGATCTCCAGTACTGTGGAGGCCGCGCCCGCCGCCTTCGGCCGGAGCTTCGCGCAGAAACCCGGCTACTTCCTGTGCCTCAGCGCCCTGGGTAACCTAGAGGTAAGGGGCGCCCGCCGGGGGATCCCGCGGGGACTGCCCGCGCCCCTGGGCGGCTGGACTGACTCTGCGCCGGCTGCCGCCTCCAGAACCCGCAGGAGAATGTGGTGACCGAGATCCGGGTCCTGGTGGACAGGAGCCCCCTCCCGCCGGGCTTCGCCCCGGTCTGCGATCCCCTGGACTCCAGTGAGGCTCCTGGCCCCGGCGTGGGTGGGGTGGGAGTTGGGGGAGCGGCGGGCGACCCCCTGGACGCGCTCGCTGGGCAGCGGCAGGTCGGCCAAGTGAATGTGGCCGCCCCTGGGCACCGCCTCTGTCGCCGAGCATGGCCTCTGCCCGGGCCGGGTTGACAGCGCCTTCTCCCTTGCGCTCCCCAGCTCTGGCGCACGCCTGCTCCTGTGCCTGGAGCACCTTTGCCCACCTCTTGGGTGGATGCTGCGGACTCCACCGCCTCCTGCTCCTTTCCTGCTCCTCTCCCCCCGCTCTCTTGCCCTGGTATGCTGCTCTGCTTCCTAACTCCTGGCTCCTCCTGGTGTCCTGCCGTTTACTCTCGCCACCCCCATAGATTCTTCTTCGTGCTCCCCAGGAGCCCATGGCAGTGCAGAATGCCCACTGCCTAGGCAACTGATGATACAACCACCACTGGCCAGGTGGTTCCCCCAGGCGGCGCCTCAGGGAGCGCATCCCCCACAGCCACCTTTGAGCCTCTCCCCTGCCCCTTCTGTCTTCTCACCCCCTGACCCCCACTCCCAGAGGCCTCCATCTCCAAGAAGAAGCGCTTGTGTATGAAGCTGGTGCCGCTGGGCGCAGCAGAGATGGTTGTGGTTGATGTCCGACTCAGTGGCAAGACCAAGACAGTTCCTGGGTACCATCGTGTGGGGTACGGCCACTTTGCTCTTCTAGTTCTGGCTGGGACCCTCTGACTCCCGTTCTGTGCCTCAGTTTCCCTGGGGCATACCGGTAGTGGGTGGACCTGGGTGCAGGTGGCTTCAGGGCTGGAGCTCGGCTCTCACAAAGAAGTCCCCGGGTCCACCAAGGCGGGGGCTGCTGGGCACACAGGTCCCTCCGCCACTGCCCACAACTGCCCTTGCCTGAACCGCTTTCTTCCCCCAGGGACATGGGGGGCTTCGCCATCTGGTGCAAGACGGCCAAGGCCCCACGGCCAGTGCCCAAGCCCAGGGCGCTCAGCAAGGAGATGCAGGGTCTGTCCCTGGACCCTCCAGGCTCGCCCAGGTGAGTCCTCAGCGGGGGCGGGGCTGATGAGGGGCGTGGCCTGACCCAGCCATCCCACCCATAGCAGCAAGGCCGGCGGCCAGGCGCCCACACTGTCGAGGCTGAGCTCTCGGGCCTCCACCCTGCGGAGGAACGACTCTATCTATGACGCCTCCAATCTCTATGGCATCTCAGGTGCGCCAGGGCACAGCGCTGGACGCGGTGGGCGGCGGTGGTTCCCCAGCGGGTGAAGGGAGGTCTTAGAACCAGCTTGGGTGTGTGTGGTCAGTTGGAGCTGGGCGGGGACACCAAGAAGAGGAGGGGACAACCCCCAGGCCCACCCTCAGTGCCTTCCCCTGTGTGGTCCCTACAGCCATGGATGGGGTCCCCTTCACACTGCACCCTCGATTCGAGGGCCGAACCTGCGGGTCCCTGGTGAGTCTGTGCTGCAGGGGGTGCGGTGCTCAATGTCTGCATCTGGATGGGGGTGTAAGGCCAACAGTGGGCGGGGGCAGGAGTGGGGGGTACCCCAGGCTAGACTCAGAGCACCTGGACTGACCCGTGCCTGCTGCCAGGCTTTCTCCGCCTTCGGGAATCTGACCATCAAGTCACTGGCAGACATCGAGGAGGAGGTGGGTGCCTGGGTGGGAGGGGCGTATCCTGCTACCCCCACTCAGCACACGCCCCTTTCTCACTCTCTGCCCCCAACCTCCCTGCAGTATAATTATGGCTTCGTGGTGGAGAAGACAGCGGCGGCTCGCCTGCCCCCCAGTGTCACGTAGTGGGCCTGTGGGGAAGCCCCATTTCTGGGCCCTGGCCTCGCCCCACCCCAGGACAGCACTCCAGGGCTACGGCCCCGCCCAGATCAGCTCCGCCCTTCCCCACTCTGCCCTGGCTCAGTGCAGGCTCTAAGACTCTGCCACTGGGCGGAGGGGGTGGTGCAGCCACCCGTCTCAACCAGTGCCCAGTGCCTTCAGCCAACAGTGTGTCAAAATTCTGCCGGGGGGACTCCCTGGAATAAACTCCACCTGATACATTCCTGATCTGGCCCCAGCCTCTGTTGTGAATGGGCTTGACTGGGGGGGGTGGGGGGCTGAGGCTCAGTGAGCCCGTGTCGGGTTGCAGGGCCCATTCAGCATTCAGTCTGATGGGGCACGGGGGGCCGTGTGCCGTGTGCTGGTTTGGTGGCCTGGGGGAAGCCTTGGACAGGAGCCCTAGTGCCCTGTACCCCCTCCCTGCTCCTGGCGCCCTCACACACCCCACCTGCAGCTGCTCTGGCACCGCACAGAACCCAAGGCCCCTCAGGAACCAAAGGGCGTTTGTTCTGTGTCCTGGCAGCCACTCCGAGACCAGCCTGGGTCACATTCCAGGGCATCATGGCATGGGACTGGCCCTGAGCACCCAGCTGGTCTCAGTCCCCTGGCTCTGGCCAAGCTAGACAGCACGGCAGTGGGGCAGCCCTGATGCCCGAGGCTACCCATGGGGAAGTTCTGGGCATGCCCCTCAGGGCTCCACACTGCAGGGGGGCCATGTCTGTGTCTCTCTCCAGTGGCAGGTCCTGAGGGCTCTGGCTTGGATCCCCCCGAGACCCAAGAGGGTCCATGTGACCTGACGTGGCAGACCCTTGGGCCTCCGTAAGTCCCACACCCACGCTTCAGCCCTGGCCGCAGGGTGCTCTTCAGTCCCCTGCCACCGGGACCCAGAGTTGCTGTGTGCCAGTGGCTTTCCCCACCTCCCAGCACAACTCAAGAGCCTGTTCTGTCCGCGCCCCCATGATTGCAGGACTCCAGCTGTGGACACCACCCCACTTTCTCCTGTGTAGCTCCTCCACCCACCATGCTCAGAACCAGGCACACAGTGAACTCGGAACTTTATTCTTCCTACTTGGCAGTTGGTGCTGATAATTGTGCTCACTGGGGCCACCTGAGAGACTGACAGCTTCCCAGGGGGTCCCTGAGTCTGTGCATCACAGCAGTAGGACCCCTGTGAATGTCCGACTCGGGTGACAGCCCATTCCCGACACTACGGCCTGGCCACGCCCCAAGCATGGTTCCCACCTGGGAACCTGGGGAGGATGGTGACGCCCCAGGACACTGAGGTGCAGTCTTGAGGGGCCCATGCTCCTGATGCTGAGCTTCCAAATGCTCCAGCCAGGAGGAGTTGCGGGGTCTGATGGCAGCAGCAAGAGGCTTCTGGATCTGGGTGTGAGTCCTGGTTCTGATGCTCAGTACTAGCAGGGAGGTACTTAGAGGACACAGTGAGTCACTGCCCCTCTCTGGCCTCGATCTCCTCATCTGCGAAATGGACAGAAACATTGAGCAAACCACTGCCCTGGCCTCCCTGCCCAGTCCACCCTGCACCTGTCACTTCATTCCCAAGAGTTCCATCTTCCAGCCAGCCCTGACTTGAGTTATTGTGCTGGCCAGTAGGATGTAAATCTCCCAGGAAGCCTTGAAAGTTGTCAAGCCAACCCTGACCTGTGCATATCTGTCTAGATAAGGAGGTAATGGTTGGTTCCTTGGTAGCCATTTTGTGTCATGAGGCAAAGTGAACAGGGATGCTGTGAACTGAGAGATTAGGTTGCCTGATAAATTTTCTGGACGGGGAGTTTGGGCCACACCTGGTGGTGCTCATGCATGCAGGAATTACTATTGGTGGGACCACAGGGGACACCAGGGATTGAACCTGTGTCGGCTGCATGCAGAGCAACCAGCCTACCTGCTGTACTCTCACTCCGGACCCTGCTGTGGCTGCATCTGGACTTGTCTCTCCTGAGTGCTCTCCCTACTTCCCGGCACCATCTCTCTGTCCGTGACATGGGGCTTACACGAGTGTGGAGTCCTTCCCTGAGCCCCCTGGCCGGTGGCCCAGCATGTTGCACATCTCAAGGGTAATCCCTTCCCACGGTCCCCTGCCAGCCAGCAGAGTCTGGTGCGAGCGGGGTGCAAGCAGGCCTCTGTCCTGGCCTCCCCCTACGGTGGCAGGTATGAAGGGGTCCCCAGGCTCTGGACAGGATGAGCAGGGGTTCTGGCGGTGGGTACCCTGCTGATGAGAGGCCCGGGGGCCGGCCTTGCAGCCCTCGATGGGGTGGATGGTGTCATCTTCACAATGCGGCGGCGGCGAAGGGGACAGCTCCTGAGGGCCATGGCGGGAGGCGCGGGCAGTCTGGCGCAGAGTGAGGGTCAGCGCTGCCGCGAGGACGAGGACACCCAGGCCCAGGATGGCGGCGGCGGCAGCCCCGGCCTCAATCTCGAAGAGCAGCAGGGCGTAGATGGACAGCGCTGGGGTTGGGAAAGTCTGGCGTTCATTACCGCGTTGCCCTCAGCAGTCGGCCCTCCGACCCCCCCCTCAGCCATAGCTGCGTGACCCTCTCAGGCCCAGGCTGCCAAGGCCGTTGCCCAGTCGCCTAGCAACGCTGTCGCCCAGTTTACCGATCCGAACGACAGGTTCGGTGCCATAAACCCGAGGGCCCGTCCTGGCTCTGTCACTTGGTAGCCATGACATTGGCGAGGGCCACCAGGACCAGCAGGACCTTTAGCAGTGTCCACCCACCCAGTACCAGGAGTTCCTCCCCTGCACGCTGGATCCCCAGCCTGTCCTGGCATCACCGCAGCACCCTTGGCTTGGCCAATCAAAGCATTGCTTTCGCTCCTAGTCGTGATTGGTGTGGGAATATCACATGATCCACACCCGGCCAATCAGCGTCAGTCCGAGGACTCTCTCTTGGGCTCTGGGACTTTCACTGGGCCTGGGCTGAGGACTGACAAAGGATAGCTTTAAGGTTTTTTGTTTGTTTTGTTTTGTTTTTAGGTCACACCGATTGTACTTACGGGTCACTCCCGGCTGTGCACTCAGGAATTACCCTGGTGTGCCAGGGGACCATACGGGGTGCCCGGGATCAAACCCAGGTTGGCCCATCATACTGTAGCTCCAGGCCCACAAAGGATGGCTCTGATGCGCTAGGGAATTCTTTCTAAGTGAGGTCACCTGAACTCAGAAAGAATGTAAATGGGAGATTACTACTCCGGGGTTTAGTGCGTAGCCACAGATACCCCGTTGCCCTGTCGCAGTGTACACTTCCTTGAGTTTTTACTTTGTTCTTCTGATCCCAATACCATCACCCATACGTGGAAAGGCACGTGGATACAGGGATCGTGCTGAAAGCACTTAGCGATATGGACATCTTGGTCAGGGTTCAGGGGTGGGAGGCGAAGGCATGACCCCAGCACTGCTAATGAGCTCATTGGAGCACCATCTTCAGCCGGAGCCCAAGCTAATGATCGCTTGTCTTTTCAGATACACAAGTCACCTTCTCTGCTTTTATTTGTTTGTTTGGGCGTCACCTCCAACAGTGCTCAGGGCTTACTTCTGACTCTGCACTCAGGAATTACAATTAGCAGTGTTCAGGGGACATATGGGACTCCAGAGCAGTAACCTGGGTCGGCTGTATGAAGGCAAATGCCCCACCCTCTGCCCTATTGCTCTAGCCTCCTTCAATTTTTTTTTTTTTAAAGAACCCCTGTCCAAAGCATTATATGAAGTCAAGCAGCAAAGGCTTTGCAGAATTCCAGTGAAGTCCACATCACCAGCCGTAAGCATAGCCTTTGCATCTTTCTCTCCTGGCACCAAGGAAGAACTAGCAATGGTGCACCCTCTGTGGCTCAACTGAGAATTCCTGCTTCCTGTAAAACGGGTTTTTGCTGGGGCTGCCCAGATCCCCATGATTCAGGGACCCCACTGACTCCACCTACTCCTTGGGGCAGGAGTCTCAAGAACGTGGTGAGGGGCGATAGCACAGCGGGTAGGGCGTTTGCCTTGCACGCGGCCGACCCCGGTTCTAATCCCAGCATCCCATATGGTCCCCTGAGCACTGCCAGGGGTAATTCCTGAGTGAAGAGCCAGGAGTAACCCCTGTGCATCGCCGGGTGTGACCCAAAAACAAAACAAAAAAAAGAACGTGGCGAGGTGTTGGGAGCTGACTCATGGGCTGAGGGCTGTGTTGGATTTATTTCTGGTGCTGCACAGTCCCCCAAGTACTGCCAAGAGTGACCTCTGAGCACCCAGCTGGGAAGATCTCCGAGCACCACCCGCCGTGACCCAAAAAACAAACAATCAACAAAGGAACTTGGTGATGTGACTCCTTGAGGGACCCACACAGGTGAGGGAAAGTGTCTAATAACAGTGTCAGGCAGAGGAGGGGAGCTGGCAGGCAGGTCCTGTGCGGACAATGTTCCCTAAAATACATCCAGCCTGAACAAGTTTCTCCTTTTGACTCTGTTTCAAGTTCGGAGATTTAAAGTTTCAATTCTGCTGGAAAAAATCTGAATGTGTGTTGGCGCCTCACCCCCAGTGCTCAGGGCTTACTCATGGGGGTGCTCTGGAGACCCTATGTTTTTATTTGCCTGTTTTTGGACCAAATCTGGCGGTGCTCAGGGCTCTTGGCTCTGTGTTAGGAATTACTCTGGCAGGGCTCGGGGGACACTATGGGTCAGCCACATTCAAGGCCAGCACCCAAACTCCTGTGCTCTCTCTCCAGCCCCTGGCTTGGTTTTGAGTTTTCTCTTAAGCCATTTTAAGGCACTTTACCTCCAACAGTCACCAAAACAGGGGGTGCTGGGCTGGCCTCTGAAAGAGTTCCAGAGTATCTATAGGCGTGTGATGACAGCGACCACGGGTGGAGACCCCACTCCTGCACCAGCTGGGGGCTTTCACAGTGATGAGACCCTCTCAGCCATTCTCTTCACGGAGGGGACCACGAACACGGTGGGGGAAATCTTCCTGGTGCCCCAGAGCAAGGATGCCTCGGGGGCAGGAGCTGGACCCCCACCCCCAGAGCCCCCCACATTCTGCACCCCAGCACACACCTGCCAGGTAGATGGAGATCCCAGAGCAGAAGAGACCGAGGGCTGTGTGCCTGAGTGGGCGGCAGTCCGACAGGAACCCAGCGGACCTGAGGCTGGCCGGAGGAAAAGTGCTCAAGACGTGCACAGAATCCGCGTCCCCAAAACAATCCTTGAACAGCAAAGGGGTGCTGACCCTGGATCTTCTCTGAGCCTCAGTTTCCACATAAGTGAGGTGGCTTCCCAGGAGCTCTAGACGAGGGAGGGCAGGAGGGAAGGTCCCCCCAACCCAAGGCCCCGGAGAAAGGCTGCGGCCAGGGACTAGGTTCCTACCTGCTTAGTCCAGGTCCCCGGGCCAGCTCGGCGCCCAGATGTCCGCAGAGCGCAGCGAGCACCAGGCAGGTTAGGCCCAGCACGAGGGCCAGCGCGGCCAGCGCAGCAGCTAGAGGCAGCAGTGCCCCGGCCGCGTCCTCGGGCAGCCCGGGGCCGGCGCCCAGCTCGGGGTCCATCCGGGGAACACGCGACCCCCGCAGCTCGGCGCGACCGGCCTGCAGCTGGAACAGTAGCTGCGCGCCCAGCGCTGCCAGCACTGCCGCGGGGATGCCCAGCAGGACCATCGGGGTCAGCACCCGTGCCGGGGCCAGCAAAGGGAGCCGAGGGTTGATGGGGCGTCCGAGAACTCCCCGGGACCTGGCAGGGGCAGGGCCGCAGGAGACTCGATACGTACCGGTCCGCTCGGGACCAAAACAGTTGTTCTGTTCGAAAAGCTTGGATCAAAGTTTAATCCTCAGTCCCAAGACCCTGCGGGCGGCCCCTGCCAGGACCCTGCCGGGACCTGAAGGCTTGGTCGAGAAGGGGCGGGGCCAATACCGGGCGGGACTGAGCTCCTGTTGAGGCGGGGCCAAGGCCAGAAAAGGGCAGGGCCTAGATGGGCTGGTCTCGTGGGGTGGGGGGGGCCGGGGTGGGGCCTTGGAGGGCTGGCTGCAATAGAGCCAAGATCTCTGCTGGTTTAACTTAATGCTGGGCGTGGCCAGTAAGGGGCGAGCCCCAGAAGGGGTGAAAATGGGGACCATGCCAGGTGCAAGGACATGGTGACTGGACACTAGAAGTCCCACTAGCCCCTAAACTCCTTTAAGTCCTCTCTCTCTCTCTCTCTCTCTCTCTCTCTCTCTCTCTCTCTCTCTCTCTCTCTCTCTCTCTCGCGTTACACCCTGCGATGCACAGAGGTTACACTCAGGAATTACTCCTAGCGGTGCTGGGGGGGAGGGGGGACCCTATGGGATGCTGGGAATCGAACCCGGGTCGGCCGCGTACAAGGCAAACGCCCTACCCGCTGTGCTATTGCTCCAGCCCCCCTTAAGCCCTCTCTTTCCCCAATCACCTGTGTCTTTTTCTTCTTTCTGGAGCACACCCGGTGATGCTCAGGGCTTACTCCTGGCTCTGTATTCAGGGATCCCTCCTGGAGGTGCTCGAGAGACCCTATGCGGTGCCAAGGCTGGAACCCAGGTCAGCTGTGCGCAAGGCCAGCGCCCTCCCCATTGTCCTTTCGTTCTGACCCCTCTTTCTTTTCAAAGAAATTTGTTCAAGAAAACAAGAAACGGGACTGGCAGGTCAGACGGTCTTCGCCCAGGGTTGGGTAGAGGACGAAACGGAGGCACAGGGTGGAGCGGGGTTCCCAGCACTGCAGACACCCGGGACACTGCTCCCTGCTGCTCCGCAGACCTGCCACCGGTCTTGAATTTTTAGTAATAAATGAAACCTGAATTTTTATTCTATTTTATGTATACATCCAAGTGGAAAGTTGAGAGCAGAGTCCAGGCGCGAATCACCGCAGTCCATGGCCTGATGGGGATGGACGCTTTCAGACGTTTTTACACAACAGCAGTCCACGTTGCGGTACTGGCCAGCCCGGTACCGGAGCGGGCATCACGCACATGTACCCACAGTTGGGCACACAGAAGTCTGACGGGGACAGCTGCCGCACTCCCCCGCGCCTGCATTTCCTCCTCTGACCTTGTGAGTAGGGGTGAGAGGTAGGAAGGACACACCTCGCCCCCTGACGCGAGGCCTCGGTGGGGACCCCAGAGCCAGATGGGGTCAACAGCAGCTGCCGGGGGCTGGAGCGGGGGCACTGCGGGTAGGGCGTTTGCCTTGCACGCGGCTGACATGGGTTCAATTCCCGGCATCCCAAATGGTCCCCCGAGCACCGCCAGGAGTAATTCCTGAGTGCAGAGCCAGCAATAACCCTTGTGCATCGCCGCGTGTGATGCAAAAAGAACAAAACAAAACAAAACAAAACAAAAAAACAGCAGCTGCCTTGGGAGCGAGGCCCCGCGCCCAGGAGGGGCCTCCCAGTTCTGCCACCAGGTGGCGCTAAAGACAACGCGAGAAGTCTCCTGCTCAGAGCGACCTCCCCATGGGTGATGAGGGGGCGGAAAATGTGGGGCTCACTCCTGGCTCTGTGCTTAGGGCTCATCCCTGGGTTTGTGCTCAGGGCTCACTAACGTCTTTGTGCTCGGGGCTCACTCCTGGTCGGCATGGGGGACCCTACTTGTTGCCAAGGGTGGAATCCGGGTCACCAGCGTGAAGGCAAGCGCTCTGCCCGCTGTACCACCGCTCGGGCCACAAGCAGGTGTGAGTTCTGTATTTTTTTTTCTTTTTGGGTCACACCCAGCAATGCACAGGGGTTATTCCTGGATCTGCACTCAGGAATTATTCCTGGCAGTGCTACGGGATGCTGGGAATCGAACCCGGGTTGGCCACGTGCAAGGAAAATGCCCTACCTGCTGTGCTATCGCTCCAGCCCCAAGAGCTCTGGTTTTTGATTGAGGCCACACTGGAGGTGCCCGGAGATCATGCCGTGACTCAGGAATCACTCCTGGCTGGGGGCCAGGGACTCTTCTTGGTGCCCAGATCCCACTCTGATGGGTGGGCATTTGCGCAGTGACTGGCCTGTATTTTGTCCTCCCCCCACCCCAGGTCCAGCTGTGCTAATCCTAGAGGTGAGCACCCTAGCCCCGTCCTAGTGGAGGGGGGCTTCAGAAAGAAGCTTCAGCTTGGACTCCAACCCCACCAGCCCCCTGCTCTGGGAGGGGATGCTCTGACCCGAGGGAGCCTTCCTGCTCTGTTCCAGTCTGGAGCGCAGGGCCCGGCCCCCATCTCCCGTAGGGGGCCCATCACAGACTTCCCTCTTCTACCACCGGCTGCCTTAGGGGGACTCAGACAGTCGTGGCCCCCCATTGGGGCGCCCTCCTCCCCAGAGTTAAACCCCAACCCCCCCACCCCTAGCACCCCGTGCCGGGTCCTTCCCCCATCTCCGCTCCCTCCAACCGGCTCAGAACAGCGGCCGGGCACCCCCGGGGGCCTCATCCTCCCCGGCGCCCTGCGCCCTGGCCCCGCGCTGCACGCGGTACTTGCGGCGGCGCAGCGGCTCGGTCAGGCTCCGCCGCGCAGGCTCGTCCAGGTCCTCGGCCAGCAGGAAGTTGCGGTCCAGCAGCTCAGCCGCCTCTTGCCAGTTGGCAAAGCAGGCGGGCCCCAGGCGCGTGATCTCCTCGGCTGCATGGCGCGTGAGCACGTCCCCGCCCGGCTTCAGCACCACCACTGCGGGTAGATGCTCCACGGAGAAGCGGCGCGGGAGGTCCCTGTGGGCGTCGGGGTCAGGCCTCAGGGGTTGACATTCCACTTCTGGTCCTGGGGTGGAGGGGCGGATGGCGGTCCCAGCCAGGCACCCACAGCGGCCAGAGGTAGCTGAGCTCCGGGCCGCTCAAGGCTGGTACCCGGCTGCAACCGAGCTCCCCCTCGTCCTCTTGTCTTTTCACGAGACTTCAACCCCAGACTCCCTCTCTGGGGCGCGGAAATGGAGTGGGGGGACTCCTAGTGCTTAGGGGTCCCGCCGGGCTGCTCCTGGACATCCCGCCCTGCTTGGCCCCACCCGCCAGACACACACCCTGTGGGGGTGGGGCTGGAATCGTGGTGGTACATGCGTGGCCTGAGCCCCTGATCGGTCTCCCCACATACCCTTCTGAAGTCCAGGCCAGAATCCTAGCCAGGTCTGGCGAGGAAAAGGGAGGACAGACAAGATCATCCCCAGTGGCCCTCAGAAATCTGCTCCCTGCACATTTCCCCTGGAGTCAGTTGTACAGACACAAAAACTCGACATTTAGCAATGGCTGATGTCACGGCAACAAGCCCTACATCGTGGGTAGAAGTCTGTGCCCACAATCTCTTAGACCAACCCTCCCCCAACAAACCGAAGATGCTGCTTTGGCTAGGAAGGCCCCCCTCCCCCAGGAAGCTTTCCCTGACTTCCCCTCCGCCTCACCTCCTCAGCTGGTCCCCAAAGGGCAGGAAGAGCCACTTTTCAGGCATGTCCCTGAGGAAAAGGTCCTGCTGCTCCTCTGTGGGGTCCTGGGAAATGTATACCAGGGCCAGCTGGGCTGCCCGCAGCACATAGAACTCATCAGTGAGGCGGACAAAGAAGTCCTTGAGTGCGGGCACGAAGGCCTGGCAGCGCGGGCAGGCCCCAGCCCCAAAGAACAGCAGCACCAGCCGGTTCTCCAGCCGGTGGCTCAGCTCTGCCTCCGTGTCCAGCTCGTCCTGGTCACTGTTGTTCCGGATCAGCACACTTCCCGAGAACAGGGCAGCCATGGCTCCTGGGGTGCAGGCGGGCCTGGCCTCCAGCTGGAGCTGCCGGATTAGGAGCCCACTGCTAATCTGCCTAACCCGAGACCTGATTCTGGAGGCCGAGGCTGGGGCGGGCCTGCCTGGGCCCCTGAGCATTCACTTCATTTGCCCCCCACCCACCCACCCGTTTCTTGAGGTCTTTAAAACAGAACTCAGGAGAGCTGGGGGTGCTGCCTGGTGATTCTCCAGTGGTAGATTCGAGGTCCTGCACTGTCCGGGGTATCTTGGACCACTGTGGCAGAGCTTGGTGGCGGGGCTGTGGGGTGTTTGGAATAGAACTGGGATGGTGGCACATAGATGTCTTTATTTGGGGGGCAGGGCTATACCCAGTGATGATCAGGGCTTACCCCTGCTCTAAGGAATCATTCCTGGCAATGCTCAGCTCACCATATGGAATGCTGAGGATCGAACCCGGATCTAGCCGAGTGCAAGGGAAGCGCCTTCCTTGCTGTCCTATCTCTCCGCCCCATCTTGTGTCCTGGTGCCTGCTGTCCTCTGTGGATGGACAAGCCAGTGGTCCTGGCCCCACTCCTCCTCAGATGACCCCTGATGCCATGCTCCCCTGGGGGCTGGCTAGGCCCCGATCCGAGCCTTGCGCCTTGCTCCCTTCACAGCTGTGACCACTTAACCTTGTCCTGATGTTTTCCAGTCTGTGTATGAGTGTTGGGCGGTGGGGACAAAATCCCCACCTGCATTTAGCAACCAGGACTTGAATGGATTCCTCTGTGTGGCAGGGCGAACAGTGGCCAGAGAGACTGACCCAGGTCCTCATCCCCGCGACTTGCGTGGCTGCCCCTCTCCCTTTTGTTATGGCTGTTCTGATCCTCTCTCTCCTCACTGAATGTGGGGGCTGTGAACCTCCGAAAAACATGCTGTGTTGCGTTAATGGGGTGGAGCTGCCAGGACCATGCTGGAGCATCTGGTGCTCTGGTCGTCTGTCTGTCTTCAGGGCCTGCGGGCGGCCTCGTTAGGGACAGGGCATTTGCGGGAGGATCCCGAGAGATCATCCTGGATTACCTGGCTTGCCCCGGTGGGGTGACAAGTGCCCTGACACACACGGGCAGGAAGCAGAGAAGGGCCTGGGAACACCCCCCCAGTCAGGACACTCGAACCCCCAACTGGACGAGAGCCGGGAAGGATACTCCCCAAGATTTCAGGGGTGTTGGGCTCCACAACACCCTAATTTCCAAACTCTTGGTGTCTCCGGAGACTGGAGAGATGCCCCCACCCCACTCATGGTCAGCCACTGTCCCACCCGACCCGAGGCCTTCCACCATGGCCTTAGCACAAGGACACTCTCCTGGAAACATCCTCACAGTCCTGGGCATGACCCCCACCCCCACACACTCTTGCTTTCTGCCTAGCCCTCCTCTACCCAGATGGGAGGCTCGGATATTTAGTGCTCAGGGTTCCCAGATGTGTGCAGGGATGGGGGTAGAACCTGGCGTGGTCTGGAGCTGTATTTTTTCTTTTCTGCTTGTTAGTTTTTAGGACCACATCAGCGATGCTCAGGGTTTGCTCCTGGCCATGTTCAGAGGACCAGACAGGATATTGGGGATCAAGCTCTGATCAGCTACTTGCAAGGCAAGTGCCCTCTCACCCCAGAGCTGCAGTTCTGTAACCCCTGCAGTTCGGAAAAGTACTCAGTCTGTTTTTTTGGTTTTGTTTTTTGGGTCACACTCGGTGATGCACAGGGGTTACTCCTGGCTCTGTACTCAGGAATTACTCCTGGAGGTGCTCAGGGGACCATATGGGATGCTGGGAATCGAACCCGGGTCAGCCGCGTGCAAAGCAAACGCCCCACCCACTGTGGTATCATTCCAGCCCCTCAGTCTGGTTTCTTTCATTCTTAGGAAGCTTACTGAGGACTGTCCCTAAATAGTCCAGGGGCATCTAAGGAAGGGAAAAATGACAAGGAACAGGCACGTAAATGGTTAACAGAGTGAGTGGCAGTGGGGGGGGGGCGGGGCAGGGATGTGGAGAGCAGTGCACAGTCTGGCACCCACTTAAGACAATCTCTCCTCCTCTCCTTCCCCCCCCTTTTTTTTTAAAGAAAAAACTTTTGGGTTTGTAGAGAGTTGGAAGAGAAGCACCATCTGGGTTCAGCGAATTTGGTGATGGGAGGAGGGAACTAGAGGGAGAAAAGAAGGAAGAAGGGATAGGTGGGGGCAGTGGGGACAGGGATATGGGACTGAGAGGAAGGGGGAAGAGGACAGGAGTGAACCCCAGTCCCCCACTGTGTGATAGCTGTGAGCCTGTGTCTTTTGTTGCAAAATGGGGGTGACCCCCATAGAGTCAGCAGGAGCAGAGTTGGCCCCTATGACAGCCTTAAGTTCTGTCTGGGAAAGGGGCTGGCTCTGGGCCTGAGCTCCGGATCTGCCTCCCAGGCCCCCATCCCGCGCAACGGGTGCGGCTGGCAGGCACAGAAAGCGGCAGGGGTGATGCCTGCCCAGCCATGCCCTGCCAGTAGTGCTGGGAGCGGGCCCTGGCAATCTCCCAGGAAGCGCTCTGGAAAGGTCGGCCAAGCCAGCAGGGGCAGAAAACAAGTAGGGGTGGGTGGAAAGGGGTGGGGAGCTGGGAAGGAGGGACCCAGGGCACAGGCCCCAGTGGGCAGTGAGCGCCCAGAGTGGGACCCAGCAGTGTGCAGAAACGGAACTGGGAGCCCCCTGCACCCGCTCCTGCCCTGAAGGTGCCAACGCCTCAGCCTTGATCCTCCTCCCTTCTCGCCTCCTGCAGGAGCTGCTGGGAGCTGAGACCAAGGGCTCCAGGTCAGCCAGAAATCAGGGTGGTAGGCAGCCAGGCCAGCAGTGTCGCACCTAACCAGGGCCTTTGGGGACTGAGGGGGAGCATTTAGGACCTCTGCGTGCAGAGGGGCGCCTTGGGCAGGGTCGGTAGCCTGGTGTGAGCGTTTTCTAGGTGGCGGCTGGGGTTGGACCTCAGGACCTCATCCTGAGGAGGGAGGTGCTTGCTCGGTATCCGCGATGTGTCACTGACAGGCTCTGAAAGCTGGATGAGGTGGGTCCTTGTCATCTATCTGCAAGACCCATTCAGAGGCTCCTGTGGCCCGGACGTTGGGAATTGAGGACTCCCAGGAACTAGTTTCACATCCAGAAGCTCCGAGGCTGAACTCTGAACAAGCTGAGGCAGGAGCCCTGCAGGGCAGCCCAGTTAGAGATCTCGGACTTTCCGGGCCCCGGGGCAGGGATTCTCCACGCCCCCGCCCCGTGGGAGGGACGCACGTGTTTTCTAACGCGGCGCCCAGGGCCAGGGCGGTAGGGGTGGAGGGGAAAACGCAGTTTGGTTGCCATGGAGACAGCGGCGCCGGCGTCGGGCTCTTCTAGCTCCCGCGTCTCAGTGGCTGTGGTCTCTCTGGCCCGGAGCTCTCTCTATGGCCGCGGCTTTCGGGAAGGGGCCGGCCTGGCTGAGGGGCTCTGGGCCACCGCAGTCTGTCGGGACCCGGGGCGGGCCTGGGCGGGCCGATGGGCGGGGCCTGGGCGACAGGTGAGTCGGAACGAGAATGGAGGGGGTGGAACTGGAGCTGGGAATTTCTACCCAAGCCTTGCGCGGGACGGGACTTGAGCGAGGGGCGGAGCCTGTGGCAGATAGGGCGGGGCTTGTGGCGGAGGCGGAGTATGACAGTCACGTGCAGTGCCTGTGGCCCAGGGGGCGGGCCTGGCGACCGCAGCAACAAAATAACCGCGAGCAAGACAGGTGGTTTCTGCGCTGATTGGATAATGGGGGAGTGGCCTAGTCCAGTGACCTGAACGAGCCTGGGCCAGTGTTCTAGGGAATCAGGTGCAGCCCAAGCACGGGGACTTCGTAGTGCGGGTGCGGCTCGTTTTTAGGGCCCCGCAAAGCCAGTCCTCGTCCTTGTGGGCTCTGGGTTTGCGACCCGACAACCTTACTTGGAACGGGAGGCCTGGGGCGGGGCCGAGACTTGGGACCTGGCGTGGGGGGTGGGGGCACCTCCTGGGGGCGGGGTCTGGCTTCCCCCGGTGCAGGAGAGACCCGGGGGGCGTTCCCGGGGGCGGACCTGGGGCGGTGCCTATCCACGAGCCTCCGGGGGCGTGTCGCAGGCGAGCGGGCAGTGGGCGGGGTGTCCTGGGCGGGCCCAGGTCCCTGAGGCCCAGGCCTCGTCTCTGTCGGCCTCCCAGGATGCGGACTCCGGGCGCGGGCGCGGCCTCCGTGGCCTCGCTGATGCTGCTGTGGCTGCTGGGGCTGCCGTGGACCTGGAGCGCCGCGGCGGCGGTCGGCGTGTACGTGGGAGGCGGCGGCTGGCGTTTTCTGCGCATCGTCTGCAAGACGGCCAGGCGGGACCTCTTGTGAGTGTGTCCCGATGCGAGTCCGGGTCCCGGCCAGGGCAGAGAGGGGAAGCCGGAACCCGAGAAACAAACCGAGGGGGCTTCTGCAGCGGGGCTTGGGGGGCCTGAGGGCTGGGTTCCGAGGTTTTGGAGACTGGGGGCGGGGGACTGAGGAGTAGAGGGTTTGGGGAGCTCAGAGGGGTCCGTCACGGATGGTCTGGGTCTCTGGTGGAGTGAACTCAGGGGGCCGGAACACAGCCTGGGGTACTTAGGCGGCGGCCAGGACTTCTAGGACACTAGGTCTCACTGGGGAACTGTGGGTTTGGGATCTGCATCTCAGGACCCCGACAGAGACTCAGGGAGGCCTTTAGGGACGTGGGTAGGTCCCTGGTGGCTCGCAGGGAAACCCAGCAACGTAAGATGCTTTGGGTCTATCTAGAACTCGGTTTGAAGGTGCCTGAAATGTAGGAGTTTGAAAGTACTTCTTGGGGCATCTGCAAAGGACTTTTTTGGGGGTCAAATCTGGCAATGCCTGAGGTGCTTAGGGACCACTGCTGAGGTTCTGAGGGATTGTGTGGTGTGGAGGAGGTAGCCCAGGGCCTCCTGTCTTCTCAGCCTCTCCCCAGGCCCCTGGAGTTTTGGGGTCTCTTAATGGTGTTTTTCTTGTGGGCACACACAGGCTTCTGTTGGCTGGAGGGTCACTGTAGGACTTGGGACATTTTTCCAGACCTGCATGATAGGGGCTCTGTCTGAGACCGGGAACTTGGTGGTGGGGGAGATTCAGGTTCTAGGGAGGGGCCCCTGGGATGGGGTTAACCTTTGAGATCCCGTGGGTTCAGGTGGCTTACTTTATTGCTTCCCATCCTCTCCTTGACCCCAATTCCTGCCATCTTTCTGAAGTGCTCTCCGAGCTGCGAAGATATGGTATCTCTAACTGTCTCTCCTCATGGCTTCACAGTGCCTGCTGTGGCTCCAGCCATCACATGCAGATGGTCATGTCACTGGGCAGAGGAGAAGGGATACAGCCACGCTGCCTCATGCTGCATGAGCGTGTGAGGGGCTGATGTGTCTGTAATATGGATAGGCAGGGCTGGAGTGGAGGGAACAGGCAGAGCTGAGAGGGCAGCAGAGCAGGTGCCCAGCTGGCCTGGTGTCAGGAGGGTTTGGGGCAACTAGGAGGAAGCGCTCCTAGACAGAGGGAGAAGTGCCAGACCCTGTTGTGGGGGAAGAACCCTAAGTAGGACAAAGGTCGGTTTCAGCGTGTCGGTAGCTGGGCAGCACCGGGAGAGGCCCCCTAGCAGGGACGGACTCACAGGGCCTGAGCCAGCCCCGTCCAGGCTCCTCCCGAAGGACATGGGCTGTGGTCACGCCCCGACATCTGCTCTGTGTCCCTGAGACTCCTCCCATGCCCTCCTCCCCCCCATCCCCTGCACCCCACAGCTCCCCAGCCCGCACAAGCCTTTATCTGCTTGAGTGTCATTCACCGGTCAGAGGCGGGAGGTGCCAGGACTTGGACATGGCCCAGGGGCACTGTTCACCCCCAGTCTGACACACAGGTGGGGGTGAAGGAGCAGGGGTTGGACCCCAGACCTGGGGCCCCCCACACCTATTGGCTGTGGTGCCAGTGTGGGGGAACAGAGTAGGGAGTGTGGACAGTAGCTGGCACTGCCTCAGGGGACACAGCTGGAGCTGTCCTCGGGCCTCTCTGAGGGGTCTCCCTGCCCAGGACCCCTGTCCTGGCTCTTTCCCTGGGCCCTGCATGTCCCAGAGTGCCTGCCCACCCTCAGTGATGGCCACCCGGGCTGGGATGGCCTCGTCTCCCTGCAGCTGTGTCCCCCCATCCTAGAGGGGACAGACACAAGATCCTCCCTCAGGGACTGGAGATAAGGGAGTGAACTGAGAGTGGAAGGGATAGAGAAAAGGAGACAAAAAAGAGGGGACAGAGAGGGGCAGAGTGGATAGGAGGACAGAGAAAGGGAGACGGGAGAGGGGGACAGAAGGAGACAGGGACACAGGGACAGAGAGAGGGGACAGTGGATGGGGGACAGAGAGAGGGAGACGGGACTGGGGGACAGGGAGAGGGAGCAAATACCCGAGGGGCATGTGCTGGGGTTGGGGCCCCGGGTACGGCCCTGGAAAAGTGGTGATGGCAGAACTGTAGGGGGGTGCTGCCCTGGGTGGCAGAGGCGTGGGTGGCCGGTATGGGGTGCAGGGACCTGAGTGGCATGGAAGGAAGGAGAGAGGGGAAGTGTGGAAGGAGGGGTGGGGGGGGAGAGGGCCCAGCTGTGGCTGGGTAGGGAGCCCTGGGGGGTCCTGTGGGTGAGGTGAGCGCCCCATCACACAGCCCCTGACAGCAGGATGGACGCTGGGTGCTGCTGGCAGGACCAGAAACGTTCATGGCTGGCTCCCCTCCTCCTGGCCACACACCACGGCAGGCAGCTCAGGGACACAGTGCCCGACTTTGCTAGGACAGGCGGAGGGGGAGGGTCTTGGTGGGTGTCGGGGGTCAGGAGATGTTCCAGGGTGGGGCCGCACCCCTCACCCATCCGTTTATATCCGAGAACTGGGTCCGCTTCAGGGCTCTGTCCCCCCCAGGAGAGCTGCAGGCAGAGGGCACTCCTGTGCCTGGGGGTGACTCGCGTCCTCCCCGCCCAGCGGCCTCTCCGTCCTACTCCGGGTGCGGCTGGAGCTGCGGCGCCACCAGCGCGCCGGCCACACCATCCCGGGCATCTTCCAGGCCGTGGCGCGGCGGCAGCCCGAGCGCCTGGCGCTGGTGGACGCGGGCAGCGGGGCGCGCTGGACCTTCGCGCGCCTGGACGCCTACGCCAACGCCGTGGCCAACCTGTTCCGCCAGCGGGGCTTCGGGCCGGGCGACGTGGTGGCCGTGTTCGTGGAGGGCCGGCCGGAGTTCGTGGGGCTCTGGCTGGGCCTGGCCAAGGCGGGCGTGGAGGCGGCGCTGCTCAATGTGAACCTACGCCGGGAGCCGCTGGCCTTCTGCCTGGGCACTTCGGGCGCCAAGGCCCTGGTCTTCGGCGCGGAGCTGGCGGAGGGTGAGGTGGGCGTGGGGGGGCGGCGGCGAGGGGCGCCCGCCCGGCCACTCCTTACCCTCCCCGTTTCCTGGGCTCCTGGTCTGCAGCGGTGGCCGAGGTCAGCGCGCAGCTGGGGAAGAGCCTGGCCAAGTTCTGCACGGGAGAGCCGGGGCCTGAGGGCGGCCTGCCGGATGCCCAGCTCTTAGACCCTCTGCTGCTCAGCGCGTCCACCGAGGCCCCCGCGCAGCCTGTGGGCAAGGGCATGGACGGTGAGTGGGGGGACAATCCCCGCCGGGCCGCCCAGAGCCCGCCCCCACTGCCCAGACCCCGCCCCATCACTGCGTTTCCCCCAGATCGGCTGTTCTACATCTACACCTCGGGGACGACGGGGCTGCCCAAGGCCGCCATCATCGTGCACAGCAGGTGAGGGCCCCGCGGGGCGCGATCCCCGCTCCCACCCCGCCCCCCCAGGACTCTGGGTTGCCGAGTCCCCGCGCTGCCCCCCACCCTGCACAACTACCCGGGTTTCTAGGCCCCTCTCCCTGGCTGCCCTGGGTCACCCCTCAGCCCACCTAGACTGTGGACAGGCCCCTGCTCCGGAAGCCCCTCGCCAGCTCGCCCTCGCGGTGTCCCCGCACCCCTGACCACTCCGCTGCACCCGAGGCCACCCTCTGCTGCCGCCCGCAGGTACTACCGCATCGCCGCCTTCGGCCACCACGCCTACAGCATGCGCCAGGCCGACGTGCTGTATGACTGCCTGCCCCTGTACCATTCGGCAGGTACGGCGGGGCGGGTGGGGGACGGCGCGGCGCCCGCGACCCCTCACCAGGCGCGTCTCTGCAGGGAACATCATGGGCGTGGGCCAGTGTCTCCTCTATGGCCAGACCGTGGTCCTCCGCAAGAAGTTCTCGGCCAGCCGCTTCTGGGACGACTGCGTCCAGTTCAACTGCACGGTCAGCCCCCCACCCCCGCAGAGCCCTGCCCCTCCCGAGTCCCGCCCCACTCGCCCCTGCCCCTCTGCACCTGCCATTCTCCCTGCCCCCCCACCTGCCGGTCCTCCAATGCGCCACCCCTACCAATGCCCCGCCCCCAAGCCCCACCTCTCCCGAGGCCCCGCCCCTCCCCTGTGCTCTGCCCTCCCCTGATACGCCAACCTCTAGGTGCTCCGCCCCTCCCCTCCCCATGCTCTTCCCCTCCAGTGCCCTGTCCTCCATCTGAGGCTCTGCCACCCCGCTGCCCCTCCTCTCCCTGAATTTCCACCTCTTCTCCGAAGCTCCACCCCTTCCAATGCTCTGCCCTTCCCCCATGCCCCCTCTTCCTCCGCTGCTCCGCTCCTGCCCCAGTGCTCCACCTCTCCACCTAACCTCTTGTCCTTAAGTACAACTCTTGCATCAATGTCGTCCCCTTTAGTGCTCCCACCTCTCTGCCTGTGCCCCATCCCCTGAGACCCCACTCCTTAGCTTGTAACCCTCCACTGTGCCACTGGTACTGCTACCCCCTCCCCCCATGGTCGCCCCTTGGGCTGACTAGGAGCTGAGAAACTGCCTGTGGCTCTTTGTGAAAAATGGGTGCAGCCAACGCAAGTGGGGGTTCTCAGCTGAGCCTGAGGAGCAGGAGGGTCACCCTGTGCCCCTACAGCGAAAGGAAATGGGCTCAGAGCACTGAGCCAATCACCTCCCAGGGAGAGGAGCGCTACTGTGCGGAGAGGACCAGAGACGTTTATCGACCTCCCGACTCACACAGCAGTGTGGAGCAGGGTTCTGGGCTGGGCCTCCAGAGGATCCCAGACTGTGGAAGGGTTGGAGTTCTGCGTGGGGAGGAGGCTCTCAGGGAAACACTGGTCTGAATCTTGAGGTGCAAGAAGGCCGGTCTTCAGAATGGAGCAGCATGGTTTGGAGAGGTTGTGTGGTTAAGGCACTTGCCTTGCATGTGACCGGCTCACTTTGATCCTGGGTAGTGCATGTGGCCCCTGAGCACCACCGGGAATGATCCCCGAGTACCCCCAAGTTTCCCCCCCAAAAAGAAAAAGTCCATCTGGAAGCAACTGGAATTACAAAGCTTCAAATATGTACTCACGGAGCCAGAAGTGGCCAGGGACCCCACCACCTCCCAGCTCTCCCACCTCCCTTTACTGTGAGCGGTTCCAGGTGCCAGAGGGTTTCCTGCCCAGATGTTTCTGGAAAACCACTCACAGCATCATTTCCCTTCCAAGTGGAGGTGCAGTTCCCATGAGGAGCCATTTGTAGTGGACAGTTCTGGGCTGTCGGCCACAGACTTGGGCCACCACCAACTCCATGTAGTTCCAGAAGGAACCTGTCCCAGTTTCCTCCCCCCAATCCCTTAGTCCCCCACTTTCTGGACATTTTCCTGGATTTCATACATTTCTGGTAAGGACTTGTATGGGGAAAAAGATTTTAAAAGTCTGAACGGGCCAGAGGGATAGTTCAGTGGGGAAGGCACTTGCCTTGCATCACCAGCACCCCAGATGTTCCCCCCAAATCCCCAGGAATGATCCTTAGTGCGGAGCCAGGAGTAAATCTGAGCACCAGTGACTGTCGCCCCAAACAAAACAAAAAGAATGAAAAGTCTGTGAAGAGCCGTCTCTGTGTGCACCTTACTCGTTGCCTTGAGCTGCAGAGCACCCCGTGTCTGTGGAGGGAGAAGAGGTGTTTGGGAGCCTCTGGGATGGGTGGGGCTAAGGGGCAGGCTGCGGGAGGGGAGACGGAAGGTTCTGGATGGTGGTGGGGAGGGTTGCATGGCCCTGTGAGGGGCCCACGCCCTGAGCCAGGCCCAGGACACATGCTGCATTTGCACACGTATACACACAAACATGCACACACATATATGTAGACATATGCGCACACGCACCCAAGGGAAAGAACCATGAGCAGATGTCAGTTCAGGACCACCACAGCAGCGGGGGACTGTGATTGTGGGGGCAGAGCCTGCGGTGCCCTCGGGGTCCTGCTTTCTAAGGACAGTGTCTATGGGGAGAGGCTCCCAGCCTTCCACCTTCTGTCTGTGGTGCTCCTGGGTCCCGCCCCCAGGCTCTGCTTCCCCTGCTGCCCGCCCCATCTGGAGACTGCCAGGGGCCCTCCTCACTCTGCCCCCCTCACCGCCCACTGTCAGGGGCTGGGCGGAAGAGGCGGCAGCTGTTGGCTCCCAGTGCTTGGCGTGGCCTTGGACCACAAGGGTGTCATTGTCACCCTTGGCCACCCTCCCTAGCCTGGTTTCTAAGGAGGACAGGGAGAGCTGCCCAGAGCTTGGCTGGGTCCCTGCAGGGCGAGGGGAGAGGGACTGTGGGGAGCCCAGCCCTAACCTATGCTCGGCTTTCAGAAGCAGAGTCTCAGGCGGCTGAGACTGGGTGACCCTCCACGTCTATTCCTTCTGTCCCCGGCCTTGCTCGGAGGGTACCGCCGTCCCCACCCAGGTCTCTCCAGGGCTATTCCCAGTAGCTGCTGTAGGTCCAGAAACTCAGAGCTGATTCTTTTTTTGTTTTGTTTTGTTTTGGGTCACACCCAAAAAACTTTTTTTGTGTTTTTGCTTTTTGGGTCACACTCGGTGATGATCAGGGGTTACTCCTGGCTCTGCACTCAGGAATTACTCCTGACGGTGCTCGGGGGACCATATGGGATGCTGGGAATCGAACCCGGGTGGGCCGCGTGCAAGGCAAATGCCCTATCTATAGCTGTGCTATCACTCTGGCTCTTCGTGGCTCAACTTGGGCCCATCCACCCTCACACCAGCTGGGGACTGCACTGGGTCGGTCAGCTAGACTGTCCCCGTGCTATCCCATGAGCGGGCCTCAGACCTGGGAGTTGGGAGGAGGCGGCTGCAAGTGGGGCAGGGGTGCAAATGTGTGCTTGCGCGGGTGGGGGCCGCTGGGCCAGGGCCGTCATGGGTGACCAGGGCAGCAGAGTACTTCAGGCAGATCTGGAGAGTGTCCAGACCCAGGCCAGACTGCCTTAGTTTCCCCAACTGCAGAATGGGGAGGGTGGCCGGCAGATGCCCAGAGATGAGTGCAGAGCACCTGGGGGCCAGCAGGTGGCCTCAGGAGACAGGACAACAGGGTTCCTGGGGGCAGTGGAGCTGGCGAGTGTGTGGGTCAAAGGTCATCCTGCTTCAGGGCCCAGGGTCCTCCTCACCAGGAGGCAGGCGGCGCCGACCCAGAGCACTGTGCTCAGGGCATAGCGGAGTGTCAGGGCCCCAGCTCTGCCCACACGGTGGGGTGGGGCCAGCCTTCGGCTGCTGACTGGCCCTTGTTGGCTGCCCACGCCCGCGCTGCCCCATTACAGGTGGTCCAGTACATTGGGGAGATCTGCCGCTACCTGCTGAGGCAGCCAGTTCGCGAAGCCGAGGGCCAGCACCGAGTGCGCCTGGCCGTGGGCAACGGGCTGCGGCCGGCCATCTGGGAGGAGTTCAGCGAGCGCTTCGGGGTGCGCCAGATCGGCGAGTTTTACGGCGCCACCGAGTGCAACTGCAGCATCGCCAATATGGACGGCAAGGTGGGTGCGGCCAGGTGCCCCCACCCTGGGGCCCTGGGGCCCTGGGGCCGCTCCCACCGCCTCCAGGGATCCCAAAGCAGGGCGCACAGTGTCCTTCCCAAGGGGCAAGTCCCTCAGCCCTGTGGCCTCACCTGTAAAAGGGGGTGGCTCCTAGTGAGCCCAGGAAGTAGGCACAGAACACCCACCCCCACCTCCTTTCCTTCAAAGGAGAGAAACAGTCCCCACCCTCCCGAGGCATCTGGGCTGACCCATCCTGTCTACAGAACGAACAGACAGACAGATGCTAGCCAGGACTTAGATTATTCTGCCCTTCCTCCTTTTTCTTTCTTTCTTGCTTTCTTTTTTAAATCGGGCCACATCTGGCAGTGCTCAGAGGTTACTCCTGGCTCCGCACTTGGGGATCACTCCCGGTGGTGCTCGGGTGCCATATGGGATGCCCACAATCAACCCAGCCTGGCCGCCTGCAAGGCAGGTGCTCGCCCCGCTGTGCTATGGCTCTGGTCCCTGTCTGTTTCTCCTTCACATCTTGCCCCACCTCCTCGTCAGATGTGACAGTGACAATGCACTGGCGACTATTTCCTCTTCCACCTGGCACCAGGCTGGGCACCCAGCACCCGGCTCCCCAGGACCTTTGTAGTGTTGGACATTCCAGGTGGGGTGTGGGCTGGCCAGTGTCTGGGGTGGGGAGCAGCCACAAGCCTCAGAAGTGGGGAGGGGGGTTGAGGGACCAGATCCTGGGGCAGGACCCCTCACTGCCTGGGTCCCTCTCAGGTGGGTGCCTGTGGCTTCAACAGCCGCATCCTGCCGCACGTGTACCCCATCCGGCTGGTGAAGGTGAACGAGGACACCATGGAGCTGCAGCGGGACGCGCAGGGCCTCTGCATCCCCTGCCAGACGGGTGAGCGGCCCAGCCCCCAGCCTCCGCCCTGCGCGCCCGGCCTGCAGGCCCCCACCCCGCCCCCCAGCCCTGCCCTGCGCCTCCCGCAGGGGAGCCCGGCCTCCTGGTGGGCCAGATCAACCAGCAGGACCCGCTGCGGCGCTTTGACGGCTACATGAGCGAGAGCGCCACCAGCAAGAAGGTGGCACACAGCGTGTTCCGCAAAGGGGACAGCGCTTACCTGTCAGGTGCGGTGTGGTCGGCAGGGGCGGGGCGCCCAGCCCCACCCCGAGCCCCACCAACACCCCCTTGCCTGCCCCCAGGTGATGTGCTAGTGATGGACGAGCTGGGCTACATGTACTTCCGCGACCGTGGCGGGGACACGTTCCGCTGGCGCGGGGAGAACGTGTCCACCAGCGAGGTGGAGGCCGTGCTCAGCCGCCTGCTGGGCCAGACCGACGTGGCAGTGTACGGCGTGGCCGTGCCAGGCAGGTGGCTTGTCACCAGGCATACACCACTATGACCCCCGCCTAGGGGCTGCCGAGGGCTCGGCAGGAGCTGGGGAGCAGGCCTCATGGTGGCTCGAAAGGGATGGGGACCCCTGCACTGGGGGGGTGACTGGGGGTGGGCCGAGACATGGCCCAGCCAGCCCTCTGTCCACAGGAGTGGAGGGCAAAGCTGGCATGGCGGCCATCGCAGACCCCCTGGGCCAGCTGCACCCCAACGAGCTCTACCAGGAGATGCAGAAGGTCCTGGCGCCTTACGCCCGCCCCATCTTCCTGCGCCTCCTGCCCCAGGTGGACACAACAGGTACGGCCCGCGCCCCTCTCCACTCCCCCGTCCATTCGGGCTCAGCACCCTGGCCCCGGTTTCTCCCTGAAGTCCCCCCCACCCATTGAGCTCCTGATCCCCCACATTAGCAACCACATTAGCACAACTCCCCCAAATCATATGGGGGGCAAATTTGCCACTTGGGTTCCAGATTGCGCAGCCTGCCCTCCCAGGTGGCAGACCCCACCCTGTGCCCAGGCAGGGGTGGGCGGGGCTTCAGATGAGAGGGGAAGCGGGAGGTGGAGGGGCGGGGGGGTCAGAATGGGGAGGGCTGCACAGAAGCCTGGAGGCACAGGGGACTTGGGGGCTGACCCACTCATGCTCCCCCGCTTCCCCGCCAGGCACCTTCAAGATCCAGAAGACGCGGCTGCAGCACGAGGGCTTCGACCCCCGTCAGACCTCGGACCGGCTCTTCTTCCTGGACCTGAAACAGGGCTACTACCTGCCGCTGGACCAGGCGGTCTACACGCGCATCTGCACAGGCGCCTTTGCTCTGTGACGCCTCTGCAGGGCCCTGTCCCCAGGCCCCTGCACCCAGGTCGTCCCCTATCCTGCTCTGGGGGCAGCCCCACCTGCGACTGGGGGCGAGTTCTCCTTTGCACCCCTTTGTGCTGCCATCTCCCCACGCCTCTCTGGTCTCTCGGCCAGCGACTGGCAGTTCCAGGTTGCAGGGACTGTGCGAGGTTCACAGAGGGGCTGCTCCTATCCCAGCTGTGCCTTAAGCATCCCTTCCCTGGGCTCTGGGTTCCCGGGCATCGGGGCCTCTCTGGATCTCCACTGCAGAGCCAGGAGCTAGAGGGGGACCAGCCCCCATGGGTGGCAGAGGACAGAGATGTCCAGACTGGGTCAGGGGTCTGCTCCAGCTGCCCTTTCGGTGCCCCATAAGCTTCCAGACTATAGCCCTCATGTCTCCCTGCCTAGGGGTCTCCATGCAGCTCCTACCAGGGGACCTGGTTTGCCCCTACTAACCCCCAGCCCGATGTGGCTGCCCTCGGCCTATGCAGGCAGTAGGGGGTAGGGGCTTGACCACGGGGAATGTCCCTGCTGGTCTTCCTGGGGACAGCTGGAGTCTTGGGCGGTCCCCAGCTCCTCCAGTGGCATGGCAGCAGCTTGCTGGAGATTGGGACCTGCCACCGCGGCCTCCAGCCCCTACTCCCCAGGCAGCGGAGATAACGGGGCTACCACAAGGGGCCCCAGTTCCGAGCCTGTTTCCTAGTTCAGATTTTGAAATAAACCTGCCGCGGAGCGGTGCCACTGGGGAGCAGAACCCTTCTCTGTCTAGGTCTGGGGCCTCCTGAGGCTCTGGGTGGGAGCACTGTCCAGCACTGGGCGGGCAGCGGTGGGTCAAAGCGGAGGGGTGTGGCCATGGGCAGGGCACCTGGGCCTGGGGGTGGGGCCTTGTCTATTGGGGTTTGGGGTACTCTAGCGGCAGACAGTTCATGGGGAGGCATCGCTATGGAGAAGCCGGTGGGGAGGGCATTGTCTCTTCGCGGGTGTCAGTGTGGTCCCCAAAATAGTGGGGAAGGTACGGAGCTGCCAGCAAAGGCGTGGGAAGGAGGTCCCCAGAGCCTGTGGCTGTGGCCAACTAGGCATCACAGGCCCTTGAGGGTAGAGGGGACTGCTGGGTGCAGCGAGTGTCCAAAGCCCAGGACTGATCCTGTGGGAGTCCTTGTACTGGACTTCTTGGGTTGCCTGCAGCCTCCGCGGTTCTGTCCCATGCCAAGTCCCTGCCAACAACACTGCTCCCCAGGTCTTGGGGTGGGAGTCTCTCAATTTCCCTGACCACATGTGGGGGGGGGGGTGTCACAGTTTAGACAAGTGAGGGCTGGAGCGATAGCACAGCGGGGAGGGCGTTTGCCTTGCACGCGGCCAACCCGGGTTTGATTCCCAGCATTCCATATGGTCCCCTGAGCACCACCAGGAGTAATTACTGAGTGCAGAGCCAGGAGTAACCCCTGAGCATCGCTGGGTGTGACAAAAATAAAAAAATAAAAAATTAGACAAGTGGCAGCAAGAGAAACGTGCTGGACGGCTCAGGGCCTGCGAACAGAATGGGAGGGGCCGGTGGGTCACCCCCGCCCCCGCCCGGCCGCGCTCTGGCTTTGCGGCGCCCAGGGCGCAGGCGCAGCTCCACGACGCAGGCGCGGCGGCCGGGCCCGACGCGCTTCCCTGCCCGCGTCGCCATGGCCGCGCCGGCCCCGGGCCTCATCTCGGTCTTCTCCAGCCCGCAGGAGCTGGGCGCGTCGCTGGCGCAGCTGGTGGCGCAGCGGGCGGCGTGCTGCCTGGCGGGGGCCCGCGCGCGTTTCGCGCTCGGCCTGTCGGGCGGCAGCCTGGTGTCCTTGCTGGCCCGCGAGCTGCCCGCTGCCGCCGCCGCCGCCGGGCCGGCCAGCCTGGAGCGCTGGACGCTGGGCTTCTGCGACGAGCGCCTCGTGCCCTTCGAGCACGCCGAGAGCACGTACGGCCTGTACCGGGTGAGCACCCTAGGGCCGGCGGCGGCGAGGGCGCGGGGCAGGCGCCGCTGCTCGGAGTCCTGAGATTGCACCGCCCGACCCTGGCCCGCCCCACGCTCCACGCTGCAGCGATGGGGACACTGAGGCCCGAGGACGGGAGTCGTGACCAGTTTGTGGGGCAGCGCCCGAGAAGGGGCCCAGTACCTGCTTGATCCCTGGGGTGGACTTCGGAAAAGTCCCGCAGAGAAGGGGAAACGCTTGTCACTGAGCCCGTGCAAGCATGGACCACGGCCGAGATCGCGGAGCTGCCCGATGGCGCTGGCTGCGCCCCCCTCCTCACACCCTTGAGACTCTTTGTCCCCGTCCCCTGTTCCCGCTTAGCAGGACACCCGTGGTTGGATCAGGGCGTCTCCTCCCACTTCCTTCTCCAGAGACCTGGTCCCCTTCCGGGGTTCCCGGTGGACATGAGCTTTGGGGGCTGCTGGTCAGTCCATCCTGGGTCCCACCTACCCTCGGTGCACCTCTGGGCCCTCGGGCCAGGGGGATACCCAAGTTTCTGGCTCCTAAGAACAGAACGGGTTAGCACAGGTGACAGTAGAAATGCGAAGGTGAAAGGTGAGTTGGTGAAAGTCCCTGACAGCACAAGTGCTTCCGTGGAAAACCTGTCTGTCCACTTCTCAGAACCTGCCTGCTGGCCTGCTGTGCTTAAAAGGGGCTTGGGCCCTCCCAGAGGCTTGTCCGGGAGGAAGGGGCGTGTCCGTGGGAAGGGACTCATGCATGAGGCCTATGGGGAGGGGCGTGCACAAGGGGCGGGGCTCACCTAAAGGGTGTGTCTAGGGAGTGGGCGTGTCTGGGGAACCTACAGGAAGGGTCCTGCACTTGGGCACGTGTCCACAGATAGGGCTGTGTAAGCAAGGTGTGTCCCTGGGAAGTGCCAGGCTGAGCCCCCTCCCCTGCTCCCCTTGCTCCCTGGTCCACCCTTGCCTGCACCCCCAGGGCAGTGTGTCTGTTGGCTCAGGCCCCAGTGTGAGTGGACCCCCCACATCCCTGCTACCCTATCTCAGCAATCCTCCCAGGGTTTCTGCTCTTCTGGTAAGTCCTCAGAGCCCTCAAAGGCCCCAAGTTTGCCGTCCTGGGGCATGATAGCAGCAGCCTGTGGGGAGGGGCAGACTGGAGGGCTGCTCGGAGGAGGTGGCCTGAGGTAGATGGAGAGGAGTTTTCCCAAGCCAGGTTGTCATCAACAGTCCAGCTGGGGGTACCCCTGCTGCATGTTCCCAAGGGCAACGTGTCCCTGCTTTCCCCTCTTGCTGCAGACCCACCTGCTCTCCAAGCTGCCCATTCCCGAGAGCCAAGTGCTCACCATTGACCCACAGCTGCCTGTGGAGGTGGCCGCCGAGGACTATGCCCAGAAGCTGCGACAGGTGAGGCCCCCAGCCCCGTGTCACAGTGCAGTCTCCAGGGCGTGGTCCACAGGAACGTGCTGCCCTGGGTCCAGCAGGACACCAGGCTGTGTTTCTGGATGGCCGTGTCTGGGTTCCCCCTGCTGGGCCCGTGGGCACCAGGCCTTTCCCTCATGGTGTCCTCTGGGCCCCCTTTACCCACCTGCCCACGCAGGCCTTCCTAGGAGACTCCATCCCAGTGTTTGACCTCCTGATCCTGGGCGTGGGTCCCGATGGCCACACCTGCTCACTGTTCCCGGACCACCCACTCCTGCAGGTGAGTGCACCCACCCTGCCCCTGTGGCCTCCAGTGGACAGGTGCCAGCTGGGGCCAGGTCAGCCCATGCAACGGAGGTGCCTTGAAGGGGCCGGGCCATCATAGCTGGGAGCCACCCGTAGGCTTGAAACCTCTAGAATGAAGCAGGGCCCCAGGCTTAGCACCCGCCAGCCACAATTTACCCACCTTGAAGCTAGCACAAGCCCTGGGCAGGCCCTTCCTGGTGACTGTTGCCCTGCGCCTCCCATCAGGAGCGGGAGAAGATCGTGGCCCCCATCAGTGACTCCCCGAAGCCACCCCCACAGCGCGTGACCCTGACACTCCCAGTGCTGAATGCTGCCCGCACGGTCATCTTCGTGGCCACCGGGGAGGGCAAGGCCGCCGTCCTCAAGGTAACGGGTGGAAAGAAAAGAGAAAAATAATGTCGAGGACTGGAGCCTTGGGACAGCAGGGAGGGTGTTTGCCTTGCGCACGGCAGGCCAGGCTCCTCCCCCGCACCACATACAATTCCTCAAGCCCCAAGTACCGTTGGTGTGGCCTGGCTATGCCAACTCCCTCGTCCCCGCTGAATCTCAGCAACGCTGGCCATCAGAGTGTGTTACAGCCTCTATTCCCACAAGGCTTCGGTTTCTCTCGAGCGCGCCCGCATTTCGTGGTGGGCGGTATCGGTGGCCTCTGGGCTGCTGGGGCTCACGGCCGCCCTCGCCCTCGCCTCTCTGCACAGCGCATCCTGGAAGACAAGGAGGAGCGCCCCCTCCCGGCAGCGCTGGTCCAGCCGCACACGGGCAAGCTCTGCTGGTTCCTGGACGAGGCCGCCGCCCGTCTCCTCACCGTGCCCTTCGAGAAGCATTCCACCTTGTAGCTGGCCCCGCGGGGGCTGCGCCAGGACCAAACAGAGCCTGCTGATCCCCACGATCACGCCGGGCCCCGCGGCAGCTGCCCCAGGGACCACTATCAGGTGCTTTTCTGCAGAGGCTCTGGTGCGGCCCGCAGGCCTGCGCATTTGGGGGTATTAAACAGCCTTGGCTTGGGGCCGGAGCGATAGCACAGCGGGTAGGGCGTTTGCCTTGCACGCGGCCGACCTGGGTTCAATCCCCGGCATCCCATATGGTCCCCCAAGCACTGCCAGGAGTAATTCCTGAGTGCAAAGCCAGGAGTAACCCCTGAGCATCGCTGGGTGTGACCCAAAAAGCAAAAAAAAAATAAAAAATAAAAAAATAAAAAAAAAAAAAAAATAAACAGCCTTGGCTTGAAGTCTCCCTCCTGTCTCAGTGGTCCTTGGTGCGCAGCTGGGTGACTCTCTGACAGCCTGAACCAGCCACTTCTGCCTCCACCTGCTGAGGAGAGCGGGGTGGGCGTGGCCCGGGTGGGGGCGGGGCAAGTGTGGGGCGGGGCCTTGCAGCATCCCCCTCCGTCCATCAAGGCTGGATGCCACCCACTAAGGCTTGAAACCTCTAGAATGAACCAGGGTTCAGGTGGCCAGAGACAAGATCGAGTTTCTGGGGCACCCCAAGTCCAGGGAGACGGGTCCAGGGCCTTATGAGTCACATGGGCAGACTCTTATTCCAGCAAGGCCGCACCCACCGGCTGCTGGGGACGCGTGTGAGCACCCCAGACCACCTTATCCATCATCCGTTCAGCTCCCGCCACCATCCAGAACTTTCCGTCTCCTGCTGGAACTTCATCCCCAGTATGCACTGTGCCTCTCCCTCAGCCATCTCCCGGCAGCTCCTCTTGAGGAGACCCCCTCAGGAGGGGTCCCACAGGACCTCCCAGCACCAGTGCCAGGCATGCCATCCCAGGGGGCTCATGGTGGCCATGTGTTTGGCCCTGTCGGGGGTCCAGGGCCCCATGTGTCAACGCCGGTGAGTCACCTGGTCAGGAATACAGGGTCATACATCTCTTAAAGACCCCGAGGTGGCGTGACTGACCCCCAGGGGAGGTGTGCATAATTTTCCAGAAGAGCTGGGTGCAGGCCCCTGCTGCAGTGCTCAGGGTTCATGGTCTCTGCACTCGGGTCATTCCTGATGGCTTTGGGGGTCCTGTGACTGCTGGGCTGGACAGCACCCTCCCCACTGTCCTGTCACTTTAGCCCCTTTTCATTTTAAAAAACAGAATCTGAAGTGCTGTTTCCTGGGCTCGTGGGGCTTCCCTTCCCCACTGGTGCACTTGGCTCAGCTCCCACACCTGCCCACGCCTTCTGCATTTGGATGGAGGCTGGGGCCAGTCCCTGGGGACTAGTCAGTCCACTGTGTCCGTTACATGTATGGCGCATGTGGCCTGTGTCCGGGGCCCTGCTTGGTGTCCCCAGGGGTGAGTGCCAGGGCCAGCTCTTCCCGAGCTGCAGCAGGTCCTCACCACTGGCCAGGCAGACCCCAGGTCTCGGCTGGGCTGGTGGGGAGGGCACTTTCTATCCAGAAGGCCCAAGCAAGGGGGTGGGAATCTTGAGAATCGAGACTCAAGGGGAAACCACAGAAAGTGAAGCTTCCGTCTACACCCTGTGGCACGTGACCAGGAGGAAGTGGACAGGCAGCAGGAACAACAGCCAACGCTTGGGCGGCTGCAGGTGTGCAGGACCCTGGGGGGCACCAAGAAGACCCTCGTGACCAGTCAGGGTCCCAGATGTGCCCTCCCGTGCCCCCCACCCACCTGTGCTTCCCTTTAGTGTGGCCCACTTTCTCGTGGCCTGCAAGCCCGCAGCACCCGCACCTACGTCTGGTCATGGAGGGAGTCCCCCGCCTCCAGCCCTCGACACCGCCTGTTTCCTCCCCACCCCTCCCCGTTCTCTCTTCCTCCTTGGGGTCCCAGGAGGGTGGGTGGGTGCTCAGCGTGTCCCATGCCTCCCGCACCAAGTTTAGGGCTGGTAGAGGCTGCAGATTTAGACTTTGGGACAGGGACAGTGGGAGGTTTCTGGGTGCTCAGGTTCAAGGATGTTTTTCTCCTGACTAAAGGGAAGGTCACCCATGGTAGCAATGCCGTGACTCATTTGGGACCCTGGTTTGCCCAACCCCATTCCAGGACTGCCTTTGTTGTTAAGGTGACTGTCACCTCATGGCACAAGGTGACTGCTTGTGCTCCAGTCCTCACATCCATGGTCCAGCCCCAGGAACTTCCTTTAGTGAGACCAGCCACATTAATCACATTTCAGCTCTGAGTGCAGGCTCCCTCCTTCCTTCCATTCTTACTTTGCCAAACACTCAGGGCTGTTCTGTTCTGGGCCTTGGGAAGGGATGAGGGGACCCATTTCTCTCATCACATTTTTGGTAAAAGTTGGACTGAAACAGCACTTGAGGGCCTGCCTACACCTGTCCCCTGTTGCAGATCTGACACCGGGGTGTTTGTGGGAGTTCAGTTCTATTTTCAGTCTGGGGGCCCCTAGGGAGCTGGGCCAGGCTAGACCCTCTGAAGGCCCAGCATCCACCAGCAGAGGGGAGGGGGGATGTTCTATCCTGCTCTATCTTCGCTGCTCTATCCTTACCTCGCCTCGCTGCTTCCCATACCAACCACAGCTCCCCAATCCTGCCAGGTGTTTGCCCCACTTCCCTTATCCAGCACTAGTTGAAACTTGGTCACTCCGCCCCTGGGGCTTCCCCAGCAGCTGCTACAAAAACCAGCTCTACAAAAAGCAAAAAAAAAAATAAATAAAAAATAAAAAAAAATTAACGGGCTGGAGAGATATAGCATAGCGGGTAGGGCATTTGCCTTTCCCTCGGCCGACCCAGGTTCAATTCCCAGCATCCCATATGGTCCCCGAGCACCGCCAGGAGTAATTCCTGTGCATTGCCGGGTGTGACCCCCCCAAAAAAAAAAACACAGTTCTGGGGCCCAATAATGCTGTGAGGTTGCAGGTGGAGCACGAAGGCTTAGGGGGCGTGGCTTGAGGCTGCAGGCCATGGCTTGAGGGCGTGAGGGGTACAGGCGTGGCTCCTTATATCTTGTAGCTGGGCTCTGGCTCCCCAGTAGACGCTGGTCTCTCAGCACTGGAGCCCCTCACACCCCTCCTGCTCCTAGTGGAGGTCCCTGGCCCGTGAGGAGGACACGCCCGGCGCGGCAGAGGGATGGGTGGACGATCCTCCAGCCCTCTGGACAAGCAACAGCAGCAGGACCTAAGGGGTGAGCAGAGGCGGGGAGGTGGGTGGGATTCAGTGCCGGGCTGCTGTTCCTGCCAGGTAAGCGAGGAATACCTGGGGTATTTAATGTCTCACGTTTTGCACAAAGGGGTGCGATTTTTTTTCTTTTTGGGTCACACCTGGCAATGCACAGGGGTTACTCTTGGCTCTGCACTCAGGAATTACTCCTGGTGGTGCTCAGGGGACCATATGGGATGCTGGGAATCGAACCCGGGTCGGCTGTGTGCAAGGCAAACGCCCTACAGCTGTGCTATTGCTCCAGCCCCACAAAGGGGTGCTTTTATGGAACTTATTTTTCTCTTATTTCCCTCGGATTCACTTCCCACTGGTATCCTTTTTATTTAGAAAGTTTTTATTTGGTAAATTTGATGATCTACTCAGAGCACATGTTTGGGTCGAGGCTTTGGGGCCAGATAGTCCTAGACCCAGGCAGCTCTTCTGGGGAGAGTCCAAGTGGGCAGGAACTCTCTGTGTGGACCCCAGAGACCAGACTGTTTCCGATTTGAAACAGAGGGGCTGGTCCCCTGCATCCTGCACACATCTGCACACAGAGCTTCTGGATGCTGGGGGTACACTGTGGGGTGGGTGTCCCCACCCGTGTGAGCTCATAGTCCATACCAGAAAGATGGTACAGGCACCTTTACGCGCATCAGTTCAGACAGTTTCTCTAAGAAGAATCAGGATTTGTTATTTTTGTTGAGTGGCTTCACCTCTATCATTTACTTCTTCCTCCTAGAGTGAGGTACAGGAGTGTTATGCCGAGACAAGACACCCTTACCCTTTCCCTCTCATCTTTCTGCCACATCAAGCTTTTGTTCCCCAGGCCAACTCATGGCCCAGAAAAGCTGCAGGAGCTCCCACTGTCAGGTCCACATTCCAGTCAGGCTAAATAGAGGTTTCACAGACAGCAATGCACACATGCTAGAAGAAAACCTCTGGGATCAAAACAGACCACTCCCTCCCACCCCTACCTCCCTTGCACTTGGTGGGGTTTTATTCCTAAAAAGCTTTTGACAGTCTCCTAAGTAAAAGATATGAGAACACACTGAGGTAAGAGGTGTGACGGCTGTGTTCATGATTTCAGCAGTGATGACTCTCATGGGCACATATGCATCCAAATGTCAGATTGCTTCAGACTGCTAAGGCTGCTGGGGTCAGAGAGTGGGTAGGGAGCTTGCCTTACATGCGGCTGACCCATGTCCAGCCCCCAGTATCCCAGATGGCTCCCTGAGCCCTGCCAGAAGTGGTCCCTGAGCACAGAGCCAGGAGCAAAACCCTGAGTATTGCCAGGTGTGGCTCCCCTGTACAAGAAAAAGTTTTTAAAAAAGGGGAGAGGGGAGGGGCTGGAGTGATAGCACAGCGGGTAGGGCATTTGCCTTGCACGCGGCCGACCCAGGTTTGATTCCCAGCATCCCATATGGTCCCCTGAGCACTGCCAGGAGTAATTCCTGAGTGCATGAGCCAGGAGTAACCCCTGTGCATCGCCGGGTGTGACCCAAAAAGAAAAAAAAAAGGCGGGGGGAGAGGGGAGTGGAGATTAAGCAGATTAAGCTGAGTGGCTGCCACACGGATGGCCCCGGGCTGGGCAGCTGGGGGACCCTGTGGCGGCTCCCTTCCAGGTCAGTCTGCTCATGTCTCCCCTCCCCGTGTGCCTGCAGGCCAGGTGGATGCGCTGCTGAGAGACTTCCTACCCTGCTACCGCTCACAGCTGGCTGCCTCCACCCTGCAGCATCTCTCGCGGGAACTGAGTCCCCAGGAGCCCTCTGTGTGCCAGCTGCTGAGGAGCAAAGTGGGTGCTGGTCGGGGAGGTGGGGAGTCATGGCATCCAAGTGGGCTTCCTCACCTCTGCTGGACCTGGGTGATCTGCTCTCCCCACACTCACGGGGCTCCTCCAGGACACAGGCAGCACCTGGACAGCCCACCTGCTCTGCCCCCTGGGTGATAATGTGATGGGGGAGCCACTCCACGGAGGCGCAGGGTCTGTGTCTGGGTCTGTGGTCCACACACTTTTCTCCCCGCTCCTCTGGCTACGTGCTGTGGAGACCAAGAAGGGATGAAGTGGGAGGGGACATAAAAGAAGGACTACTTCCAGGCAGAGAAATGAGGCACCCCTAATGGGTATCCGGGCCACACTCACACCTGATTGTGCCCCTCCCCTGCCTCCTACCCCTGCCTCCCCGACCGGACACGCCCCTCTCACCTCTGTCCACGCCCTTTACTGGCTGTGACCACGCCCCTTATAGAAAAAGTGGCTTCATTTTCCTGGTTCTGGCCCCGCCCTTTATAATCTGACTCCGCCCCTTCTACATCTGCTCCGCCCCTCCTGTCAATATGACCACAATCCTCCCAACCAAACTCCGCCCCTACTCCCATCTGTGAGCATGCCTCCTCACTCGGATTCTGTTGGGTTTTTTTTTTTTTTTTTTTGCTTTTTGGGTCACACCCGGCAACACTCAGGGCTGATTCCTGGCTCTGCACTCAGAAATCACTCCTGGCGGTGCTCGGGGGACCATATGGGGTGCTGGGAATCAAACCTGGGTCGGCTGCATGCAAGGCAAACGCCCTACCCGCTGTACTATCGCTCCAGCCCCTGTTGGTTTGTTTTTTGCTTTTTGGGTCACACCGGGTGACGGGCACAGGGGTTACTCCTGGCTCATACACTCAGGAATCACTCCTGGCGGTGCTCGGAGGACCATATGGTATTCTGGGAATAAAACCCGGGTTGGCAACGTGCAAAGCAAACGCCCTACCCACTGTGCTATCGCTCCAGCCATCTCGCTCAAATTCTGATCCCACTTCTTCCTGCCTCTGACCCCGCCCCTTCTGTCTCTGCCCTCGCCCCTTCCTTCCCAGAAGCTACCACGAGTGCGAGAGCACCGCGGGACCCTGACCCAACTTCGGGGCCGCCAGCTCCAGTGGCATGACACCTTCTGTGTGCTGCGAGGAGACGGCCACCTGGAGTGGTTTGGCCACCGCGCGGTGAGTGCTGGCACTTACCCGCACACATGTCCACCCACCTTGAATTTGCATCCTGCTCCCTGCCAGGCCCTCTGATCGTTTTTCAGTCCTTAGGCTGGGCTGGGTGGGTAAACTGAGGCCTGGGACAGGGCCTGGGGCTGAGGCTGAATCCACTGCACAGGGCCAATCACGGGTGTCTTGTCTGCCAGGGTGTGTGAGCACATGTAATGTATATGTGTGTGTGTGTTCATATGTGCTTGCATACGTGTGCATGTACACTCATGCATATGTGTGCACACGTGTGTGCATATGCATACGTGTCTGTTCATGCATGTGTGTGTATGTGTGTACCTGCGTGCATGTGTGTAGGTGTGCATGCTGAGTTACAGGCAGGGAGGGAGGGACAGGGTGCAGATGACGCCGTCCCCACAGTTGGGACATGAAGTTGAAATCCCCTTCTCATGGCTCCCTCTTTCTATTCCTAGGAATACGAGAAGGGGGGGCGCCCGCTGGGCGCTGTAACCCTGACAGGATACACAGTGCTCACCTCCCAGCGCGAGTACCTCCACCAGTTGGACGCTCTCTGCCGGGACCCCCCGGGTAAGGCTCTTTGTTTCCTAACACCTATGGGGGATGACCCTGACTCTGCTTCCCTGAACTCATCCACCAAGTACCGGTAGCACCTACATCCAGCTGTGACACCTCAAAATACGTCCAGGCATTTCCCAGCAACACCTGGGAGCAGCATAGTGAACCCCTCTGCGTGCCCTTCCCCTAGCCGCAGGGAGACACTATGGCCACCAGAGGGCGCTACGCCACCAGGGTCCCTGAGAGCCGGAGTTGATTGCCAGTTGTAACCTGCGGGGCGGTGAGAGGCTTACCGCCCTCCGTCTGCTCTCAGGACACACTCCGCAGGACCCCGACCCTTTCCTGGAGATGCCTGGAGCCTTCCCGCTGTTCCTGCATCACCCCTTCCGCCGGCACCTCTGCTTCTCGGCTACCTCGGCAGCCGCACAGAGGGCGTGGCGGCTGGCGCTGCAAGAGGGAATCCGGCTTCGCGGCACAGGTGGGCCCCAGGACTAGTTAGGAGCCGTGAGACTCGAGGGCTGGGGCTGCGTGGCTCTATCTGCAGAGGATGCCTGGCCTTAAGGAGTGCGTCTGCAGCTGGATGAGAGGGAGCTTGAGGACCTGGCAAATAGGCTGAGGAAGGATTCCTGCTTCGGCGCTGGGGAGTCGGAGAAGGGGCTCGCCTGGGACTGAGGCGCCCCCGCACTCCCCAGTCCTGCAGCGGAGTCAGGCGCCTGCTGCCCAGGCCTTCCTGGACGCCGTCCGGCTCTACCAGCAGCACCGAGGCCACTTTGGCGAGGACGACGCGACCCTGGGCTCCGATGCTGAGGTGAGTGGGTGCAGGATCTGGGACTCTTAGGGATCACGAAGGCCCCGCCCACTGCCCCTCCCTTACCCCTCCCACAGGTGCTGACCTCGGTGCTGATGCGGGAGCTACTGCCGGTGCTGCGTGCCCAGACCCTGCCTGGCCTGCGGGGTTCCGGCCGCGCCCGGGGCTTGGCCTGGACAGAGGTAGGCACCTGGCGGGTTGCTGGGGGAAGAGATACGCTGGCCGTCCCTGGGCTGTTCGGACAGTCCCTGGACACCAAGGTTCCGCCCTCCTGGAGACTCACACAGGGAAGAGGAAGGAGGCTTCCATCCCTCCCGGTCTGCTCTTTTGCAACCCTGGCCATTCTGGGGTCCTTTCTGATGACCCCACAGCTTCTAGACGCAGTCCACGCTGCCGTGCTAACAGGCACCTCTGGAGGCCTGCGCGCCTTCCAGCCTGAAAAGGACGAACTGCTGGCGAATTTGGAGAGGACCCTCCGCCCGGATGTGGAGCAGATGCAACAGCTACGGGCATGCGTGGCTGGGAGGCTGCGAGGTGCGGCCAGGGGCGTGGCCGTTGTAGGGCGGGGCCGTTGTGGGCGTAGTCTGAGCATGCAGAACGCGGCTGAATGCTTGATTGGATGAAGGCCTCGAATAGGCAAAAAAGGACGTGGCCTCGTGGGGGTGTGCCCTGAGCAGACAAGGGCAGGTCTGGAGCCTGAGTTCCTAGGAATGAGGTGAGGTTGTGGGGCGTTGTCTTGTGGGCGTGGTTCGGCCATGAGGCGGGGCTGAATGCTTGATTGAAGCATTGAGTCAATGCTTGATTGAGCGTGGCCTTGAGGGGCGTGGTCTGAGTAGGGAAGATCCTTTAGGGCGTGGTTTTGGGGTGTGGCCTGATCAGCAGGGGCGGGTCCGGGTGCTTGATTGGATGAAGGGACTCTTCGGGCGTGGTCTTGTGGGGGTTGATCTATACAGGCCGGTTAAGTCTAGAAGCTTGAGAGGAAGAAGGGCAGCAGGATGGGCGTGGACTGGGCTGATAGGGGCAGATCAGGACACCCCAGAGAGAGACAAGGCTTGGTGGGGAGAAAGGGCTGGGTGGGGAGGAGCAGGGCGGGAATGGCCGTGAGATTGTCCCTCCCGTGGACAATGCCTGTCCCCCGGAGACTTTGGTTTCTCCGCACTGGAACTATGGTTTTCTCATCTGTGAATGGTAGAAGAGGGCGCTCAGAGCTCTTGTACTTGCCCTCGCTAAACTCCCCTGGGGAAGGTCCAGTTCCCAGCACATACCCCCTTTTTGGTGCGGACTTGGTTGTGGAGACCCAGAGCAGCGTTTTCCCCTCGCAGGTCAGGTCCAGGCTCCCCTGGAGGCCTGCCTGTGCCGGAACGTGGACTCGCGGTTGCCTCATGTCACAAAGAAGCTGATGAGTACCGTGGAAGCTGCGCTGGGGGCGGTGCAGGCCCTCCTAACCCAGGGCATGGACCAGCTGCACCGCCACCTGCAGGGAGCTAATGGGTGCTCCTCCGGCAGGCGGCTGCGCAAGGAGGTAAGAGCCGAGGGGCCAGGCCGCAGGGCTGAGTGGGAGCTGTGCATCTTGCTCACAAAGCTCCTGGCTTGTTCTAGGCTTTTGCCGTACAGAAGCCGCCACACGCTGATTACAGGGCACAGTTTAGCAAACTTTCGGTAATGTCCATCTTGAGCCGCTTTCCCTCAGGGATCTCCTTCCCAAAGTCTTCCAGCCACAGCTTGTTCTTCCCCTCAGCCTGCTGCTCACTCTCCCCCATATGAAGTGTGAGTTTAATCTCTACTGTGTGCCAGAAAGCCCCCAACTCCTTAAGTCTCTGTACTCCCTCCTGGAGATGCCCTGGTTCGTTGCTACAGCTACGTCTTGCTTCTGTCCTCACTGCCTGCTTGTCTGCTCCTGCCATTTATTTATTTATTTAGCTTTTGGGGTAACACCCGGTGATGCACAGGGGTTACTCCTGGCTCATGCACTCAGGAATTACTCCTGGAGCTGCTCAGGGACCATATGGGATGCTGGGAATCGAACCCGTGCAAGGCAAACACTCTACCTGCTGTGCTATCACTCCAGCCCTTGCTCCTGCCTTTTAGGGGGCTGAGGCCGACTTCACTGGGGACTCCATCTCTGAGGTCCCAAAAAGATCAGATAAGGGTAGGGGGTAGGCATCCACATTTCCCCTCAGTCATTCCAGCACTGTGTTTGCCTTTTTTTTTTTTTGAAACATCTTCCTATTTTATGTCCATCTCAGCCAATCTCAGTTTTATTATTTATTACACATTTTCGGGGACCACTGACATGAGGTGCAACTCCGCTGTCCTTTCCCCTTGGGGTGGATTATCTGGGTGTGTGTCCCCATCCCTGCTTTTCCACAGACTGATGACGCTTGCTCACCCCAGTGCCACTGGTGTGCAGGTTTACTCCTTTGGGGAGATGCCATGGGACCCAGAGCTGATGCAGAAATGCTACCGGGAGGCTGAGCAGATCCGTGGGTGCCTGGGGCAGCTGGCGGCACTGTTTGGCTTCTCGGGGACTCAAAGCCTGGTGTTTGGGGTCCTGGATCTTGTGCAGCAGGTGAGCGGGGGAAGGAAGAGTGTTTCTGGGAAATGGCACAAGGGCACTTCGCCATGGACTGAGCCCCGGCCGCCTCCCTGATGAGGAGAGGGTCCCCAATGATGGCATGAGCCCCAGTGCTGAGGGAGGGTGGAGACTGGGAGTTAAAGGCAGCCGGGGCAGGGGCTCATCATGGCACCCCCTCCTGTAGCTCATGGCCGATGCCGTGGCCACCTTCCTGCAGCTGGCGGACCAGTGTCTGAGCCCAGCCCTAGACTGTGACCAGGCTGCCGGGCAGCTGGAGAAAGTGCGGGGGCGCGTGCTGAAGGTGTGTGGGCAGGAAAGGGCCTGACGGGGGGTGGGGAGCATGTGGGGCGGCCTCTTGAGGGGGGCCCTGGGAGGGCGTGACCTCAGACACAGTGGGAGGCGTGGCTGACTGGAGAGGAGAGAAAAAGCCAGGTTGACAGTAGGCGTAGCCTGGCCCTGGGCACGCCACACCCAGGCCCGAGTTTGTGGGCGTGGTTTTGAAGAGGGTGTGGTCATTTGGGGGCGTGACCTCCGGTTTTGCCCCAGATCCCAAGAGCCGGTCTTTACAGAAGCTTCAGTATGACAGTGCCTCAGCGCAGAGAAGCTTTGTCCGCGGGTGGCTGCTCCGCATCTTTTTGCCTTTCGTGCTGAGCCGACTGGAGCCAAGCTGCAGAGCGGTGAGCAAGCTGGGGGACACACAGGCTGGAATGGAAGCATACCCCCAAAGTCCTAGTCTTTCTGTAAAGACAAGGGCGCAGTGCCTGATAGCTGCCTCCACTCTCCGAGACTTTTGTACTCCCTGCCCCGCGTTGGCTTAGGTGCTCTCTGGGGCACCACCACACCCTTATGATTGTACCCATGTGGCAAACTCTGAGAGTGGCTCATGAGGCTGATTGGTCTCAGAGATCCCCATGGTTCAGGCTCCAGAAGAGAGGGAGGCAGTTGACAAGTGTGTGTGTGAGGGGTGTCTCAGGTTGGCAGGGAGGCACTCCCTGAGATGAAAGTCAGGAGCAGTGCGCCAGAGCCATGAGGGGAGCTGTGAGGCTCCATAGCACGTGCAAAGGCCCTGAGGTTGGCCTGCTCTGGTGTATTGGGGAAAGGTCATTGTAGCAGTGCAGTGGTGCATGTGATTGGCTCTTGGTGAGGAGTGGGAAGGAGGTAGGGGAGGCTCCCGGGTCACACAGGACTTGGTGGCACCAGGCAGGAAGTGCCACCACGCTCCTCTAGACAAAGTCAGGAGGTCCCACTGGGACTCTTGCCCTGCCCTGCCTCATGTGTTCTCTTTACACCATTCCCACAACAGTATGTGCTTAAAAGCCGTATTAAAACTGGGGAAACTGTGCTGCTTGGGGCGGCCTGGGGCTGGCGGTCCCCAGAGCACAGTCCCTGCAGCCCAGCCTGACCCACCCCTGCAGGAGCTGGCTGAGTTTGAAGCAGACATCCTGGCTGTGGGTAGCCCGGCCCTGACCATCAATGGGATCTATGAGGAGCTTGTGCGGGGGGTCCTGCTGCAGAGGATTGAAAGAGGTGAGCTCCCTGCCATGGCCCCCCTGCTATGTGCTCACCCACAGGACCCTGCCCACACCCCCTTCCTGTGAACCGTGGGGCTGAGCACTACACCCAACAGGGGCCAGATTCGTAGGGCAGCGGGGACGATGTTCACCTTGCATACTGCCGCCGATCCAGAATCAAGCCCCAGCATCACCCATGAGCCCCACTAGGAGTGATCCCTAAGCACAGAGCCAGGAGTAACCCCTGAGCATCACTGGGTAGGCCCCCTCCCCTGCAGATGGGCCTCTGCCAGCAGCTGTGGCTCCAGGCTCTGTCTCTGTTTCAGAGTTGACAAAGGCCCTTGGCGATGGTGACTGTGCACTGGAGGCCTCCAGGGAGCAGGTGGCAGCAGGTGACAGGCTCAAGGGTCCCCCGGGCCACGACTGTGAATTTGGGGGCTGGGGAGACCCTGAGTGGGTGCACGGGCAAGCACTAAGTTTTGTCATGTTAGGGGCTGCTCTGGCTTATTGCTTGGGGGCTCTCCCAGGGGTGCTCAGGTCTGGGGCTGTCCCAGAGCTGCCCATCCTCCCTCAGTCACCAACTTGGCTTCTCAGTGGCTGAGCATGTGCTCCGTGCCGGTATTGGGCCCTTGTGACTTCTTGGGGCCCTGTGACACTTTGTCTTTCACAGATGATGGAGTGGAGGCCTCTAGAAGGACCCGCCAGCAATTGGATGTGGGGCCCTTGGGGCACCTGCACTGCCCCCTGCCTGCCCCGGGGGCGTTCCAGAACTGAAGGTCATACCTTGGCCTCTACTCCTCTTGGCTTGGTGGCAAGTTGGTTTGTGGAATTTCTATGCCAGAATTCCCTCAGGACTCAGAGGCATCCACCCTCCACCCCCAGCCCGAGATCCTTTTCTTACTAGACTGTGTCACTGTGGCACCCTGGGCCTGAGGCTCGGGGGCACAGGGATGGAACCCAGGTCTACGGCGTGCAAGGGCAGAACTCCCCACACTTCTGTCCTGTTGCCCCACTCCCAGTAAAGGTCCTTTGTGTCCAGCAATTCTCTTCAGAGCAGATAAAGTTCAGGGACAGGCGGTGGGTGGGGGCCAGGACTTCTGTCCACGCACTGGCAGGCACTCCTGGGGACGCCATGGGGGAGGGGAAGTCCTGGGTCTGTGGCACACTCTCCCTGGGGCTCCCTGACCCCCCAGGAACCTTTCTAGGGCCTCTCTGCAGAGCCGAGCAGGCAGCTGTCAGCGGGATAGGATGGCCTGTTCCTGTCAGGAGCTCCAGCAGCTGTTTCCGGAGCCGGTTCCGGAGAGATCTCCCTGGTGATCTTCAGGGTGCTGGCAGCCCGTGGCCACTTCCTCCCACCCCAGGTGTCCAACCCTCCCCTGGAGAAACGAGGGCTTCCTGCCCAGCGCCCTTTCCCCCAGTTCCCTGTTTTAGATTCGGGGAGGCCTGGCCCATCCCAGCAGCTTCTTTCCCAGAGGGAGACATGGGGTCTGCATGGGAGAAATCGCAGTAGTGATTTGTCATCCCTGGACTGGGCAGTGCCAGCGTTCAGAAACCCGGGAGCCTGAGCTCAACTTTCTCTGTGTCTCTGTCTCTCTTCTCTGTGTGTGTGTCTCTCTCTAGCTCTGTGTGTCTTGTCTCTGTCTCTGTGTGTCTCTCTTTCTGTCTCTGTCTCTCTCTCTCTGTGTCTCTGGCTCTCTTTTAGACAGAGGCAGTAAATCCAAACTCAGCAGAAAGGACCAAGGAATTGTTTCTTTCTCTCTTTCTCCTTCCTTCCTTTCTTCCTTCCTTCCTTTCTTTCTTTCTTTCTTTCTTTCTTTCTTTCTTTCTTTCTTTCTTTCTTTCTTTCTTTCTTTCTTTCTTTCTTTCTTTCTTTCTTTCTTCCTCTCTTCCTTTTGGCTTTTGGGCACACCCCGTGGTGCTCAGGGGTTACTCATGGCTCTGCATTCAGGAATCATACCTGGTGGTGCTCAGGGAACCACGTGGGATGCTGGGGATTGAACCCGCATGATACAAGGCAAGCTCTCCCCATGCTGTGCTCTTGCTCCAGCCCCCGCCAAGGGCTTCCTAAAGTTCTGTGTGAGGTGGAACCCAGCAGCTAAACACAGCTCATCCAGAGGACCAGGGTTCTGTCTCTGAGATTGGGGATGTCAGGCTCCCTGCCAGCTTCCTCCAGGAGCAGAGAGCAAGGGGACCCGGAGAAATCCCCACTTTTGTGAAAACCCAAGGCTCAGGGTGTCACTGGGTTTCCATTGTTTCTATAAATTGAAGCTAACGTGGGCTGTGGGATAGCTTGAGCCTGATGTGAGATAACACAGGCTTTGCATGCAGGAGGTCAGAGTTCAATTCTCCCTGAACACTGCTGGGTGTGGCCCCAAAGCAAATCAATAAAACAAACAAACAAACAAAACAGCCTGTGTGGCCCTGGGGGCACCAACGGCAGGAATACCGGGAGTTTCCCTATAAGCATCCCCTCCCAGCTCCATAGAGATCACTTGGGCTGACCCCCCCAACCCCCCCCCCCGAAAAGTCAGAGCCTCTCCAGCTGACAGCCCTCGCCCCACCCACACACTAATAAAGCACATTTGGCCATCATTAGTGAAACGAACACTTAAGGACAGCGAAAGGGATCAGGAGTGCTAGCCAGCACTCCAGGGTACTTCTATTAAGGTCCACGTGATGCCAGCAGCGCAAGCGAGGTATGGGAGGCGCCCCCGGAACAGGTGTACTTGTGAGGGCTCTGGGCAGTCAGGGGCTCATTTCATCCAGATCTGGGGCTCCCCTGCACCTTGGGACATCCCGCGAGCTTGGGAGCGAGATAGAAAAGTCCAGGTTGCAATTGGGAAAACTGAGGCTGAGGACTAGGGGAGGGTCTTAAACCAGGTCCCCGCTTTCCGGGTGCTCCAGGAGGGCAGAGCCAGGGGCTTGGTGAGTTTGGAGGGCAGGACTGGAGCTGGAGCGGGAGGTTGGGGCCGCCTCAGGCAGGGTGTGGCAGGAGCACCGGGCTTCGGGCGCTGGGCGGCGAATGACGTCACTCCCTGGGTTCCCCCCCACCCTATGCCTTTAAGGCCAGCTGGGGCGGGGCCTGGCCGCCGATTGGCTGCCAGCGCCGTCCTCCCCTTTAAGGCGCACCGCCCCGGGCGGGGCCCCCACGGCGCCTTTAAGGCGCGGCCTCATCTGCCGGCAGAAAAGCGGCTTAAAGGCGACGCGTGGCGCGATGGCGGCGGCCCCACGCGCGTGCGGGCGGCGCGGGTGGCCGCTCCCGGCGCTGCAGCAGCTACTGCTGCTGCTGCTGCTGTTGCTACCGCCGCCGCCGGGCAGCCCTCGGGGCGCCGCCGCCTATTTCCCGGAGGAGCGCTGGAGCCCCGAGTCGCCACTGCAGGCGCCGCGCGTGCTCATCGCACTGCTGGCCAGGAACGCGGCCCACGCGCTGCCCGCCGCGCTCGGGGCCCTGGAGCGGCTGCGGCACCCGCGAGCGCGCACAGCGCTGTGGTGAGGCGGGCCGGGCCGGGCCGGGTGGGGAAGGGAAGTCGTGAGTGCTGAGGGTGCGGTGCTGGAGACACCTGGTCCACCCGATGGTGTTCGGGCGACAAGGCTGCACCCGGGAAGCTGGGGGGCGTCCAGGGCTGTGCTTGGGGAATGCTGGGGGGCGTCCAGCGCTGCGCCCAGGGGTGCTGGAAGGTGTCCAGGGCTAGCTCGGGATGCTCGAGGGCCTTCAGGACTGCGCCTGGGAATGCTGGAAGGCGTTCAGGGCTGCACCCGTGATTCTGGGGGGTGTGCAGAGCAGCACTCGGAGGTGCTCAGGACGTCCAGGGCTGCGCCTGGGGGTGCTCAGGCGTTCAGAGCTGTGCCTGGCCATACTGGGGTGTCCAAGGTGCTCCTAGCCATTGAGTGGCTTCACCCGTGCCAGGCCCGCACCTGGATCCCCACGTTGTCTCTCCAGCCCCCCACTACTGCATCCAGCAGATCTGAGACCAGGCTGCCTGCATGGCGTCAGCCTCTCCCCGGGAACACACAGCCTGGGTTTCCCCCTGCCCCTGCCTGATAGGTGCTGTCTGCCCCCTGACGGTGTCCTGCTGTGTCAGTCCCCTTATCTAAACCCTGGGGGATACCCCTCTGTGCAGGGTCGCCACGGACCACAACTCGGACAACACCACGGCGGTGCTCAGGGAGTGGCTGGTGGCCGTGAAGAGTCTCTACCACTCGGTGGAGTGGCGGCCGGCCGAGGAGCCCCAGTGAGTCCTGCAAGGGGCCCCACAGCCCCAGTGGAACTCCGCCCCTGCGGCCCTGACTCCGCCCCCGCGGCCCGACTCCGCCCTCGCGGCTCTTCTGACCGGACCATCCCCACCCAGTATCTTCCTGGGATGCTGTGCCCCTGTGCTCAGGCCCCGCCACCCCTCCCACCCCCACTCCCCCAAATCCCCGCGTTCCTCATGGCCCAGTGTTGGTGGCCTCGGGCCACTGCTCTGCAGCTGCCCCACTGCCCTGCCCACTGTCCTGCTCATCGGCGGTGGGGCCGGCCCTAGGCGCTGCCTCTCCGCAGGTCCTACCCAGATGAGGAAGGCCCGAAGCACTGGTCAGATGCCCGCTACGAGCACGTGATGAAGCTGCGTCAGGCGGCGCTGAAGGCCGCGCGTGAGATGTGGGCCGACTACATCCTGGTGCGACTACACCCTGGGCTGGGCGACCCGAGGGGGTGTGGAGACAGCCCTTTTCTTGGGGAGACTGAGGCTGGGAAGAGTGTCCTCTGAACTGCGGGAGCCCCGGGGTTTCTGTGTCCTGGTCAGGCTGAGCTGACTCCTCATTCCACTTCCTCCTCCAGGCAGTCCGCCTCTGTCTGTCAGGGGCCTGGAATGCCAGAGGGGTTGTTCCTTTCTTGGGGGGCACTCCTGGCTGTGGTCAGAGCTGACTCCTGGCTTTGTGCTCAGGGGTCACTCCTGGTGGGGCTCAAGGGACTCCGGGGTGCTGGGGATCAAGCCCTTGTCTGCGTGCACAGCCAGTGCGTGGCTGTGGCGGCTGCAGCCTGTGACTTCGGCTGCCCCTCCATGCTGGCGCACCCACAGTTCAGCCTGTGATGGGGTCTCCGCGGAGCGGCCTGTGGACAAGGGGACAGGGTTGGGGCGCGCTGTGAGGGACCTGAGGGCTGAGGCCACAGGGCAAGCAGGGCTGTGTGGACACGGCGGGTCAGCTCAGCCCTGGCTGCAGGGGCCGGGGGGCTGAGGGGAGTGATATGTGGCTCTTTGCCCTGCATATGTGGCCTTGGCCAGACCTGGCGGGCGCGGGCTTGTCACGTGTTTCTGGCTGTGCTGGGAGAGGGGCCCCTTTATTCTTGATCTGTGTGAACAAGGCAGGAATCACGCCTCAGAGCGGAAACCCAACCATGGCTCTCCCCTCGGGGACTCGGGCCAGCCGTTGTGGTTTTTCACTGAGGATCAATTTGCTGGGCAGTGCTGAGGGCACTCGGGGGCACATGGGCATCACCGCCACTGCCCCACTCCTGCCCAGCCGTGGTGCCAGCCCTCTACCTGCTGGCGTGCGCGAGCCCATGCGGGGGCTGGGGGCTGTGTGAACCCCCCACACTCAACTCACGTGGGCACAGGCCGTGCTGTGTCTCAGCCTCCCTGCTGGTTTCCTCCTGCTTCCATGACCTGTGGCCACATCCTGCGACTGTCGTGTCTTGCAGTTCGTGGACGCAGACAGCCTGCTGCTCAATCCTGACACGCTCACCCTGCTCATGGCTGAGAATAAGACGGTGGTGGCGCCCATGCTCGACTCTCGTGCCGCCTACTCCAACTTCTGGTGCGGCATGACGTCCCAGGTGCGGGTGCTGTGGGCCCGGGAGCGCTGTCCTTGTGTGTCCCCCCACACCTCCAAATTCTCCACTCTGGACACTGAGGCTGAGAAGTGGTGTCCTAGGAAGGGGCTTCAGGCAGGGTTCGATCCAGGTGGTACTTTTGTTTGCTTTTGGGCCACACCCAGCAGTGTCCAAGGTTGACTCCTTGCTCTGTGCTCAGGGGTTACTCTTCGGGGGTTATTCCTGGGCCACATTACTCCTGCAGGTCATTATGTGGTACCAGTATCAATCCAGGTTAACTGCATGCAAGGCAAGTTCCTTAACCCCTGTATTATCTCTCTGGGTCCTGGGACATTCTTCTCCCCCTTCTGCGCTTGGAAGATCATTTTCAGATGATACTTAGGGTTTCCTGCAGCATCCAGGCTCCTGTTACCCCTGAGTCCAGTCCCAGGAGAATGCTGGGCTCCGATTGGCCAGGCTGGGGCTACGGTGGACGCGGGGCAGGCCAGGGGCTGGGGTGGGTCGTCCCCTCCCGCCCTGTCCCCCCTCTGCACTCATGCGTGCACCCTTCAGCACTTACATTAGATCTGCAGTGGGTCCAGGGCAGCTCCACAGGCCCTGGGCACTGAACTCTGCGGCCCAGCGGCCGAGTGGTCCTGAGCAGGCCCCTGTTCTAACCAGCTTCCCCCTGCCCCCTCCCAAAAAGACTCCTTAGAGCCATGCACAGACACACAGACGCTCGATCTCTCAGTCTGGTTGTGATCTCTGGTTCTTTCTCAGGTCTTGCTTCTCATGCGCTGTCTGTCTGTCCTGACAGTCTCCCTGTCCATCTGTTCCGACATGCTCTCCTCTGTCCGTCCTGCTGTCCTGAGTGGGGCCTCGGGTCAGGAGCTGAGACAGGAGGGCTCCCACTGCAGCAGGGGTTTGGGCGGGGTCTGAGCTGCCCGTGGGACCCACTGAGCCCCACCCCACAGGGCTACTACAAGCGCACCCCCGCCTACATCCCCATCCGGAAACGCGAGCGCCGCGGCTGCTTCGCGGTCCCCATGGTGCACTCGACCTTCCTCATCGATCTGCGCAAGGCGGCGTCCCAGCACCTGGCCTTCTACCCGCCGCACCCCGACTACACCTGGTCCTTTGATGACATCATTGTCTTTGCCTTCTCCTGCAAGCAGGCCGGTGAGCCCGTGGGGAGGGTGCTGGGGGAGGGTCCGGGAACCGCAGGGTGTAGTGACAGCATCAGGCATGGCTGGATCCAGGAGTTCAACCCACAGTCCTGGCCCAGGGAAGCCCTGAACATCGCCGGGTGTGGCCCTAGAAATTAAAAGTATAAAGAAAGATGAACACATACAGGTTGAATGATTAGTGGAAGGAGGTCTCCTGTGTTGTGATTGTCGGCACTCAGGCGTGGGTGGCCCCAGGGGGCCTGTGGAGGGGTTTGGAAGCACTAGGGGAGCCTCACAAGAGGTGTGTGCTGCCCAGCCCTCGACATCACAGCCTCCTTCCCACCCCTCCTGCCCCTCACCCTTTCGCCATTACCCTTCCCCGGGACCCCCCAGACAGATGCTTATTCTCTTCCCCCCATTCTCCCTCATCCCACCCTCCCGGGACACCTGCACCAGCTCTGGGGCCCCCCACCAGGCTGGCTGTGACCCGGCTTGTCCTTTGCAGAGGTGCAGATGTACGTGTGCAACAAGGAGGTATATGGCTTCCTGCCTGTGCCCTTGCGCGCCCACAGCACCCTGCAGGACGAGGCCGAGAGCTTCATGCACACCCAGCTGGAGGTCATGGGTGAGTTGGCCTGCGGTCCAGCTTGCTCTGCGCTGGGCCCTTTGTTGGCATGAGCACCATGGACGTTAGTCCTAGCACTCCTGAAGAGGCGTGGCTGTCCAGTGACTGCATGCTTGACGGTCAAGGTGGGCTTCCTGGAGGAGGAAGCAGAAAGGACCTAGGGGGGCGGTTAGATGTCAGCCTGTGGGAGCCATGCAGAGACCAGGACTCCAGTGGACATGAGCTCATGGAACAGGCAAAGCCAGCCACTGCCACAGGGAGCCCGGGGGGCACTGCAGAATGGGGCTGAGAGCAGGGCTCTGCCCAGCAGGCGTGGGAGCGTGTCCATCCAGGACTGGCCGTTCCCTAAGGTTCCTGTCAGGCCGCTGTTACTTTGTTTTATCTCCCCCAAGTGGGCACTTGAAGTTGGTTACTTTTATATAAGGAGCCATTCCTGGCCAGTCAGTGACCTGCTGACTCGTAGTCTCTTCCCCGCCGGAGCGCAGGGAGGAGCCACTGCTCTGTCTTGTGTGTGGCTCCCCCTGGTGGCCATATGTGGTACAGCGCGCCACCTGCGGTCATTGTCCTTAGCCCTTGCCCCCCTCCCCTGACCTAGGCATATTTCATGCAGGGTTTCCTGGCGGGCAGCAGAGAGTGGGGTGGAGGGTGGGGGGTCACCGCGGCTTCTGGGATCCTGTCAAGGCCCTGAGAAGTGCCGCAGTTTCCCAGAGGGAGTTGGCTTCCCCTCCTGTGGCCACTGGACCCTGCCACCGCGCGGGATTGTGCTCCCGCTTCTCCCACCAGACGGAAGGTGATGGCCTGCTGGGGCCACCGGGCTGGGGTCTGCGTGGGCTGGACTGCAGCGCTGCAAGGGAGGGGGCCTTGGAGAGTGACCGGGCCCGGCCATGTCTGCCTGCAGTGAAGCACCCGCCGGTGGAGCCGTCCCGGTTCATCTCAGTGCCCAGCATCCCAGCCGACAAGATGGGCTTTGATGAGGTAGACAGGGCTCTGGGGGTGGGGGAGGCCCATGGAGGGTCCCACGGGGGTCCACGGAGGGCCCATGGAGGCTCTGGGTGCAGGTCTTCATGATCAACCTGAAGCGGCGTGTGGACCGGCGGGAGCGGATGCTGCGGGCACTGCGGGATCAGGGAATCCAGTGCCGGCTGGTGGAGGCCGTGGACGGCAAGTAAGTGGGTCCCTGGGGCATGGGGCTGCCCGCGGTGTAGACCAGGCTGTGCGGCCACGGAGAGGAAGTGTGTTGGACACAGGGATATGGAAGCTGGTCTGCTCACGTGTAGACGCCCTGGCAGGCTCCACAGGGTCAGACGCCTGTGAGGTGCTGGGACTGGAGGGGGTCCTAGTGGTTCCTGCAGGACAAACCCCCTCCCCCCGCAGAGCCATGAACACCAGCCAGGTGGAGGCGCTGGGCATTCAGATGCTGCCTGGCTACCGGGACCCTTACCACGGGCGACCGCTGACCAAGGGCGAGCTGGGCTGTTTCCTGAGCCACTACAGCATCTGGAAGGAGGTGGGCGGGGCCGCAAAGGGGGTGTCCTATGTGGGCGGGACGTGCAGGGGCGGGGCCTCGCCTTGGACTCATTTTTCTGGGGTGTGGGGACTCAGTTTCTGCGCATGGGGGCGTGGCCTCGTGGGGTCGAGGGACTTTCTTTGCTCATTTGGGGGCCCCCGTGCAGCTCCAAGCCCAGCAGTTGCTCCTGGTGGTGCTCGGGTCAGGTGGGGCGGGGACTGAACCCAGGCTCTGGGCGGCCCATGTGGAACTGGGGGTAAGGTGTCCCCCAGCCAATGGGCAGCGTGGCCGTACTGTGGCCATGCTGTGACCGGGCTGCCCGCCCAGGTTGTGGACAGGGGCCTGCGGACGGTGTTGGTGTTCGAGGACGACCTTCGCTTTGAGATTTTCTTCAAGCGCCGCCTCATGAACCTCATGCGGGACGTGGAGCGGGAGGCGCTGGACTGGGACCTCATGTGAGTGAGCGGGGAACTGGGGGTCCCTGAGCCACACACAGGCCTCAGCTTGTGGTCCCCTCTGGGCTTCAGGAAAGTGACCAGGACACCCTTGGGTCCACACGGGTCCCATGATTTGGAGACGTGGCTGTGTTTTGACCCAGAGCCTGAGCATGGGGTGCTCGGGCCCTTGGAGGCGTGTGGGCTGTGGCGGGGAGGCTGCAGCCACATTGGCGATGCTCAGGCCTGACTCCTGGCTCTGTGCTCAACGATCACTCCTGGTGGGGCTTTGGAACCCCGTGGGGTGCGGGGATGGGGCCTGGGTCAGTCACGTGCAAGGCCAGCGTCCTCCCTTCATCCCAGCATGTTTCTGGGATGATCACGTCCTGTGGTGGGGTGCTTGCTCCCCTTCCACTCCCAAATGCGTTTCTCGGGTCCTACTTCCCTGCCGGCCCCACTCTGGCCAGCCCAGCCTCCTGGTCGCTCCCCACACTACCACTTGGTCCCCGGAATGCTGGGTCAGTGTCCTCTGGTGACTGCCCTGCTGTGTCCCTCAGCTACGTGGGCCGCAAGCGGATGCAGGTAGAGCACCCGGAGAAGGCAGTGCGGCGAGTGCGGAACCTGGTGGAGGCCGACTACTCATACTGGACGCTGGCCTATGTCCTCTCAGAGCAGGGCGCCCGCAAGCTGCTGGCCGCCCGGCCGCTGGCCCGCATGCTGCCCGTGGACGAGTTCCTGCCCGTCATGTTTGACAAGCACCCAGTGTGAGGCCCGGGTGAGGGTGGGGGCGCTGCCCGCCCGTCCACTCCCGTGTCCCCCACCCACTCCTGTGTCCCCTCCGCAGGGCAGAGTACAAGAGCCACTTCTCGCCGCGCGACCTGCGCGCCTTCTCCGTGGAGCCGCTGCTCGTCTACCCCACACACTACACGGGTGACGACGGCTACGTGAGTGACACCGAGACCTCGGTTGTGTGGAACAACGAGCACGTGAAGACTGACTGGGACCGCGCCAAGTCGCAGAAGATGCGGGAGCAGCAGGCGCTCAGCCGCCAGGCCGAGAACTCGGACGTGCTCCAGTCCCCGCTTGACAGCGCTGCCCGCGATGAGCTCTGAGTCCCCGCGGCTCCATGCCAGGAGAGGGGGGATGGGGACACGCAGGGACATGGACACAGACACACACAAATAGAGACGCACACAGACACACACACAGACATAGACACATATACACAGACACACACACAAAGATCCACACACAGACACACACAGACACAGTCTCCTCGCCTGCCCCACACTCGTGAAGCCTCACAGCTCTGAACGGTCTAGGAGAGTCATTTTCGTCAGTTGCCAGCTGGGTCTCCGCCACGGCGCCCCGCCCCCACATGCCGCCTGCTGCCCAGGCCTGGTGCTGCCCAGGTCCATGGAGCAGAGAACTGGGCGGAGCCAGGACCCCTGCGTAACGTGGTGCTCCTCCCTGCTGCTGGGGCCGGGCAGCTCTGTGGGCAGCGCTGGGCCCCACTGCGCCGGGCCTCACGCCCCGTGGGCAGAGAAAGGTGGATGCGGCCCAGGAACGACGCTGGTTCTTGCCTCAACAGGGCTGGCCGTGGCTGCTGGTGACCCCTGGCCGCCCTCAGGAACCCCCCAGGAAGACCAGGTCCCCCAGGAGGGGGCCAGGCCCCCATGCCAGCCCCCCCACCCCTACCTCTCCGCCGTGACCCCCTTAAAGCCTTGGCGGAGTCATGCCTTTGGGGCCCCAGAACAGTGGGCTGGCCCCTGCTGGACCGACTCAGGCCACCGCGGCACCTTGCTGTCCGGGATAACGTGCTTCTATATTTTTTTTAAATTAAATGTCTTGGTTGGTTCCCCCAGGTTTGGCTCCTTCTGGCCCTGGAGTTCAGCTCACCAACTCTGTCACCCCTGCTGCAGCCTAGCCTGTCCCTGAGGGACACTCAGAGATGATGGCCGCAGCAAAGGGCCAGGGAGGCCAGGAAGGGGTTCTGTGGGAGCCCCTCACAGCTTGGGCTGGGGGCCCGGGCTGAGTGAGCCTGTGCACAGCCGGGGCGGCTCCCAAACAAGCAACTCAATGTGCTGGAAGCCGACAGGGGGCTGGAGGTCCCTGTAGGAGCTTCCCTGCACCGGGACTGGGTGGCCTCTGGCCTTCTGTGGCCACCAACACCATTGACCTGTCAACGGGCGAGAAAAGTGGATTCCCAAAGTGGGGACTCCGCGAGCCCACCTGGGCCACGCACACACACCTCCTGTTGCTGCGCTTCCTCCTGGTGGTCTGCAGGCGGGACAGGCCGGAGCCACACGGCCCTTCTGTGTAATCGCAGTCTGTGAAGACAATTGTGCAGTAGGATGAATCCTGCAATGATATGGAGGCCGGCGGGCGAGAATGCCGGGTCTAGCACACCTGCAACTGTCACACGGACAGTGGTGTGGGGATGGCGTGGGCTGGGAATAAGCAAGGATTGGGCTGAGTGTGGGGTCCCGGCAGTGAGAATCAGGAGAGGAGGGCATGGCGCAGGCTGGAAGGCCTCGGTCTACTCGGTCTGAACCAGACCAAAACCGCTTACTGTGTCTCATTCAAGAAACAAAAATGCAGGAGCCAGGAAAGAGGGACAACAGGGAGGGCAGTGGCCCTGCAGCTCCCACCCGAGCTTCCATCACCCTCCCTGCCACAGTGATCCCGAGTGAAGATCTAGGAGTGACCCACGACCACCGCCTAGTGTGGCCCGAACAGAACGTCACCAGCTCCTACAGCAGATTTATTCACGCCTGGCTGCGGGGGCACAGAGCCAAATCCTGCCTCCACCCTCTCCTCCTCCAAGTACAAATGGAAAAGGGGAACTCTCAGAAATGTGGGAAGAGGAGGTGCGGGGTGACCATGCTGGGGACCTTTAAGAACGGGCGTCGATTCAGAGAGAATGTACAGTGGTCAGCCTGGGCTCCATCTAAGGCTCCGAATAGGGTCCCTGGTGCCCCCAGAAATTGTGGCCACCCAGACCCACACCCCAAAACAAAAAAGCCAGAACCACTAACTTGGTCAGTCAGCATGGCAGCCGAGGCGGCCGAGGATCTGGCTCCCTCTGCAGAAAATCTTTTATTTATTAAAAAAATTTTATTTCCTGCAGAAATGCTGAAGTTACTAGGGAGATACAGCAGGTTCTGGAGAGCCATCAGGACCACGGGTGGAAATTTGTTAGAGAAACGTCCCTAGTGAGGGAACGGAAGCACCCACAGCGCCATCTCGTGGCATTTCTGTGGAGCTGCTGCGGCCCGATTTTCCCACCCTTAAGATTTCCAGCCCTTGGGGGCTGGGAGCAATAGCATAGCCGGTAGGGCGTTTGCCTTGCACGCGGCTGACCGTGGTTCGATTCCCAGCATCTCATATGGTCCCCTGAACACCGCCAGGAGTAATTCCTGAGTGCAGAGCCAGGAGTAACCCCTGTGCATCGCCAGGTGTGACCCAAAAAGCAAAAAAAAAAATTTCCAGCCCATTGGCTTCAGTGTTACTTATGGGGTCATTAAGGATCAAGCACGCAGCTTTGGCCACCACAGTGGGAGCAGAGCTATTAGAACTCTTGCCTTGCATTCGTAGGCTCCCCATATGGCACCCCAGCCATGCCAGTGCAGAGTGCAGAGCCAGGAGTAGCACCTGAGCCTCACTGGGTGTGGCCCCAAACCATAAACAAACACATAAGGAAATGAAAACAAGCAGCCTCAATCTCTTGATGGCAGATTCCTTCACCCCAACATGGGAAGTTCTGGGCTGTATCTTGCTTCAATGTCCCCAACTCCTTGTAGAACAGGGCTGGGGCACCCTGAGAAATGTGGGGTGATTGGGTGCAGGGTTAACCATAACAGTAAACCTTTCTGAAGGGCTCGGTCACAGATAGCAAAGGGTTCAGAACTTTCCTTGCTCAAAGTGAAGAGAATCAAATAAATAAATAACCTTGCCTTTCTAGTGGCAGACCAGGTTCAATCTTCAGCATCCCTCATGACCCCTAGAACCACTGTGGTTACCCACCCCGAAATTCCAGAGAAGATTCAGCTATTCTACATCCCCCACCCTGTCCCCAAAAGTCAGTTAGTATTGTGGGAATTAAACCCGGGTCGCCCGCGTGAAGCGCAAGTAGCCACCCGGCTCTACACTGCTGCACTGGCCGAAGCTGCGTGCTTGATCCTTAACAAACCCATGTTTAACATTGACGCAAACCCAAGGATGCAAATCTTTAGCGTGGGAAAGTCGGGCCGTGACAGTTTCCCCGTAACGTCACGAGACGGCGCTGTGGGCGTTTCTGTCACTCCCCAGCAGAGAGCCTGACGCTGAGGGCACCCGTGGGTTGTTCTTGTGGGCGGTCCTGCTGCATTGTCAGCCAATCCGTGTTGGGGGCGGGGCTTGGCAGGGCCAATATGTAGCGGGTGTGTGTTATGGCGGGGCGGGGCTAGCCAATCCAGAGCCGGCCGGGCCGCAGGCTCCGCCCCCGCCCCAGGCCAGTGTTTTCTTGGCTCCTGTCCTTGGGTGGGTTTGAGACTTTTGTTTTCATGGTGACCTCAAGGATGAAAGTTTCAGGCAATCCTAGTTCTCAAAATCGAGCAGGAAGAAGCCTTATTCCGCTGTTCAAGCGCATTGACAAAAGCCTTAGGAAGTACCAACATCAGGCAGGAGCCAGAATCCAGCGGGGCGGGCGTTTTCCTGCACGCCGCCAACGGGGCTGTATCCCTGGCTCCCTGAGCGCTGCTCTGAGTAACGCCTGAGCATCTTCGGTGTGGCCTAAAAACAGAAATCCATCTAGCCTTATATTTGTTTCTTGGTGGTCACACCGGGCAGAAATCAGGGCTCACTACTGACTCTACGCTCAGGGATCTCTCCTGGTGGGGCTCAAGGGACAATTCGGGGTGCTGGGGAAGGAACACAGGTGGGCTATATTTAAGGAAGCGCCTTCCCTGTCCTCTCTCGTGCTCTTGCCCAAGACTTTTGAAATAAAAGAGTGAGTGAATCCGATATTGTCTTTTTTGTTTTTTTTTAATGTTTGTTGTTAATAAAATATTTTTTACAGAGACCAAAAAGTCAGAATAGTGCAAAACATCTCAACACCATGCATTCATGAGCAGTTCTCATTGCTTTTAAACATTTGTTCTGAGTCTTCTATTTACAGAGAAATAGGGGCCCCCTCTTCCACAGCTGGACGAGGGTGTGGGGTCTGATGGACAGAGGAAGGTGCTGAGTCCACGTGTGCAATCACATGCTAAGAGGAAGGTTATGGACATAGGGAGGGGTCCACCGGGACCCTCCAGCTCTGTCCCCTGCGCCCCACGGGGGTTGACTTGATATTGTCAATTTGAGTCTCCCTTTAAGAAGATGGAGAATGAAGAGAAAGCAGCACGTGACCGGACAGACAGCTTTGGTAGTTTGCAGTGTAGAGCTGGGGCCTCTCTGGGCAGTCCCTGCTCTGGTCCACCCTCAGGGTCCCGTCGCTAGGGGCAGCGCGGGCAGTGGGGAAAGGGACAGAGGTCTACGGTCCAGTCCCGAGGACCGCATTGGCGCATTAAGGTGGGGTGTTTTTCTTTTTTTTTGCATCTCTGTTGGGGGCCACGGTGAGGGTTCAGGCTCTCTGCCCGAGTCACAGGGATGGGGGCGGAACTGGGGACTCCTTGGGAACGCGGGGGCAGGAAGGCCCCACCCCCTCTATTGCTTTGTCTCTGCATCCCGAGGGTGTCCGCGCCCCACACAGAGGGGCCCCTCCTTTGAAGCCCAGCATCCTTCCTGCCACTGTGCTCCAGGAGGGCGCTGGGCCAGGACACTGCCTGACCTCCTCAGGTCCCCTTCCTCAGTCCTTTCCCTGATCCTTGCAAAGCTGTGCTCAGCTTTGGATATACGCTGGGTCAATGCACCATGGTGCCCTGACAGGACTCAGAGCCAGGGGGACCCCGAAGGGAGGCCCCAGCTCCTCAGTGCCTGCCACCCCTTGCTGGGGTTTCTGCTGCCAAGGCAGGAACTTTGTGGTCACAAACGCTTCCCATCCCGGAATCTGTCTCTGGTCCTCTCTTCACTCAGTCCCAGTCTGGGCTGGACACCTCCTGTGTGTCCAGGTCTGCAGGGAGGGGAAGGCGGGACAGACAGACACATGCATCCCTAGATGTGATATGACGAAGAGCAGGTTCCTGCCGGCTCTTTATGCCTAGCCTGTGCTGGACAAACTTAGGGGGGTCAACAGAACTTGTCACAGACACCCCCAAGTCCATGGTTTCTGGAGGGACAGAAGTCAGGAAAATCCTGAGGGAGAGCAGAAGGGGTATTTGGGACCGGGTTTTGAGGCATGAGTAGGAGTTCCAGGGGGCAGGGGAGGGCAAAGATGAAGTGGAATATTTCTGAAACAATTCTTATCTGGAAGTCAGAAAGTGATTCCACAAATACTTCCTGAGGATCTTTCCACATGTTCTGAGCTGGAGAATCACACAAACATACACACACACTCGAGTTTCTGGTCTTTCATTTCTTTCCTGCCTGGAGAGTTCTGGGAGAGGGTTAAGACATGGGGCCTGGGGCCTGTGGATCCCAAAACTTCACTCTCTTTTGGTGGGAGTTCAAGATTTCTCAGGGGCACACCCTCTGGGGTCCACGGGGAAAGAGGGAGTGGGCGGTGGTCTTTGCTTGGCAACCAGAGGTGGGAGGAGCCAGGGAGGGGTCTCGGGCCAGACGCCGCATCCCTGGTCTGGACTGGGGGGGTCCCCGGAAGGGGAGGGTTAGCAGCAGTGGGAGCTGTGCAGAGTCACTATCTCAGCCCCCTGCCCGGCAGAGGAGGGGCAGCTCCCGGCCCAGGGACCCTCCGAGACGAAACGGAGGGGGGACTCCGAGGTGAGGACTGAGTACGGGAGGGCGGGGGGCAACCCTTTAGGGAAGTTGAGGGACTGCACGGAACCCCCAGAAACAGCCCCTCAGCCCCCAGGGTCCAGGCACCCGAGGGCGCATGTGCTTTTGAAATACCATATTCCCTCCTCTCCCTGTTGATTTTTTGAACAAACATCTAAGACTCAGGTTCCCCGGGGGGCCTTCCTGCCCCACCCAACCCTAAGCGGGCTCCCAAGGGAGCCCCCATTCCCGAGGAGGCTAACAGCTCCTTACTTGGCAATCGGTCCAGGGCCTCCCGGTTGGGGACCTGTCTTATGGCTTTTCCAGGGCACTGGGGGCGGCCCTGCCCGACACCAGCACCCCCCTCTCCCAGCCCTCAGACTCTGGGGCTCGGCCTCGGGCTGGGAAGGCGCCGCCCGCTCTCCTCCGCCGGGGCGGGGCGGCCTCCCGAGGGGGCGGGGCCTCGTCCATGCCTAACTCCCGGAGCGGGAGGCCTCGCGCAGGCGCCCTGAGCAGTTCGGAGGTGCTCCCAGAGCGCAGGCGCAGTGCTGCCCGCCCGCTCGGCCGCGCTACTGTGCAGGCGCGGCACCGCCCTCCTCGGCCGAGCGCGTGTCCGACTTGAGCTTGACGAACTCCTTGGCCACTTCGTCGTTACTGCGCTGAGACAGGATGCGCAACACCGTGAGGCCCGTGTCGTCCATGTGGATGCGGCGGCCGAGGGGCAGCCAACAGGCAGCACTGCCACGCTGGACCAGCTCGCGCAGCTGCAGCACTGCCAGCCCCACCGTGCGGTCCTCACGTGCGAAGCAGTAGTCCTTGACGCACACCTGCAGCTCGTAGCACTCGGGACCCACGTCCGTGCTCAGCGTGCTGCGGGAGGGCGAGTGTGAGGGAAAGGCCCAGACGGCTACCCCAGCCGCGTCCCGGCCCACAGCCACGCCCACCCGCCACAAACCGCCCAGAAACACGCCCACCAGCAGCCAGCCCCACCCATCACACTACCCACCAGCTGCTCTGCCCCGCCCACTCTAGCCCTGACCCCTCCAATGTGCCCGCCCACCTATTGCTCAGCCCCATTCGGCCTGCAAGCTGCTATTCCCCGCCCTGCCCTGACTCCACCCAGTGGACCCGCCCCCCCCACAACTCGGGTCCTCCTTTTATTAGCCGCACCTTTGACTCCATCCCTGTGACAGTGCGTTGCCTGGGACTCCACCTCATGGACCTGCTCCTCCTGTAACACGCCCCCCCATGGATGCCACCCCATTGGCTCTAACCCTCGCGTGACTACGCCCTCATGTGACTCTGCCCCTCCACGAACTGTGCCCAGCACCTCTACTCTGCCCACCTGGGCTGTGATCCGCCCACCTCTCTGGAGGCACCAGGGCACCCACCCTGTCCTACAACAATACTGGCCAGCCTGCCACTCTATGTCCTCGCTGGTGATGCCCACGTGCTCAAGACCCCACTGCTTCCACCCCTCTGTGCACCTGATCAGACTTTTTCATGGTCCTCTGTTTTGCCCTGCTATCTGTTCCTTCTGGCCCATGTACCTGATAGAAGTTGACAGAACTTGGCAGGCAGGCAGATAGGGAAGGCCCCCTCCCCAGGCGATGGCAGTAAATTTCCTGGGAAGTAATAGCCTGGCAAGCTCCCCGTGGCATAATCGATATGCCAAATACAATAACAATAACAGGTCTCATTCCCCAGACCCTGAAGAGAGCCTTCAATCAACGGGAAAAACGAATAAGGAGAGGCTGCTAAAATCTCAGGGCTGGTGAGGGTCTTATTAGGCCTCAGTTCCTGTTTTCTGCAAGGTTGGCCTTTTGCAACTTCAGAGCTATTCACTGTATCACTGTCATCCCATTGTTCGTTGTTAATCAATTTACTCGAGCGGGCACCAGTAACATCTCCATTTGTCCCAGCCCTGAGATTTTAGCAGCCTCTCCTTATTCGTTTTTCCCGTTGATTGAAGATTAGACCCCTCCCTATGAAGGAAATTCCTTGAATACCCTAATATTAGTGTTTCAGTCCAGAGAAGACTTCAGAACATACCAGACCAAGACATCCTGAGAAGATACTCTATAAAAGCCACCTTGAACAAAGGAAGGGCGCGCGTATGCTGCCTGAGCCCATGTGCTGCTTGCACCCACGTGGCCAAGCACATGTGCTGCCTGCACCTCCCCTCTTGAGATGTGTACTTTCATGCTTTCCTGATTAATGCTGGGATGTGCACAGGGGCTCTCTCCGCCCTTGGAGAAGCCTGCATTCTCTCTTAAGAGCATTACTCTCCCTCTCTCCCCCTCACTTTCAAAAACCCTCCAAATAAAATCTATTTACTTCATGGCTGTCTACTCCTGAAATTCCTTCCTAAGAGGCGAGACAAGACCCAAGTAACCCTGGGTCCCAGATGACAGAGGCAAATGGGGAGAAAGTGACTGTCTTTCTCCTCCCCGCTTCACATAAGTCCCCCGAGGGGCCCACCAACATCAAACTGACTTCCCATCCCACCCTCACCCTCACCCTCTCCGGCCCATCCCTCCGGACACTACGCTGCCTTCACCCCCAATCCCCTGGCCCTTACCCACAGCCATTGCACAACCCCTCACTCCATGACCAGATAGGAGTCCCCAGCCCGCAGATCTTGCACTCACTGCGTTCACCCCAGATCCTGCCTGCCCATGGCGTCCCTTCCGGCCCAGGGCTCCCTCACTCTCGGTTTCACTCCTCCCTGTACCCAGGAACTCATTATTGCTTACGTGTCCCAGAGATTTACTGGGCATAGACCCCATGATACGCTCCCAGAAGAAACCCAGACTCACAACTGGAAGCTCTCGTTGTACTTGGGAGCCCAGCTGTTGTTCTTGGATTTTGTTGCAAACTTGCGTTTCTTGTCACTGAGCTGGGGCCCAATGATATTGACCTCGATGAAAGGCCGGAAAATGCCAGAAGTCTGCCACTTGAGGTCATTGGCAGCCACCACTGTTGGGAGAAGCGAGTGATCCCCCACTGACCCCTAGTGGGGAAGATGGCGAAGCCTGATGAAAGACTACATTTCCCAGCAATCTCTCCGAGTTTGCTCCAGCCAATAAAATGTGGGGAGTCCTGCTAGCTCAAACAGGCTGAGAGCGCTCTAACTTTTTCCTTTTCCTGTTCCTGGGTGGAGGCTGAGTTCATGGGGGACCCTCCAGAGAACGAAAATGCACTAGGGATAAAAGCGGGACAATGGGCGGCAGGGGCCTAGATCCCCAACCAACACTGAGTGTCCTAGCTGGAATCAATGCAGAGACCGTGTTGTGGCCAGCCACTGTCATGGCAGGTCTGCATTCACACAGCCTGCCCCATGCTGCAGCGATCAGAGGAAAGAACAGCAGGGCTACAAGCCATGAAAGGCTGCCGGAGTTCATCAATGCTGTTTCCACCCCTGGATCTAGCTGAGCCTGAAGGCGATTCTTTTCTAATTTTCCTTTTTGGGAGAAAAACGTCTCATGCATATAATGAGCTTTACTGAGCCACATTCCTGGCTGAAACCTTTTGCTTGTTTTAATTTTAGGGGCAACAAAAACACCCCAAGGTGTACTTGGAGGCTTACTTCTTGTTCTGTCTTAGGGCTCATCTTGGCAGTGCTCAGGAGACTACAAGGTGAGGGCCTCCTATTGCAAATCCTGTGCTCGGGTCCATTAGGCTACCACCTAGGCCCCTGGGGTGAAATATTCATCTTATTTTCTGGATCCATACCCGATGGAGCAGGGGCTAGCTCCATCTGTGCCCGGGAGGCAGCCCCACTGAGGCCTGGGCTGCAGGCGGTGCTTGGGAGAGGACCTGGGGCCTCCTGCACACAACGCCTAGGGACACGGCCCGGAAAGCTCCCTCGCATCTGTTTGCTCTGCCTTGTGGGGCTCTGTGCTCAGGAGTGAGCCCTGGAGGTTCTCAGGGAAGCAAACCCGGTTCCAGGAGCCAAACCAGCCTCCTCGGCACGCAAGGTTACAACCCTTCAGGTCTGCCAGCCCCGCGCCCCCCCCATCCTAGCGCCTCTCACCTTTCACCGTGACCTTGTGCTCCCCGGTTCCTGGGTGCGTAAAGAGCTCCACGTGGACGGAGACCTCCCCCACGGTGTCTTCCACACCCGAGCCTGGGCGGGGCGGGGAGGGTGCCTGATGAGCCCCCTTCCCAGCCGCCCACCGGAAGGCCATGCCTGCCCCTGCGCCCCTCCCCCACAGTGCTGGCAGCACCAGGTCACCACCCCCACCAGGCTAGCAGCCAGGGCACTGGGACAGTGGCCGCTCCCTGAACAGCGGCTGTGTGATTCGGCCACAGCGCTGCACCTCTCTGAACCTGACTCACCGGCTTCCCTTCTCCCCATTCCACTAGCCATTCTGGAGTCGAGATGCAGCCTGCAGCGTCCCGTGCCTCAGCTTCCCCTCTGGCTACAGCAACACTGTCCAGGTTCTCATCCTTACAGTGCTCCTGCCACCCCGGCTCCTTCTCCCTCTCCTTTCTGATCCTCACTCTGCGTGGAGGGCCCTGTGAGCCTCTGGCACACGTGGCTGGCTCGGCCTAGGGACCCTTCAGGGACCTGCAGGCCGAATTCCAGGAGCACCTTATCAGAACCGCCTCCTCGGCTCAGGGCTGCAGATGACTGGCTCAGGAGTCACATGACCACCTCTGGGCCAATGGGAGCCAGTCCTGAGACAGCGCCTGTCTCTCCGTGGAGTTAGAGGAGAGCCCGCCCCACAGAGGGCCAAGGAGCAATGACACTGCCAGACGTGCTCCGTCTAACTCAGCCTGTTTTGTTTTTTCTTTTATTTTGGAGGGGGATGTGTTTGCACACCTGGCAGTGCTCGGGACTTTTTCTTGATTCTGTGCTCAGAGATCACTCCTGGTGGTGCTGGGGAAACCATAGCCATGCCAGGGATCAAAAGGGGGTGGGCCACATGGAAGGCAAATGCACTACCCATTGCACTGTCACTCTGGCCCTTGCTTTGTTCTTAAATGGGGACACCGCTGGGGCACCAGGGCTCTAGCCAAGGGTGCTGATGACAGCTGGGACTGACCCATGGTTCCGAGTGTGCCAACCCTCAAGGCTGTCTCCCGGTGCCCCCAGCCATTCCCCCCAGAGCCCCTGATGTCCGGGCTGCCTGCGCTGAGAGCCCTGCTCTCGGTAACACTGTCCTGAGGAGGGTCCGAGGATCACAGCTCCTGCCCCCGCCCCACCCTTGGTGGCCCTGGGACTGATATCCTGAGGGGCCTGGGAACCTGTGACTGCCAGCACCCCATTGCCTTCCCTACACCCAAAGCTCCCCGTATCTGGAGCACCCCATGCATGAAGGAGGGACAGGAGAAAGAATCAGGAAGGGGAGGAGGAGAAAGGTTCAGTCCAACAGCGAATCCGGTGACCTTGTGCAGGATGGGAAGTGACTGCGGGGCCAGAGACCCCTGTGACCCCACTTCCGGGGCGTGCAACTGGGCAGCCCTCCCCAGGCCAAGTTCCTCTTCAACCCACGCTCCCACCCACCCCCAAACCTGTCACATGCTCAGCCCCGCCCCCATCCCTCCCCAGGCTGATGCAAGCTCCATCCGGGCCAGATTGGGGGTGCTGGGGGTGGGGGGACAGTGATGGGGGTGAGGGGTCAGACCAAGGCCAAAGCTAGTAAGAAGGGGGAGGGGGGCAGGGCTGAGCGCCCCCTCCCGTGGTTTGCTGGCTCCAAGGGGGCATCTGTAGGGTCCTCCTGCTCCCCCACCCTCATCCCCCACACTGGGTGCCTCGACAGGGACAGTCCCTGGGCTCAACGGCTTCATCACTGGACTTAGCGTCCTGACCTCAAGGTGTGACCAGGAGGATGCTGCAAGACTCCTGGACTAGTGCTTGGCCCGGAAACCCGGGGTCGTTCACTTTCTTTGACAGAGTGAATATCATTTGATTTTGGTGGTGGAGTGGCCAGCAGTGTGTGTGGGCCTTTTCTGGCCCTGCTTGGGGCCTTTCGGGGCCAGGAGCCGAGCTGGGTCCACCCTGCTGTGCTGTCTCTCGCGCTGGGCCCAGAACAGCAGTAGTGGCCACTGCGAACCAGAGCGGGACGTCCCAGGAGAAAGCAGCGGCCCCCAGAGCTCACCCTACTCAGCAGGGAGCTGCGCCCAGCGGGGCCCCTGACCCCTCTGGCATCGGCCCCAACGGATGCCCCTGGAATGCTTCCCTTCCCTTGCCCGCGTGGAACCAGCAAGCCATCCTTCCCCCTCGGCCAGCGGGCGCCAGGCGGAAGGACAGACAGGCCCTTCACTAGCCGGCGGGAGGGCGCAGGCGCCGGGCAGGGTGTGGGCGGCGGGGTGGAGGCACGTACCCTTCTCAGGATAAATGTCTTCACTAAGAGTGAACCTAGTCCCCTGGCCACCGTGGACTGATCAGGGGAGCAGGGAGAGGAGGGGGCGAGTGGAAGGGGACGGAGGGCGAGTGTGCATGGCGGGGAGCGGGGCAGCGAGTGAGCGGGAGGAGAGACAAGAGAGAGAGAAACGTCAGCGGCACGCACGCACGGACACATGGACACGGACAGCCTCCCGCAGGGGCCCGGAGGCGGTGGGAGGGGTGCAGGGGGGGCGCGGGGCTGGTCTCCCCCCTCCCCCCGCCCTGACCACTCCTCTGGAGTCAGCTCCCCCTGCTGGGGATGGGGGCTGCGGGAGGTCCCGAGACAAAGGCAAGAAGAGAGAAAGAGACAGACAGAGAGCGTGAGAACGAGAACTCACCCTCCAGATCCGGGTCCCTCCCAGGCTGCCCCAGGACCCAGGATCACAGACACCGCCCACCCCAGAGCTGTCCACCGCGCCCTGGCCCAAGACGTCCAGGCCCCGCCCCAGAACTGTCAATCTTCTCCTGGTCCCATGACGTCATGGACTTGCTCCAGAGAGGAGCTTACCTCCAGCTTCTACGCCTGATGGTGGACCCCTCCCTGTCTCTGACAAATCACAGGGCTCACGAGAGCCCACTTATGACATCACAGAGGTGGTGAGCCAAAGGGGGGGCAGGACTCGGCATGACATCATAGCGACCGGAGTCAGTGGGCGGGGTCTGGATATGGCGTCACAGAGACAGACAGGATGCCAACAGGCGGGCTTGACTATGACGTCAACGAGGCAGGGAGCCAATGGGCAGGGCCCAGATACGATGTCACAGAGGCAGGGAGTTATGGGTGGTGCAGTGGCCAGGGATGGGGCCTTACCCTGGGCCGACTGCGTCTGCACGAAAGTCTTGATGAGCAGGTCGGTGGCCTGGGTGTAGAGCGACAGGGCATAGCGCAGAGACTGCAGGTCCGGGCTCTTCTCCAGGAAGGTCTTCTTGAGGCCTACGCCGCCCGCGTGGAAGTATTGCTATGGGGGGAGGGGAGCGGCAGCTAAAGGGCCCCCTGCTCCTGCATGCCAGGGTGTGCGCTACACCCACATCCACAGCCCCATTTATTTTGCCCTGTGAACTCCTATGCGTTCCTCAAAACCCACCACTCATAATACACACACCTGCTTCCAGAAAACTGTGCTCTGCTTCCTCTCCCCTCTTCAGCCCTCCCACTGCACCTCCCCACACACGCACTCCACAGGGCTGGAATGAAGGTTACCAGGCTGTGCCAAGCCTGGGACTGGCAGGGCTGCCCATCAGGCATTCTGGCACTGGCACTGGAGAGGGGTCAGTGCTTATCAGAGAGCAAAGGTGTGCCTGTGTTCGCGTCCACACCTGCCCCACCTAAAATGGTGCTTCTGACCTTGATGGTATCCAGGGCCAGCTCCACCACGGCACACTGCTTCGGGGTCAAGCTCTTGGCCTCTTCTCGCACCATGTGGTCCTGATGATGGAGGAAGAGGTGGCTGAGCACGGCAGGGCTGCCCGTGGACCTATACTCTCAGCAGAGCTAGAGGCGTCTCCACCCCACATGTGACTGGCACAGGGCCTTATCTAATTTGTTTACTTTTATTTTTTAAATATTTTGTTCATAAAAAGAACAAGATGATTTATTTTTTTAAAATGGCCTGTCCCCTTGATCATGCCATACCTGAACATGAACCATGTACCTCTTTCCAGCAAACTGGAACAGCTAAACTGAGTTTAAATCATTCTAAATTGAGTTTGCAAAAGCATGTGCCCGTGCTGGACCCACACCCTTGGGAGCCCACCTTGAGCTTCGACAGCTGCCCCAGTTCCTTGGCTGCATTGAAGATCATCTGGGTTCCCTGCAAGGAACAACAGACACGCCTGGGGTGAGGGAGGGACTGGAGCCCAGGTCCGTGACCGCTGGACACCACTGTGAGTGATGGCCACAGACCTGGGGCAGGGGCAGAGCTGCCCAAAGGTGCCAAGATAGGGGTGGTGAGATCTCCCCAGAAACCCCAGTGGAAAGGGGGTACCACCCTCCCACACCCAACCGTCTATGCTCTCCCACAGGAGAGCAGGTTGCAATGGCAGTGTGAATGTGACAGTGTGACAGTGTGTGACTGTGTTATGAGTGTAGAAGTGTGCATGAGTGTGTGTGTATAGATGTGTGTGAGTGCATGTGTTTGTATGAGTGTACATGAATGTGAGTGTGAGTGTGCGTGCATGAGTGTATAAATGTGTGCATTCGTGTGTGTAGGTGAGTGTATGCGTTTGTATGAATGTGTACATGAGTGTATGAGTGTGCATGCATGTGTACAAATGTATGCATTCGTGTGTGTATGTGTGTATAAGTGTGTGAGTGTATGAGTGCATGCTTTTGTATGTGTGTACATAAATGTGTGTGTGCACAAGTGTGTTACTGTGTATGAGTGTGTGTGACGTATACATGAGTTTGGTGTGTGAGTACATAAGTGAGTGTGCATGAGTGCATGTGTGTGTGCATGAGTGCATATGTATGAGTGTGCATGAGGCATTAGTGTGTGTGTGCAAGAATGCGTGTGTGACAGTGTGCATGAGTATATGTGAGTGTGCATGAGTGTGTGTGCCCCCTATTGTGGCATGGTTTAGGGACACTCAGAGTATCTGGCGAGGACCATGTGATGGCTCCAATGCCCCCCCGAGCATCCCGTTTTCCAGAGGACGGTGTTCTTCAGTCAGAAGAGCTGTGACTTGACTTTTCCAAGGCAACAGCTTCCTACCCACAAAACACACCCCCAAGCTCCCCACTTCCCCCAAGAGAGGTGCCATCAAGAGGGCATCCTGACTGCAGCTCGGCTGAGCGCAGCAGCTATCCTGCGCCCTCTCTGAACCTTCCCTCTTGCTGCAAAGTCACAGGCCTGCGCTAAGCCTCTCACTTGATGATGGCTGGAGGACACGAATCCAGCGGGCTGCCCTCGCCCCCAGTGTCCCTGAGTCCCTCCTGGCTAACGAGGACAGGCGGGGTGAGTCTGGGGGTCCGGCAGCGCAGAAGCAGATGATCTCCTGAGTCACCACCAGGGTTGTGAATGGGCTCCTGCTACTCTCCTTCCACCCCGTGCAGCCTGTGCCTCAGCTTCCCCTGCAGTACCCTCCTCCCACCCACTGTACCCAACACCCCCCCCACGAACAAGACAGACAGAGGAAGAGCCCCCAGACGGACGGACGGATGGACGGAGCACAGGACACCCCAGCCCACTGCACGACCCACAGAGGCAGGGGAAGGGGGACAGACGGGGAGGGGACCGGGCTTACATCCGAGTGGGTCTGCGGTCTCCCCCGGCCCTGTGAAGAGAACCAGCAGGGTCAGCGCGGGCTGTGGGGACATGAGCGGTGGGACTTCCCTGCCCGCGGCCCAGGGGACCCCAACCCCACTTCTTCCTTGGGGCCTCAGAAGGGGGAGGCAAGAGGCTTAGATCTCTCCTCCAGCTCCCAGGACCAACCCCCAACCCCTGAGTCTAAAAAGTACCCTGAGGGAGGGGGGTCACAGTCCCCTCAACACAGGCAGGCGCCGGGCTTATCCAGGCGTGCCGGAAGTTCACACGCATGCACGCACACACACACGCTGCTATACGGGTGCACAACAGGCAGCTGTGCACGGGCTGCTGCAGCGCCCGTCTCCTTAGACCGTGAGAACAAAACCAGCTGCAGAGAAAACGACATGTCTCGGTCCAGGCTCCCAGGAGGGCTGCCACGGAACCTCAGCCCAGCTGCGGTGGCCTCCGGGTGCCCGCACCCTACCCCAGCTGACCTGCACACACGCGCACACGCACCAGAGCTCCGGCCTCGCGGGGCGAGACCCTTGTTTTACCTTTTCTAATCCCTTGCCATGTTTTCTCAAGAGGGTGCCCTGCAGAGACAAGGCCACAGGGTCACAGACTGACTTGGTGGGGAGTGCCCGGGGGGAGGGGGGTAAGAGAGAGGGGGGAGGGCAGGAAGGGTCAGGATAGAGAAAGGAAGTTGGAAGAAGAGAGTGAGGAGAGAGAGATGGAGAGACAGAAAGGGAGAGAGAAAAGGAGGGAGAGATGGAGGGCGGAGGCAGGGGAGAGGGGGAGGGGCAGGTAGGGGGAGGAGAGGCTGGGAAACAGAAGGAAATAGAACCGCTGGCATTTACTGTACACAGGGGGGCCATCGGGGTCCCCTCTTAGGACTGTGCAGAGCAGCTTCCACCCCCTCCCCAGCCCCGGCTCTGCCCCTCTGCAGGACTCAGCGCCCAGCCAGGAAGACCCTGGCCTGGACATTCAGCAGGCAAGTGAAGGTCTGAGTCTGGCCACACTGCCACGAGATGGTCAAGACGGTCACTGCCGAAAGAATCAGTTGTCATGGAGGCCTGAGCGTGCGGCCGTGTCCAAGCCACCCGGGCTAGCCCTGCCTCTGTGCTACCTCAATCCCCTTCCTGCAGACAGGAGTGGGGCTTGGGGGAGCAAGAGCACCCCAAGGTCACGAGGTGGGGAGGGGGAGAGGCCGGCCAGGGCTTGAGTCCGAGTGGGCTGTGAGCCTTAGGGGGCTACCTGGGCTGTGTGTACTGGGAGGCGGGCTGGGGAGGGTTGAGGAGGAGACGCTTGGAGCAGCTGAGCAGGGAACCCACTCGTGTCAGGTGAGCCTGTATTTTGGGGGTAATGCCAAGAATTCAGAGCAAGGGGCTGGAGCGACAGTGGGTAGGGCGTTTGTCGATCCCCAGCATCCCATAAGTTCCCCCGAGCACTACCAGGAGTAATTCCTGAGTGCAGAGCCAGGAGTAACCCCTGTACATGGTCAGGTATGACTCTCCCCCCACCAAAATAAAAGAAAAAAAAGAAAGAGCAAAAGGGAGGTTGGACGGCTCAGAACCTCCGCCTAGCTAGTGGTGGGGTAAGCCTAGGGGGCAGGGCTTCCCCCATGGGTGTGGCTCCTGGTGGGCGTGGCTCGGTGGGGTGTGTCCCCGTGGGTGTGGTTCCCATAGGTGTGGCTTCCACGTGGGTGTGTCTCCAAGTGGGCGTGGCTTCCCACGTGGTGTGGTTCTCAGTGGGTGTGGCTCTCAGTGAACATGACTTCCTGTGTGGGTGTGGTTCTCAGTGGGCGTGGTTCCCGATGGGCGTGGCTGTCACCCATGCCCCGCCCCATGCCCCGCCCCACAGACACAGACACATCTAGGCAGCAGGTAGGCCGGAGTTGGGGTCCACAGGGTGTGGAGGGCAGGGCGTTGGGTGGGGGTGGGGTGCAGCCACAGGATGGGCCGAGTCCAGACACAGAACGGACGACAGACAGACGGACAGACGGGCCTCTACTTACGATCATCTGTCAGCCGAGATGGGGGTGGGTGGCGGGGAGGGTGGGGAGGGGAGATAAGTCACCGTGAGTCATGGGGGCCAAGCAGGTGGCCGAGACTGCACGGAGGGGCCCAGCCTGGGGCTTCCAGGTGCCCGTGCCCTCTCGCCCACCCCCTTACCTCCCAGAAATGCTCTTTGGGTTGGGCTGTGCTTGCCCCCTTCAAAACAACTTCCTATGCCGTCCGGACCCCACTTGCCCACCAGCCACCGCGATCCTAAGGATCACTGCCTCATGTATGTCCAGAGGGATCCCAGATGTCTCACTGACCTCTGCAGTACCCTCTGGCCTTGACTGGTCAGACATACCTGTGAACTCTGACCCCTATAGCCTTGACCTTTGCCAGACTCCATACGACCATGACCTCTCTGACCTTGACACCTGCCAATCTCATCTTGACTAGGCCTGATCCCATATGACCTTGACTTCTGCGTGACCTCATGACTGTGACCTCTGACTTTGATCTTTCCAGACACTTTGGTCTAGACCTCTGCCTGGTCCCTATGACCCTGACCCTTGCCATATTGCCCCACCCACACGACCTCAAACCCCACCTGACCTTGACTTCTGACCTTTGACCTTGATCCCTGATTTCTTTGTCCCTGACCTCAGGGTCCATGCTGCCTTCCCTCTTTGAATCTGTGTGGACCCAGAAGCTCAGGAAGTCTGCAGTTCAAGTGCCCTGCCCCACAGCTGAGCCCTCCATGTCCTGTGGCCCCAGAGGCGCCCAGGGGCCTCACCGTCTGGTCGCTGAGCGGCGGCAGCACCACCGTCTTCTCCATGGTGTTCATCACCAGCTTCCAGAGCTCCTTCAGCACCCGCTTCAGCACTGTCTTCTCGCAGATTTTGGCAAAGAGAGTCAGGCTGGGGGTGAGGGGCAGGCCTGAGAGGACGTGGTGGGCGCAGGGCACCGCGAGGCGCACGCGCACACACGAGAGGGGCCACACAGGGTGTCAGGGAGGCACTGGGTGAGCGAGGGGTCGCCCATGAGGGGGGAAGGGAGACAGCCCACCAGGTGCAGCGGGACCAGACTGAGTAGGGAAGGAGACAGAGGAGGGGGAGGAGGGGGTGGAGGAAGGGGAGGAGGAGGAGGGCGCTGGAGGAGACAAGTGCACAAGAACTCAGGCTGCAGAGGGGGCTGTGGGGGAAGGTAAGCCCTCCTGCAGCGGCAGAGTCCAGTGCTCTCCCGACTTCTGCGACCCCCCCTTCCCAACTCCCTTCCTAGCCATCATTCCTCTGCGCCCATCCAAGCACCCTCCTTCCAACCATCAGCCAACTGCCCACGCCGCTGACCAGCTCCCTTTCTCCCTCTGTCTGTCCCTCTGTCCCCACCATCCCTCACTGCCACAGCCTGCCTCTGTCCCTCTGTGCTCGCCGCTGACCTCTCCTTAGCCACCCCGGCCCTGGCCAGCCGCCCACAGTGTCCCTCCGGCCGGGCTCACTTGCTGTCCAGCAGGTCCATGATGGGCTGGAGCACGTTGTCGGCGTCCTGGGCCACGCTGCTGCAGGCGCTGGCAGGCACGTTCCCGGTGCCCTTCACCTGGCTCAGGATGTCGCCCATCTGCTTCACACACTCCTCTATGTGCGGCTGGAAGCTGGCACGGGGGTGCATGTCACACAGTGGGGGACTGCAGGCTCAGGAGCTGGATCCCGCTGCACCAGCCATCCCAGGGACCCCCTCTTCCCCCCCACCCCAGGGCCCCTCCCCATCCTTCCCCCACGGTCCCTCCCCAACCTCTCCCCTAGCTCCTCCCTGGCCCCTCCACCAGTGGACCGCCCCTGGCCCCTCCTCAAGTCCCTCCCCATCTTTCCCCCCAGGACCCCTCACCGCCCCCCCCGCCGGGCCCTCTCCCTCCCAGATGTGCCTGGGACCCTGCTACTGGGGAGGCACCTGGTAGCAAACACGCGGCTAAGCTCGTCCAGGACATTGTTCAGCTTCACCTGCAGCCCCTTCAGGGTGTCGCTGGCCTCCGCGTCCAGCTGCAAGAGAGGGTATGGCTGCAGAGTCCACCTCCTCCGACCACAGCTCCCTTCCGAGGGGTTCCCTCTCCTGCCCCCTGCCCCTCACCTCCTTCCCGCCCATGGCTTCAAACATCTTCTCCAGCTGCACCCGGAGCTGCTGCGTGTTGTTCATGAGGATGCAGGGCTGAGGGTATCGTGGGGAGGGTGGTCAGGGCACAGGGCCCCTTCCCCTCGCTCCCCACCCCGCACCACAGCCAGGGGTCCAAGTTGGGGGTCCAAGGAGTGAGCTGAGGAATCAGTCTGGAGGGCTGAGGGGGCTCTCGTCTGGGAACAGGGAGGCAGAAGGAAGGTCCCCCCATCCCCTGGGCTGACATGCAGGGGCCCGAGCATCACTCCCAGCCTCCTACTCTCACATGTGGATGGGAAAGGCACATTCCCCACCCTGCCTCCGACACACTGTGTCACAGACACATGCAGACTGGGGTCAACGTGCACATACAGTGGGGCCTGGGGGGCCTGGGGGTATGTGCAGGGGGGCAGGGGAGCAAGGCAAGGGGGGGGCAGGATCAGGGGCAGGTGGGGGGTTGGTATGGGGTGCAGGGCTTGGGTCAGGACAGAGATGTGTGCAGGGCTGGATGATGGGGTGGGGGCAGGACTGGGTTGGAGGGGGTTGTGCAGGGCTGGATGATGGGGTTGGGGGCAGGGGAGGGGCTGGAGAGGCTGTGAGGGGGGAGAACTCGATCAGGAAGGAGGCTGGATGATGGGGTCAGGGGCAGGGGTGGGTCGGGAGGGGCTGTGGGGGGCAGGGCTAGATCAGGAGGGGGTGTGTGCAGGACTGAATGGTGGAGTCGGGGGTAGGGGTGGGGGTGGAGGGGCGTAGGGTGGAGGGGCCGCCGCAGGTCACCACTTTCTCCTTATCCTTGGAGCAGTAGGAAGCGTAGTCCTTGGACACGATGCTCGCATACTGCAGGAGGACGTTGCTGATGGTCTGGGGAGTGCACGGGGCCGTGAGGGGTGACTTGGAGCCTCGCCACCGCCCCGGAACCTCACTAGTGCCTTAGGCATGAACCCCAATCTGCTCCCGAGGAGGACAGGAAGCTGGGGCGGCAGTACCGCGGGGAGACGATTGGTTTCCGGGGCTCAGGGCCACCACCGGCAGTGCTTAGGGCTGTCCCTGGCCCTGTGCTCATGAGTGACCAATGTCCCCTGTGCCCTCTCTGCCTCCTAGAAGGGCCCTGCTGGTCCCAGATGGGCCAGGCCAGGGACCGCAGCCACACAGGTCAACTCGGGACCTAGGGGCAGGCCAGCCGCAGCGCTGCCCAGGAACCCTCCTCCCGATGAGTGCCCCCCAGGCCTCCACCAGGACCCCCAAGCCCAGCCCGAGTCCTGCCCTGGCCCACAAGGCCCCACCTTGGCGAAGCGCCTCATGTAGTGGCCCACGATCTGCGGGTCTGGACACTCAAGCTTCTTGATGATCTCAAAGCTCTGGTTGAGCTGGGAGAAGACGTCCACCACGGAGCAGGAGAATAGCGCGTGCTCCGAGGTCTGCTGGAACTGTGGGCAGGGGAGGGGGAGTGAGCATCCGGGAGAACTTTCCAGACCCAGAGCAAGACCCACAGCGGCTCCTGAATGCCCAGGCCCTGCTCCGTGTGTCCAGTCCCGAGCCAGACCAAAGGCACCTACGGGTGGGCTGACAGTCCCCTGGGCGTGCGGATGCCCGGGGACCCAGCTCAGGGTCTGCTGAACACGGGCAAACCCGAGGCTGGAACTGAGGAGCAGGGCCGCCGTGCTCACCCCGTCCTTCTTGTCCCGCTCCAGTGCCCCGTGCAGGAAGTCGCGAGACACCTCCTCGTTCTCATCCAGCCACTGGATGACGAAGGGCTCGAACCACCTGGAAGGAGCCAGGGTCAACACAGGGCCAGGGCCTGGCCCTTTCCAGGTGGTTTCAGGTGGCTGGCAGGCGGCCAACCCCACCAGGAGTGACCCCTGAGCACCAGCGGGTGTGGCTTCAGCCCCCAAATCAAACCCAATTCACTGGGCAGAGATCTGGGCTGGGGTGCAGGACGCCCCTCTCAGGCCTCTCCTGCCCTGCCCCTGAAACAAACCCGGGACCAGGCCCAGAGCCCTCTCGGCAGGAGGGTCCCTGGAGCCTCACACGCCTGACTCGGCTTCTCTCCGCTGCTGCTCTGGTTTGGGGCCACACCTGGCGGTGCTCAGGGCTCAGTTCTGGTGGGATGCTGGGGACTCTTGCAGGGTCACTCACGCGGGGTACTCGGGCACACGGTCCTTGAAGGTGGGCAGCTCGGCCACATACTCGTTGTACAGCCACTTGACCTTGAAGTGCAGGTTCATGTAATCGGCGCTCTTGCACAGTCGGTGCTTGTCGTGCTCTGCGGGGGGTGGGGGGGCTCAGGGCTCTGCCGCGCGCCCAGGGCTGCAGGAGGGGCGGCTGCAGGGATGGGCACTCACCCTCCATGGCGTACTTCATGTCCTGGGCAAACAGGCTCCACATAACCTCGGCACTGATCTTGCCCACGTTCAGCTCCTGCGGAAACCTGGGCGAGGGGGGCATCACTGAGGACTGGGCTGGGCAGGCAGGGGACTGGATGCGAGTGCCTGCACAGACACTGACCTGCCAGGTCCCGTGTCGCCCTGAGCCCCCACCCACCATCTGCTATTTCCACCACCCCTTCACCCCTACCCCTCCATCCTCCTTCCCTCCACCTACCATCTCTCCACACTCCCATCCTCCCTCCGCCCCTCCAAACATTCGTTCACATCTCCACCATGTCACCATCGATCGGTTCACTCCTCGGTTCACTCTTCATCTGTCCATTCACCTACTCATCCATTCATCCTCCCGTCCATCCATCCTTCCAGTCTACCCATCCACCCACCTCTCATTCATCACTGACCATCGTCCTCCCCTCTCGTGCACCCACGCTTGATTTCATTGCCCAGAGTTGGGAGCCCCTTAGCCTTCATCTCAGGAAGATAAAACACAACAGCTTATTGGCCAACATCGACAACTGCACAAATAATCCACAGACCAGTACTGGACACAGCAGAGATGACTGCGTGACACACAACACTCCTTCGACTGTCCTCAGGTACGTGGTGAGCGCCAGACCACAGCGATACACAAAAGGACCCCCACCTACTAAGGGTATCTGGGACGGACAGGACAGCGGGGAGGATGCTGGCCTTGCACACACCTGACCCAGGTTCCATCCCCGGCACCCCTTACGGTCCTCTGAGCACCACCGGAAATGACCCCTGAGTGCCGAGCCAGGAGTCAGCTCTGAGCACTGCTGCATGTGGTCCCAAAACAAAAGCAACAAAAACCCCCAACATACCTCTGGGATATGATATAAAGCAACTTTCCTGTAAAACCACTCACACAGCACCAAGCACAAGTAAATATCTGCACATGATCCACTGCGACTCGTGGCTCTAAGCATGTACAAAAGCACATGGCCACATACACAGCCATGCAGCTCAACACATATAAAATGCTCCAGTGTTGGGGCTGGAGCAATAGCACAGTGGGTAGGGTGTTTGCTTTGCACACGGCCGACCCAGGTTCGATTCCCAGCATCCCATACGGTCCCCTGAGCACCACCAGGGGTAATTCCTGAGTGCAGAGCCAGGAGTAACCCCTGTGCATTGCCGGGTGTGACCCAAAAAGAAAAAAATAAAATAAAATAAAATAAAATGCTCCAGTGCTGGTGCATGTGTGCACGGTTTTCATGTCCTTGGTTCTGTAAGGCAAGTTCTCGACCCATTGGCCAACTGGACTCTCTTGTCCTACATTTTTAAATTTGCTTTTGCAGGGGCCGGAGTGATAGCACAGCGGGTAGGGCGTTTGCCTTGCACACGGCCAACCTGGGTTCGATCCCCGGCATCCCATATGGTCCCCCAAGCACCGCCAGGAGTAATTCCTGAGTGAAAAGCCAGGAGTAACCCCTGTGCATTGCTGGGTGTGACCCAAAAAGCAAAAAAAAAAAAAAAATTTGCTTTTGCAAACGATGTGTAGGTGACCTATAAGACCACCTGTGACCGTGCAACAGCTGCTCCCACAGCCCCAAACACTAGGATGCAACTGGACACAGTCATCAAAGCACCAAATGATGTGAGTGTTCAGAAACATACGCGCATGCACATGTACATCCACACACACATGCACGCATGCTCAAGCACACACAGATACACAAATTCACGCATACACACTCAAGCATGCACACATGCATACACGCTCACACAGGTACATGCATGCTTACACACATGCACACATATGCTAACAGGAACTCATGTACACTCACATGAACACACATACTACATATTCATGTATGTATACAGGCACACACATGATCATACACTCAGGCAGGCACAAACATGCACATACTCACATATACACACATAACATGCACACACACAAATGACCACAGGCACACACATGCTCCCACAGGAACACATGCATGCACACACACACTCCTGCAGAGATACACACATGCAGGCACACACGCACACACACGCAAGCACACTCACACGCACACACATGCTCCCACAGGCACACACACATGCACACGTACACACGCACACATGCATGCACATGCACATGCATGCTCCCGCAGGCCTGGCTGCTGGCCCACTGGGGCGCCAGCGCAGACGCACTGGTTGAGGCATGGTGTGTAAGAGTTCTTGTCCTCCTCAATGATGGACACGATAAGGGTGATGAGCTTGGACCAGAAGTCGAGGTTCTTGATGCTGGGGCCCTGCTCCTCTGGGGGCACCTCCCCCTTCTTCGCCTGCAAGGAGCAGGGGAGACAGGGTTCCTGGGGCTGGGGCAGAGGCGGTTCAGGGGGCGTGGCGGGAGGCTTGTGTGGAGATGGACTGAACTCATGTGAGCCTGCCCATACAGAGCTCCCCGCACGCCCGACAAAGCCCAAGGGAAGTGCAGACGCCTGAGCCCTCAGCCAAGGGATGGAGAGGACGGCCCACGGGTCTTGGGACACGAACTCGGCTCAGACGAGCCCCAGAAGCTTGAGATGAGGGGCTCCTGGCCCTGGTGGGAGGGTGACGGGCCCCTGAGCCCTGGGCTGAGGACACCAGACCGCTCGGGCAGCAGTGACTCCCACGTGGGCAGCGGGGAACTCAGACCCAGTTCTGCTCTGCTCTCGGGAGAGGCAGATCCCGCGCGACTGAGCAGGCCAACAGGACTGAACAGGAGCCGGGTCTGGGCTGGGGTGGGAGAGCCAAGCAGCTCTTTATCCACTCCTGAACCCAAATCAGCAGGGAGAGGGGATCTCAGCTCACCTAACTGCAAGCCAGACTGACTCCACCCAAGTGCTCCCACCTAGCAGAAGGGGGGCTAAGGAGCCAGTCACCCCTGGAGGTTGGATTGATAGGACAGCAGGGAGGGCGCTGGAGCCCCATAAGGGCCCCCTGAGCATCACTAGGAGCGCAAAGCCAGGAGTCAGCCCTGAGCACCGCCAGGTGTGGCTCCAAAGCCAAACAAGAACCCCAGGATCCCCCAGCCCCCAGGCCCGGGCCCGGGCTAACTACCCGGCTCATAAGCACCCCGTGTGGACTTTCCAATCTGAAGCACAAATGGGACGATCTCAGTAAACTGAGTCAGAACAGCCGAGATCAAAAAAGCCGCTGCCTCCCGCAGGCCCCCCAGAGCCAAGCAAGGCTGCAGAGGGGCAGAGTCGTGTCCAGCACCCAGCACTGGCATGTGGCCCGTGGGTGCCTCCTCAGCCGTGGGCCCCGCCTGCTCACCGGGTCGGTCTGATACTCGCGGCTATAGAGCTCATGGCAGTTGTTGAAGATGTACTCGTAGGTGGAGTTCAGGCAGGCCTTCACGCAGTCCTTCACCACCTGGCTGGCTCGAGGTGGGCTCTGTAGCTCCTGAACCTGGAGGGACGGCGGGCATGGCCAGGTATCAGAGAGGGCAAGGCACAGCTGGGCTGGGGGGCGGGGCATGGCAGGGGCGGTGCGGAACCCAGTACAGCGGGGCGGGGCGGAGCATGGTGGGGCAGGGGTGGGGTATGGCGGGGGGGGGGGGGGGAGGAAGGGGGGCATGGTGGGGCATGGTGGGGCATGGTGGGGCATAGTGGGAGAGGGGTGGGGCATAGCGGGAGGGGCGGGGGGCGGGGAAGGGGTGGGGCATGGCATGGGACTGGGGTAGGGCAGGGGTGGGGCATGGCGGGGCGAGGGGGCAGGCGGGGCGGGGGCAGCTCTGGGCCCTGCTGGGACGGGGGCTGGACCTTCATGCGGAAGAAGGTGATGCTGGTGAGCAGGTCCACTGTGGACTTCAGGTCCTGCAGCCGCTCCGGGCTGCTGGCTGGGAAGTTGTTCTGTTGGGTGATGGGGAGGGGTCAGTGTTTCAGGGGAGACACGGGGCTGGCCGCTGCAGCCCTCAGGTCTCTGGGGCGGCCACATGTCTCACCCGGTACATGGACAGGTCGATGCGCAGGGAGTTGTGGAGCTGGTCCAGGAGCTTCACGAAGCGCTCTTTCTGGGGACAGCAGGGACATGGCCGCTGGCCAGTGTGCCCCAAGCCACCAGCACACTCCCCACCACGGGCAAAGTCAGAAGAGGGCAAGGACTTAGCAGGTACATGAGTCAGGGCCCCCATCCCTCCTCCCAGCGCCGTCCACGCAGGAACTGACCCCAGGTTCCCATCCCCAAGACTGACCCCAAAGTTGGAGGCAGCGAAGCGGTCGGAGGCGGACACGTTGGTGGAGGCAGCCGTGTGTGCGTAGTAGGCATTAATGTTGGCCAGCAGTGTGCTCATGACGGCCGGCACCCCGGGGCACATGTACTTGGAGGACAGGCAGGCGAAGTGCCTGGGGGGACAGGGGCACTGGACCTGGCACCCCTGGGCACACAGCTTGCCCCCAGCAGCCCCTTGCTCCTGCCTCTTTTTGGGGGGATTTAGGGAGAGGAGCTACACCCAGCAGTGCTCAGGGGTTACTCCTGGCAGGCCGGGGTCATCAGCCTGCAAGGCGAGCGCCCTCCCCACTGTGCTCTCACTCCGTCCTCCTCCCTGGCTCCCCCCCATGCCCCCAGCCCACCTCTGCTCCTCACCCTGGCTCTCATCTGCCTGGGCTTCCCTGGCCCCCAGGGGGCCGCCCACGCCCACCCGAGCCTCACGTCATCGCTTGGTAGATGGACTCAACACCGTAGCGCATGGCGAACTCGTCCACCACCTCTTGCGCCGTCTCATCGTAATAAACCTTCCACGCGTCATCCCCCTTGGCGTCTGGAATCTTCACCACCCCATTGTTCTGCACGTCCGTCACGAAGTGGAACAGGTTCTATGGCCATGGGAGGAGCCAGTGAATGTTGGGGAGCACAGCGGGGCCAGGCCACAGGGGAAGGCAGGCCGAGTCCCCGCAGTCTCACAGGTTCCCTCACCCACTCACGACCCACCCGGCAGCCAACATCCAGCATTTCAGGTCTCTATCCGCCATCCCCCATCCGTCCTCCCACCCACCACTCAATCACCCATCCACCCACTCATCCAATTACCCTCAAACTCACCTGCCAACTCATCTGTTAATGGACCCATACATCCACACCACCATCCACCCTACCCCCCATCTCCCCAAGTCTCTACTGACCCATCTTCTAAGTATTCCCCAGCCCCCCGACCCTGTCAACTCATTGGAGCTCCAAGGGTCTGACCATACACCCACCTGCCTGGCCCTCCATGTATCCCTCCCTCCTTTTACCTAGTCACTCAGTACCATTTATTCACTCAATTAAGGGGTTCTGCCCAGGAGCACCCAGGTGAAAGGCTGAACAGCTCTCCCTCAACTTGTCAGGGCTGGGACAGATGGAGGCACCCAGTGCTGGGAGCGGAGATCCTGGTGGGCTTCCCAGAGTCAGGGGAAGGGCACTGGGCCATGATGGGTGAGGAGGAATGTTGCCGTCCAGGATGCTGGGAGGGCAGCCCTCACCTCGTGCAGGCAGGTGTACTGCACATGGTAGGGTGCCACCTTCTCCTCGCCTTTGATCTCCACACTGATGTGCAGCCGGATGGCGCCTGACACGGCTGACTTGTCTGTGCGCTTGTCTGCGGGAGCGAAGGGCGGTGGATGGCATGCAGCACTGCCTGCTGACCCTGGCCCCGACTTCCCAGAGAGGCCCCGGATACTCCCTAGGGCCTGCTTCTCCTTCCGCCTCTGCTTCCCACCAGACCCAGTTCCAGGGTGCGCCTCCCTCTTCAGGCGAGAGGCCCTGGGCCCTGCTTCCCCCATCAGACCAAGCTTGCAGGATGGACTCTGAGCATTTCTGGGCACGTGCCTCTCTTCTCAGACTAGGAGCTCCAAGTCTTGCTTCCTGCCTCCCCCATCAAGAGGGAACATGTAGGGGCTGGAGTGATAGCACAGCGGGTAGGACGTTTGCCTTGCACGCGGCCAACCCGGGTTCGATTCCCAGCATCCCATATGGTCCCCTGAACACCACCAGGAGTGATTCCTGAGTACAGAGCCAGGAGTAACTCCTGTGCATCGCCAGGTGTGACCCAAAAAGAAAAAAAAAAAGAGGGAACATGTGTATTTCCTCTCAGCAAGCCACAGCTCCTGCACCTTGCGTGCGTCCCTCAGACTGGCTTTTTCCTGTCCCCTCAGCTTAGGCTCATTGACCCTACCCCCTCTGTTAGGTTGGGATCCATACAGCCTACTCTGACATCAGATTGGGGCCCAGACCTTGCCTCCCCCATCAGATTGGGGCTCTCAGACCTTGCCTCCCTCATTAGATTGGAGTCCACAGACCCTGCCTCCCTCAGCAGCTTGGGCCTCCCCCATCAGACTGGGAATGGTAGACCCTGCCTCTTTCATCAGATCAGCCCCTCTACCCCCTCTCCCCAAACTGTGTGTCCCCGCGGGCTCACCCAGGTTGTACCACACGTCCATCTCGCCGCTCAGCGTCCGCACCTCGATGATGGTCTGCCCCAGGAAGTCATCAGACTCCCTCTTGAAGCGCTGCTTCACCCGGGATTTGATGTCGTCGTCCTCGTCCCAGACACGCACCTTGATGCGGTCGGAGGAGTTGTGGCACTCGCTGTGGGCGAGAGGGGTCAGGGGCTATGGGGACTCAGCTGACCCTCTCCGCTGAGCCCCCTGCGAGCACGAGGGCCACTCACAAGTGGAAGTTCTCTTCCCACACGGGGTTCAGGTTCCCATAGATGGTCTTCGTCCGCTTCTTGGTCTTCCCGACCTGGACGGTGACATATGGGTCACTGGATCCCGTCTTGTCCTTTGCCTGCAAGCCCTGGGCGCAGACCACTGCAGACACACAGGATAGACACAGGCGGTTGAAGCCATCAGCAGAGCCCCAGGGGAGCCTGAGGCCAGCGTGGCCACCTGGCCAGCGTGAGACCCTGAGCCGGATCCCAGGAGTCGCCCACGTGCCACACGCTGGTCCTGTGGTCCAGGAGCCTCCAGGTCACAACACTGTGGGCACCTGGGGGGCAGGAGCACTGTGGCCAGCAAGCAGGGAGCATCAGCACGAGAGTAGGCATGAGCACGTGAAGCAAGTGCCCTGGCTTATCACAACCACCAAGCAGGTGTGAGCCGCCCTGGCAACCCGGGAAACCACAGACACCCACATTTCTGGCCACTTGGCGGAGGTGTCTCCTGGCCACCTCCACCTCTGGGTGCCCAGGCTGGCCAGTGGCCTCCCAGGGAGCCCTCAGCCTGTGAAGGATGGGAAGGGGTCGGGTGAGTCCTGAGTGGATACCCTCAGGTGTGTACTCCATGCTGCCACCTGCAGGCCCTTCATTGGAACTGCAGATGCCTCGTACTTGAGGCCTTGTCCCTCCTGCCTGGCTCCCATCTCTGTCCCTGCGCAGCGCAGTTGAGGGGCTCGGCCCGCCCCCAGCCTCACCTGTGATGCTGATCTTGGCTGACCACTTGGACGTGCCGTCCAGCACACTCTGCTTGACAGCCTTCATCTGCTGTGTGTGCGCTGACTTGGTCACGGCAAAGATCTCCTGGATGAGCTCGAAGATCTCGGGTTTGTTGCGCTCCCGGATCTTCATGCGGTCCTTGAGCACCATGATGATGTTCTGCGTGCGGTCCTCGGCGCCATGCTTGGAGCTCTTCTCCGCCGCCCCTGCAAGAGCACCACCGGGTTGGGCTGGCACCCAACCCATGCCAGTGCCCTCTTCCCTGCATGGCACCAGCCCCTCTGCCCCACGCCACCATTGCAGGCCTGCACTCGCCGCGCCAGCACCCTCCCTCTCCACACCCTCTGAAAGCGAGGGCTGCAGCTCCCTGCCAGGATAGAGGCCCTACTGGCTCCTGATCCCTTCAAACCTCATTCTGGGCTCCTCACTTACTTAGCTGGGCCACACCCAGCAATGCTCAAGGCTGACTCCAGGCTCTGCCCTCAGGAATCAATCCTGGCAGGCTCAATATGGGGTACCGGGGATGGGACTTGAATTGACTGATTGCAAAGCAAATATCCTGCCCACTGTACTACCCCTATGGCCCCTATCTGAGCCCCCTGCCTGCTTCTGAGATAACCCTAACTCTCATCCCCAAGTTTTCTCCCAGGGAAACCACTGTCTCTCTTTTTAGGGTCCCCCCATTTTTGTTGCTTTTTGGGTCACACCCGGTGATGCTCAAGGGTTTACTCCTGGTGCTGCTAGGGGGACCATATGGGATGCCGGGGATCGAACCAAGGTCAGCCGCGTGCAAAGCAAACACTCTACCCGCTGTGCTATCGCTCCAGCCCTCTTTAGGGTCCCCTTGGCAATAACCTCAACCCTGCACCACACCTCATGCCTCCCCCCTCTGGCCCTCCTGCTCCTCTGTTCCACTTTTCCCACCCTCTAACTTTTGATTTTGGTTTTTGGGCCACACTCAGCGATGCTCAGGGGTTCCTCCTGGTTCTGCACTCAGGGATCACTCCTGTTGTGCTCAGGGGAGCAGCGCACAACCTTCTCATGCCCTAATCTGACCCTCACACGGGAAGGAGTTTGGGTCTGGCGGGCCAGCCCCCTAGCCCCCACGCCCTTGGCTCATGCCCCGTCCACCTCAGAGAGCTCCTCCTACCCACTGATGAAGTGCAGCTGCCCTGTCCCTGCTCTGCCCTGTATCCACTGAGACCCGTCCTTTCTAGCTTAAGGCCCGCCCCTTCCCTGGCCACACCCATTCATACCATTGCCCCGCCCCTACCTTAGCGGATCACACACTCAGTCCTGTGCTAGCCCTCCCCTGGCCCCGCCCCTCCCGCTCATAGTCTGCCTATTGGATCCCACCTTTTGGCCCCACCCCTTCATCTGTCCATTGGGTCCCGCCCCCTCAGCCTGCCCATAGGCCCTACCCTCTAGGCCCCGCCCCTTGGCCTGCCCATTGAGGCCCACCCCTCTGACTCCCGCACTCTGCAGCTGCCCATGGCCCTCTCCACCATCTCGCAATCCCGGCTCACGCTGCAGGCAGTCGGCGTTGAGAAGGTCCTGGCACTTCTCGTGGCACTTCACGCCACACTCAGTGCAGCGCATGCCTTGGCGCGCGATGCCCCACAGCAGCCCCTCGCACTCATAGCAGTAGGTGGGCGTGGTGGCGGTCCACACCTCGAAGTTGTGGGGCGTTGTGCAGGAGATGGGGTAGATTAAGGCTTGCAGGGTCTTCTTGTAAACGTGGTTTTTCTGCGGGGAGGGAGGGAGTGGGTCGGTGGGCACAGAGCCCGTCCCTCCCCCAGCCCCATGCTGGAATCAGCGGCTCTGAGCGCAGGAACTGCCTGGCGCTGTGCTTTGGTGCTCTAGAAACCGAGGGGCCCTTAGCCCATGGCCTCCCCCATCCGCAAGAAGTGCCGCACATACCAGTTCCTCATTGTTCAAAGTGCTGGAGGCCAAGGCAGAGGTGATGCCGGCTTTCCTGGACTGCACCAGAGACTGGAGGCCCCAGGGCGTCACCGCCACCGAATCCACAGCAGAACCCGCAAAGAATTGGGAAGTGACAGAGGGAGGGTCCAGATGAGAAGGGACCCCAGATCATGAGCACCCACCCCACCGCCAGGCCCAAATTCAGTCACAAGGCAGCCCTCCCCCCACGCCTGCCCACCAAGCACCATGGCAGTGTCACTTGCTCTTTCCCCACCTGTGAATTGTGCAATGTGGCTCCCAAAAGCCATGGACCTTGGGGTAAGTGGAGGATCATATTTGGCGGAGGGTGCTGGGGGGGATTCGGGGAGAGGCTGACCTCCACCCTTACTCACCATGGCCTAAAGCATCCACGCAGCATGCAGGGCAGAAACCAGACTGTTAGTTCTAGAGCGCCGTATCAGCCCCTCACCCAGGGCTGCCTGGGACAGCAGCATGGGTCAGGCACTGCCCCACGTCTGCCAGGAACAGTTGCGCAGGCGGGGCATTACTGTGGACCTGCCTGGGACAGTGGCCCAGGCCGCGCGGCAAGGAGGGGCGGTGCTCACCAGGTCGCTGACGAGGGGGATGGGCTTCCGCTTGCGGATGTCTGGCATGCTATCGATGATGATGAGCCCGCCACCCGGCCTGCGGGCACAGGAGGAAGGCGAGTCAGCTGTGCAGGGGCTCCTCTCCCCAGCCACTGAGGTGGTACTCCCCCCAAAGTGCTCTCCCCCAGGATCTCCAAAGGGGATCTCACTGGAAAACTGAGTGTTGGCAGCTAGTGGGGTTAAACAGGGCAGGGAGACCGGAGTGACCCACATATCACTTTCTGGTATCGTTTAAGGGAGAGGAACATGGGTGTGAGAAGGGATGGGAATCCTCAGACCGACAGTGCCGGGAAGGGCTGCGACTTCCAGAAACGAGCCAGGGCAGACAAAGGTTTTCCCCACCGGTCCAGAGGAGCATGGGCCTGGCGGCGGGATCCGGGGTGCCCAGATCTGGGGTGTCTGGAGTCTTAGGTCAGAGAGCAGCTGACAGCACTCCTGACACAGGCCTCACTGGGAGCTTCAGCGGCCCGGAGAGCAGACTGTGCAGGGAAGCAAATACAGCTAAGCACTGCCCCCAAGCCTTGCATCCAGGGAAACTGAGGCTTAAAGCTGGAAATACAAGCTGGGGAGGTGTTCAGCGTGCTGAGAGCAGAGGCCTGAGCTCCATCCCCACCACTGCACAGTCCCTTGAGCACTGAGCTAGGAGTAGCCCTTGAGTATCACTGAGTATGGCCCCCAAAGACCCAAACCCCTTTTTTTGTTTTTTGTTTGTTTTTGGTTTGGGGGCCACACCCAGTGATTCTCAGGGGTTATTCCTGGCTCTGCACTCAGGAATTACTCGTGGCTGTGCTTGGGACCCTGTGGGATGTCAGGGATGGAACCTGGGCCAGCATGGTCAAGGCGAGTGCCCTCCCCACTGTACTATCTCCCTGACCTCCCCCCCTTTTTTTAAAGCCATATCTTGGCAGTGCTCAAGGACTATTCCTGGCTCTGCACTCTGAGATCACTCCTTTTTTGGGGGTCTGGGGGTGTTGAACCCTGGTCAGTTGAAAGCAAGGCAAGTGCCCTCCACACTGTAAAAATTCTGGCACCCTCAAACCTCACTATCCAAAAGTTGAACACAACCCATGACAAATAGTCCTTAGCTTATGAATTTAAGGCACAAAGTGCAGAGGCAGGAGTAAGCCCTGAGCACGCGGTTGCAGGACAGTGGACTCCAACAGGTTTTCTGTGCAAGGCCTCCCAGGAACGCCCCCCTCTGAGCTGAGTGCCAAGCAAGGGGTTTGCTGCAGCCGGGAAGGTTGGGAAACAGTCCCCCCCACCTCCTGTGGGCACCCGGTGAGGCCTCCTGCGGGCTGCCTGAGGCTCGAGCTCTCTGGGGTCACCCCTGCACATCTCGGCCGGACTCACCCGCCTTTGAACCAAAGGGACTTAGATAGGTCTCCTTCCCCGCGGGCCTGTGGGACAGATGGACAGATGCGGTTAGTAGTCAGGGGCCCCGCACACGCCCCGCTTCAGGCTGAGACTCAGGTGACCCTGTCCTAGTCCTTCCTGAGTCCTTGACTGGTCATGGCCCTCAATTCCTTGAGCCAAAGGGGGCCAGAAAAGGACCGAGACCAGGGTCCGAGGAGCGGGTATTCTCGCATTATCCGTGGGCGTGACCACGTGATCTGTAGATGAGGCCAGGAAAGGAACAGAATGTAGGGAGGCCAGGTGGATGGAACCTGCACTGTGCCTGGTCACCCCGCAGGTGGACATGACCAGGAAAGAAAGGCAAGGGCATGCCATTCAGGAGTAGGCAGGGTCAAGGAAAAATGGGGAGAAAGGGCACGTGGGCGTGGCAAAGGGGAAAGGGCGGTGTGGGCATGGCGTTCAGATGTGGGCGTGGCCGCACTAGAGCTGTGGGGTGGGCGTGGCCCTGGGCGTGGCCAGGCCCTGCCCTCGCTCACCTCCTGGAGCTGCATCCGCACCTTGTTGAAGGCTCGCAGCCAGTTGGCCTTGGCCCTGGACATGGAGTCCTGACCCTCATGGCCTTCCTCGTCCTCTCTCGGCCTGAAACTGCAGCAAGGCAAGTCCGTGAGGCTTGGACTGACTCTCCGTCCACCCTCACTGTCCGCCCCCTGGACCTTAGAGCCTGTATGTCCCTCTTTCCACCTGCCACCCTGTTCCCTCTGTGGATCCCTTTGGGTCCCTGGCGCTTGTTGCCACCTCCTGGCCCCCGTCTCTTTGCAGCTTGCAGTCCCTCCTGCTACAGACAGACCTCTGACCCCGGGCACCCTCAGCCCTGGCGGGTCCACTGAGGGCTCCGGCCTGTCTGAGGCCTCCTGCCTGAGCTCCTCCCATGAACCACATCTTCCAGCAGCCGCTCCCACTTCCCAGGGTAGCTGACTCCTGGCATGCACCAATGGCCACCCTCTTACCTCTCCTCATCCTTAGGGGGCTCATTGTCGTCCGGCTGCTCAGCTGCTGGCACCTCTTCTGGTACAGGGGGCCCAGGAGCCACCTGGGCCACATCGGGGGTCTCAGGGGGCACAGCCGGGGCTTTGTCCTTCTCTGGGGAAGCTGGCGGAAGGCTGACGCGCTTGAAGTCCTTGGGCTCATCCACAGTCACCTCTTGGGCATAAGCCCTGATGTCATCCGGCACCTCCTCCTCCTCCTCCTCCTCTTCCAACTCCTCCTCCTCCTCTTCCAGTTCTTCCTCCTCCTCCAGCTCCTCCTCCTCCTCCAGCTCCTCCTCCAGCTCCTCCTCCAGCTCCTCTTCCAGCTCCTCCTCCAGGTAGTCATCCAGCTCCTCGTCCAGCTCCTCGTCTTGGTCCCAGTGGGGTGAGTCCTTGTGGCAGCTCACGGAGCTGTGGCAGGAGTGGTAGGAGTCCCGGTCCCTCTCATCGTCCAGCTCGGAGCCCTGCAGGCTCTGCTCGTCAGGGTCGAAGTCCTCACTCAGCTGGGAGCTGCCCTGGCTCAGCTCCCCTGACGAGGCGTAGCGGCTGCTGCCTGTGGGGCTGTGAGAGAGGAGGGCTCAGGTGAGGGCAGAGCCTACTCCAAGGTGCCTTCCGGGGCCTTCCCCAAGGCCTGGACCTAAAATCTAGACTCACACAGTGGGGAGGGTGCTCACCTTGCATGTGGCAACCCAGGTTCGATCCCCAGCACCTCATAAGGTCCCCCGATCACCAGGAATCATCCCAGAGTTCAAAGACAGGGCAGATCTTTTATGTTAAGCTCATGGTATTTTCTTGTGAGATGTTTCATTTATTTTATCTCTTTTGGTTTGGGGGCCACACCTTGTGGTGCTCAGGGGTTACTCCTGGTTCTGCATCAGAAATTACTCATGGCGGTACTCAGGGGACTATGGGATGCCAGAAACCGAACCTGCAGCATTATTGCTCCAGCTCCAAAGAGATGTTTGGTTTAAACAAACAAACAAGATTTTTGGTTTTAAAAAAAGAAAAAAGAGGCCAGAGAGATAGTACAGTGGGAGGGCATTTGCCTTGCATGCAGCTGACCTGGATTTGATCCCTGGCACCTCAGAGGGTCCCCCGAGCACCGCCAGGAGTAACTCCTGAGAGCAGAGCCAGGGGTAAGCCCTGAGCATTGCTGGATGTGGCCCCAAAACAAAAAAGGATGTGATTGTGTTGCCTATGAAAAAGGCTGGGTGTCACTTCCCTAAATCTGCCTTCCTCCACGCCCAGCTATACACACACATGCACACATACATGGACACACATGCATACATGTGTGCACAATACACATGCATACATGTGTGCAGACACATGTGCATCCAGGTGCACATGCATAAACACACAAATGCACACAAACACACACGTGCATGCACATGCATACACACGTGCATACACTGCACAATGCACTTACACATGTACAGGTGTACACACATGTGTTCATGCACACATACAAACACACACACATGTACACATGGTCCCTGCACCACTGGCTACCTGAGGGCCCTTGGCTCGGAGAAATCCTCGTAGCTGTGCATGGAGTCACTGTAGGACTCCCGGGAGCCCAGGGGTGGCGGCCGCACCGAGTACTGGTGCACCGAGGCGTTGGGCTGTGACGTGGTGTAGTAGGGGGGTGGGATGCTGTTGCTGGTCTCGCTGCGATAGTCACTGTCACGGTCATCCACAGCACTGTCTGGGTCGTCATCTGAGAGCAGGGAGGTGAGAGAGGACAGCCAAGAGGGAAGGAGCCTCTCAGACTCTGCCCGTTAAGTCCCAGAGGATCCATATCAGAATGAAGGGTCTGCGGCCATGCTAATAGAGATCTAGCTTTCAGGAACAAGACAGGGAAAAGCCAGACGCAAATTTCTTCCTGCTGGATTCAGTCTTTTTTTCTAATTATTTGTTCCTAGTGAAGTCCGCCACCTTCCTTTGACTCAGGGTCTGCTTTGGACATGTGTGTGCATGTGTGTATATGCACACACAAGCATATGCGTGTGTATGTGTATGAAGTGGTGTATGTATGTCTGTATGTGCATGCACAGGCATGTGTGTGCATGCATGTGTGTGCATGTGTGCATGCACAGTACACACATATGTATGTGTGTGCATGCACAGGCGTGTGTGCATGTATGTGCATACACAAACCTGTGTATGTATGCGTGCATGCACAAGGTATGCATGTGTACACATGGGTGTGTGTGCATGTGTGTATGTGCATGTATGTGTGTGTGTGTGTGTGTGTGTGTGTGTGTGTGTGTGTGTGTGTGTGTAGTAGGCTAGTCACTCTCAGGCCTTCTCAGCCAACCACTGCCTATTTAGGCCAAATCTGTTTCTGCCTCATCTATTTTTTTCCTTTTTGGGTCACACCTGGCGATGCACAGGTGTTACTTCTGGCTCTGCACTCAGGAATTACTCCTGGGGGACCATATGGGATGCTGGGAATTGAACCCAGGTTGGCCACATGAGAGGCAAGTGCCCTACCCGCTGTGCTATGGCTCCAGCCTCTGCCTCTTGTCTTTGACAAAGGGTTTTACATCAGGGTCTTGGGAAACCCCCCTGCACAATCTTCTCTCCCAGATGTGGGGACATGGAGGTCAAGGAGGGCGGAAGAGAGAACTGAGAGGTGGAATTAGGGAAACAGAGCAGATTCCTTAGGCAGAAAAAGCTCTTGATTGGGGGTGCGCTGTCTCCTTCCCAAGGGGCAAATCAGAGGAAAGTTACTGGCACTCAGGAAAGTTGAGGAGGGGGTGGGTGGTCCTGCCTGTCCTGCCTGGGGTCCCCACTTTCTACCACAGGTCTCTGGATTAGTTTTCGTAGAAAAGGAGGAAGGAGAAGACAAAAGTGAAAGACGAAGGGGAGGGGGATGAAGTTATAATGAGGCTGGGGGTAGGCAGGGCCGGTGGGCAACACCCCCCCCGTCCCCCTGCACACGCCCCCCAGACACAGCAGGACCCCCCAAATACATCCATGTTGGGGCATGAGACCTTTCCCACCCTCTGGTCCCCACATGCCAACAAAGACACTTGCAGGGTGTCTCGGGGTCCCTGGGCCCCAGCCCCCTCAGCCACCCCCACTTAGTTTCACTTACTCTGCTGTTCGCCCCAGCCAAAATAATTCCAGTTGCCTACAAAGAGAAGGAGCACAGGTGATGACAGGGTACAGAGGGCAGAGATGATGAGGGGGGGCTGGGGGCAGGGCCCTCCTCTTCTTGCACCCCAGACCTGCTCCTCCTGTGGCATCTGACCGCCCCCTGCAGGAATCCACCCGTTCGCCCGCCCGAGGCTCAGCTCACAAGCAGCAAAATGACCCTGGAGGCTTCCCGCCCCCCAGGTCTGGGTCCTGCTGCCTGTGCATGGCCCCTCAGCCCCCTGCGGGCCCATTCCTGGCCCACACAGCCCCACACAGGCTTTGTATGTTTTTGCTGAACCTGCAGCAAGAGTCTGTGATCAGGGGGGTGGAGCAGTCACACAACCTGTGCAGCTCAGGGAGAGTGAACCCTGAGTCTCCCCACCTGCCCGGCAGCCCGGGATGCAGCATCCTGAGAAAGGGGCCTTCAGCTGGCTCCAGATGTGTCTCTGCAGTGAACAGTGAGGCCCTGAGTACACACACGCTCACATGGACACACACACACATACACAGACACACGTGCACATACATGTAATATGTGTGCCTGTGCACATGCACACAATAACTGAAAAAAAAGGGGGCTGAAGTGTGGTTGAAGCAGCAGAGCACCTGTCAGCAGGCGCGAAGCCCTGAGTCTGGCCCCTGAGCACCAGCAGAGGTGGCCCTGCTCAACCCTGAGCATGCTCCGTGGGACTCCAAAAATGTGAATTGGAAAAATAAAAGAACCTGGAGTGGGGCAGGGGCAAGTGCTCCAGGTCAAACATGCTGGTGCTCCTGCGGCCACTGTGTTATGTGCACGTGTGTTGTATGCATGTGTACATGCATCTCTGTGTGTATGTATGCGTGTGTCCTTGTGTGCATGTGTGTATGTGCACATGTTTATGCATACATGTGTGCATTGTGTGTACATGCACGGTGTTTGTGTGCATGCGTATGAGCATGTGCATGTACACATGTGTATGTATGTGAATGTGTATATGTGTGCTGCTGGGACACTCACTGTGGGCTTGGCCTCTGCACTCCCTCTGGGGTCATTGACAACCCTTGGTTTCTGCCCTGCATCTCCCAGGCCTCTCCCCGTGGTCTGGAGACTCCGTCACTCAGAGAAGCCCCCACTTCAAAGAGGGGGATCCATGGGGCGTGTGGACAGAGCAACAGGTATTCACACCCACACCCCAGAGATTCCTGTTTCTCTGAACATGGGTCTATTGGGGCAAGTGGGGGTACAGGCCAGTGGGGATCCGTGAGGGGAGGACGGGGTCACAGGGGTGGGCAGGTCCATGGACACACGTGGCAGGCAGATACTTACAGCACTGGTTGCTGGGGACGGGGAGGGGCTTGTCCGGCTCATCATGGAACGAATACTGAGAGGAGGGGGAGGGCTGTCAGAGCCTCTGTCCCGCCTCCTCCCACAGCCTCCCAGACCCTCTCTCTGCAGACACGAGGGTAAATGGGGGGCATGGTGCACCAGAGGTAAACAGATGGGGGTGATGCGTGATGTGAACGCTGTGCATGCTGGCCCACGGCCTGGGGAGGGGCCGACTCACCTCGTCCTGGTCCCGCATGGCGTTCAGCTGCTCTAGCTTCTTGGCCCAGTAGCGTGCCTCCTCCTCAGGAATATCTGCCGGGGGACCCCCGCCGTGAGTTCCCAGGTCCTGCCCACACCCAGCACCTCACACCACAGAGAGGTCCCGCCCCTGGTTAAGAGGTGGAGGGAGGATGGGGGCGCAGGGGGTCCACGGGGCCACAGGAGGGGGCAGAGAGTTCCCAGGGAAGAGGCACGGATGTCTCGTGGTGCCTGTCTCTTGGCTCTTTTTGTGTCTCAGTCTCGGTTTCTCCCAACCTCCAACCCCCGCATCAGCCATCCCCTGTGGCCAGGGCTCCCCCAAACCACTCACACCCTGTCTTTCAGTGGGGAAGCCACAGGCCCCGCCCACCCAACCACACCCATTCAACAGACCACGCCCATTCAGCCTTTGCCCACTTGTAGTGCCTGCCCACTCAAGGAATGCCCAGGAAACCCTGGCCAGGCCACACTCACCCAGTGGCAGCTCAAAGCGTGTGTCCAGAAGGATGCGGTGGAAGGTGGGGCCCTTGGTGCCACAGATCTCGCTGTCAGCCATGATGACCTGTGAGTCCAGCGTCAGCCACTCCCCTGGGCCCTCCTGAGGGGACAGACCAGAGCCCTCAGGCACCTCTGCACCTGGCCAGCAAAGGAAACCTATCCTGACACCCTCCTGCACTGCTCTGGGAGATGAGGGTGAGGACTTTTGACCCTGAAGGCTGACCCCTTCCTTCCTCACCTTTCTCTCACCAGCTGGAATGCAGATGGAATAGCTGTGCGCTGGCAGTCCCACTGGGCCAGAGCAAGCAGGTGGAGTCTGGGCCTTCGTGCTGCTGGTGGCACCCCAACAGCCCCCAGATGTCTACCTACCACCTGTTGTGAACGTCCCTCTCCTCCAAACCCTGAGTGCAGCCCTCACCTCATTGGATTGGCGGATGGTCCGCAGCGGGATCCACACAATGCCCACCATCGTGTCCCAGATGAGGCCTTTGTTCCACACCTCCACCATCAGTCCCAAGTCCAGCCGGTTAATCTCGCTGTGTGGGGAGGAGAGGACAGTGAAGGGGTGGGAGCCAGCCCCGAGGCCCAGAGACACGCAACCAGCTGGAGTTCAGACGCAGGCATGGCGGGCTAGGGAGAGCCCAGTCGGGTCTGAGTGAGGCGGGCTGCTATGGGGGGCAGCGGGGTGTAACAGCTAGAGATGTGTTATTTTGGGATTCATAAGCCGCCCAGCCAGTTCCGTGCACTCCCGTTAGCCGGTGGGAAAGCTCTGTCCCAGATGGGCTGGGGCAGGGAGCGCACAGGTGCAGGGATCTGCCGACCCGTTTCTCCAGTCATGCCCCCACCCTGACTTTCAAAACACTTCCTCTGGGGAAAGAACCCCGTAGCCGGGTCACCGGGCAGCGGGCCGGGCTGGCCTCCTGGCCAGCGTAGAGAGCGGCTAACGAAGGAACAAAGATACGGGTTGGACGGGTGAGCCCCTGGAGGAGCCACAGGCCACGCTCTGCAGGTTTAAAAACACCCCGAGGCTGCCTGCAGGCAGATGGCGGCGGGCCATGAGCACAGGCGAGACTCACAACATGAAGTCCTGCTCCCAGCTGGGCTGGCTGCCTCGGACGGCCACGCTCGTGCTCTTCACATTCTGCACCTTCAGCGTCACGTACGTGTTGAACTTCTCTGTGTGGTGAGACTGGGGTTGGCTGGGGCTCAGGTCCCCCCTGGTCACGTCCCTGAACAGCACTCCGCACCCCCCAATCCCTCTGAGCACTGCGGACACTGGAGCTGGGGGTGAGGGCTCCAGTACTGGCCCCTTAGAAATGGCCCCGCCCAAGAGTCTGGAGGTTAGCCAAGGGGACAGGAGCCCAGACAGGAAGGCAAAGTCACTCTGAGATGTCACCGGCATTTCTGGGGTTACAGACACTCCCCAAAACACTCCCGCCCTGCCTGGGGGTCCTCCCCGCTGAGCGAGCTCCACCACCCCCAGCACAGACACACAGGCCCCAGGGCTGGTTCAAAGAGCCCTGTCCCCGCTGAGAGACAGACGGACAGACGGACAAACAGGACAGACAGGACAGACAGAGCCACTACTCACCTTGGGCACCATCAAACTTGGCTTTTTTGACTGTGGAGAGAGACAGAGATAGGGAAGGGAGGGGGAGAGGAGGGGAGGGGATACAGACAGCAAAACGGGAAGTGGGGGTGGAGGGCAGAGATAAAGACAGAGACAGAAGAACAGACATAGGAGAGAGACAGAGGCAGAGACAGAGATGGGGCATGAGGAGGAGGAGGCAGGGAGAAGGGAGAGAGAGAGGCCATCAGACACATAACCACAGGCAAATCTCAGGCTGGAAGGAAATTTGGACAGGATTGGGAGCAGTTCTTACCCCCCCCCTTCTCCCCATCAGACTCTCCCACAAACTCCCCAGCCTTTACTCAAAAAAATAAGCCAAGATTCAACAGAAGGAGCTGGGTGGTAGAGACACCTCCTCCAGGAAGCCCTCCAGGACTGCTGCAGAGGAAGGGGAGGAAGAGAAGGGAGGCTACGGGAGAAAGACCATCTCCAAAGCCCCTCAGGCCCTTACTAGTTAGGCCAGTGAGACTCCTGCCCCACTGACCCAGCACATCTCTCCTGGGTGGGGCAGTAGGAGTCCATATTCCAAGGGTCTGGGCAGGGTAGCGAGCCCCACCACGGAGCTTGGGCGCACAGACCTGCAGCCGCAGAGCAGAAGGAAGGCGTACCCCGATTCCACGTGGGGTTGTCACGTGGCTCCAGCAGCAAACCATCCCCTGGGCCACGCGGGGGCAGGAGGGGGGTCCTCAGGCTTGTAGATTTGTTTTTTGCTGTTGGGGCCACGCCCGGCAGTGGTCAGGATGACTCCTGGCTCTATGCTCAGGGAGCATTCCTGGTGCGTGAGGCAAGCCCCCTCCCCGCGTGCTGTCTCCCCGCCTGGGCTGTGGTAAAGCAGCTGAAGCTGTTCCACAGAAGCACGAAGCACGCAGCTGCTCCGGGCCTGGCTCCCTCCAGCCCCACGCCAACACCGCGCTCTGTCCTGCACGGTGCCGCGCGGGGTGGACTCGCCCTGCCTGCGCCTGCCCTGGCCTCCGCTCCTCACGGTCTGGAGGGAAACACTTCCTTGGAGCGGCCAGCAGAGGCCGGAGGGGCACAGACACCCTGAAGCACTGGGTGAAATGCTCAGTGTTGTGGAAGCCGGAATGCTCTCACGCCAACCTACCGGGTGTCAGGACCACCACACCCACGGTTGCCTTTGAGGGGGGCCCTCCACTGGGAGGGGCTGTACCAAGTCCAGCTTACTGGGCTGTATGACCCTGGGCCAGTGCATCACCCTCTCTGAGCTCCTGCTGCTCCCTCCTCTCAGTTCCAGCCATGAGGTCTCAGTTCCTAGGTCCCAGGGCAGAGTGGGGCTGGGGGCACTGATGGTCTCATGCCTGGGGAGGGCGTGTGGCTTAGCTTGAAAGGCCAGGGCTCCACCAGGGGAGGGAAGGGAAGAAGGCCAGTGAGACACTTGTGTGCACTCCCACACGTGCATGCATGAACACACACATACACAGACATGCATGCCCACACACACGACACACATGCGTGCATGTACACGTGTGCACACACGCACACGTGCGCGCAGACACTCGCATGCACACACTTGTGAAGTGGATGGAGAAAAGGAAGGGGACAGAGGCAGGGGGTGGAGCTGGAGCCGGTCCTGCTGGCAGCAGCGCTGGGAGCAATGGGGTGGGGTTCCTGTCCCTCCCCCCCGCCCGGCGGGGAGGGCGGGGTTAGCGCGGGGGGCGGGGGGGAGAGGAGAAGGGGGGGCGAGGCCAGGAGCGGGGAAGCGGGCGTGGGGGTGCCAGGAGTCTCCCCTCCCCTGCGGGGCCGGCGCTCTGGTCGCGGCTATTTATAAGGCTGCGTCACGTGGGCGGCGCCTCCGCACGGTGGGGGGCTCGGCCCGGCCAGCCTCGGCTCTGCGGCCGGAACTGGGGCGATTAGGAGGGTTCTCCCTACCGCCCCCTCCTCTCCCTCTTTCTCGGCTTCATTCTGAGCATTGGTTTCTTGTTATTTTTTGGCTTTTGGGCCACACCCGATGATACCCAGAGCTGACTCCTGACACTGCGCCTCAGGGATCATTCCTGGCGGGGCTCCGGGGACCCTATGGGGCGCCAGATCGAACCGCGGTCAGCCACGTGCAAGACAAGCCTGTCACCACTGTACTGACTTGGACCCCTCCACCCTGAATATTGGGGGTGGCCTCCCGGGCGGGTCCCAGGAGGTTGGGGGCTGCTCTCAGCCAATCACTGCTCAGGATGCTAGGAGGTGTCCATCCAGCACATCCCTGCTCTCCTAGCTCTCTAAGCTCACTCCCTGAGGGCTGCGGGAAGTGCACACCGGCCTTTCTGGTTTGGCATTTCAGGGAGTTTAGATGAAGCCCTCAGGGCGGGGGGGGGGGGGGGGGGAAGCCCATGTCCTTAGGCCTTGCCTGGAACTCTTAGGTCCCCCCTGGATTGAGCCCTGAGCACAGAGACGAGAATCATCCCTGAGCACTGACCCGGGAGTCAGCCCCAAGCACAGCCACACCTGGCTCCCTCACCCCCTCCAAAAAAAAGAACTGGGGGTTAGGTAGCATAGGGTGCCTTAAAACGCATCTCACTGGCCATGGACAGCCAGCAGCCCTGGTTCTGGCACTGCCCATGGTACTAAACGTCCGCCTGGCCCCAGCTCTCCCCTTGGCCACTCTTTGACCCTCTCTGGGAACGACATGCTTCCCGGGACAGGCATGCACCAAAGGCCCTCCTTTCAGAAAGCTTTTAGAGCCCATTAATAAAAATGCCGCCATCGCCCCCTCCCCCATCGCTGGCTCAGGCTCAGTGAGACTCATCCACCCACTGGGCACACATGCCAAGGACAAGACGGCTCTGCTACCGAGCCAAGGCGGCTGGCACTCCCAGCGCACCCATTCCACAGACGGACAAGCGGGGGAAGGAAGACACACGGGACTTGCCAGAAAGCCGTGTATGGGAGGACGCCAGCCCAGCTTGCTGGAGATTAGCTGAGCTCTGGGAGGGGGCTTGCCTCCTGAATGTGGGGGGAGAGTAGGGACCTAGATAGGCCAGTGGCTGAGAAGGTGACCCTGGGGCACACCAGCCAGCTCCGAGGGCCCAGACGCCAATGCAGAGTGGAGAGTGCAGGGGTGAAGCACACAGCTGGCCCAGGGTCGATCCCACGCTCAGGGCCTGGGGGCTGGCTGGAGGGTATTGGGGAACTGGGGAAGGAACATGGCTAAGGACGGCGCTTGGAGCCCCGTGGGAAATGGGGCTGTCCTGGGCCATTCCCACCTGTGTGTGAGAAGCAGGATTCCCTCCACAGGGGGCATGGGTGACCCTGGGGCGAGGGTCTGAGGAGCTGCACTCCAGCCCTGGACTGCAGCCAGGCAGCAACCTGCCAGGCCTGGCTCAGCAGGCGCCTTGCCGAAGCTCCCAGCACCTGACGTTTCCTTGTCTAAAGATGGGGGTGAGTCAGAGCTGTAGCAAGGCAGGGAAGGCGTTTGCTTCGCATGCAGCCGACCCAGGTTCAATTTCCACATCTCATAGGGTTCCCTGAGCACCACCAGGAGTAATTCCTGAGTGCAGAGCCAGGAATAACCCTTGAGCATCCCTAGGTGTGACCCTCCCCCCACCAAAAAAAAAAAAAAAGGGAACTGGTGGAAGCTAAGGGCAGGAACCCCCTCCTCGCCAGCCCCTCTCCGGGCTGAATGCAGGGTTCCATCAGCCAACGTTTATGGAGCTTTAAAAAGCACCAGGCCCTCTTGCCTCCTGGAGCCCTGGCTTCCTCCCGCTAAACACTCCTGCCCCCTCGCCCGCACCTGCACAGGTTCCTCAGTCCAGGGTCACGCGTGCATGCCCCAGCACAGGCCAGAGCCCCGTGCAGGGCTCACAGCAGCCTCTGAGCGGGTGAAGGTTCACACACGGACACGTGCATGGTCTCAAGCTGATGAGCAGATGGCATGCAGAACAAGCCTCCACACATGTGTGGCAGCACAAACCTGTACATGTGTGTACAGGGATCACAATGCAAGCACAGACATGCATGTCTGTGTGTAAGACAGTACGGCCACAGGCACTGGAGTCCTGTGTGTGCAGACATAGACATTCAGAGACCATATATTTGCAGATATGCAGTCACCAGGTGTGCAGACACAGACACACAGAGACCATGTGTGCAGACACAGACATGCAGAGACCATGTGTGTGTAGTGCAGAGACATGCAGAGACTATGTGTTCAGACACGGACACACAGAGACTATGTGTGCAGACACAGACTGCAGAGAACATGTGTGTGCAGATGCAGACATACAGAGACCATGTGTGCAGACAGACACGCAGAGACCAGGTGTGCAGCACAGACACACAGAAACCATGTGTGCAGCACAGACAGGCAGAGACCATGTGTGCAGAGACTATGTGTGGAGACACAGACACACAGAGACCATGTGTGCAGTTATGCAGAGACCATGTGTGTGTAGACACAGACATGCAGAGACCAGCCACACAGACACAGACATGCAGAGACCGTGTGTGGAGACAGAGACACACAGAGACCACAAGTGCAGGTGCAGACATGCATAGACCATGTGTGCAGACACAGCACGCAGAGACCATGTGTACTCATACAGAGACCACGTACGTACTCCAGAGAAGGCAATTGGGACCCTATGTGTGTCTGTGGGCACATGCGTGCCAGCTGTGTGTAGCGCCGTGAATGTGGGCATGCTTGTGACTCTAAAACAGGTGAAGAAGCTCAGGGTCCAAGTACTTCCTGCCCGCACAGGTATGCGCAGGTGTCCCGTAGGGCAGATATTTCCTTGCCAGTCCACTCCTGGCCCTGCCCGCACCCTCCAGGCTGGGCCCCTGTCTCTGGCCGGCCTCACCCTTTTTTCTCGCTCCTCTCCCTGGACGAGTCAGCGCCTCCCCTCCCCCACGCACGCGCTCAGCCGGCCCCGCGCGCAGGTGACTCCCCCCTCCCCCCGCCTCCTCCAGGCCCCCCTCACACCGCCCCCGCACCAGCCTCCTGCTTGCGTCACAGCTAAGGGTGCAGTGACACCCCCCCCCCAAGCTGTGGGCAGGGCGGGCTCGGGCAGGGCTGGTGTCCCTCTCCCCGACCTTTCCCTCCCACTGGGTTGGAGGGTGTCCTCATGGGCCAGGGGGTGGGCGGGCCGGCGAGGGGCTCCCAGGTGTGTCTCTCTAGCCCACTCGCGGCGCCCCGCCAGGTCGCGCTCCGGAAAAAAGGCGCTGTCCCTTTAAGAGCGCCCCCCCCACGCGTCGGGCCCCGCACGACGCACTTCGCACCCGGGAGGGCGGCGCGGGCGGGGCGCGGGTTTGTGAATGGAGCGGCGGGCGGGGGAGGGGCGGCGGGGGCGGACCCGGGCCCCGGTCCAGCAGGCGGCCGGCCGGGGCTCGGGGCACGCGCAGGGCCCTGCGGGGCGCGGGGGGCGCCCGCTCCCTCCTGCCCGCCCCGGCCCGAGTGTGGGCCCCGCGCAGATGGCGCCGCGCCCGAAATAGCGCGGGCCGGGGAGCTCGCGGGGACCCCGCCCGACACCCGCGTCCCGGCTCGCCTCCAAGGGTCCGGCCCGGTTCCAAGACAGGCGGATCTGCGGCCCAACCCGCAGCGCGGGGCTTCATCCCCACTACCCCGACCCCGCGAAAATAATCGGGGGCTGCCCGGGCGGCGGTGTAGACGGACGCTGCAGCCCCATAACCCGCGCGCCCCCCGGCTGTGTCCAGCAGGACCCCCGCGGGCTCCGCGCCGCCTCCTACCTCCCACGCACAGCAGCGACATGTCTGCGGGCCTGGCCTGGCTGCCCGCTGCCCGCGCTCACGCCGCGGCCCGGCCCCGGGACATGCTTCAGCACCGGGGGGCGCGGACAGCTCCGGGCGCGGCGACGCGGCGGCGGCGGCGGGCGGGGCCCGGGACGCCTGATGGGGCGGGGCGCCGCGGCCTGGGAGGGCCGTGGGGCGGGGTGGGGGAGCGGCCCGCAGCTCCCCGCACGCGCGCGCGCACGCACGAACGCGGGGCGCGGGGCCCGGGCGCGCGCAGGCTCCCCTTCCCGGCGCTCCCGGGCAGTCTCCGGCTCGCGCGCTCCCAGCCGCTCAGGAACCGGGGCCTTTGCACGCCCTCGGGCTGGATCCCACTTTTACACGTAGGCAGACATCCTTCAATTCCCACTTTGAATGTCCCCTTCTCCAGGAAGCCGCCCTTGATCTCCCCCAATGTGAAAAAAAAAAAAAAAAAACAACGAAAAAACCGTAAGAGGCTGGATGTGCTGGATGTGCAGTCCAGCGGGACGCTTGTTCGTCTTGCATACAGCTGGCTCGGAGTCAATTCCCCACCCACCGTAGGGTCCCCAGAACTCGCCAGGAATACAGAACCAGGAGTAAGCTGTAAGCAACGTCGGGTGTGGCCCCAAACAAACAAACAAAAATATTATCTTTCTGAACACGTTCCCACCTTCCTGCTCTGCTCCCGACCTGCTCACCATCCGCTCCCCCTGGCCATCTGTCAGCAGCTTCACAAAGAACATGCAACACGGCATTTGTCCAGTGTCCAACTCTGCCCCAGCTCTGATGGCCGGCATGGTCTTGGGTGAGCCACTTAACGGTTCCATGCCTCAGTTTCTCTACCTCCGGAATGGATACAGTACTAGGATTTGCCTCACGGTGTCAGTGGGGGGCACTGCAGAGATTAGCATCTTAAAAGCAGCTGCCTGAGAAGAGGAATAGGACAGCAACTAACCTGGGTTTGATCTCGGCATCCCACAGGGTCCCTGACTCTGCAAGGAGTGGATCCCTGAGCACAGAGCCAGGAGTAAGCCCTGAGCATTGCTGGGTGTGGCCCAAAACAAAAACTAACCAAGTGGTGTCTAAGTACAGAATCAGGAGTAAGTTCTGAATACCATCAGGTGTGCCCCCCCCAAAAAAAAAGTCCAAAATTAAGAAACAAAGCTATTAAGGTAGTGGTGCAGAAAGCCGCCTACGGCTTGGCTCTGCAGCTCTGATTCTGGCACTGCCTATCAGAAGAAAGATGCTGTGGAGATGACATGCTTGGAGACACTGTCACTCCCAGGGCTGGACAGCGCGGGGAGGCCCCTGGCCAAGCACTGCTCTGAATGGCCCCCTGAGCGCAGCCTTGGGGTGAGGGGGGTCTGCTCTCCCAGCTTCACTTCAGAAGAACGAGCCCATTCCGTGTTTCCTTCCCCAGATCTTCCTCAGGGTTTTCACATCCTTCCTGGCAAACAATCCAACTTAGCCTGGACTCTCTCGGAACTTTGTGGAACTAGAATGAAAGGGTCTTGTTCTCACTCAGTCGTCATGCCACCTTTTTTGTGGCAGTGTAGTATTTCCGGGAAGGAGCCCTCCATTAGCTGTCTGTTCTCTAGCTGGTGGGCCTTAAGGTTGGTCCAATTTAGATTTATATCTAAATTGATTTATATCTTTTATTTTATATCTAAATTGATTTATATTATTTATATAAAAAGATTTATATCTTGCTCAGGCTGGTGTGTGAGGGAGGAATCCCCCATCACAGGACACACCTGTGCTCAGCATCACGAGATCACGAATCCATAGTCAGACATGCCCCCCCCGCCCCGTGTGCTCCCATCCATCTCATGTGGGACTCTGAGGGGTTGTGTGTAGTGCCATGATACTCAGTGACTATCAGGGGATTCCGCATCTGTGGGAACCTGATCTGCAGAGAGAGGCCCCTCCTTTCCAGAGCCTCTGCCCTGCCCCCCACGCGTGTGGAGGCATCGCCTCACCACTCGCTCAATGCCCAGCCCAGGGACAGCAGAGCCCTGCTCCGCCTGCTGTGGCTTCTGACAGAGACCTGGGGCCAGGAATCTCTCCCAAAGATTTTGTCTTGGGGACGCGCCCAGCAGTGCTCAGGGCTGAGTCCTGACTCTGTGCTCAGGGATCACTCCTTGCAGGGCTCAGGGCATCACTGTCACATGGACTGTTGAGATTAGCCCCTGTCAGCCCCAACACCCTGAGGATTCTTCCTTTACAAGGAGCAGAGGGCAGGTTCGGGCACACGTCCTGACATGTGCTCATGCCTGCAGAGAGGCTAAGCCACCAGTCCCCCTCACCTGGTGCTGTTCTCTCGGCAGGCCCTAGACTCCAATTTGCTCTGTCCCCTCGTGGCACTGCATCTCCCTCCTTCCCTGCAAGCCCCTCACAGTGACTGGCTAGGATCCAGCTCATTGTGTTTTGTTTGGGGGCTCAGCGGACCTCAAGGTCCCCTGCAATTCCCCACTGTTACTTCCCTCCCTCCCTGACTCCCTTCCTCCCTCCCAACTCAAGTGGGGACCTCATGGTGCCTGGGAGAGGTGCAATCTTGGCCCCACTGAAAAGGAGGGTGGAGGGGATGTCTCCAGGGAAGGGAGTCCTCTTCCCTGGCACCCCAGGTGAGCATCTGAAGTCCAGGATGGACTCACTGCTGGTCGGGTTCCTCAGCCAGCCTGCTCCCTCCCCTTCTCTACTTTGTAGCCCCCAAGCCCAGAGCATGTGAATTCAGATCGGGGGCAAGGGAGCCAGCTCTGTGGCCTGAAGCATTGATTTGCATGTGAGGCCGTGAGTCTGATCCCAAGTGCCACCTGCAGGCATCAAACTTGGTCCAGCAGCGGCACATGAGCGTGCCTCTCAGGTTTCCACCTGTAAAATGGATTGGCCAGAGAGGGGGGTTGCCAGAGCGATAATAGAGTGGGGAGGGAACTTGCCTTGCACATGGCTAACCGAGGGTCCATCCTGGCACCACCACTAGTTCCCCGAGCCCCACCAGGAGTGCTCCCTGAGCACAGTTGGGTATAGCCCCCAAACAGAAACCAGTAATGATGATGATGGTGATGAAATGGGTCGGCTGACCTGTGACCTGTGCTCATGCGATAAAATGCTTGGAACTGGCTGATGGTGCTGTGCCCACTTTTATTTACACTGATTACTGGGGGGCTCCCAAGCAGTGTTTGGGGAGTCCAGGGGCCCATGTGGGCTATTTTCTGTCAGCTGGGCTGCTGGTTCAGCACAAGACTCCCTTCGTCTCCCAGAGTGCTCAGGGGATCACTCTGGCCTGCACTTGGCCGAGTGCTGCTTGGGTCAGATCTCGGGGCCTCGGGCGTGCAAAGTGCTCACCAATATCAGCTCCGTTTCTTGTCTTTTCCTTTCTCGTCCTTTCTTCCTTCGTTTTCTCTTTCTTTTGCTTTCTTCCTTTCTCTTCCCCCCCTCTCTTCCTCTCATTTTTGCTTTCTAGCATCCTTCCTCTCCCTCTTTCACAATCAAAGCCAGACCCTCACGTACACAGGACGAAAGCCCAGTGCTGGGCCTGCTCTCACCACACTCCAGTTCTTGGAACGAATCATTTACACTGCCCTCCACTCCCTCACCTGCTGGAACGGCTGGAGTGTCAGGGAAGCCCGTCCCCCATCCCAGACCCAGGAGACCCCGCCTGACCCGCACCCGGCCCTCTCTGCTTCCCCCTAGTCCAGCTCCACTGTGGCCTTGTGGCCTTTCTGGCCCTGCTCATGAGGCTTCCCCCTCAGCCTGCATTGGGTTCTTCCTTCACCCGGTGAGGGGCCACTCCCAGCCACGCTCATCCCAGAGCTACAGGCCAGCTGGGAACTCGCAGGAGCCGCCAGGCTGTGTGGCGCTGGCTGTGTGCTGCGCCCTTTGAACATTCTCCTGAACCCCTGCTGGGTTTTCCTGTGTGCTATCCTTCTCCATCAAGTCCTGCCTCAGGAGCTGCCTCCACCAGGAAGGCCTACTAGGTCCCTCCAACTTGTGGTCATTAACAGATTTCTGCTTCCCTCCAATATGTGGGCTCCCACCTGACAGTGGTGAATCCCAGCCTGACCCCTCGGTCCCAGGCGCACAGAGGGGGCTGGCGTCCTCCCCTGACCTCCCCCAGGGTAGGGGCTTGGAGCGCAGGAGTGTCACTCGGAGGCAGGGCCTCGTGCCACAACCTCCCTTGCCCAGAGCAGTGAGTCCCGAGGCCAAAGCACTCAGTGGCAGTTCCATCAGCTCGGGGGAGCCACAGCCTCCAGGAGGCCCTGTTCGGCGCCCCAAGTGCCCTCACATCCTGTCGCCAGCCTCTGGCCTTCCTCCAGCCTGTTTGTGACCCCTGGGGATGTCGTGTCTGGCTCGCTCTGGCTCTCCGAGCTGAGGGTGCTTGGGGACCAGCGAGGAGTCTGGGTTTGCTGAGTCAAAGCCCGGCACTTCTCTGCACCCTTCAAGGCTCAGTGTCCCCCTCCCAGCTACCTTCCCTGCCTCCCTCACGCCTGTCCTCCCCCCCCCCACCCCCCCGCCGTCCCCGCACTAGGATGGGGGCATCCCCGTCCATCTTCCTTGGAGATGAGACGTCCCCGAAAGACAGCACTGAGGCCCTCTAGGGGTGCTAGCAAGACGCGAAGGGTGTGTTTCTTGCACGAACAAACGCGCAAATGCAGGAGGGCCTGGAGGCCAGGGTCCTGCGCTTGTCCTTAAATCCTCCCTAACCTCACTTGCCATACTTAGTGCGACTGTGGGGCCCGAATGATAGGACAGTGGGGAGGGCACTGGCCTTGCATGCCGTGAACCTGGGTTCAGTTCCTGGCGTTCCATAGGGTCCCTCAAGCACTGCCAGGAATAATTCCTAAGTGCAGAGCCAGGAGTGAGCCCTGAGCACCGCTGGGTGTAACCCCAAAACACATACAAAAATGTGTTTGGGGACTGAAGTAATAGTACAACGGGTAGGGCGTTTGCCTTGCACGCGGCCGACCCAGGTTCGATTCCCAGCATCCCATATGGTCCCCTGGGCACCACCAGGAGTAACTCCTGAGTGCAAAGCCTGGAGTAACTCCTATGCATCGCTGGGTGTGACCCCTCCAAAAAAAAGCTGAAAAAAAAATGTGTTTGCTAAGAGCCTGTGCATTCTGTGGACGCCAAGATGAGCTAACACACAGAACATGGGCGGGGCGGGGCACGGGGGGTGGGGTGGGGGGGCATTTGTGCCACACCTATCCCAGATGGGTAAAGTTGCCCCAGAGAGCCTGCACCTGGGCAGAGACCACAAGCATCTGGGGTCCCTCAAGCATCTGCCTGAAGGCTGAAGGTAAGTGAGCAGGGGGCTGGGGTGGGGCATGGGGGGCGGGACCTGGCCTAGACACGCCCACCCCTTCAACGCTCACAGGGCGGGGCGGGGCGGGGAGCAGGGGGGAGGGGTTCAGGATGCTGCGGGAAGGATGGCCCAGGGGAGAGGAAGTGAAGGCTGGATCGCTCAGAGGCACGTGGGCAGCCCGTTACACACCAGCCAGAGAGGAAGTCCTGTTCCACAGGCCGGACGAGGGGGGGCAGCGGCCGGACACGGACAAGGGAGGGCAGCGGCCCGACCTCTGCTCTGCTCGGCGGCAAGACCTCTGCATGACTCAGCGGCCGGACCTCTGCAGCACTCTCCTTGGGCTTTTCATACCCCCAAAGATGCGGAGCTAGCAGCCCAACCTTCTGGGGTTGCCTGTCAGGGACCCGGGGCTTGGCACCACCTATGAGCCTGGTGGCCAGACCCTGGCTCGAGATGGCTGTGGAATCCTCTCGTGCTGAGCCTATCTTTCGCCTCCTAGGGGCCCCTGCCCCATAGGCAGGTGCTCCCACGCACACCCTACTCCAGGCCTGGGCTCGCCAGACGATGCATCTCAAACACGCTTGCATTTTCTTAGCTCCAAAAACCTGGATCTGCTACAAAGGCTCTTGCCCCACTGCACATACCTGGCAAACTCCTACACACCCTTCAAAGTCCTTCCCAGAGACGACTTTCTTTTGCTTTGTTCAAACTCTGCCCTCAGGAGCTGGGAGAGTCTAGTTCTGTTAGGATCTATCTGGCTGTGAAGGGAGTTCTCAGAGGGAGGGGTTCAAATTGACTGGAGGAAAGCAGGAGCATAAGGCTTGTTGAAGGAATGAATGAATGAATGAACGAATGAGCAGACTAATGAGTGGATTAATGATTGAATTCGTGCGTGAACAAATGAATGAGTGAAGGATCGATCCCACAAATGAACGACTTAGTGAAAACATAAATGTCTGGGTGAAGAAAGGCTGGATAAACAAACATACGAGTGAGAAAATGATCACACAAGTGAATACATCCATGAATGAATGAATGCATGAGTATAGAAATGAATGTGCGAGAAGCGGGTAGGGCGTTTGCCTTGCACGCGGCCGACCCGGGTTCAATCCCCGGCATCCCATATGGTCCCCCAAGCACCGCCAGGAGTAATTCCTGAGTGCAAAGCCAGGAGTAACCCCTGAGCATCGCTGGCTGTGACCCAAAAAGCAAAAAAAAAAAAAAAAAAATGAATGTGCGAGAGGATGAGTGAACAAATGAACGAGTGGATGGATTAAGGATGGGTGCAAGAGAGAACTTGTGCATGGAGGAGTGAATGAAATAATGACTGAGTGAATGTGTGAATAAACGAATGCGTGAACAAACGAGGGTTTTAGAGAGTGGAGTGGACCAGTGAGTGAACTAATGGATTAAGGATGGGTGCAGAAGTAAACTTGTGCTTGAGCGAATAAACGAGCGAATGAGAGAATGATGGACTGTGTGAACGAATGAATGCGTGAAAGAAACGAATGCGTGAACCAATGAATGGGGAAGTGAATGAGTTCATCCGTGAGCAGAGGAATGAATGAGTGGGCGGAGCACTGGATGGGAGAACGCAAGGTCGCTCAGGAGCGCCCCCGCCGGGCACCCGCAGCCCCTTAGCCTCCCCGCCTGGAGGGGGCCGGCGCGCTGGGCGGGGCTTCCGGGCGGGGTCTCGGCGCTTCCGGTGCGGCCCCTTTAAGAGGCGTGGCCTGTAGGCCGGCAGGGCGGGCGAAGATGGCGGCTGCGGGGCCGGCTCGGGCCGCGGCGCTGCTGCTGGTGGTGGGCGGCGAGTGCGGCTGCCCCGAGCTGCTGACCTACGTGCTCGGGGAGCTCGAGCGAGGTGGGCGGCGGGCCGGGGTCCCGGGCTCGTGCACTGCGGGGAGGACGGGCCGGCGGTGAGCGCGGCCGAGGCCGTGGGAGCCCCCGGGGCGGGGTGCAGAGCCGCGGGCGGGCGGGGCGGGGCCACTCGGGGTCCGGGCCGGGGAGAGGGGCGCCGCGGGGCCCCCTTTCTCCTCATTGAGGGTGCAGGCGCTAATTGGGGCGTGGGCGGCGCGGCCTGCCCGCGGGCTTTGGCAGCGCTTGAGGTGACTCACGGGTGCACCTGTCAGCTCACCTGGCAGCGGCTGGGCACGATGTGGGGGGGCGGGGGGCGTGGTGCGCCCCGCGCGCAGCGGGGTTGGGGGGCCCTCGGCTGGGCACAGCGTCCTGGGGCGTGGGAGTGCCTGCAGGTGGGGAGGGTTGGCTGCGGCCCCCATCAGGGTGCCACAGGGCCCGGTATGGGCAGTTGCGAGCTGCCCCGTGTTGGGATGTCCAGGGGACCTGGCTGGAGAAGGGGCTGGTGGAGCCTTAAAGCAGGGCAGGGCAGGACAGCACCACGAGGCCCAGACGGCCCGTTTGCATGGGGAGCCTGCTGACCTCCCCACCCGGGACCCCACCCCTCTTTACCCCCCCCTCCCCCATCCCCAGGCATCCGGTCTTGGGAGCTGGATGCGGCTGTGTGCAGCCTGGACGAGCAGCTCCGAGCCTTCGCCGCGCGGCACTCCGCCACCTTCTCCAGCATTGTCAGAGGTGAGTGCAGCGTCCTAGGCACGGCAGGGGAGGGGAAGGTGGAGGCTACGGTGGGTCTGGGGGTGATGAGAGTGGGGCCCGGAGTAGGGCCAGGCAATCCCCAAGACCCCAACAGCTCTGAGTCATGTCCCGGCAGCCCAGCCAGGGAAGGAAGCATCCGTCACCTCATTGTCCCCATGGCTCCCTCTGCTTCCTGCCTCCCTGCCTGTCCAGGGGCTGGACGTCCCACCCACGTGACCCTAGTGACAGCTGAGCGGGGCGTCCATGGCCCAGTCCACATCCATGAGGAGGGATGAGCGGCCAGAAGGGTGTTGGGTGCAGGTACGGGCCCAGCTCAGCCCTGTGCTGCCCCCACCCCTGGCTCCATCCTACCCCTTGTCTGTTATCCCTGGGTCCCTTGCCGGGCTGGACACCGCTCATTCACCGTCCTCATTTCCCCTAGGCCAGCGGAGCCTGCACCACCGCGGAGACACCCTGGAGACCCTGGTTCTCCTGAACCCATCAGACAAGTCGCTGTGTGATGAGGTAGGGCACAGCTGCCCTCACTGTGTCTGCCAGCACCTTAGCATGGCTTATCCCGGTCTAGAATATTCCCATGAGGAGTACCAGTCTGAAATCCCCTCCCTGCCACCTTGCATCTTGTGGCCTTAAGGCTGGGGTCCTGAGAGGTACTTGCAGAGCCCAGAAATGGCTTGGGGGGCTTCCAGGAGGAGGGGGCGCCGAGCTGAGTTTTGTAGGATGCGCTGGAGTTTCTTGGAGGGATGCCCCAGGCTGCTCTCCCACTTCTAGGGATGGAGGGACAGGGTGATGGGCTTAGGACCCCCTCCACGAGGGAATGCCGAAGATGTCTCTCCCTTCCCCGCCCGCAGCTCCGGACCCTGCTGCTGGACCCAGCTCCTCACAAGCTGCTGGTGCTGGCCGGGCCCTGCCTGGAGCAGACTGGGGAGCTGGTCCTGCAGTCAGGGTGCTTCTCGCCCCGCCACTTCCTGCAGGTCCTGGGAGACCAAGAGGTGAGCAGTGATCTTCCATGCTGCTGGGTACTCGGGAGGGTGTAGTGGAACCTTCCAGACCCTCCACGGCCCCTGAATGCATGGCCCTAGAGCACGTGCCCCACCCTGCTGTCCCTGGGCCTCCTGTGCACGCAGCCTTAGAGTATGCCCCCCACCCCGCAGATCCAGGACCTCCTGACCTCGACCCCGATACCCGCCAAGCCGGCCCAGCTGACCATCGCATGCCCGGAGCTTGGGGACTGGGCCCAGCTAGCGGCTGAGGTACCAGCGCTGCATGGCCGACTGCGACTGCGGTTGAACCCACCGGGGCGGCTGCCAGCGGGCGCAGGGCTGCGCGAGCTCCTGCAGGCAGTGGCCGAGTCGCTGGAGCCACCATCGCCCTTTGAGCTGCTGGAGCCTCCTGCCTCTGTGGGCTTCCTGCGACTGGCGAGGCCCTGCTGCTACGTGTTCCCCGGGGGCCTGGGCGACGCTGCCTTCTTCGCTGTCAACGGCTTCACCGTGCTGGTTAACGGCGGGTCCAACCCCAAGTCCAGCTTCTGGAAGCTGGTGCGCCACCTGGACCGCGTGGACGCCGTGCTGGTGACGCATGCGGGCGCCGACAGTCTGCCCGGCCTCAACAGCCTGCTGCAGCGCAAGCTGGCCGAGCGCGAGGAGGCGGCGGCCGCCGCGGGGGAAGCCGGGGCGGCCCCCGATGAGCGTCTGCGCCGCCTCATCTCGCCCGCGCTCGGTGTAGTCTTCCTGAACGCGCGTGCGGCCGCCACGTCGCGCCTGCTGCGAGGCCCTGACGACGCGCGCCTGGCGCTCAGCCTGCTGGACCGCCTGGGCTTGGCGCCGCTGTCCCTGAGCCGGGGCTCCACCGAGCCCGCGCCCACCGTGCTCTTCCAGAAGCTGGGCGTGGGCCGCCTGGACATGTACGTGCTGCACCCGCCGGGTGCCGCCAGCACCGCCCGCGGGCCCGCGGTTCCCCCCGCCACCGCCTCCGCCGTCTGCGCACTGCTCGTGTGGCACCCGGCTGGCCCCGCCGACAAGGTGGTGCGGGTGCTGTTCCCTGGCTGCACCCCGCCCGCGCGCCTGCTGGACGGCCTGCTGGGCCTGCAGCACCTGGGATTCCTGCGGGAGCCCGTGGTCACTCCGCAGGACCTGGCAGCGCCCCGGCGCGCAGAGAGCCGGGAGAGCCTGGGCTCTCGGGACGGAGCACCCCGGAGGGAGCCCCGCACCGCCCCCGCATCCGCCCGGCCGGCCCCGGAGCGCGCCGGGCTGTCCCGCAAAGAAGCGCCGCGTGCTGAGCCCGCTCGCCGAGTGGCTGAGAGGGAGGCCCGGGCACCCCGAGAGGCGAAGAAGGACCCCAGGCCGGGCTCCCTGCGGTCCCAGCCTGCCGCCTCAGACCCGCGCCCCGCGAAGAAGGCCGGACTCCCCGCAGCCCCCAAGGCTCGCCGAGCTGCCGGTGCCCTGCGCCCTGGGGTGCCCCCCGTGGAGAATGGCCCCCGCAGTCCCCCGAGCGTGCCAGGCACAGGGGCTGTCCCCATGATGGAGGAGGTTGGGGGCGCCAGGGAGCCCCCATGCACGGATGGACCTAATTCCCAGATTGCGCGCGAGCCCTCGCTGAACCTCCCTCTGGGCCCATGCACCCCACGGCCGCGCACCCCGTCGCCCGCCGGTGCCCCCCAAGGCCCGGCCGAGAGCAGTGGCCGCCTGTCACTCAGCCCCACGGTGACCACTCCCTCGCTGCCCGCCGAGGTGGGCTCCCCTCACTCCACCGAGGTGGACGAGTCGCTGTCCGTTTCCTTTGAGCAGGCACTGCCGCCCGCCGCCGACGCAGGGCTCAGCCTCCCGCTGCGCGTCGCCCGGGCGCAACGCTCAGCGTCCCCCCATGACGTAGACCTGTGCTTGGTGTCCCCTTGCGAGTTCCAGCATCGCCGGGCTCTTGCCCTGGCGCCCGCCTCCCCTGGTAGCTCGGACGGCAGCAGCGCCCGCTCGCAGGAGCGTGCGTGCGCCCCGGGGCCAGAGGAGACGCCCCCCAGCTCCGTGAGCGAGTCGCTCCCCACCTTGTCCGACTCTGACCCGCTGCCCGCCCCGGGCCCTGCCGACTCTGACGACGACACTGAGGGCTTCGCCGTACCCTGCCGTGACCCACTGCCGGACCCCCTGAAGTTCCCCCCGCCACTGCCCACCCCGCCCAGCATCTGCATGGTGGACCCTGAGATGCTGACCCTCCAGCCCACCAGTGTGCCAGAAGGGCGCAGCCGCAAGTCCCAGGCGCGTCCTCACTTGGGCTTGGCCGCCCCCAAAGCCGCTCCAGTGACCGCAGCCAAAACCAAGGGGCCATCAGGCACTGAGCGAGGCAGCCGGCCCCTGAGCAGCCGGAGTGAGTCCAGTACCCAGACTGGCCGGGTACCCCTGTCCAGGAAGGCCTCTGTCCCCAAGACAACCCCCCGGGGCCCTGCTGGTGAGTAACTGGGGGCTTGGGGTCCCCTGTGCATGTGGGCTAGGCTAGAAATGTAGCCAGGCTGTGTGCCTGGTGCTCACACCAGGGCCGCAGAGGACAGGGCAGGGAATGCTGGTGGCCACTGCCTCAGGCCCTTTGTCCAGGCTACCAGGAGCCGCCCCCATCCTGAGGCACAGAGGACAGCGCATTTGGCCTCAGGACATGGTGGGGACAGCAGCCACTTCCCCCTGGGAGTGGGGAGGGGGCTCTGCTGCAGCACCTCCCAGACCTTCCAGAACCTTCCCTCTCCTGGGGCTCAGTCCCTGCACCCTGAGTCCTGCCTGGCCTCCTTTTCGGAGCCCCTGGATATGTGTCCTGCAGGCCTGTTCCACCCAGTGTCACTCAGGCCCCTTCCCCGGGGACTGGTATCCTCTGCATGCGTCTGTCCTGGTACCCAGGCTGGCTGCTGGCCCAGTGTTTTGGCCCCCAGGACCAGAGGCCTGCTGACTTCAGAGTTGATTTTTGTTTTTGGGCTACACCCAGCCATGCTCAGGGCTTACTCCTGGCTCTGTGCTCAGGAATCAGATGGGGTAAGCCAGTGCCCTTTCCGCTGTCCTGTCACTCAGGCATGGTTGAATTCTTCATTGTCCTAGGGGTCTGCCGGGCAGTACTGGGACCCCTGGCTACAGGGACCTCGCTACATGCCCGTCAGCCCTCCTGGGGGCTGGAGCCTTGAGGCTGCTGGGCCGAGGCCTGGGGCTGCATTTCCCGACACTCGCCCTTCCACATTGTGCCTTCTCTCACCTACTTGGGGGCAGCCCCTCCCTGACCCTCCCACTGTGTCCCCGCGCCCCTCTGTGGGATCATGAGCCTTCCCAGCGGTCACACACAACTCTTTCTGTTCCTTCCTGGCAGCAGCGTCCCTGTGGGCGGACGGGTGGGCCGGAGCAGCTTCTGCAGGCTCCCGTGGACCCTTGGGTCAGCTGGGTGGCGGCTCCTGGGAGGCTGGGCTCCCTCACCTCCTGGCTTCTGCTGGAAGGACCATGAATGGGGGCACCCATTGGTCCTCTGCAGGCTGTCCGGTTCTGCACCTGCTCCCTGTAGAGGAGGCGGGGTGCCCCGTGGGTGCTCTTGGAGCTTTGCCCCCACCCCCAGGTTCCACACAGGCATCAGCCAGGGTTGCGGGGGAAGGGGGCTTGTGTCCCAGAGTTCTTCACCCCGTCAGCCGCCTCTGGGATGCCCATGTCCATACCTTGGCTGAGTGCCTTCTTTCTCGGGTGTCTGTCTGCGGCCATTGTGACCGCATAGTTTGATTTGGGGGTCACTCCCTGCAGAGCTCTGGAGGCTGGCCCCCAGGTCCTGCGTGCACAGTGCCCTCTGCTGTGAGGCTTGTCTGCCCTTCCCCGCCCTCGAGGCGCAGTGCCAGCCGTCACCTCCACAGGCAGCCGCATCCCGTGCCAGCCTTGGACCCCCCCACCCTCACCAAATGACAGACCACTTTGTGCCTTTCCTCTGGCCTTGGGGGTCTGTGGGCCCAGGTCTCCCAGGCACTGAGCCAGTCAGCGCTCACCGAACTAGTGGCCCTGGGTGGGGAGGTCCTGGCTCAGCAGAGAGCTGGGAGCTGGGTCTCAGCCCCTGTGTGTCCCGGGAGCTCCCTGCCCACGTGTCCCTCTTGCCCACAGGACCCGCCAGCAGCCGTTCCAGTGGTTCTTCGGGCCCCCCAGGCTGCCCCATCTACCTGGACCTGGCCTACCTGCCTGGTGGGGGCAGCGCTCACCTGCTGGACGAGGAATTTTTTCGGCGTGTGCGCGCACTCTGCTACGTCATCAGTGGCCAGGACCAGCGGCGCGAAGAGGGGCTGCGAGCCGTGCTGGATGCACTGCTGGCGGCCAAGCAGCAGTGGGAGCGCGACCTGAAGGTGAGCTCAGACCCCGCCCCCCCGCTGCAAGCCCAGCCCCGGGATCGTCTCCCCACACACCACCTAGGGCTCCTCCTGCTTCAGGCCCTCGACTCTGGAGATTGGGTGTCAGGGTGGGGTCCCACGGTCTGACTTGCGGAGATGGTGGGGGGGCTGGAATCCATTGGGGGGCTTCGGTCTAGGTCCCCCTCACTGCCGCCCTCGGCCGCTCCAGGTCACCCTGATCCCCACCTTCGACTCCGTGGCCATGCACGAATGGTACGAAGAGACGCACGCGCGGCACTCGGCGCTGGGCATCACAGTCCTGGGCAGCAACAGCACTGTGTCCATGCAGGATGAGGCCTTCCCTGCCTGCAAGGTGGAGTTCTAGCCCCGAGCGCGGAATAAACCTGCTGAGCACCTCGTTTCTGCTGTGCGTGCAAGTGAGGGGCAGCCACGGCCCAGTGTGTCAGGGAGACAGTGGATGGTATGGGAGGGGGAGCAGGCTGTGGCCCCAGACCCCCGAGTGGGGAGAGGCACAGGGACCCCCCAGGACCTACCCAGTGGTCCGTGCTGCCCCGCCCAGGAAAGGGGCACTCACTGAGCTGGGGGCAAGCACAGAGAACAGAACCCTCCTGCCCCAGCCACGGAGCTGGAAGCAGCACCCAGCCGGCAGGACAGCTCTGGATGCAGGAAAGGAAACAGACTGGAGAAGGGGGGCAAGCTCATGACCTCCACCCCAACACAGCACAGGGTGCCCCAAGCCCCTCTGTGATCCCTGAGCACTGCTGGGTATGGCTCCGACACTAGGAAATAAAAATCACTGCAGTGGACACAGACGTGTCAGCCGCTGCGGCCCAGCCATTGGAGATTCGCACCTGTGGGTGCTGCTTCTCCAAGGAGCCCCTGGCCGGGCCTGCAAGTCCTGCCCTCAGCGCCTCCCCGACCCTGGGCCTCCCTTGTGCCAGAGAGGGCACTTCTCGCTTGCACCCCACACAGCCCAGCCACTCGGTATCTCCATGCTTGCAGCCCTGGGATCCTCCAGGGGCCTTTCATACCCCTCTGGTGCGCATGGAGCACGCCTGCCCACAGGCGCCCCACCTCTCCTGTCTCCCCTGTCTCTTTCGTGTCTGTCTATCCTGCTCTACCCCACACCAGGGAGAGGGTGCCACAGGCAGCTGTGCTCTCAGCTCACCTCACCCCCTCCTGGGAAGCCCCCAACACTGGGCACCGCAGTGCAGTCCTACCCCAGATTCAAGTGTGGGCCCTAGGGAGCCGGAAGCAGGCCCCATGGGCGGGCCCAGGAGGAGGAACTCCACCTGGGGGGGTGGGGTGGGCGCTAGGGCTTCCCCTTCCAGCCCCAAGTTCTGCGGTCTGAACTGGGGGGGTCGCCTGAGCTTCCCTGGATGGGACAGAGGGGTGATGAGTCCAGGAGGATCCCTGTCACCCCCTTTCCTTTCAGCCTACCAGCTCTGTGCTGTTCTCTCAGCCCACCAGCAGCTCTGGGGGCAGAGACCCTACGCAGCTGCACTACCATGACGTGTCTGTCCCCTGGTGCCCAGCCCCCATCTCAGATTCCCCCAGGCACCCTTGGGTGTGGTAGTCACCCTCAGCTTCCTTACCACCTGCTGGGGACCCACAGATGGGAAGGGCCGCTGAGGGTATGAAAGCATCTACACAGGGGAGGGGGGCGGGGAGGAAGGGCCTCTTGAGACTGCAACAGGGCAGTTGGGGTGTGTCCCAGAGGTGGGCAGGGGTGGGGGAGGGGCAGGATTGAGATAGGAAAGATGATGGGTAAAGATCTGGCCTTGCCCGTGGCTGGGTCAGTTATCTCCCAACACTGCATGTGACCACCCCTGCATGTGACCATCACTGCCAGGTGTCCACCCCTGCAAAAAAAGAAAAAAGAATGCTAGGGATAGAAGGTTGTCCAGGCTGCCCTTGGAGCTGGTGAGGCAGGTGGCAGAGCAAACCTGAATAGTGTCGGGGGGGGGAGCGGTACCGGGTGACTGCGGGTTTGTGCCAAAGTGGCATCTCCCACAGGTTCTTTGTCCAGAACTCCAGGGCCAGACCCTGAAGCCATGGCCCAACCTCAGTCTCCCCATTTATAAAATGAGCACAAGGATGCCCCGCCCCACAGGCTTGTCAGGAGACATCACAGGAGTTCCTGCTTTGTGCCCACCACACGTAGTGGACATTCACACACAAACGTCCCCCTCTTCCAGACTCCCAAGTGTCAGGGGAGGCGTCTGTCGCTTTAAATTATGCAAATTAACTGCGGGTGTTGGAAGGAGGGGTAGGGAGGTAGATGAAAGGAAACCTCACCTTCGTCTCGGCCAATCAGCACGCTAGGCCGGAGTTGCTGGCGGCCTGAGTGGCCCATCGGCGGGTGGCGACGACTCCCAGAGCCCGCCCCGGCCCGCGGAGCCGGCACGGAGGTGGAGCCAGACTGAGCCACGCCCCGGGGCGGAGCCGGCCGCCGCGCCGCAGCCGCGCAGGGAGGGCGGGGCGGGCTCGGGTGTCCGCGGTGGAGCCGCAGGTGGCGGCGGGCGCGGGGTCGGCCGGGCCGGGAGGTGAGTGCTGTCCCCCGCGGCCGGCTGTCCCCCGCGGCCGGCTGTCCCCGCGCGGCCGGCTGTCGCTCGGGCCGCACCTGCGCGGGGCGCCCCGCACTCCGCGGGTCGCAGGGGGCTGCGCGGTGGGGCGGGGGCGCCCCGGGCTCCCCTCCCCCGCCGCGGCCATGGGGTCCGCGCAGCGATCGCCCTCAGCCCAGACCCGGCGTCTGCTGGCCTGGACGCGGCGCACGCAGAGGGGCGGCCACTACGGAGACCCCTCCCCAAACCCCTTTATTCTAAGCCTGGATGCTGCGGATCCCAGGGGCGCTGGCACGGGGCTTGGTCCAGTGGGGGACCCAGGAGCACAGCCCTGCCCCGGGTGGGGCTAATCCACCCCGCATTGTCCCTCTGGCCAGCTCTGGCCTGCAGACCCCACCCCATCCGCGCCAGTGGGGCAGATGGACCTGCTCTTTTTTTCTAGGCCTGGGAGGGGCACGGGGAGGGGGGGCGACCTTTTTCCAGCCCCTCTGGCTGGACAGGGTGAGGGCCCTGCACTGCTTTCACTGGTCTCGCCGCTGCACCCCAGGGTGGGGGTTCGAGAGGGTCTGTGTGGGGATTGGCCAGTCTGGAGCTGGACTGTGCGGAGGTGGGCTGTGTGGGGGATCCTTGCTTGAGGGGGGCAGCAGCGAGCATCTGTCCTGGAATTAAAATAAATCGAGGTAAATCAGGCTCAGCTGTGAATGGGGTGCGGGGCTTGTGGGTTGGGTTGCCCCTCCATCTACCTCCATCCCTGTCCTCCTCTGGGACCAGGCTCCAACCCACCTGCCACGCTGTGACCTTGGCCAGGTGGTGACCCGCACCCTGAGCCTCAGTTTCCTGCTTTGGAAATGAGGCTGGGGGTTCCTGGGTCTGTGTTCTAGATAGTCCCAAACCTGTCCCTGCTTGTCTCACACAATAGACTCCAGATTTCAGAGTCTAAAAGTCTGCTGGTTGACCGAAGGGGCACTGGGGGGGCGGGTGCAGCAGCCGGGGTCAGGGGCAAGCGACTGGGGTCTGGGACTGAGTGGCCAGAGTCTGGGGTGAGTGGCTGGAGTCTAGGGGAGCGCAGTGGGGGTCTGGGGGTGAGCGGCCCAGGTCTGGGGCGAGTGGCTGGAGTCTGGGAGTGAGTGGCTGGGGCCTTGGGGTGAGTGACCAGAGTCTGGGGTGAGTGGCCGGAGTCCAGGGGAGTGCAGTGGGGGTCTGGGGGTGAGCGGCCCAGGTCTGGGGCGAGTGGCTGAGTCTAAGAGCGAGTGGCTGGGGCCTGGGGGTGAGTGACCAGAGTCTGGGGGTGAGCACCCAGGGTTGGGGATGAGCGGCTGGGGTCTGGAGCAAGTGGCCGGGGTCTGGGGTGAGCGGCCGGGGTCTGGGGTGAGCGGCCGGGGTCTGGGGCTAGTGGCCGGGGTCTGGGGTGAGCGGCCGGGGTCTGGGGCGAGTGGCCGGGGTCTGGGGTGACGGCCGAGGTCTGGGGTGAGCGGCCGGGGTCTGGGGCGAGTGGCCAGGGTCTGGGGCAAGCGGCCGGGGTCTGGGGTGACGGCCAGGGTCTGGGGTGAGCGGCCGGGGTCTGGGGCGAGTAGCCGGGGTCTGGGGCTAGTGGCCGGGGTCTGGGGTGAGCATTCAGTCTGGGGACGTGTGACCAGGGCCAGGGGTGAGCGGCCGGGGTCAGGGCTGGGAGCTGGTGCCGGGGATGAGTGGTTTATGACTCTGGAGATGACCCACACTCTCACGCTCCTGTAGGCAGTGTGCAACTCGGGGTCTGAGTCTCGGTTTACGTCCTTCGGAAGTGAGTTGCTGGGTGCCCCCGGCAGGGGCGGTGCCGGCAGGGGTAGATGGTAGAACCTGTTAGCTGGATCAGGGGTGTTCAGAGGCGAGGCGGGGGTGTGCCCTGCCCTGACCCACATACCATCACCCACGCCGGGGGCAAGCTGGTTCCTGGGCCCGGCTGGGGCTGGAGCACGGGGCAAGCCCCAGCCCGGCCCAGTGCCCAGGCCTGGTTGCTCCAGCCTGCCCAGGGGTCCAGGGCAGTAGCTCCCAGTGGTGACCCACAGAAGGTGACCACTGGGGCCTTCTGGGAGTTCAGAGAAGACCGTGGGAGGCCAGGTGGGCCAGAAATGCAGACGCCGCCTTTATGGGGCTAAATGACTATTCACTGTCATAAATGGGGTCACAGCTTACCCAGAGGGGTGCTTGGGGACTGGGGAGCCCCCAGGCCATCGGAGGGGCCTGGGCACGAGACCCCAGTGGGGGAGGACGTGGCCTCTGCAGCCCCAGGACTGGGCCAGTTTCCCCACTGTGCTGAAGACCAAGAAGGGTCTGGACAGCCAGGGCCAAGCTGACCCCTGAGTTCGGGGACTCCAGCACCCGTGAAGAGAAATGGATGTGAACCCACGTGAACCCACACCGGCACGGCTGGGTACAGCTGGTACAATTGGGGTCCATGGAGCTGAATGCCTGATGGTTAGGACCCTGGGGAACCCCCAGAGGCTCAGAGGTGGCCCATGGTCACCAGGGAGGGGTCAATCCTCACTGTGCCACCCCAACCTCACATGCTGCTTCTCTGGCCCCAGAAAGGGGGGGGGCTGTGCCCTGAGGGCTCCTCGACTGGGAGTGGGGGGTGAGGGGCAGCTGTCTGTGTGGCCTGGCCGCCCTCGTCCCCCTCTGGCTGGTCCCCCAGAGCCTCCCGGTCAGATGCAGTGACCCCGACGGTCACGCAGGAGGCTTTTAGGGCCCACAAAGGTGTGAACTCCCTGGTAGAATCGGAAGCTGAGAGACATGGGGAGGTGGGACATTTGAACTTATAAGATGGAATTTTCTGGTCTTCACCCAGACACCTGAGAAACGCAACTGGATTCCCTGGGACCTTCAGCCATCCAGGTGGGGTCCCCAGCCATCCAGGTGGGGGAACTGAGGAACCCCCGTTCCTCCAAATGGCCTCTAGTCACTGACAAGGGGGTGGCCAGAGGGGCTTGGCCTGGACCTGCCACTCTCTCCTGACTGTGGTTCCCAGGGGGCCGGGTCTGCTGGGCGCTGTGTGGTGGGGGTGGGGTGCTGTGGGCCAGGGAGGAGGCTGTGGCGGTTGAGGTGGGCGGGGCAGGCTCAGCTTCCGGCCCCCACTCTGGGGATCCGCCTGGTGCCGCCGGAAGTGGAGGGGTGCATGTGGCGGGTTCCTGAAACCCACGGCCCGGCCAAGGGGCCCCAGCCCCTCTTTCTGGTGAGTTGTGGCCCCCCTGGGGATGGGGCGCCCCAGTCCGCCATGCTGGTTTGGGGAGAGCTGCAGGTGTGAGCCAGGCTGTGGCCTGCCGGGGGAAGGGGGCCGGGGGACCTTCTCTCTGCACCCTTCTGTCTGTCTTTGGCAGTTGAGGTATGGAGCCGATAACAGGACAGGGTGACCCCGGGGCAAGCCGGAAGACCCTCCCCAGGCCTCCGTCTCCCCATCTGTAATCTTAGCCCCAAGCCCTGCTTTCTGGCCAGCGTGGGTGCCCGAGGATGTGTCCACATGGCAGCTCCGGCCAGCTGCTACCCCCGTGCTGTCCAGCTGTCCAGGATGGCTCCCGGGTGCCCACTGACCTTGGGATGGACTTGCTCTCCGGCGTCCAGAGCACTGAGGGGGGTAGAGAATCTCTGGGTCCAGAGCGTAGCCAGGCGGGGCATGAGCATGTCAGGGCCCCGGCAGCGCCCAGCACTGGGCCCATGTTGGTACCTGGAAAAGTTTTCATGCCCGAACATCCCGTGTTCCTGCACACCCCCCCACAACGGCCCTTCTGACGCTGTTTCCTCCGAGTGGTCTGTGTCTGACCCCGTGGGACTGGAGGTGTGTGTCCGTGTCTGGCTTGGTTAGACTGTGGGGCCCTCGAGGGCCCTTCAGGGAGCAAGGGAGGTGGGGTGGGACATCTGTCATTTTTCTGACCAGAGTGAGCACATGCCAGAGCAACAGGACAGCAGGAGGGTGTTGGCCTTGCACACGGCCAGCCCAGGGTTAGTCCCCGGCACCCCAGAGGGTCCCTCGAGCCATACCCGGGGGAATCCCTGAGCACAGAGCCAGGAGTCAGCCTGGAACACTGCTAGGTTTGGCCCCCACAAAACAAAACAAAATATTGGTGACTACAGAGTGAGACCAGGGGTGCCCGAGACCCACAGAGGTCGAGAGGCCGGGCCCAGGGCAACTCACTGTTGGAATTAGGGAAACTGAGGCTGCCTGCTGGGTTCTGTCCTGCTGAAGTTTCAGGCACCCCGTCCCGTGATCACCCACACTGGCCCTGCTGCACTGCGTCTCCGGGCTCCCAGCTGCCCGCCTGCCCGCAGGCATGAATAATGGATGAGCCTGCAGGCTCCAGTGACCAGCAGGGCTGGAGAAGGATGTGCCAAGGGCGCGGGTGTCCTGCCCTCCCCGAAGCCTGGCCCGGCCCGCTGCAGGGAGCCCCGGAGTTCCCAGGCTGGCCCCCCCGCCCCCTTTCAGGCATTCCTCTTGTTTTACAGATGGGGAAACTGAGGCACAGCTCTGGACAGTGACTCAGAAACCAGGTGAGCACTGGCTTCTGGGGGTGAGGTTGGGCCCCCTTGGAGCCCCATCACTCCTGGCGTCCACTGCTCACTGGGCCCTTCTCCTGCAGAAGCTGTCCAGCCTGCGGCTGAGCCCTGCATCCACTCAGCTGGCCTAGGACTCATCATCCACTCACCTTCCGGCCGTGATCCTAGTAAGCGGCTTACCCGAGGGGCAGGTCACTCAACTTCCCATTTGTGAGATGGTCCAGAACTTTCCACACGGGCTTGCCTCTTCCACCTAGCCCCGGAGTAACAGTGAACTCGTATTCATGCTTAAAAACCCCACCTCCTGTGCTCCTGCGCGTCGTCCAGGCCCTTTGGGTCTCATATCCCATTATCTAAAGTAACTCTGACTCTGGGACTGGGATGTCTGTCCCTAGAGGGGGACTCCGTGGGGCTGGCTTGGGAATGAACCTTCCAGCAGGCTCCGGCATGCTCCTAGCCCCACCCACTCCATCCCCGCAGCTTCCCCTCCTCAGCTCCCATCTGCCCTTGTCGCCATACAGGCCCGAGAGAGGAACCGGTGGGGCTCTGCCTGGCCACCAGCATGTCGTACTTTGGGGAGTACTTTTGGGTAAGTGGAAGCGACAGGGCTGCTGGAAAGGCTTGGGGTCCTTTCCTGCAGGTGTGTGTGGGGGGTCCTGGCAGCCAGTGGAAGTCTGTAGAGGTGGAGGCGGAAATGAAGTGGAAAGCTGGGGGGACTCGGGCTGCACCCCCATCCCTCATGGGCCTGGTGCATGGGGGTGAAGCTGGAGAATGGGAAACCGAGTCTCAAAATGGGGCCTCTGCCTGGGCCTGAGCACCAGGGTCCACCGCCATCCCCACAGGCGGCTCCTGTTCTCCCAGCCCCGACAGTGCAGACTTCCAGGGACCCCGCACCTCATACTCTGGGCTGGCTATCACGGCCTAGGACCCTGGGGGGTTGCAAGACCATCTTCACTCACTCGTCTGTTCACCCACTCACTCATTCACCCATTCACTCATTCACTAGTTCATGCACTCACTCTTACATCCATTCACTCATTCACCTGTTTATCTATTTGCTCATTCATTTATTCACTCAGTCACTCATTCACCCATTCACTCATCCATTTATTCATTCACTCATTCATTTATCCACCCACTCATTCATCCATGCACCCATTCACTCATTCATTCAGCATTCATCCATTTACTTACATTTCAATCACACATTAATCTGTTCACTCATTCACCAATTAACTCATTCACCTGTTCTTCATTCACTCATTCACCTGTTTATTCATTCACTCATTCATTTATTCACATGTTCATGTATTCACCCATTCATTCGTTCATCTTTTCTCTGTTCGCTGTGATCACACCCCCCCAGTCCACTCTGAGAGATGCTGAGGTCCCAGAGACACTTCACCATACCCTGCTGCAGAGGCGTCCCAGGCTGGGGGTCCAGAACAGCTGAGCTCTTTGCTGTCTGTGCTGTGGGCTGTGGAGGCCTGGGACATTCCTGGGGCAACACCAGCGCAGAGCACCCAGGAGCTGAGAAGAATGTGCTTGAGGGCACGGACCCCTCCTTTAGGCCAGCAGAATGGGGAGAAAGCCCCTTCCTCTCACTTTGCAGGCCCAGAGCTTTCCGTTGCTAGGCAACTGGTTGCCTCTGGCAACAAGCCGGTCCCTCCCCAGCTGGGGTTCCTCTTACTGGCTCTTGCTTTCTTAAAGGGACCGCACTACTTGCCTCACCCTGGGCGTGGGGTTAGGGCGGTGGGCTTTGTCTTCATGTCCTCCCAGGGGTCCGATTCCCCAGACTGGCCTCCCTGGGGGGCTTTGCAGCCCCAGCGAGTGCCAGCACCTCTAAGCGCTGAGGGAGCCCACGCAGCGGGGGCCGACGTGCTGCTTTAAGCATCCGCCCGCCTGCCCACGTTCTGGAACGCTGACAGCCCGCACCTACATAGATTTAAAATTTCTTTTAATGGCACAAGGCACCGACATTTATGTAAAATACTTTTTAATTGCACCAGGCATGCAGGCTGGGTGCAGAAAATCCAGATCAGCAAAGAGAAAATAGAAACCACCCCACCTGCCCTGCCCCCAAAGACAGCGCATGCGAGCAGGGAAGGGCGGGGGCCTCCCACATGCCTCTCCAGGCCTCAGTTTCTCTGTGTGCCTTAACTGGGGCAGCAAAGTTCCATTTTCCCAGTGACAGGGAGTCCCACTTCCTTTCATCCATATATGGATGCCCAGCTCTGTGCTGGGGGATGCTGGGCCCTCCCGGGAGATGGAGCCAGACCTACAGCAGCGAGGGCCAGGAGCAGGAGTGGGAGGCGCTGGGCTGTGTCAGAAGTTCCTTTGGGGCCAGGTGCAGATGAGGGGGCCCGGAGGAGACAGGGCCAGTTACAGCCATCTCGGGACCCTCAGCCACCTGCCCTCAGCCTCTGTGATGCCCACAGTGCCAGGTCTGGGAAGCTGGCCAGGCTGGCGGCACGTCCCCTGTGGTGCCTGGTGCGGCCTGCCCTGGGATCTCCTGGGTGGGCAGGCGGGGCGCAGAGCAGTGGAGTCTGTGCTGGACCCGCCTCCCTTGTCAGGACCTTGGAAGCCCTGGGCTGTCCGTGTCCCAGAGATGCAGAACCCAATGGCACCCTCGTGTGGGAGCTCTGGAAGGGCCGGGGGTCCTCTGGAAGGGCTGGAGGGGCCGGGGGTCCTTCTGGAGCTGGGAGGAATGTGGGCTGGTGAGCTAGGTGGCAGGAACAGGACAATGAACACCAAAGCTAAGGGACAGCAGCGAGGCACGAGGCAGTTGGAGGTAAGGCTGGATGGGCAGGTCTAGGCTAAGGACCCTGGACCTGAGCTGATGGATGGCAGGGGGTCACTGATGATCTGGAGGGGGAGAGACAAGGGGACCCCAGAGCCCAGGGTTTCAGGATCCACCCCCAGCTGGCCTCTGTTTCACTGTCTGTGCCACAGGGACCATCTGGCACAGCTTCTGCCTGTGTCTCAGTGAACCCCTATCCAGAAAGGACTGCTGAAGCACGGCCAAAAGAGTGGTTTGGGGGACGATGCCAGGTGAACAAGACTTGACTCTCTGGGCCCCCCAAGCTCATCACACAGCCCTGTCTGGTGCCAAGGGTCCCGTAAGGGGCGGTCCAGGCTCAGACAGGCTCCCAGCCTTGAGCAGGACCCAGCTCCCCGAAACAGCTTCAGCTACTGCCCATTTCTCCCTGTGGGGATGAAAGCAGCTCTCAGTGGTCCAGTTAGAAACTTGGTCAAGGTTGTGCTTTTAGGAAAATGATTTTGGAGAAGAAAACAGACATGAACTGCCAAGAAAATGTTCACGAGTTGCACAGGTTAGCAAAGACTAGGGGAGCCTGGGGAGACTTTGGTCTAAGCCATCCTGAGGCCTCCGGGGCTGGCTCCCTGCCCTGTCTTAACCAGGAGTCACAGAAGGCTCAGAGAGGGGAAGTGACTGACTACACAGAAGTGACTTACTACACAGAATCACCTACTGGTAACCCAGCACCAAGAAGAAGTCACTGGTCCCTGAGAAAACTGTGATAGTGCACTCTGGGGTGGTCTAGATAGATGGGGGTCTCCATGTGGAGAACAGAACACACAACTTTTGGACTTAAATAACAGGGGCTGTTAACTTTTTAAAAAAATGGTGGGAAATTGTGGAGTGAAATGACCTTCAGGGCTAATGTGATCCAGCCATGTAGCTTGACACACTTGTAAACTTTGAGTTCTCTCAGGTTCAACTTCTTCAAAAGTTCATAGATTCTACTTGACTTCAGATATCTGCAGGAGCACACAGTTCCTCGTTTTCAGAAAGATGCAGACAGAAAAACAGGAGTGAGATGGAGGAAGTCAGGAACTAGGGAAGGGGAAGAAAGAGGGAGGAAAGATAAAGAACCAGTGAAAGAGAAAAATCTCTCCGTTTCTAAGACAACCCCCCCCCGCCCGCTCCCCAACCCCCCCACACACTCCCATCTGGTTGGACCAATTTGAACTCCAGGCATCAGTCCCAGTGGGCACAGGGAAATGTCAGCCTCTGATTGGCTCAGGCCAGACCCAATCCCTGCCAATCAGGGGACTTATGCCAGTGGTCCAGGCCCGTTAGTAGGCAACTCCTCTCCTGCCATCCTCAGACCTCACCTGCATCCCCCTGTAGGGCGAGAAGAACCATGGCTTCGATGTCCTGTACCACAGTGTGAAGCAGGGGCCGGTCTCCACCAAGGAGCTGGCCGACTTCATTCGGGAGAGGTGAGTGCCCTGCGTTGGCCAGCTCCACACCCCGCCAGCCTCGCCCAACACCTGCTCTGCCACCTGGCTCCCCCTCCCACTCACGGCCACCCTGCTTGGGATCCACATTCCTGGGGGACCCACATCCCTATCCACCCAGTTCCCTGCAGCGGGCTGGACCCGGAGCCTCGGGTGGGCAGGGTACTACTCTCCAGCTGCTGTGAGTACCAGTCCCCGCTTCTGAGGCCTAAAGGGAAGTCCCAGGAGCCTACCTGCCCTGCAGCCTGGGGGCGTCCCATAGCTGTGCCCAGAAGACAGTTTCCCACGGCCACCCCGGGCTGCGGCCCCTCTCCTTGCTGCCCTCACGCACAGCCCCACCTCAGATGTTTCACATGGGGAAACTGAGGCCCTAACTTGTTCCCTCTCACCCAGGGCTACTATCGAAGAGACTTACTCCAAGGCAATGGCAAAACTTTCCAAGCTGGCCAGCAACGGGACCCCCATGGGGTAAGTGGGCCTAACCACCAATGGGACTCCTACAGGGTGAATGGGCGTGGGGGGCCTGGGATCTGGCGGCAGTGTCCCCTCCTGGGTGAAGAACAGAAAGGTGCCTCCAATGGTGGGGCTACTTGGACCCAGGCGTGAGAATCATTCATTCATTCATTCATTCATCAGACCCTTTTCTGAGCAGCTGTTGTATAGTAAGCACTGCTGTGGGCACCCTAGACAGATCAGCCCTTCCCACTGTACCCCAGAAAGGGTGACAGACACAGCTCACCCTATGCCAGGTCCTGTCCCGAAGCAGGGCCTCGGGGAGGGACGTGAAAGCATCTGAGTTGGGTGCTGTCCAGTGGGGGTATCTGAGGATGGGCTGCCGGCGAGACTGCAGCACCTTTAGGTTATTCCAGGGCGAGCTGGAGGCTGGTGTGGCCGAGGGGCAGACAGAGGGGTGACCCGGGCACTTGGGAGTGGACGTGTTGAGGTGTGGCTGGGGTTGATGGGGCAGAATGGGGGACACAGGGGGTCTCCACTGAGGGGAAATGGCCCCCGGCTTCGCTGAGTCCCGGCTCCTACTGCATCAGAGCGAGGGTTTGTGTTCTTCATTTGCTCGGGCCCAGGGCTGGCGTCAGTCCCCAGGGTCTCACTTTCCTCATCCTGAGAAAGGCTCATCGGGCTTAAATGAGTTCAGAGTGGCCCCGGGCGGCAGGGCAGGTCACCAGCCGTCAGGCTGCTGGGCCACGGCTGACCCTGCCTGTCCCCAGGACCTTTGCCCCGCTCTGGGAAGCCTTCCGAGTGTCCTCGGACAAGCTGGCGCTCTGTCACCTGGAGCTGACGCGCAAGCTGCAGGACCTCATCAAGGACGTGCTACGCTACGGGGAGGAGCAGCTCAGGGCCCACAAAAAGGTGGGTGACGGGGCTGGAGCAATAGCACAGGGGGTAGGGCGTTTGCCTTGCATGTGGCCGACCCGGGTTCGATTCCCAGCATCCCATATGGTCCCCTGAGCACCGCCAGAGGTGATTCCTGAGTGCAGAGCCAGGAGTAACCCCTGTGCATTGCCAGGTATGACCCAAAAAGAAAAAAAAAAGGTGGGTGACATGTGTGCCCTGACACTGCCCCCTGTGGCGAGGACCTCAGAGGGGGCTGCTCCCGCAGCCCGAAGCCCTGGTCCCCCAGAAGCCGCTTGGATTCAGGAATGTAAAGTTCACCTCAGCCCATGGCCACCCTGCTCCAACCCTGGGGTGGGCAACAGTGAAAAGCTTACAAATGTGACACCTAGAAATTCATTCAGATTTAAAGCTACTAGGTTGGGGCAGAGACACAGTACTGCGGGGAGGGCACTTGCCTTGCATGCGGCTGACCCCTGACAGATCCTCAACATCTCAAGTGGGGTCCCCTGAGCACCACCGGGTGTGGCCCCAATAAAAACAGAGGGGAAGAAGGGAGAGAGAGAAGAGAGAGGGAAAGAGAGGGGGAGAGAGGGAGAGAAACGGAGAGAGAGACAGAGAGGGAGAGAGATGGAGGGGGAGTAGAGAGAGGGAAAGAGAGAAGGAGAGGGAGAGAGAAGGAGAGGGAAAGAGAAAGAGAGGGAGAGGAGAAGGAGAGATGGAGAAAGAAGAGAGAAAGGGGGAAAGAGAGGGGGAGGGAGAGAGACAGAGAGAGAGAAGAGAGGGAGAGAGCAGCGAGAGGGAGAGAGAGTGGGGGGGAGAGAAGAGAGCGGGAGCGAGGGCGCTCCCTGAGTTCGGTGATAATTGAGCCAAATGAGCAGCTCGTCCCTCCGTCCCAGAAGGCGCGGCACTCGGCACTGGGGGTGAAGGGCAGTCAGAGACATTTGTCCCCTGCACACAGTGCAAGGAGGAGGCGGTGGTCACCCTGGACGCTGTGCAGGTGCTCACTGGGGTCAGCCAGCTGCTGCCCAAGTCACGCGAGAACTACCTGAATCGGTGCATGGACCAGGAGCGCGTGCGCAGGGAGAGCGCCAGCCAGAAGGAGATGGACAAGGTGCGTCCGGGCTGCGGGAGGGATGCCCCCCAGCCTCCCAGGAGGCCACCTGCTGGTGGGTGACACTCAGGGCACACCCCCCTCTCCAGCCTGCCCCCTTCCGTCCCCCCAGGCAGAAACCAAGACCAAGAAGGCAGCAGAGAGCCTGCGGCGCTCAGTGGAGAAGTACAATTCGGCGCGGGCTGACTTTGAGCAGAAAATGTTGGACTCAGCGCTGGTGAGACTGGGGCATCGGGTCCAGAGCCTTCTAGATCCTCACTCCCAGGGGCTTCGCAGCAACGGCTAGAGCTATTGTGGGGAAAGTGGGAGCATGGGTTGGTGCCTGCCCCAGAGCCGCAGAGCTCCAGGAGATACTTTTCTGGCCAGATACCCCTTCTGAAAGCTCTGGCAGTCTGCCTACCAGCAAGCATAAGAGCAGATTCGCGGGGCTGGAGCGATAGCACAGCGGGTAGGGCGTTTGCCTTGCATGCGGCCGACCTGGGTTCGATTCCCAGCATCCCATATGGTCCCCTGAGCACCGCCAGGAGTAATTCCTGAGTGCAGAGCCAGGAGTAAACCCTGTGCAGAGCCAGTTGTGACCCAAAAAGAAAAAAAAAAAAAAGAAAAAAAAAAAAAGAGCAGATTGGCATTTTAGGGCCAGGAAGCAGATTATCTTTCTCATTGTGCAGTGCGGGGACGGTCCAAGTGATAGAAAAGATAAATCATAGGGGGCAGAGTTCAGTTCAGCTCAGAGGGAACTTGCCTTGCATGTGGCTGACCCAGGTTCAATCCCCGGCACCCCATTTGGTCCCCCAAGCCTGCCAGCAGTAACCTGAGTGCCGCCTGGTGGCGCCCAAAAACAAATAATGAAAAAAAAATAGAAAATTTTATCAACTGGGGCTGGAGCAATAGCACAGCAGGTAGGGCGTTTGCCTTGCACGCGGCCGACCCGGGTTCTAATCCCAGCATCCCATATGGTCCCCTGAGCACCACCAGGGGTAATTCCTGAGTGAAGAGCCAGGAGTAACCCCAGGAGTGCATCGCCAGGTGTGACCCAAAAACCAAAAAAAAAAAAAAAATTTTATCAACTGACAGATTTATAAGTGGAAGAAATGGAACCTTTCCTGAGGCCTGCCAGCCCGGCAGGGTCCAGGTGTCTGGCAGAAGTTGTGCTTCTCTGTGCCTCATCTTTTTTCCCCCCATGTTTGCTGCTTCCCTCACGTGTGGTGTATGTGTATGTTGGCCACCAGCGCCCAGACAGTGCTCAGGAGTCCTGTGGTGTAGGGCATCAGAACCAGGACTCCTGGGCAAATCAGACCTCGGCCTTCGAGGTGCCAGGCAGGCTTCTCATTGGCTTTTTTTTTTTGGGGGGGGGTCAATCTGGTGATACTCAGAGGTTATTCCTGGCCGTGCTGCCGGTGATTGAACCTGGGTCGGCAGCGTTCCACGCAAACGCCCTACCGGCTCTGCTATCACTCCGACTCTAGCTTTTCATTAGCTCTTGCCCTGACCTATCACTGAGATCAGACGCTCGGCGCATTCCTATTGGCCCGCCTCAGTCACGGCCTCCCGCCCCTTTCCTCATCTCTGCAGCGCTTCCAAGCCATGGAGGAGGCGCACCTGCGCCACATGAAGGCACTGCTGGGCTCCTATGCCCACTCGGTGGAGGACACCCATGTGCAGATTGGGCAGGTGAGCTGGGCGGAGGCCAGGGAGGAGGCCGGCAGTCCCGGCCACCCGCTCACCTGCCCGCGCGCCCCGCCCAGGTGCACGAGGAGTTCAAGCAGAACATCGAGAACGTGAGCGTGGAGATGCTGCTGCGGAGCTTCGCCGAGAGCAGGGGCACCGGACGGGAGAAGCCGGGTGGGTCGGCGTCTGCACGGCTCTCCCTTGCAGTGCCCTGGCCGGCAGGGCAGCTCCTAAGCCGGGACCCTATTTGGGAAGCAGAGCTGGGAGCGCGACTGCTCTGAGCCTTGTGGTTCCCCCCTGGACAAGTGGGATGAGCACCCAGAGCGTCTGAGGCACACGGTGGCGCCGTGTCAGTGCCGGGCCTTCGCCCCCAAATGCACCCCATCACTCAGGTCGCTGCCGCCCCCTCCCACATGGCCCCACACTGGGCCATCTGCTCCCCCTACGCCTGGGGCCCCTCATGAGAGCCCCAGCTGCTCATCCCAATCACCCAAGCGAGCCCAGTGCAAAGACTCAGGCTCTCGTCGCAGCCTGGGGTGATGATGGTGCCCATTCTGCCCTCCCCTCACCCCTAAAAGCATCTCCTTTCTGTCTCAGGACCCCTGGACTTTGAGGCTTACAGTGCGGCCGCCCTGCAGGAAGGCAAGTACGTCTGGACCTGGATGCCCAGGCTGGACCGTGGGCCCGAGGGCGGTAGGTCCGGAGGGGAGGCAGCACCCCTGGCTCAGACGTACCGCCTTCTGTCCTCAGCGATGAAACGCCTGCGCGGATCCAAGGCCTTTCGCTTGCCAGGACTGAGCCGACGGGAACGGGAGCCTCCTGCAGCCGCGTGAGCACCCTCGCTTGCCTAGCTGCCCTGATGCTCAGGGAGACCCCTGCCCTCTGCTGGGCTGGCTGAGGCTCCTCCCCGGGGAGCTGCCTGATAGCACCCCTACTTGGCCCTGCCCCCAACCAAGCCCCGGGGCCCTGGTCCGAGGACAGTGTCTGGCCCCAGGGGAGCAGGGGAGGCCCTGGGTTGGGCCCAACAGCTCTTTCTTCCCCCCAGAGGCTCCCTGGACGCTGACCCAGGGGTGAGTGCTGGGCCGGCTGTGGGACGGTGCGGGAGGTGTTCAGACTCGACTCCAGGTCTGGAACCCGGAGAGAAGCCACAGTGCTAAGCTCAGGGCTGGAGGGCTGGCGGGCTGGCGGGAGGGGCCCAGGTTCAAATCCCACCTGGGTTGTGTGGGAGGGGCTGGTATGGGCTGGTGTGCCCTGGGCTTCCTCGTGGGTGGGGGCATGTCCCAGTCCCCAGAGACATCAGAGGGCCGGGGAGTGGGGGCCGGTTCCCACATGGCCAGCAGAGACCTAAGGCTCAGCCACCCTGTACTCACAGATGTGCCCAGAGGTGGATGAAGAAGGCTTCTCCATCCGGCCCGAGGCAACCCAGAACAATATCCTCTGTCAGCTCCTGGGGCAGCAGTGGGAATAGTGAGGACTAAGATCTGCCCCGCTGTGGAAACCCCTCTCTGTGTTGTACCCACTGGGATGGCGAAGTTGTGTGGGGTTTGGGAGAAGAGAATGACCCACCGACAGGGGAGTTTAGGAGGGCTTCCTGGAGGAGGGGGCACCAGTCTCGGGTTTAGCAGTGGATAGGATTTCCCTGGTTTAAGCTTTAGGAGAAGGTGGGGAAGGCTAAAACAGTGCCAGGTTCCAGGGTGGCAAGTGACTGTGCAGGGCCACTGAAGCTGTGTGGAGGAAGCAGTATAGCCGGATTTGGGGGGGATAAATTGGGGGGGAGCTGAAAGATCTGCAATTGGCCCCTTGACTATGGTGCATGTGCGGCCGAGCCCTCCCGCTTCTCCTCCAGCGACTCAGACTTTGACGACGAAGAACCCCGCAAGTTCTACGTGCACATCAAGCCCGCGCCCGCCCGGCCCCCCACCTGCAGCTCGGAGGCAGCTGCAGCTCAGCTCCGGGCCACAGCTGGCAGCCTCACCCTGCCACCAGGGCCTGGGGTGAGCTGGGGTACAGGGAGGGGTGCAGCCGTCTGGGCTGCTGGAGCTGCTGAGGAGGGGCGGGGCTGCGGGAAGGACGGGGCTGCTGCGGTGGGCGGGGCTTCTGAGGAGGGGCTGTTGCGGGGCTGGGCTTCTGGGGCGGGGCTGCGATATGGGCGTGGCCTCAGGATAAGGGGGGGTCTGGAAATGGGTGGGGCTGCTGGTAATAAGCCGGGCTCCGTGACCGGGAGGGACTGCTGGGGTGGGTTAGAGTTGCTGGCGGGGAGCTGATGGGACTAAGTTGGGCTTGGATTTTGGTGGGCAAAGCTCCTGGGACTGGGTGCAGCTTCTGGGTGCTGGCCAGGGCTGCTGGGACTGTCGGAACTTCTAGGGCCAGTAGGCCTCGTCTTGATGCCCACCCTTCTTTGTTTGTAGGGCACCATGAAGCGCCATCCCTCACGTGAGTCTTATACTCAGAGGTGCTATTTGAGGGGCAGCCGGGAAGGACACCAAGATCAGGATTTAGCTGCTGCATAGGAGTGTGCTAGTCAGGGCTGAGGGCACTGTGTGAGGTCTGTCTGCTCCTCCCACAGGAGACACCACTGCAAAGCCACAGAGGCCTCGCTCTGCCCCCAGGACTGGCAGGTGGGTGATAGCAGGGCACAACGGGCTGCCCGAGTGGGCCGGTGGGTGCAGACCCACCCAGCCCTCCTCTGCGGCTTCCCCTTCCCTCGCCTGGCAGGGAGTTGAGAGCCTGCGGTAAGGGATAAGCACACATTGGCCGCCTGCTGTGTGCCCGTGTTCCTCTGGGATCCGCAGGCAAGGCAGGGCACACACTGCGGCTCAGGGCTCAGGCGCGGGCCGGTGCAGAGAGGGGGAGGGGCGGGGCCCCTGGGGGCCGGCAGTTGAGTGCTGAGAGGGTGGGGAGTCGGCCGCTCGGCGAGGCTGAGCTGGGAACAGCGGCTCGTCTGTGTGCCCGGCCCAGCGGTCCGGAGAAGCTGCATGCCGAGGAGCCGGCGTCCAAGAGCCTGTTCGGGCCGCCCCTGGAGTCCGCCTTCGACCAGGAAGACTTCACAGGTGATCCGAGAGGGGCCTGGGGGCGGGGCCGCGGCAAGGACGAGATGGGCGGGGCTGCTTAGGGGCGGGGTCTGGAGCGGCTCCCCCTGACTCGGTTTCCCCCAGGTTCCAGCAGCCTGGGCTTCACCTCCAGCCCTTCGCCTTTCTCTTCCTCCTCACCCGAGAACGTGGAGGACTCGGGCCTGGACTCCCCATCGCACGTGGCGCCCGGGCCCTCCCCAGACTCCTGGGTCCCGCGCCCCGGCACCCCGCAGAGCCCGCCTGCCTGTAGGGTGCTGCCCCCCGAGGCCAGGGTGCCGCGACCCCCGCCGCCACCGTCAGACTCGCCGCAGCCCTTCACGGGCTACTGGGGGCTGGAGGCTGGGGCTGGAGGAGGTGAGTCCAGTGCCCGACCCCCGAGGCCGCCGGGGAGGGTGGGCGAGGGCACCGACATGACGATTGCCAGGCTCAGGGGTGAGGTGCGCGGGCTTGAGCTGAGATCGGATCCAGGGGAGGGGGGAGGGCAGAGGGCAAGCCAGAGCTGTGCCTTGGGCCCAAGGGGTGAGACTCTGAAGTGCCGCAGGGGACAGAGGGCATTTAAGAGGGTTTGGGGGTGAGGGCAGGGAGCGACATCCGGGCCTGTGGAATGTGGCTCCGAGGTCCTGTGGGAGCGTGGAGGGAAGAGAGGGGTCTGAATAGGGGCTGGGCTGGGGACAGGTCCGGGCTGTGCCTTCAGTTGGGGAGGAGGGTGTGGCCAGCGTGTGCCGGAAAGGGCGGGAAGCGCTGAGGCGTCGGAGAAGGGGCGGGGGCGGCTGGGGAGGGCGGGGCTCTGATGCAGCTACTCCCGGGGTCCCTCCTGGGAGGTCCCCGCTTTCCCACCCCCATCCCCGCCCCCGTGCTGCAAGCCCCGGGGCTGTGCTGGCTCTGGTGGGCCGGTGAGCATCCTTGCACCTGTCTTCAGAGCCCCTGCGGGCGCCCACAGAACCCCCCGCCCGGGAGGGCCTGGCCGCCCCTCCCCGGAGACCGCGCTCGGCCAAGGCGTCCTGCCCGCTCACTCGCAGCAACGGGGACCTGGTAAGGAGGGAGGCCTGGCGGGGGGGCGGGCGCTGCGGGAAGCAGCCTCATCTCAGCCCGTCCTGCCCTTCCAGACCCGCTCGCTGAGCCCCTCCTCGCTGGGCCCCGCAGCCCTTGGCGCCGCGGCCGAGCGGCCCAGCTTCCCAGCCCAGCCGGGCCACGGTAGGTGGGGACCCGGGGGCCACTCTGCTCTGGCTGACCCTGTGGGGGGAGGGGCGCCCCGGAGCCTGGGTCCCCCTCACGTACCCACTCTCTTCCCCACGCCCCAGGAATCTCCCGGGGCCCAAGCCCCGTGGTCCTCGGCTCCCAGGACGCCCTGCCCGTGGCCACGGCCTTCACCGAGTATGTGCACGCCTACTTTCGCGGCCACAGTCCGAGGTAGGTTGGGGGCAGTGAGGCTGCTGAGGGCGGCCAGCGGGGGACAGGGACAGGCGTGGTCAGATCTTTGTTGGGGGAGGGAGGATGGGGACGTGGCCAGGTCTTTGCTAAGGGCAGTTAAGGGGAGGCTGGAGCCCAACCCAGCGCCCTCCCCACCCCAGCTGCCTGGCTCGAGTGACCGGGGAGCTGACCATGACCTTCCCTGCGGGCATCGTGCGTGTGTTCTGCGGGACCCCGCCCCCGCCCGTGCTCAGCTTCCGCCTGGTTCACGCGGCCCCCATCGAGCACTTCCAGCCCAACGCGGACCTGCTTTTCAGGTATGTGGGCGGCGGGCGCGAGCCCCGTCCGCTGCGTGGCCCCTGCAGGTGGTGCCCACTGACCCTCCCGTTCCTGCCCTCCTGTGTGCCCCACCTCCGGGGTCCAGCTGTGCTGGGAGGGACCTACATCCCTGGAGAGCCCTCGGGGAAGTTGGGATGCGTCGTCGCGAGCGGTGACGCCCCCTGCGCCCCTCAGTGACCCTTCCCAGAGTGACCCGGAGACCAAAGACTTCTGGCTCAATATGGCAGCGCTGACCGAGGCGCTTCTGCGCCAGGCTGAGCAGAACCCGGCCGCCTCCTACTACAATCTCGTGCTACTCCGGTACCAGGTGGGCCAGGCCGCCCGCAATGTCCATGTGAGCTTTGCGCGCGTTAGCAGGGCCAGTCCCAGGCACCAGGCCCCCTGGCACCAGGCTCGCTAACGGGCTGTTGGGATGAGGCGCGCGCCTGCCCTCTGCCGGACACAGGTAGTAGCACAGGTCCCATCACGCGGCGGCGGGGGCGGGAGGTTCACGTGCGCCCCCTGCTGACCGAGGCTGAGTCCGGCGTGCAGGCTGGAGAGCAGGAGCCCAGCCATGCTCTCCTTCCTGCCCCCCTCCTAGTTCTCACGCCCGGGACCCCAGTCGGTGCCCCTACAGCTGAGCGCCCACTGGCAGTGCGGGGCGACCCACACGCAGGTCTCCGTGGAGTACAGCTACCGGCCGGGGGCCACCACCGTGCCCACGCCCCTCACCAACGTCCAGATCCTACTGCCCGTTGGGGAGCCTGTGACCAATGTCCGCCTGCAGCCGGCGGCCACCTGGTGAGGACGTGGGAGAGCCCCCAAGATTGGGGGATCCCCAGGCTTGGCCTCGATGCAGCCCCTGAATGGGGTCAGCCTCAGAACACACAAGACATCCGGCCTGCACTGCTGTGCGCCCCCCCCATCCCAAGGGGGGATCTTGGCGGGGAGGGGGCGCTTAGGCTGGTCCTGCCTGTTTCTGAAACCAGTCCCTGCTGGCACTCAGGACCTGCCTGTGAGAATCCAGCCGGGAAAAATGAAGTGAGGGAGGGGGAGTTCCCTCTGGATTCACATGGGGAAACTGAGGCGGGGCGTGGGGGGAAGGCTGGCTCCCAGAGGCCCTCCAGCTGTTCTCTGATCAAGCTGCCTTGATGCCAGGAACCTGGAAGAGAAGAGGCTCCTGTGGAAGCTTCCAGATGTGTCTGAGGCAGGGGGTGAGTGCAGAGGAGAGGGGTAAGGACGATTTAAATGGGCCATGTGAGCACGTGCAAGGTGGGGACAAGGGGTTAGGCACTGATGCAAACTCCTGGGCATCCCTCAGGGGACCGGGGGGTGCCCCACTGACCTTCCCGTCCTCAGGGTCCGGCCGCCTGTCTGCCAGCTGGGAGCCCCGCGCCGGACCCAGCACCCCCAGCCCTGTGGCTGCCCAGTTCACCAGCGAGGGGGCCACTCTGTCGGGTGTGGACCTGGAGCTGGTGGGCAGCGGCTACCGCATGTCGCTGGTGAAGAGGAGGTTCGCCACAGGTAGCACCCTGCACCCCACTACCAGCAGGGGTGGGGAGGGACTAGGGGGTGGTTTTGGGGCCCCGAAGGAAGACGTTTGGGGGTGCCCACTGCAGGGCATCCTGGTCAGACCTCAGACAGCAGCTCAGCCTTCAGCCTCCACCCAAGCTGCTGGTCAGTGGGCAACCAGGGGCGTTGGGGGGGGTCCGGCCCGCGGCCTCATGACTTACCTCCACAGGCATGTACCTGGTGAGCTGCTGACCCTCCAGCCCCGCCCCCAGCACTGCGACCTGGTGCTCCCCACCTGCCCTGCCCCACCCCCCACTCCAGGGAGAGGGCCCCACCAGCTCTCAGCCCGACTCGCCCTTCCCCCCCACCAATGCCCACCCAGGTCCTTGGTCTTTTAAACCTTCTTTGAGTAAACATTTATTTTCTAAAAACTCCTGGAAGAACCTCTTTTTGTGCTCCCAGAAGCTTCCTTCCCTCTCGTCCTCCCTGCCCCATCCAGCCTGCAGGGCATCAGAGCAGAAGCCAGGCGTGGACATCACCAGGGTCATCCCAAGGCCTGTGGGCTCCCAGGGGGCCAGGGGCAGGTGGGTGCCACAAGCTCTGAAACTCAGCTGGGATGTCAGGAAGATTCCACAGAGGGACATTGTACATGGGGCTCTGAGGTGTGAGGAGGAGTTTGCTGGCTGGGCGAGGGTGAGTAAGCCATGACTCAGGGCTGCTGTCATGTGGGGTGGGGGGAGCACAAGGTCCTGGTGTTGTGTGAATATTCTTTCTTTCTGTCAGGGGTGCAGAGATGGAACCACGAGAAGAATTTTAAAAATGGCTGGGGGGGGCTGGAGAGATAGCACAGCGGGGAGGGCGTTTGCCTTGCACACGGCCGACCCAGGTTCAAATCCCAGCATCCCATATAGTCCCCTGAGCACGGCCAGGGGTAATTCCTGAGTGCAGAGCCAGGAGTAACCCCTGTGCATCGCCAGGTGTGACTCAAAAAAAAAAAAATGGCTGGGGGGCTGCAAGCTCGCTCTGACAGGGCAGTGGCGAGGAAGCGTCCCACGGCCTCTTATTTCCTATCTTACGTACACACGTCTAATGCACTTAGCACAAAGAAATCATTGGCGGGGAAAGGGGGTTACGGGAGGGACATCAAGAGGTCAAGGCTACATTGTTCTGTCACGTCTGCAAGCCCAGTGGTCGCAGCCTCCAGAGAGGAACATGAGGCCCAGCAGCCTGGCGCCGTGAGCTACAGCCCCGTGCAGCTGGCGTGACAAGGGCTGTGAGAGACTGTCTGCATCCCAAAGCTGAGCTTGATGTCGTGGGCCCCACGGGTGGCTCACCAAGTTGGGAGGAGAAAAAGACAGTCACTTTCTCCCGATCCGCCTCTGCCACCCGGGACGCAGGGTACTGGGTTCTTGTCTCACTCGCAGGAGTAGGCAAGCAGAGAAGTAAAATAGATTTTATTTGGAGGGTTTTCTGAAGGGAAGGAGGAAGAGGAAGTGGGAGAGAGTGGAGAGTAAGAGAGAGAAACACGCTCAAGAGAGAATGTGGTTTCTCAAGGGCGGAGGGAGCCCTCCACACCCCAGTTTAGACAGGAAAGCGTGAACGTCCACATCTCAGGAGGGGAGGGAGATGCGGGCGACACATGTGCCGGGCCCCGCACATACTCGGCCATGTGGGCGCAAGCAGCATTTGCACGCCCTTCCTTTGCTCAAGGAGGCTTTCATAGGCTTTTCTGGGGTTGTCTTGATCTGAAGTTCTGGAGTCTTCAGGGGCTGAATCACTGGTCCGAGGGTTTCCAAGGAGAGGCCTCCATGGGGAAGTCCAGCCTCCTCAGGGTCTGAAGGTCTTGTCAGGTCTTTGTTTTCCGTATCCACAGGGTGGATCAGTCTTAAAATTTTCCTTCCCAGAAGTTTTATTGACCTGAACTTCCTTGTCGAGGGCCTTTCCCGTTTCCCTGCCTACATCAAGCTGGGTGAGGGGAGAAATGGGAGGTTGCTTCCATGTAGCACTAAGAGCCAAAAGGCAGCCAAAGCAAGAGATGTTAACCCTGTCCTGACCAGTCCGGACACACGAGTCATGGCTCGCCCATCTCCATGGGGCCTGAGTTCCTGCCTGCATGCGGGTCAGTCTCCACAGGCTCATCCAATGGTTCTGGTTGAGTACCAACATCCTGGGCGGTTATTTTATTTATTTATTGCTTTTTGGGTCACACCCGGCGATGCACAGGGGTTACTCCTGGTTCTACACTCAGGAGTTACTCCTGGCGGCGCTCAGGGTACCATATGGGATGCTGGGATTCGAACCCGGGTTGGCCGCGTGCAAGGCAAATGCCCTACCCGCTGTGCTATCGCTCCAGCCCCGTGGGTGGTTATTTATTCGGGGTTTTGTTGGTTTGCTTGGGGTCACATCTGGGAGTGCTCAGGGTCAATTCCTAGCTCAGTGCTCAGGGATCCCTCTTGGTGGTGCTCAGGAGACCAGATAGGATGGCGGAGTGGAGGCTGGGGCAGCGCACACAAGACCTTCCCACAGCCCCATGGCCTCAGCTGCTCAGTCGCAGCCCGCCAGTAAGGCCAGCCAGGACACGCGGGTTTCTGAGACCGTGGGAAGGAGGTGTGTGAGGAGGGGCAGAGGGGTGGCTGGGGCGGCATCAGTCCCGGACCCCGAGGCCGAGCAGATCCCAGAGGCCCGGTGGGAAGCAGAAGCAAGAGAGGGTCTGCTGGAGACCAGCCTGGCCCACACCGCTGTCCGGGGTGCCGGGCCCAGCTGGACACAGGGTGGACACGGTCATCATTTCCTGGCAGCCGCCTTGTTCCCAGCAAACAGGCTCAGAGTCCGGGTCGGCCCATAAAATACCGGAATTCACTCCCAAGACTGCCAGGGGTTGGAGGGCCGGGCCCACACCCAGCACCCTGCTCGCTGAGTTCTGGAGCCTATCTCCCCCACACAGTGTGCCCTTCCTCATCTCTGGGGTGGGGCTTGGTGTCACACCCACAGTGCCAGGAAGGACAGGGTGGACCATGTGCCAGGGGAGCGCCGAGCCTGTCCTCTCTCTGGGCGCTGTCCAGGGCCCCACTACGCAGTAAACTGGGACCCACGGGGAGGGGTGAGGCAGCTGATGCTGCGGGGTTCTACAGCAACCTCTGAGCACAACCTGCCGCTGGATAGACAACCCCAAGCTACGGGGTGGACGACCCCCCGACAGCTGTGGGATGGACGGCCCCCCAACCGTGAGATGGACGCCCGCCACCCAACAGCTGCGGGATGGACGATGCCCCCACAGACGCGGGACTGATGCAGCTGAGGCAGAAGTGGTGGCGGGTCTCTGCGCCGTTCATGGTTCCCATCTTCAATATTTTCATTTCCCCCTTGCCAGTGAAGGAGGAAGCCACAGTTTTCTCTCTCCAGATGTCCCATCCCCCATCAACCTGACACACAGTTCCCTCCCCATGCTGTGTCACCATTTCCCAGGTTTCCCAGAACACAAAACTGCCCTGGAGCTAGGCTGAAAGGAAACTAAGATCATGGGCAACTCTGGTCTCTAGGCTGACGGGAAACTGAGATAACAGGCAACCCTGGTCTCTAGGCTAACAGGAACCAGAGCTTGGGAGTTTTGTTTTCCCTTGCTTCATCAAGGCAGCCTCCCATTGCCACCTTTCCCCCCACTGATGAGGACACACACTTCACTTCCAAAGTCCTGCCAGAGAGATTTCCAGGGACATAAAACCCTGTCCTGCAGCCCAGCGACAGGGAGACTAGGGTAAAGGGAAAATGCCCAGAGAGAAGTAGATCAGCTAAGCATCACTGTAATTTTCTGGCACCTTTTGTAAACATTTGCCAACCAATAAGGGATGCCAAGAGCCCTTTAAACAACCTCCACAAAACTCCCTTTACCTTAGTCCTATACCAAGTTCCCCTCACTTGGGGCGCTCCTTTTTTCTTTTTTTTCCTGTACCTTCCAATGAACAATTCTAATTTCCAAGTCTAAGTCCGAGAATCTTTATTATTCAATATCTTCATTCTTGAAAATATTGAAGAACCGGGCCGGCACAATAGTACAGCAGGGAGGGCGTTTGTTTGCCCTGCACACGGCCGACCCAGGTTCAATCTCCGGCATCCCATAGGGTCCCCCCAGCACCGCCATGACCCTCCTAGGGAACAAAGGATGCATTTCTTTCTGTTTGGGGGCTACACCCGCTGATGCTCTGGTGTTAACCCTGGCTATGCACTCAGGAATTGGGGGATGAAGGGATACCGAGGATGGAACCTGGTGGGCTCCATGCAAGGCAAACGCCCTCCCTCTCCCCGCTGTGCTTGGTCCAGCCCCCAAATGCTGTTTCTGAGTTCCAGAGAAATGACCGGATCTGCATCCTCTGTGGCTCCAGTTTCCGGCCCCCACCCGCTTCCAAACCCCCCAACACTGAGTGTGGCCCTGGCGGCCCCTGACTGCCTCTAGGACACCCTCATCTCCACAGAAGCAAAAAGGGCTGGAAACTTCCAGACCCCCAAACTCAGCCTCACGAAGAATGAACCCACTCACCAACCTGGAACCCAAGAATCTTCACATCTAGCTGCCAACTTCCAGAAATCTTCCCAAAGCAGTGGCATGGCTGCAGGGCCACTAGGCCAGGCCAGGCAGGGCGTCCGAAATGCTCTATGGTCAGTACAGCTGACGGAGACCAGTGGCTGGGCTTGAAACACTCCCCCCAGCCCCCTGCTACAAACCCCAAAGCCTCACCTCTACCAGCTGCAGGGAAAGGACAGAGGCAGGACCCAGCTCTTCCTCCCCAGCTGCAACCAGCAGCCCAGCCCCTCTCCCCACCCTGCAGCCTCCCTGCCCTCCCTGCGCAGCAACCAGACTTAGGCTTGGTCGGTTGGTTGATTCTGTTTTGGTTTTCTTTTTTTTCCTTTTTGGGTCACACCAGTCGATGCACAGTGGTTACTCCTGACTCTGCACTCAGGAATTACCCCTGGCGGTGCTCAGGGGACCATATGGGTTTCTGGGAATCGAATCCGGGTCGGCCGCGTGCAAGGCAAACACCCTATCCGCTGTGCTATCGCTCCAGTCCCTGTTTTTTTATTTTTGTTTTTAGTGAAGCAAATCGTTTTTAGTGAAAGAATTTGATTTCGAGAAGTATGAGAGGAGAGAAGGAAAGGCCCTGGGCTTCCCCAGAGTGGAGTAAGCAGAGGAGGGCTTTGGGGAGGGGGTGGGATACAATTTCATCTCAGGTCCCTGCTTGGGTCCTGTGTGGACAGCCTGTCAGGGAGGATGCAGGAAGCCTGCATCTGAGGGTGACCCTTTCAGACCCAAGGGGACCTGAGATGCCCTGCAGCTGCTCTCAGGAGGCCATCCACCCTCTCTGGGTGAGCACCCCCTAGTTTTTGTTTGGGGGTCACACCCAGCAGTGCTCAGCCCTCACTCCTGGATCACCATCATCAGATCCCTGGTGGTGTTTGGGGGATCCTATGGGGTACCAGGGACCAATGTCGTGTGCAAGGCCAGCGCCGTGCCCACGGAACACTGGCCCAAGGATGACCCTAGTTTCATTCTTGGCCGCATACATGGTCAAGATCACACTGCTTGGTGTGGCCCAAACCCTCTCCGCCCAAAGCACTCACTGTCCAGGGCCTTTGCTGGGGGCAGCAGTTCAGCCCCTAGTCCTTTGTTAACTTCCTTCATCACAAATTCACAGACATCAGGGGCCGGAGCGATAGCACAGCGGGTAGGGCGTTTGCCTTGCACGCGGCCGACCCGGGTTCGATCCCCGGCATCCCATATGGTCCCCCAAGCACCGCCAGGAGTAATTCCTGAGTGCAGAGCCAGGAGTAACCCCTGAGCATCGCTGGGTGTGACCCAAAAAGCAAAAAAAAAAAACAAAACAAATTCACAGACATCAAAGCCAGAGTCGCCCCTGGCCGCCTCTCAGGCCTCGTGGCCAGCGCGCCGGAACCCGCCCTTTGGGTCTGGCAGGACACTGGGTCTCCGGAGCCCCCGAACTCAGCACATCTGGGAGGGACCCGAGGGTCGGGGCGGGGCGGAGCGGGAATGTGGGCGGGGCCCTGAAAATTAGGCGGGGCAGCGGGACAGGGGCGGAGCCTGTGCCTGCAGGGTGGGAAAGGGCGGGGGAGTGAGGAGTGAGCGTGGTCTGTGTTTGGGAAGCCGGTGTGGGCGTGGTGTGTCTGAGGGGCGGGGCCTAAGGGGGCGGGCCCTGAGGAGCGGGGCCTTTCTAGGGGCGGGGCCCTATGGTCCTAGCGGCCGTGCGGAAGGGGCTGGCGCAGGTGCGGTCCCAGGTGCGGCCCCAGGTACGGCCGCAGGTGCGGCTCTATCCCCTCGGGCTTTGAACGCCACAGCCCGACGTGCCGTCGAGGTGAGTGCTGGCACCCGCGCGGGGGTGGGAGACTTGGGGTCCTAGCGGATACCCGGGCCATATCCCGGGCGCACGCAGCTCGGGCACTCTCGCTGCCCAGTCCAGGGGTGCGCGCGGAAGGCCCCTGACCCGCGGACAGAGCGCCACCCGCGTTAGTCCTTCCCGCCCGGGCGCTAGGAGAGATTGGGTTAGGTTCGCAGCGTTTAGGCTGCATCGAGGCGCGCGGCCCCCTTGTTTCTCAGTTTCTCCCCAAAGCCCCCTATTCTGCCTGGCGCACCCTCTTGCCCCTTCGTGCCTGGGGCTGGAGGTTGGGGGCAGAATGCTCCTGGTCTCTTTTTCTGGTTTGGGGGCCACACCTGACGGTGCTCAGGGCTGACTCTGTGCTCAGGGATCGCTGGCAAGGCCCCTCCCCCACCTCACCGCCTTGTTTTCCCCCTGCGGCACCTCTGTTCCAGTTCCTGGTTTCCGGACACGGGTGTGACCCCATTTTAGGACGGGACACAAGGATGGGGAACTTGGGGGTGGGAGGGAGGGACCTCCAGCATTGCGTCAGGACCTTCAGGCAGCTTTCCTGGCTGGTCCCCAGGGCTGGGGAAGGAGTTTGGGTAAGTCTGAAAGTGTCCCGCCCCCTGGACCCCACAGAAGGTCGCGGTCCAGGTCTGAGTTTTTGCTTTAGTTTCTGGTTTGTATGTTGTTTGGGGGGGCCCTAACAAGCGATGCTCAGGGATTAGTCCTGGCTCTGCTCTCAGGAATTACTCCTGGCCATGCTCGGAGACCCAGTGGGATGCGGGCATTGAACCCAGGTCGGCTGCATGCAAGGCCAGCACCTTCCCTGCTGTACTGCCACTCCCAGGCCCCAATGTTTGGTTGGGACCTCCCACCCCCACCCCCTGCAGCTGCACCCTGGAGTGGTTCCCGGCTCACCGGGGTCAAACATGTGGCCCCCAAACTTGGGCTCAAACCTTTGAGCCCTCCCCCTACCCCTCTCCCAGGTCTTTTCTGGGGCTCCACTTTTCTGGGTGGAAGCTAAGGTGTCCCTGGTCCAGATCAGCTGGGGTCACTGCACCCCTCACGGGACCTGTAATGTCCAAGGCAGTGGGTACAGCCGTGAAGGAAATGAGCAGGGACAGGTGTGGTCCTGGAGGACTAGGTGGTACACCGGCCCAGCCACCCCCAGGCAGCCACAGCTGCCAAGTGGGATCCTGCCCCCACCTCGGGAATCCAAACGAGCAGGCTTGGCTGGGTACCATCTCCAGGAAGAAGGGAGGAACTGCTAATGGCCACTTCACTGCAAACCCCTTGACCAGAAAGGCCCAGGTCAGACGTGACCTTCCACAGCCCTGCCCTGGAGCTGGGAGAATGGCCTCTGGACTCCCGCCTCCTCAGAGGCTGCCAACCCCTAGCTGGCCACCAGAATAACCAGAGGCAGCTCAAAGTAGGGGTGAGCTTTCCCCTTGCCAGCCTTGTGCCTCAATTTCCCCACCAGTCCTGAGGCTGGTTCTGCTGATGTTTGTCTTATTTATCTGGGTCATAAAGGTCCAGCCAGGAATTTGATCTTGTCCCCCCCACCAAATGAGGTGCTGAGCACTGAGATGGGAGCTAAGAGAAGTTCCCTGAGTTCCCACTGCAGAGCTGACCCTGTGGCCACTTTCCCTAGCTCGGTTCCCCCCTGAGATGCTCTTGAAGGTGAACTGGGACAGGGAAAGGTGAGGGAGGGCTCCCCTCCTCACAACTCTGGGTCCCGTGGAGCAGCTCAGCTTGGTTTAGAATTCAGGGGAGAACACAAACCAGAACTCATGTGAGGGCGAGTGTCTGGGGCCGGAGCCCTACCACTGCGGGGTGGGCACTTGCCTAGCACGCTGCCGACCCTCGTTCGATCCGCAGCACCCCATGCAGTCCCCCAAGCTCACCAGGAGTGATGCCTGAGTATAGAACCAAGAGCCAGCCCTGAGCACCGCTGGGGGTGACCCATAAAACCAAATCAAACCAAAGGCTAGAGCAATAGTAAACCACGTAGGGCACTTGCCTTGCAGGCTTACCACCAGGTCCGTTCCTCAGCGGCACAGGTGACCCCTGAGCTTGCCAGAGTGGCCCCCGAGCCCCCTTAAAAGGGGAATTGTCTCCACACTGCAGCCCTGCTCTTTTTTTTTTTTTTTTTTTTGTATCACACGTAGCAATGCACAGGGGTCACTCCTGGCTCATGCACTTAGAAATCACCCCTGGCGGTGCTCAGGGGACCATTATGGGATGCTGGGATTTGAACCCAGGTCGGCCGCGTGCAAGGCAAATGCCCTACCTGCTGTGCTGTCACTCCAGCCACAGCCCTGCTCTTCGTCAGCAAATCTGGAGTGTGTTTGCGAAATATCCGCTCCCACCCAGAGCCACTCCTCAGGAGGCTTTGTAAGGGGTTATTGGAACTCTGGCTTTCTCTTTTTTTCTTTCTATTTACAAAAGCAATTCTGAACTTTGGGCCCCAGCCCTGAAGGAAGGCTGAGGCTGCAGGACCCAGTTGGTCAGTGCAGTTCCTTGGTGCCCTTTGGCATAGAAGCTGGAACTGCCTCAGAGATGCACTGACTCATGAGTCCCAGGATGCAGGTATCTGCAGGCCAGGCACGCAGGCTGACCTGCTCACTGCTCATTGCCCATTTTCAGGAGGTAGTGTTAACTTGGGAGGCTGATATTTCCGCATTATCGACGCTGCCATAAACCTTCCCTAGTGGCGCAGAAGGATTCTGTTCCCCTCCCACCAGCCCCCAGGTGCTTGACGCAGACCCAAGCCAGGGGAGTCACCTGTCATTTGGTACCTGCTGGGCGGAGAGGGGGCAGGCATGGCAGAGAGGGGGTACCTTGCCCCCTGGTTCCACCATCCCCCTTCCCCACCAATCTGGATGCCCCAGGTGTGGTCAGCCTTGGCTGTGTGGCCCCTAGTGCCAGCAGGTGGAGCTGTGTGTCCCTGAGCTGCAAGTGTGGCAAACTGCCCCTTTCTGTGCGGCCAAAGCATGGCAGCGCCTCCCCTCTGCAGGGGGCCTGGTTAAGAACCCACTGGCTGGAGCTGGAGCATAGCAGGGAAGCTGCCAGCCAGCCTGGGTTCGATTCCCGGCATCCTTCATGGTGCCCCAGGTCCCCCAGTAGTGAACCTTGAGCACAATGAATGATCCCTAAGTACAGAGCCAGGGTGAGCCCTGAGCACAGAGCTGGGAGTGATCCCTGAGCACAGAACTAGGAGTCAACCCTGAGCACAGAGCCAGGAATGAGCCCCAAGCACAGTCAGAGTCAGCCCTGAGCACAGAGTGGGGATGAACCCCCAAGCTCTGAGCTGGAGGTGAGACCCGAGCACAGCCCTGAGCACAGAGCTGGAGTGATCCCCGAGCACAAAGCTAGGAGTCAGTCCTAGAACAGAGCAGGGAGTGAGTCCTGAGCACAGAACCAGGAGTCATCCCTGAGCACCTGAGCACCTCTGGGTGTGGCCCAGAATCTAAAAAAAAGAAAAGGAAAGAGAAGGCATTGCCTCGGGAGCCCCAGCCTTCCCTGCTGCAAACTTCACTTCCCGTTCCCGTGGACCCTGTCTAAGGCCTCCCCGTCCTCCGGTCCTGCACTCCCTGTGCCCAGAGCGGCTCCCCCTTCCTCTCAGTGGGCTTGCAGTCACGTTTTGGGGGTACCAGAATGCGGCATGGTTGGCACTGTGGGGTGGAGGTGGCAGGGCGGCCAGTGTGTCCCCAGGTCAGCAGGCTGCAGGGCCACATTCTAGCTGTCAGGGCTCCGGCCACACCCAGTGGGAGCCCGGTCTGGTGATCAGGGAAACTGGGCCAATTGCGGTGAAAAAATCCTGCTTCCTGGTCCTGCCCAGTCCTGCCCATATGCTGCTGACGTGGGCGAGCAGATGGCAGGGAGGGGAGAGACCCCGGAACCGTCCATGGTTGACGTCAGTGTGTCCCCAGAGCACTGGAGCCGGGCAAGGCTCTGAGATGTCTGGAAGGTTGGTTGTAGGACAACACCCCCCAGGGTGCCGGCCTAGGCCACCCCAGCGCCACCGCACAGAGCACGGGGCCTGCTGTCCCGATGTCCTGTCGGTCTCACTGCCCTCTCAGTCCTGGCCTGAGCTGGAATGACTGGACAGCAAGGTGGACACTGGCCTTGCATGTGGCCAACCCGTGTTTGATCCCTGGTAATGGGTCCCCTGAGCCCCATTAGGAAGGATCCCTGAGCACAGAGCCAGGAGTCAGCCCTGAGCACTGCCAGGTGTGGCCTCCCACAAGAAACAAAAGCACATGCTCACAAATTACCCAAGCATCGGGGGTCTGAGCACCGGGGGTCTGGGCCAGGCTTAGGGGCAGAGAGCTGCTCGGGCCAGCTGGGGCCAGGGCCCCAGGGTCCACACCCACAGCAGAGAGAAACAGCAGACCAAGAGGTTTGAGTTATATCTTTCTTTTTTTGCATTCTTTTCTTTTTAATCTTTCTTTTTTTGCATTCTTTTCTTTTTTTTCTTTTTCTTTTTTTTTAATTTGGTCACACATGGCGATGCTCAGGGGTTACTCCTGGCTCTGCACTCAGGAATTACTCCTGATGGTGCTCGGGAGACCCTATGGGATGCCAGGGATCAAACCTGGGTTGGCACATGCAAGGCAAATGCCCTCCCTTCTGGACTATTGCTCTGGCCCCCCACTTTTATCTTTATATTAATTTAATCTGAGTAGTCTATTTGGAGGAGGCTTGGACCATACCTGCCGATACTCAGGGTTGACTCTTGGCTCTGCGCTCAGGCCTCACTCCTGGCGGGGCTCGGGGGACCCTATAGGGCACTGGGGATCAAGCTGGATGGGCCACGTGCATGGCCGGCGCCCCAGATCTCTGGTTGTTTTGTTTTTTTGTTTGTTTGTTTTTGTTTTTTTTTTTTTCTTTTTGAGTCACACCTGGCGATGCACAGGGGTTACTCCTGGCTCTGCACTCAGGAACCACTCCTGGCGGTGCTCGGGGGACCACATGGGATGCTGGGAATCGAACCTGGGTCGACCGCGTGCAAGGCAAACACCCTGTTCACTGTGCTATCGCTCCAGCCCCCACCTCTGGTTGTTTTATTAATCTCTTTGTACTGGCCCTTCCAGGGGTCCCGGGGTGGTACCCAGACCCCTCGCTGTGGGGCTGCGCCTGCATGAGTCTGGGTGGCCGGCGTATTTTCCTTGACCATTTTTGTCATGACTCTTTGCTTTAGGTCGTCCGCACGCACAGCCTGCAGCCACAGGGCTCTGTGCGAAGCTGGGCCAGGTACAGCCCCCCACCGATGCACCTTTCTTGTGCCTCGCCTCCACCCTGCACAGGCATCCTGAGGCTGCCCTGCACCCGGAGCCCCTTCTTCACCATTCCGGCACTTTCTTTCCCGGCGTGTGTTTGGAGCCTGTGGCATGCTCAGGGCTGAGCGTCCAGGGCCTCCTTGGCGCTCGGGTCTCTTGCAGGGGACAGTGCACTGCCACGGAGCTGGACCTCCCGCAGGCCAAGTCTCTACCCAGCCCCTGGCAGTGCCACCCAGCCCGAAGATAAATCACCTGTCAAGTGATAGCTGAGTTCTCTATCCCAGCTGCCAGAAGTTTCTGGGCTGGGAGAGGCATTTCACTCCACCCTTGTTGTAATTTGTGCTTCTCTAGGAGTCGCAGTTCTGCTTTCTTGTTGGTTTAACAGAGCAGTCTTTTTTTTTTTTTTTTTTTTTTTTTTTTTTTTTTTTTTTGCTTTTTGGGTCACACCTGGCGATGCACAGGGGTTACTCCTGGCTCTGCACTCAGGAATTACCCCTGGCCGTGCTCAGGGGACCATATGGGATGCTGGGATTTGAACCCGGGTCGGCCGCGTGCAAGGCAAACGCCCTACCCGCTGTGCTATCTCTCCAGCCCCCTAACAGAGCAGTCTTTCTGAATCTTGGCAGTGTGAACAACAGGGCCAGGGCCAGATGGGTGTGTGTGGGAGGGGCGGGGGTCCCCTCTGCAGCACCCACCTCTGTCTTCCCTGCAAGCACCGCCTACTCATTTGGGGAAGGGGTCACACTAGTAACTACAGTGTTGGCTGGAGTTGGGGGGTTCCCCAGGGCTGGGCTGGGGACCGAGCCTGAGAGGCATCGGGCTTGCCAGGCGGGGACAGACTGCTGAGTTCTCCCCGAGAACCTAGGAAGGCAGCTGTGTTTGTCGGGCTGTGTATTCAAACAAAGAATACCAAGCCCTCCGCTCTCTCTCTGTCTCTCTGTCTCTGTCTCTGTCTCTGTCTCTCTCTCTCTCTCTCTCTCTCTCTCTTTCTCCCCTTCTCTCTGTCCTCTCGCTCTTGATGTCGGTGGGCCCCGCGGGTGACTTACATGAAGCGGGGAGGAGAAAGACGGTCACTTTCTCCCCAACCGCCTCTACCACCCGGGACCCAGAGTTACTGGGTTCTTGTCTCACTTGCGGAAAAGAATTTCAGGAGTAGACAAGCAGTGAAGTAAATAGATTTTATTTAGAGGTTTCCGAGGGAAGGAGGAAGGGATAAGTGGGAGAGAGAATAGTAAGAATAATCGCTCAAGAAAGAACGTGGGCTTCTCCAAGGGTTCTACACACTCCTACACACATCCTAGCACTGGACACGAAAACATGAAAGTACACATCTCAAGGGGAGAGATGCGGGCACCGCATGTGCTCGGCCATGTGGGCACAAGCAGCACATGGGCTCAGGCAGCATATGCGCGCGCTTCCTTTGTTCAAAGTGTCTTTTATAGGGTTTCTTCAACCTGCCCCCATGTGGGGCTTCTTCCCAGATAAAAGTCCTTGCTAAGGAGGTTACCAGGGAGGTTGGGAGGAGTGGTGATGGTCTTCTTTGGGCTGGATCACATTTTAATCAAATTAAGAGAGAAGTCCAGGGAATTCCAGGAACTTCATGGGGAGGGGTCCAACCTCCTCAGGGTCGGCTGAAGGTCTTATCAGGTCTGTTTTCTGTATCCACAGGGTGAGTCAGTCTCAGGATTCTCCTTCCTAGAGACTTTGTTAATCTAAGTCTCATTGCCAAGGGCCTTTCCCTATCTGCTTGCCTACAACACTCTCACTGCTCTCTCGCTCTCTCTCTCTCCTCTCTCTCTCTCTCTCTCTCTCTCTCTCTCTCTCTCTCTCTCTCTCTCTCTCTCTCTCTCTCTCTCTCCCTCTCTCTCCCACCCCCACCTGTGTTCAGTGGTCTCGGTGGTCTCATGCCACTTCCCCCACCTGGGACTGCCAATGGCAGAGGAAGGAGGAAATGAGGGCCAGGCTGGTTGGTATCAATTGCAGTTTATTCCAATGTCATCTCCATTCTCTTCTGACTCTCCTTCCCCCAATCCTTTTTCTCCTCCCCTCACCCATTCATACAGCCTTAATTATATCCCCAATAGTGCGGGGGGGGGGGGGGGGGGCAGCGGGTAACAGTTACACATAGGTGTGGTACTTCCCTCAGGGGAAGCTTCTCCAAGGACAGATTCTCACCCAGCAAGATGACCCGCCTAAAGGCTAAATACTACCATCTATGGCTGCACCTCTCCTTTCCTTAGTCCAACAGCCATTTAAACACTCACCTTAACTCTGCTCCTTCAGCTTGTAGGGTGGCTCTCCTGGAGACATCTTGCTATAGATCTCAGACTACAGTGCTCAGGCCAGATTAGTCTTTCCTAACTCTGGCAAGGCCCTAATCCAGTTGTTACTCTTTGGATCATGACAGAATTTGTCCATGACCATGCTCTTAACTTATAGTTAAGTATTATGGCACTTGGCCTGGCCCATTTCAATGCCAGGGTGGCTCACAGCTTGCCCTGGGTCCATCCAGTTCCTCATCGGGACCCTGCTTTTGGGGATCTAGGAAGTAAGGGCAACTGAGGCTTAAGTCTAGAGAACAGATGCCTTGGAGTGAATATTATTCAGAGTCAATTAACTCCCAAGTTATAAAAGAGTTATAAAAGCATAGCATTAACTGTCTTCCTTGTGTCTATATAAAAAATGTCATTGTTCAGAAGCAGCTATACAAAGGAAATAAGAAGAGAAGCAATATTTCACTTACAAGTGCAAATGCAGTGTCCTTCCATGGACGTGACCTTACAAGTTGACAGAGTCAAACTAGGGGATACAGGTGATTGATGGGTTGAGGAAGCAGAGCACAAAGAGGCTACAGATGCACTGAGAAGTGGGAGTGCCAGGGGGTGCTGTGGTGGGTGTTGCTAATGAATGTTACTCACACTCTCTGGGCCTGGGACAAAGACAAACCAATGTGGAACCTAAAATGTTTAGAGCTATATTCCAACATCGGATGGGCCATGCCCATGAGAATCGGACTCCCTGCTGGTCTTGCGGTCTGGGGTCCAACACAAGAGTTCACAGCCGCACCCCAAGATAACGTTTCCCTCCCAGACCTCTGCTTTGGGTTCTCCGGGGCTGCCCTGGGGCCTTTGCAATGATTCCACCCCTGCTACCCCTCCAACTCCGCGGTCACCCTCCAACCTGCCTCCGACCCCGCGTGCCCGTCTCACCAAGTCATTGCCGGCACCTTCTGCTTTCCAGGCACGGGTTCCGGGCAGGCTCCGAGTGACAGGGCCACCCTTGGTCGAGGTGACATGTCCCCTTTCACCCTCTGCCCCAAGGGCCTCCCTGGGGTGCCGCATCGAAGAGCAAATATTGGCTGGAAGGAGGAGTGAGGATTGTGAGTGGCTCTGCGCGCCCGCCGCGTGCCCTGCCCCGGGTTCCTGTTCATTTTGGAGGGTGTTTGGTTTGGGGCCACGCTGGCGGCACTCAGAGCCTAGCTCACAGCTCGGGGTCACTCCTCACAGTGCTCAGGGGTCCGTCTGTGCTGAGTGGGGAGCCGTGGCGTGAAGGGCAGATGCCTTCCTGCCTGCTGGCTCCCACCTGACCGAGTCTGGATGGTGAGGGCACAGTGGAGGGCGCTCAGGGGAAAGCTCTTGCCTGCAGTGTGCCAGGCCCTGGGTTGGATCCCCCACACCACCTGCTGCGGCCCCTTCCAAAACAAAATTAGGGCCGGGAGGGAGACAGCAGCGGGGAAGCTTCCAGCCCAGCACACAATTGACCCAGGTTCGATCCTCAGCACCCATGGAGGGTCCCCTAAACCCCACCAGGAGTGATCCCTGAGCACTGAGCCAGGAGTCAGCCATGAGCAACAGCCAGTGTGGCCCCCAAAAGAACAATGCAGTTAGCTTTGGCTGGAGAGATGGTGCCAGAGCCAGGGATTCACTCCGCATCCCAGCGAGCCTGGTTCAAGTCCCAGGCACCACACACTGTCCCCAACAGTGTTCTCGGGGTGAGTCCCGAACAGAGAGGCAGGACTGGCCCAACCCCTGAGTGTGGCCCTGCTCCTTGGCCCCCGCAGAGACTTTCCACCTGGGTGGGGTGGTCCCTTGGAGCACTGGGCCGTGGAGAGCCAGCAGAAAGAGCCCTGTGGGGGTCATAGTCCCCAGGGTCAGTCACAGCACAGAAAGGCCGAGCTTCTCCCCCAAGGCCACACAGCAGAACCAGCCAGTGTCATTAGACTCAGGGGGCAGGGGGCAGGGTGCTGCATAGTGATGGGCAGGCGGAAGCCAGGGAAACAGCGTGGGGGCGGGTCTTTGACAAACAGGAAGCTTCACTCTTCCTGGTTCCGGACAGAGCTGTGCTGCACGGGGGGGCCTCCCTGAACCCACAGGCGGCCTTGATTCTGCAGGGGAGCTCCAGACACCCCTTGCTAGCAGGACAGCCAAGGCAGCTGGCAGTGAGTACCCCAGGTCACTGGCATGGCCCAGGGCCAGATGCTGAGGCACCTTCCACTGCCTGAGGTTGAGGTGGCTCAGAGCTGAGACTCAGGGGGCTGGAGGGCACCTCGTTGCAGGTCAAACCAAAGGAAGGGGGAAAATGTCCAGGTGGGGATGGCACAGGGTCTGGGGTTCTGAAGGGTGAACAAGAGTTTGCAAGAGGGGCTGGAGTGATGGCACGGCGGGGAGGTTATTTGCCTTGCATGCAGCCAACCTGGGCTCAGTCCCGGGCGCCACGGGGTTCCCAGCCCCACCAGAGTGATCCCTGAGCAGGACCAGCCCTGAGCATCGTCGGGCGTGGCCCCAAAGCCAACAGGAACAGTTTGCTGAGGAACATCCTGGGTTTTCTTTTCTGTCACTTACTGGAACGCTCCCACCCTGCTGTGTGTCTGCAGGGAGATCTCCAGGCCCAGGGCTGGGGAGGCAGAGTGAGCCACAGGCACCCTCCGTGGTGGCCTGCGGGAGGGACACCGCCCTGAGAATGGGCCATTGGAGACTGTCTAAAGGGGGAAAGGGAGCTTCCAAGAAAGGTCCCTGGGGCGTGGTACCCGCGGAGCTCTGAGGGGTCTGTGGGGACCCCGTGTCTGGCAGTGACTCAGGTAGCCGACGGGGGCTGGAGGAGGAGGCAGGATAGGACCCAAGTGGCCACCAGCTCCCTCCAGCGCCACCTCGGACCCCACTGTGCCTTTTGCTTTCTGGGTTTGGGGCCACACCTGGCAGTGCTCAGAGCTGGTTTGTGACCGTGCTCAGGAATCACTCGTGGGGGGCTCTGGGGGCCCCATGTGGTACAGAGAACCGAACCCTGGTCAGCTGTGTACAAGGCAAACACCTTAATCCCATCATATTTCTCTGGATCCAGGAATGTTATTGCTGGGGTTGGGTGGGGTGCTCAGTGCGCACTCCTGGGGGTGCTCCGGGAGTGGCCGTCTGATTTTTTTGGACTCTCAGTGCCAGCTGTTCTTTGCAGGAGTATCCCAGGGCCATCTGGAGGCCAGCAGGATGCATTATCCAAGGCTGCAGCGGACCGAGGTGATCCTGGCGGTGGCCCTGGTGACCGTCACCCTCCTGCTGCTCTATTGCCTGCACCAGGAGCCCTTGACCTGTGTGACGGGAGGGGAGATGTCGCGTGAGGATGTGGACCTATGGCTGCCCGAGGTGGGGCCGGCCCCGTCGTGGGGGTCCCCGCCCCCGCCCTGCCATGCCAACATGTCGATGGCAGCGCTGCCTAACTTCACGAAGCTGCCAGCGCAGGTGCAGGACTTCCTGCTGCACCGCCACTGCCGCGCCTTCCCCCTGCTGCAAGCGCCCGCGCCCGCCAAGTGCCAGCCGGCCCCGTTCCTGCTCCTGGCCATCAAGTCATCGCCTGCCAACTATGAGCGGCGGGAGGCGGTGCGGCGCACGTGGGGGCGCGAGCGCTCGGTGCGGGGGGCCACCCTGCGCCGCCTCTTCCTGCTGGGCACCGAGCGAGACCCGCACGAGGCCCGCAAGGTGGACCAGCTGCTGGCCCTGGAAGCGCGCACCCACGGCGACATCCTGCAGTGGGACTTTCACGACACTTTCTTCAACCTGACGCTCAAGCAGGTGGGGGCTGGGACAGCTGGGGGAGCGGGGGGGGGGCAGGGGCGCTTCCCCCTCCTGTGCCCTTATGAGGTCCCATTTCCTCGGTGGGGACAGAAGCGATGCTGGGTCCCCCGTTCCTAGGGCTGTGATGGGGGCCGTGTGTCCCCCAGCACCGCCTTCCCCAGCGGCTCCTCTCATGATGTACATGCGCCACAACCTGCCGTGTCAGGAGGGACCCAGGGGTGCTGGCCACCCCCTGCCCACCCCGTGCCCCTCTCCAGGCCTCAAAGCCAGCCCGTGCCAGTGACGGTGGGTTGTTGAGGACAGCGACCCCTCACGCCCCCTTCCCCCCTCAGGTCCTCTTCCTGGAGTGGCAGAGCACACAGTGCCCCCTGGCCAGCTTTCAGTTCAATGGGGACGACGACGTCTTCGCTCACACGGACAACATGGTGGCGTTCCTGCAAGGCCACGACCCCGACCGCCACCTATTCACGGGGCAACTCATCCAGAACGTGGGCCCCATCCGGGTGCCCTGGAGCAAGTACTACGTGCCACGGGAGGTGACGGCCAATGAGCAGTACCCGCCCTACTGTGGCGGTGGTGGCTTCCTACTCTCACGCTTCACGGCCGATGCCCTGCTCCGCGGCGCGGGCGCCCTGCAGCTCTTCCCCATCGACGATGTCTTCCTGGGCATGTGCCTGCAGCACGAGGGGCTGCTGCCCACCTCACATTCGGGCATCCGCACAGTCGGCGTGCATTCGCCCACCCGCAGCCGCTCCTCCTTCGACCCCTGCTTCTACCGCCACCTGCTGCTGGTGCACCGCTTCCTGCCCTACGAGATGCTGCTCATGTGGGAGGCGCTGCACCGGCCACTCCCGGACTGCGGCAAGAAGGTGCGGATTGACTGAGGGGCCGCGGCGCCCTCCGACCCAGAGGAGCTGAGATCCTGTCCTGTGTGGACTGGGCACTGGTGCTGGGGAGAGTTGGAGGATGCATGGGGCCAGCCAGAGAACTCCTACACATCCTTCAAAACCCACCTCGTGCTGTGTCCACAGTAATCTCGGGTGGATGGGCCCTGGTGCTTGCCCTGACAGCACCACTCTGGGCAGGAGCACTTTACTGGGGAGGTTTTTCTGCTTATTTTCTTCTTGGGTTTTTTTTTGGGGGGTTGAGGGCCACACCTGGGGGTGCTCAGGGCTGAACTCTTACTCCTGGCTCTGTGCTCACCCCTGGTAAGGCTTAGGGGACCCTGAGCAGTGTGGCCCGTGCTGTCTCTTCAGCTCCAGAGAGCAGGTTTCATTTACTTGGGGCACCGGCATGCACCCCTGAGCCTCATGCCAGGTGGGCCAGTGCTCAGGGCCTAGCTGCTGTCACACTGGCCCCCCACAAATTCAGGGTCCCACACGAGTGACCCTGTGGTGCTTTGTCTGACAGATTCTTGGGGCCCATTCCCATCTCGCACCAACATCGATCTTTCATGAGCTACTGGGCCACCATCTGCTGTTGCCAAATATTTTTTGTGTTTTTGAGGATCCCACCTGGCCACCCTCAGGGCTGCTTAGCTGCTCTGAACTTGGGGATCACTCCCAGTGGTACTCAGGGGGAAACCCACGGTCCTTGAACCGGGGTCTCCCCATGCAATGCTGGGCACATTGAACCATCCCCATGCTGGGCGGGTCCCCCACCCCTATCACCTGCCAGCAGCCAGCCCCATCCTGGGCGTGTGGCACTCCAGGTCCTCGGGGGGTTGTGCAGTGCTGAGATCAAGCCTGGGGCCCCGTGTGCTGCCTGGCGCTGGGACAGTGGGACTCACCCCAGAACACAGGAGTGACACCCCTCCCCCATTCTGGCCAGAGAAGTGGGGTTCAGGTTCTGGAGCACCTCTAACTCTCAGCACCCAAGATCAGCCCTCATTTGTTCATTTGTGTGACTTTCAGATTAGAGGGTTCTGTGTCGGCCGGTGCCGCCCCCCGCCCCGTCTTGTAGCCTGCTGGAAGGTGTGTATGTAGAATTTAAACCTAGGGTGCAGAGGGGCCTCAGCACCTGGAAATACAACTGTAAATTCCTAAAGGGCTTAATTCCGCCCAGTACAAAGTCTCATTTCTAGGAATCCCCCAAGACAATGTGTGTGTGTGGGGCGGGGCTGGTCCTGCCCCATGTGCCCCAGCTCAGCCCCGGGAGACTGGGCCCTGTGTGGGTATCGCCAATGGGGTGGAGCCTCCAGGAAAGGGAGCGCCAAGGGGTAGAGCGTCTTGCGCACGGGGCCTTGAGAGTGACCCATCTTTGTGAGGGTGAGGGGGTGGGGCTGGCGCCCATGCCCCAGGGTGGTCATGTCAGGGTGCTGGGAATGGCGCTGGGGCATGTGTCCACCAAGGGCCTCTCAGCTGTACTGTGAGCTGCCCACGGTGAGCCTGTGTCCACTGCAGGCACAAGGATCCACCATGGGGGGCGGTGCACATTGGCTCTGATTGGCCGCATCCTCTGGCGGTCCGATCACTCAATCCCCGAGTCAGGGAGAAGGGAGGGTACTGTAGGGAACGGTCACCATGGGCCACTAAGTGTCCATTTTATGTGGAGGTTCATGGCATCCATCGGAGAAGACAGGACTGGACCCTGACCTTGGTCTGACCTTGGCCAGCAGCACCTTCTGCCCCCCTACACTGCCTTGAATTATTCCCCCTGTGAGTGCTGCCCAGGGCTAGACCCTCCCACTGCCCTCAGGGGCCAGTGAGACTGCAGGGGTCCTCCTAACCCCCAAGCGCTGCCTGGTGTGGCCCCCAAACCCAACTGTCCCCCCAAGAAAGGAAAGCTCTGAATTCTGAACAAATTTATGGACTATAAGGGGGGCGGAGGGGTCAGCGTGGACACAGGGCCAGCAGGCTGCGGCGGGCGCACCCGTGGAGGCAGCAGTGCTGGGCGGGGTTGGGGTCAGCAGCCCGGCTGCGGCGGCTCCTAGGCAGCACCATGTCCCCGTCGGCCACCAGATCCTGGAGGTGTCGCTGTTCCAACCACTGCAGCAGCTCCCCTGGGCACAAACAGGATTCAGAATGGGGCTCCGGGAAGCCACCTTAGAGCTGAGAGCAGTCTGCTTTCCCGCACGAACGGACCACGTGACGGAAAGGGGGTGCTTATCATCCCAGCTTGCAGCTGGCACCCAAAAGGTGTCCACGCGTGCCTGCTCCCACGGACACACCCCACTGCCCGCCTGCTACAGAGAGCCCCCAAGCTCTCTGTATCCTCCCCCCGGGGCCCCAGGCTGTAGACACCTGCCGGGCGCGACCCCCCGCCCTATGCGGGGACCCAGGGGCGGCTCCCGGACCTTCATTTTTTTCTCCTTTTTAGGCTTTTTTGGCCACACCCAGCAGAGATCGGGGCGCTCCCGGTAGGCTCCTGAGACCCTGTGCGGTGCCAGGGACGGGCCGGCCCCGCCCTGCGCTACCCGCACCCCGCACGGCAGCGGGTCCGAGCAGTGGAGAAGGCGGGAGGTCGCGGCCCCGGGCCCCGCTGGCTCCCCGCGACCCGGGCGTCCTGGAGCCGTCCTGCCCGCCCGCCCCTCACCGACTCACGGTCGCCGCCCGCCGCGGACCGCGCCTCCTCGGGGGACCAGCGCGGACCCCCGCACGCGCGCACCAGAGCCCGCACCAAGCGGTGGCCGCAGAGCCTCTCCGGCGCCTCCGGGCCGGGCGCGGGGCCCAGGGCCAGGGCGGCGCCCAGCAGCGTCAGCGCCCAGGGCAGCGCGCGGGGGGCCATGGCAGCGAGGACGCCGCCCGCCCGCGCCCCCTTTATAGGCGCGGGGCCGCCCAGCTGCAGGCCTTGGAGGGGCGCACAGCGTTCCCAGGGCGCGGCAGGAGGTCGAGGGCGCGCTCAGGGCCGGGGTCCCGCCTCCCGCAGCCCAGGCCTTGGCGCCGATGGAACCGCTGGGGCCAGAGGTGAAACCGACACGGAGAAACCAAACATCCCGAGTGTAGACCGGGCCGTCCGAGGGCCCGTGCCTGCACGTGGCCACCCTGTGGGCTTCCCTGGGCACCGCGGGGGGTGGCCCCAAGCAAAGCAACAACGAAGGTGATAGCGGAGGAATGGCCAGCCAAAGGCAATGGACGCCGACCATGGGCGGGGAAGGGCACGGGCTGGGCAGGGCACTGGACCAAATGAAATTTGAAAAAGAAAAGAAAATTAAGGGGCCAGAGGACAGGATGGGGGGAGGGCCCATATGGTCCCCCAAGTCCCTTCAGGAGTGACTCCTGAGCTCAGAGCTAGGAGTTAGCCCTGAGCACCGCCTGGGGTGGCCCCAAACAAACAAAAGACAAATTTAAAGGCTGGTTTGGGGGTTCCGAAGCCCCGTTGTACTGCACCCCCCCACCTTCCAGCCCAGTCCTCTGAGCCCTGAGCCCCCCTCCCCCCCTGCACAGAGCTGGCCCCCAGCCTTGCCCTCTGAGCCCCACGCGCCCTGTTCCTTCTACCCACCAAGAACTTCTAATCAGCAGCCCCGGCAGGGAGCCAAGGGCAGCAGCTGCTCCCCAGAGGTGCTGCCAAGGCCCCACCGCTCCCTGCCCCCAACACGCCTCGTGGTGCCCAGGGTGGCTCCTATAGGGGCCTCTGCCCCGCTGTAAGCACACTCCGAGCATTCCCCAGACACGGTCAGGGCCCATTTTCTCCACCGGAGTCCTTTATTGGCCACAAACACGTCCAAAGCCCCCCAGCCGCAGCCTGGCCTGGGGGTCCCCAGGCTGGAGGAGAGAGAAGGGCAACCAAGGGCACAGCCCTGTGGGAGCAGCAGGGTGCGGGGAGGCGGGTCAGAGCAGGTCCTCTAGAGGGCGCTGTAGGAGCAGTGGGAAGGACAGACGACCACCACCCCCCCAACCCCCCAGGCCTCCTGTGCCCCGGGAAGCCTCTGCTGAGCAGAGGGTTTGGGCCTCTCACTCTGCCACTGGGCAGCCACCAGGCTGGACGAGCCACTTGCCCAGCCCCCGGCAAGCGGGCGTGGATCTAAGCTCTGAATTCTCCACAAGCCACTCCCGACCACGCGGCCTTCCCCTCACTGCGCTCGCCCTTTGGGCTGTTAATTTGGGGGGAGGGGGCCAAGCCGCGCTCAGGATTCACTCCTGGTGTTTTTTCGGGGACTCTACTTGGTGCTGGGGATGGAACCCAGGTCCACTGCATGCAATGTGAGCACCCTCCCCCCCCCCCCCGTTGCTCCCACCTCTTTGGGACAGAAGGGGACCCAAGCCTGGGGACACAGGGTCCCCCACTCTGAGAGGACAGTCTGGACAGACACTGGGTGCCTAACACGTCCGTCTTCTGTCCAAGTCCAGACACCGGGGAGTGGCTGCTGCTCGACCAGGCAGGGCTGCCCCCAGAAAAAAGCAGCTTCATTTGTCCTGCAGGGCTTCCCATGGAGCCAGGGGTCCAGAGAGGGTAGCTGCCCGCCCGAGGTCACACAGCGCCCCCAGACCAGAGTCCACAGGCGTGTGCATGGGAGATGGAGAAGCGAAGGGTAGGGTGTGTCCTAGGGGGTCCAGGCGGAAGGGACTAGCCTGGGGCCCCGCTTCGCAGCGCCTCCAGCTGGGGGCCCAAGGCACTGAAGGACGGCCGGTCCTGTGGGCTGTCCGCCCAGCACCCCTTCATGAGCTCGTGAACCTGGGGGGAGCACAGTCTCCATCAGTGTCAGCGCCCCTGCCACATCCCAAGGCCTCCTAGAGGCCCGATGCCACTGCTGACCCTCCCAGCAGCCCTGAGGTCAGTGCTTGGACGCCAGGGAGTGGGGGTCAGGCCCCTCCTGGGGGTTCCCCAGCACATGACCTGGGGGCTGCTCACTCCTTCATGAGCACGGCCACACCCTGGGCCCCTTTCCTGATGGGACTCACAGACCCCCACATCAGGAGACACTGCCTGTGCCCATTTTGGGAAAACTGAGGCTTTGAAGGGCTGTTGACTTGGCCCCAGACCTCACAGACCGCCCTGTGCAAGTGGGCAAACTGGGAAACTGAGGCAGGCCCTCCAGGTCACCTCTACTGGGCAGGCAGGAGGTGCAGGAAGCCGCTGGCCTTCAGCCAGGAGCTCCAGGAGCCGGCAGAGGGCGGGGACGTCTCGCTCACACCCTGTCATCCGCAGGAACTCCTGGAGGAGGGGGCACTGCACTGTGAGGGGGGCAGGGGCCGTGGACAGGGGTCTGGGGGATAGGTGGTAGGGGGTGGACTTTCACTGCAGTTCCCCTATATGGGGTCACAGACGCCCCCACCCGGTGAGCAAACGAGGGCAGTGGGCGAGAGGCGGCTTGGGCCAGGCCTGGTGGGGTCAGGGGACAGGGAGCTTGGGCTGGGGGAGGTGACTCACAGCCGAGGGGCTGCAGCTCTTGTCGCCATAGGTAAAGAGCTCATACAGGACCACCCCGAAGCTCCACACGTCCGACTGGCGCGAGAAGACGTTGTCTGACAGGGACTCAGGGGCGTACCTGGGGGACAGGGAGCACCCGCGTGGGGCAGAGGACGGGGAGCCGGAGGGCTCCTTGGGCGTTGAGGGGTCGCCCCCCATCCCCTGGCCAGCGCCCATGTTTCCCTGACTCAGGTGATGGCACAGGACTGTGCCCCAAGGATTAGGGGTCAGGGCAGAGCTGTGGCTGCCGGGTACCCCCAGGGGTGGGGGTGGGGTGGGGCTGGGCGAGGTCTGGCCGGGCTAAGGTGGTAAGTGGAAGGGGAGGGGTCAAGGAGAGGCCAGGCGTGTAAAGGGCGGGGCTAAGGAAAAGCCAATGGGAGAAGTCAGGAGGCGCAGACAGGGCGGGGCTAAGGCGCGGCCAATGGGAGAAGCCAGGAAAGCTCGGGGGGCGGGGTTAGGTTGTGGGCGGGATGCGGCGGATCCCACCAGAAGATGGGGCTCTGGCCGGGCTCCTGGACCACGTAGTAGTCCTTGTCCAGCGGCAACAGTTTAGCGAGGCCGAAGTCTGCGATCTTGACATGCGTCTCACTCTCCACCAGGATGTTCCTGGCGGCCAGGTCCCGGTGCACGCAGCGACGGGCGCCCAGGTACTCCATGCCCTGCAAGCGGGTGGGGGGACTCCATGGGAAGCCTGGGCAAGAGCCCCGAACTGGGCCCGCAACCCCACCCCGACCCTAGTGCGCTCCCCTGCTAACCAGTGTTGGCCCTAACTCGCTCCACGTCTCTGCCCTGCGCTGGGCCCAGACTTTAGCCGTCAGCCTGCCCCACCCAGAGCAGGGTGTGAGGCCTAGCCAGCTTAGGCCCCAGGGCACCCCTTTAGGGCTCTCGTCGCACCTTGCAGATCTGCGAGGCGTAGAGCAGGAGACGGCTGGCGTCCAGACGCGCACGGTGGCGCTGGAGAAAGTCTCGCAGGCAGCCGCTGGGCATGTACTCCATAACCAGCCGCAGGCTCTGACGGCCTGGGAGTTGCAGCGGGGGGCCAGGTCAGCATCCGACCCAACGCTGGTTCCTCCCCTCCGCAGTGTCCCTCCAGACCTCGTGTGGTAAAGTGGGAACAGTGGCAATCCCACCCATCACCTGAGCCCTGAATCACGCCAAGCCCTCTCCCTCCCACTGTCAAGGAACCCCATTCATAGGGCATCTCCCAGGTTTGTGCTTCTGTATGTGTGAAATCAGCCAACAACTGGGTGGGGTGGGGTTGGGAATCTGCATTGCAAGGTGGGGTGTGAGTTGGGTCTAACCCACTTTCTCCACGGTCAGCAGTACACAGCTTCATCTAAGCCCGTTTTGTAGAGGGATTGAGTAACGGGGCCATAAGGACAGCAGGCGAGGCGCGGGACTTTTACAAAACTGACCTGGGTTGGAACCTTGGCATCCTGGCCCCGCCAGATTCTCTGGGCGCAGAGCCAGGAGTCAGCCTTGAGCGTGACCGGGAGTGCCCCCACGCCCCAAAAAAAAGGGAAAAAAATTAAACCCGTCTTTCAAGCAGGGAAATGGATGTGCAGGGAAGCTGAGACACCTGTCCAGGTCTGCTCCACGGGGCTGGCGCCAGTGGCTCAGGTGAGCTGGGGGAACCAGCGCCCCCTGGTGATGAGCGCCCGGGGCTAACCTGGGCCGTAACTGACTCCGCGGTACTTGACGATGAAGTCGCTGTGCAGGGCTTTGAGGATCTGGATCTCCCGCTGGAAATCACGCTGCTGCTCGGGCTCGCTGTGCTGCAGCAGCTGCTTCACCGCCACCAGTGCACCCGTGTTGTCACCCAGCGGGTCGTAACGGCACAGCTCTACACTACCGAAGTTGCCCTGGCAGGGGCCCCGGGACAGTAGAGTGTGGATGCGCCAGCGGTGCACGCGGCCTGCCTAGACTCCATCCCAAGCATCCCATCGGGTCCCCGAGCCGTGCCAGGGGTGATCCCAGAGCGCAGTTCCCCTAGATGTGGGGCAGGGCGGGGCTCAGGGTGCCTCACCTTGCCCAGCTGAGAAATGTACTTGAGGTGTCTCTCCTGGAAGATGGTGGGGTCCTGGCAGAGCTGGGCGCCGCTCCACAGTGTATCCCGAGGTGTCAGGGCATCGGGGCTGGGGTCTGAGAGAAGCTCATAATCTGGGGGGCAGTAGGGGGAAAGTGGATAGGAGCTGATTGCACTGTGTGGCCTCCACCTGCACTCTCGCTCTCTCTGTGCATGGTGGGAGGCAATTTGGGAGAATGAGCAGAAGCCTCTGGACAAACGTACGCCCCCTGTGTAGCACACAGCCTGAGCAACGGCCCATGGCGGTGAGAGAGTGTGTCCAGACTCCGCTGGGCTAGCTGGAAAGGGACAGTCCTCTCCACAGGGACCCGAGGGACTGCTCGTCAAGCAGCCAACTGTTGTGTGCGTGCAGGTGGGGGTTTGTCTAGCTCAAGCCCTCGAAGTCCTGACGGCACCCCACATGAGCGGGCACCTGAGGTGATGAGGTTGTTGAGGTCCCGGATGATGGCGCGGAAGGAGGGCCTGAGGCGGGGCTCGTAGGCCATGCACTGCTGGATGAGCACGGCCAGCTCCGTCCACTTGGGCGTGGGCAGCTGCTGCCGTCGTTGGTAAAACTGGAGTTTCTGAGGGTACGAGGGGGGCATGTCAGCCACAGGCACCCTATAGGGGACCCGTGGCCCCCTCCTCCCTGCGCCCTGACCTGGGCAGGATCCAGGGCACTGACAGGCATTGTGATTCCACTCAGCACCTCCCAGACAGTGGCCCCGAAGCCCCACTTGTCTGCTTCCAAGCCGAGGGTTCGGGCCTCCTGGAGACACTCGGGAGCTACCCAGGGGATCCTGTCTGTGAGCACTGGGGGAAGGAAGGGGATCAGAGAGCCACTTCCGGGTCCCACGAGACCCCCCTGCCCTCACCCTTCATTCTTACTCTCCAGGTTCAGCACAGCAGGGCTGACGCCAGGGTCGCTCAGTTTGATGAATGGGGGACTCCCATCAGACCCCTCTCGAGCCAGCAGCACCTTCCGGGCTGAGACATTGCCATGGGGGAGGCCTTTATCTTCCTAGGTGGGCAGGACACAGCCAGAGGTTAAGAGAGTTTGATGAATGAATGAACTCACTGGCGAACTCCTATACATCCTTTAATGCCCATGGGCACTGCTCAAGCCATACATTACCATCATGCCTAGACTCTCTTCCACCACTGTGCTGACCTGACTTTCTCCCCGCAACACCTCCCTCACCATGGCTGACTCCTTCGGGATTGTTCATAGTTCCTCAGCCTGGCCTTCAAGGCCATTTGAGATTCAGCTTTTGCTCACCCTTCCCGTTTGCTTCTCTCTCCACAACCCCACTTTGTTCTCCTGTCACACAAGCGCATCCCCGGGCATGTGGCACATCCATCTACCAAGCTGATCCAGTCTCTTCCCTCCAATGAGTAGTCATCCTTCCTTTCTGCTCTTGATAAACTCCTACCCAGCCCTCAGTCATCCTTCCTTTCTGCTCTTGATAAACTCCTACCCACTGTGTGGGTGGGGTGGTGGGGCAGAACCAATGGAAGGCAAAGCATCAATGCTCCCACGCACTTTCCCCAACCCCTGATGTCCATGGGGGCCCAGCTGTTCCTGGGTCTCCAGTGCCCCTCTCGCCCTTCCTTCTGTTCACACCTCAGAGCGCACTCACAGTTGCCCCTCTGCCCAGTGCACGGAGATGGAGACGTGGAGGGGCACTCACCAGATAGTTGAGGGCGTAGGCCAGCTGCTTGATCACCTGGAGCTTCCAGCTGGCCGGCACCAGGGGCCCACACTTCTGCAGATAGGTGTCCAGTGCCCCGGGACGTACGAATTCCTGCACCATGATACCTGGGGCAGCAAGGAGGGGAGATTCAGACCATAGCAGAGCCCTTAGCTCCACCCTTAGGGGCATCTGGCTTCTACCTGGAACCTCCCTTTGTACTTTTCTCGCCTAATTTCTTCACCCTGAATCCAGAATCACTGCCTGACGCCCCACCCCCAGCTGGGTGAACAGCTTCCTGTGGTTCACTGCACCGCCCCATCGTCCAGCTGTGACCGGCATCTGATCCAGCGGAGTATCTACCAACAGGATGGGGTCTGGAGCACGTGGGGGCTCTGCCAGGGCAGGCTCCAGCTTGGTACTCCTGGTGCCACCACACCACAGAGGGCTCGGGTGGGCAGGCCCAGGTGGGCGTGGTTTGGTGGGGGCGGGATTGATGGGAGGTATGCTCTCTGTGGGCGGGCCGGCTGGTGGGACCAATGGGAGGAGTGGTCTGTGTGGGTGGGGTGGTGGGGCAGAACCAATGGAAGGCAAGGCATCTGTGGGCGGGGCCGAAGGGGGGGTTGGCAGGTGGGGCGTGGTCTGCGATTGTGCTGGACAGGGGAGAAGTGGTCTTGGTGGGAGGGGCCTGTGAGCGGGGCATCTCACTGTCTCCAGCCATGCACACGCCGTGGAGTAGCACCAGATGCTGGTAGGACACTTGGCTCATGAGGCTCGCAGCTTCCAGGAACGACTGCCGGCAGGGAGTTGGAGGCAGGAGTGAGGGGAGTTGGGGGAAGTGCAGGGTCCTCCCAGCGAGGGTAAGATAGATGCTGTGCACACATGTACCTCTGGAGCTTGGTGACACTGAGGGCTGGAGTCAGCTGCGCCTGTGTCCAGCCCTGCCCAGGCTGGAGCCATCCCACCTCTCAGGCCCCGCCCTGGAACCCACCCTCAGTGCCCCGTGATCAGAGTCCCTGGGGGAACGCAGAACCTTCCCTGGTGGTTGACCTGGTGGCCCTCATACAGCAGGAGACTCGGGGTTTGAGGAGAGAGTTTAAGCCTCCCCCGGGGGCCCGCTGAGGGTCCACTTCCCCCGCCCCAGTCTCTGGACTTTGTGAGTCCCTGTGCCTAGGGTTCCCTCACACCTGAAACTCATGCCTGACCCCCCCCATTCCCGCTCTGGAGTGGCTGTCACCGCATGCTCGGCTTCTCTGATCTCTTGGTCTGTCCCCGCACTGCCATCCGGGCCACCCCGGCCCACTCACCTCCATGCAGCTCTTGTGCTTGGCGTCCATCACTTTCAGTAGCACCTCGGTGTCCCGGGCCTCCCCATCCACCACCTCGTGCCGATGGCCCCGGTAAATCTTGGTGAAGGACCCGTGACCCAGGTTCTCGTGCTGGAGGGTGAAGAAGCAGCCAGAGAGCCCCGTAAGGGGCCCCCCTGCCACGACTCTGGCCCCAGGGTGAGACTGGAGGCACAGAGTGGGGTGTCGTGCACGAGGTCTGTGTTCACCCCGAGGAGGACCCTCCCCGTTTCCTGGGGCGCCTCACCCACTCCAGGCTCTGGGCAGGGATCGTGTGGAAGGTCATCTGACTCAGCTGGCACTGGACTTGGGGGTGGATGGGGGGCGATGCAGACAGACTGCAGTCGCTTCGCACCACGATCAGGTTCGTCCTTTCTACGGGGAAAGGGGCTCAGGGGTCAAAGGTCAGAGGTGAAAGGTCCTTCAAGATGGACTTCCAAGAGCTGAGGAGGAAGGGGCCAGGACACAGGTGACTCAGGGAGTCCTGGCAGGCGTGGGGGAGGTGCGTGGTCGTAAGGGTCTGTGCCCACACCCTCTGCTTGGTGTGGGCGCAGACCCTTCCCGCTGGTGGAATTTGCTGGCTGTGAAATTGGCTCTAGAAAGAAGCAAATCCCAGCGAGAGGGGCTGGAGCGATAGCACAGCAGGTAGGGCAGTTGCCTTGCACGCGGCGGACCCAGGTTTGATCCCCAGCATCCCATAGGGTCCCCTGAGCACCACCAGGAGTGATTCCTGAGTGCAGAGCCAGGAGGAACACTTGTGCATCGCCGGGTGTGCCCCCAAAAAAGCAAAAAATAATAATTATAATAAAAAAAACAGCAAGAGGGGCTGGAGCAATAGCACAGTGGGTAGAGCGTTTGCCTTGCACGTGGTCGACCCAGGTTCGATTCCCAGCATCCCATATGGTCCCCTGAGCACTGCCAGGGGTGATTCCTGAGTGCAGAGCCAGGAGTAGCCCCGGTGCATCGCCAGGCGTGACCCAAAAAGCAAAAAAAAAAAAAAAAATATCGAGAAAGGTCAGGTAGTCAAAAGACAGAGCGCTCGCCTGAGTTTCACCCCAAGCACCACCCTGCAGCTCTGAGTGGAGGCCGCAGGGCCACCATCATCCTGGCAGGAATAGCAACCCCAATGCCTGTGAGCACTGCAACCAGGTGTGGGAGCACCATAGCCCAGTGTGTGGGGCTGGAAAGGCAACAGTTAAGGGAAGGAGCATGAGACTGAGGGAGGAAGAGACAGCAAGGGACAGGAGCAGCCAAGCACTGCCTGAGGCCGTCGCCAGCCACCTCCTGGGAAATCACTTCTTCCCTGAACCATTCTGACTTGCAGTTCCTGCCGTTGGCGACATGGGAACTGTGACGAGCCAGAGAGAAGCCAGGCTCACCTTTGGATCTGGGGACGCAGCAGGAGGTAAGGCTCAATGCCACACCATCCGCGTGCAGACCACTCTCCCTGCAGGCTGCCAGGAGCACGCGGAGACTGCTGTGGGGGCGGCCAAGGCCAGCCAGGGAGAAGCTGCCTTTGGGGTCGTACCGGATGAGGCACCCCTTGTAATCGGGGCCCAACGGGGTCTGCAAGGAGAGGTGTGCCCTGAGACGGAGGAGACAGCAGCCTCCCCTCAGGCCCTCTAAACCTGTACATCAGCTGTTCCCCACACTGCAAATGCCTTCCCCTCCTCTTCTGCGTTTCTCAGCTCAAATGCCACCTTCTCCGGGAAGCCCTCCATGCCCGTTTGGCCCCTTGTGGCTGACGACCAACCTGGACACAGACTGTGAGGAGGAAGCTGTTGAAATCCTGAGGGCTTCGGCGCAGAACATAGGAGCCAGGGAGGGAGCCCTCAGCCTTGAGCTTGTTGATGGCAAAGTCCAGGCTGTGGGGTAAAGTGGGGGCCTATGACAGGGGTTGAACGAGATCCAGCCAGCTGGTATCCGTCCCCCAGAGAGCAGCCCCGAGGCATCAGGGGTCAGAGAGGGAACCGTTCCCACAAAACCTCACTGAGCCTGGGGCACGCTTACGTGATGGGCCCATGGCACTGCTCTGCTATGTCGTCCAGCAGCCGTGGCGGTGCCACCTCCTTGCAGAAGTAGTGACGAGAGTCGGTGGTCAGCCGGAAGTAGCCATCCACCAGTGAGAGGAAGGACAAGGCCTCGGGCAGCCCCGGGAACTCAGCCTCCTGTGGGGATCCCCTGGGTGAGCGCCCCTGCACCTGGGCCTGCTCCCTGCACCCCTCGATGTGGCACCCACCAGGGTCTGGCTGTCCGTCCTGGTGACTGTGACCAGGCGCTGTTCCCCGGCCTGGCCCGCGCGAGAGGCCTGCTTGATACTAATGTCCACGATTTCTGGAAAGTCACAGAAGGGCTGGAGCGCCTGACAGAAGAGCAAGGGTCAGGCCCCTCTTGGCCCCCAGAACCCCTGAGTCCTGCTCTTAGCCCCTCTCTTCACAGCCCCACCCCTGCTCCTCCCTTTTATCACCTCCAGCACCCTCCCCACTGGCCCCCACCCCCACCCCCACCCCACCCCATTCATGAGGCTGTTCCCAGCCCCTCCCTCTTTCAGCTATCTCAGCAACGAGTCCTGAGACCCCTGGACCTTCAAGAAGCCTTACCCTCACCCCCAACTTCTCCCTCCGGTCCTGACCCCTTTCTGAGCCCCAACTCTCATTTGCCTGCCCCTTACAGAGCCCACACACTGCCCAGCCCCTCATCGGCCCCTCCCCTGCAGTTCACCCCCATTTTCCCTCCTGCCTCATTTACCTACTCACCACTGGCCGTGCCCCACACAGCTCTGCCTGGTCTGCCCCCTTTCGCTCTTTCAAGGCCCCTTCCGCTCTCGGACCCCGCCCCTTTCATGTTCACGCTCATTTGTCTATATCTGCCCTTGTCCTGCCCTGACAGACTCCAACCCACTCGCCTGCCTTCCCCCTCCCGGTGTCCTGCCCTTATCCTGTGTTTGGTTCCACCCTTCAGATCCCCACCCACTGCCCTTCAGAAACACACCCACTCCACTGCCTTGCCCTCTGCCCTCAGTGGGCCCACCCACCCCCTCACTGACTCCGCCTGCCATGCCCACCTATGAGTGCCACCATCATGACTAGGGCTACTCGGCTTCACCATCAAGGCCCCGCCCACTCCATGAGTGCCCACTAAAAGCCCATTAGTAAGACTTTATCGGCAGACCCCGCCCATCCCTGACCCCGCCCACCACAGTACCGCCCATTCAGACTTCATTAACAGACCCCGCCCACTCCGTGACTCCGCCCCATACAGTACCTCCCACTCCGGGGCACCTTTCATCAGGCCCTGCCTATTCTGTGACTGCCCAACATGACCCCACCTGCTCCGTGACCCTGCCCGCCTCGCGCCCCCACTCAGCAGCAGGTCCATACCCCTGTCCCTCCCCTCGCCCCCGCCTCCTCCACTGGCCAATGTCCACGCCCTGTGCTCACCTCTTGCCCTCCAAGGCTCCAGGCAATGCCGCTGGCCCCAGCCACCTGGAGCAGCCCCTTGGCAACCTGGTCCCCAGTGACCCCAGGGAGGCCCACGCAGAAGGTCTCTGAAACCCGGGCCAGTTCCAGCCGCTCCAGGTCCATGATGTACTTGGCCATGAGTGAGTGTTTGTCGGCCCGGCAGGCCACCACACGGCGCAGGGCTTGGCGCATAGTCCTGCGGATGCGCTTGCGCGTCACAAAGCTCAGGCTCTGGATCAGCTCCCGCAGCCCGGGGGGCAGGCAGGCCTTGTAGCTGCAGGGGCGGGGGCGGCAGTTCTCAGTGCAGGGTTGGGGGGGACAGGGTCGTGGGGGTGAATGTGCCAGGGCTAGGGCATCTGGGCTCTCTAGGGGAGAGGCCGGACACCATCTCCTAGAAGCCCTCACCTGACTGTCTTCAGCAAGTCCTGGGGCTGCTGGGCCCGCTCGCATGCCATCTGGGCGAGGTCCAGCACCGCCAAGCTGAGGCACTCGCCCTGCTCCTTGAGGCTGATGCCCACGGGGAGGCGGCCACTCACCAGGTCTGCGCGGTGCTGGGGACCCAGACTGACCTTGAGCACAGCTGCCCCGCTGCCCTCCTGTCCCCTCCCGTCCCCTGAGTCCTGCCCCTTCCCCGGTCAGCTGCCCCCTCCCGGGCCTCAGGCAGCCCCTACAGCCCCACACCTGGGCAAAGATGTGCTCCAGCACTGCCAGGTCCAGCACGCCGCTGGCCAGCTCCTTCCGCAGCCCGAAGCGGTGGCATTTATCCAGTCCATACCAGTTGGGGAAGTAAAATCTGGAAGGGGAGCCTGGACTAGGGCGGGGCCCCTGCGCAGTGACTTCAGAGAGCCCGTTGTGTGACCCAGGGCACCACCCCGTCCCCTCTGTGCCGGGCTCGCTCCACACAGAGCCCACAGACCACACCGCGGATGGGCGCACCCTCAGCTCACCGCAGCCTGTAGAGCAGGACTTGGGTGCCGGCGTCATCCACCGAGAAGATGTGGCTGGGAGGGAACCATAAGGACAGGTCCTCCGTGGCCAGAGCAAAGAGGGGGTGGTACACGGGCAGGATGCCTATGGGGACACCGAGTCTTCCCTGAGGACCCCCCCCCCACCACCAGGCAGGCTCTCGCCCCCTCCCAGCGCTGCTCACACGCTCAGGAAGTGAGTCGGCCCTGGGCATGTTTGGCGCTCAGCTCTTCCCCACAAGCACCTACTGCTTCCAGGGAGAGCCCACACTGGCCCCACGCACCGTAACCACCTTTCCTCACCTGCCTTTCCCCCAAGCTCCCACCACTTTACCACACTCCTGTACATCCCTCAAAACTCCAGCTCCCAGGCCAACTCCACTGGGGAGCTATTCCAGTCCCAACTCAGGTCTGTCCACCACTCCTCCCACTGGTCCAACTCCCAGAGCCCCCCTCACCGCTAGCCTCGGCTGCAATCACACACAGCTCCTCCGCTGAGTGCTCCCCAAAGGAGAAGGACAGACGCCTGGGAGGCCCAGGTCCCCGCGGGGGCAGCAGCACCTGCAGGGCACCGGCCTCTGAGGAAGACAGGCTACAGGAGCGCTGTGGGAGCAGGGGCGTCTCCTCGCTGGGCGGGGCCATGCCTAGCGCTGGGGAAGGGGACAGAAGGGTGAAGAAGTTGGAGCGGAGTACCCACCTTCTGACCCTGAGTTTGTGAGTCCCCCAAGCCGGCATTTGGGTGCCCGAGGCCAAACCCTCAGGTTGTCTGCACCCTCCAGGAAGAGTGATCCAGCCCAGATGTGCAGGCATGCATGCACACATATGTGCACATGCACATATATACACACATATATGCACATGCACACAAACACGTGTGCATGCATATACTTGCACACATGCATGCACACACATGCACACATACATACATACATGCACTTATACATGCATGCACATGCATGCACACACATGTACACATTGTCTGCCTGTGCACACACGTGCTGAGAAATAAGCTCCTGTAAACTGGTAAAAGTTAGGAGTGGGGCTCACATCTCTGCAATGACCTCTTGGCAGTGCCAGAAGGAGGCGAAGACCCCAGGGTGCGGGTCCCAGCCCCACCCAATCCTCGTGCCTGTCCTGGGATCTGGCTGTGAAAGAGGAGGACACACTTGCTGGGGTGTGATCCAGCCAGCGCTGGACAAAGGTAGAGACACAGAGAGCCTGGGGCAGTGGCGTGGGGGACGCCTGCGGCCAGGCCTAGCCTCAAGCCCTGAACCTGACCTGCTCCAAACTGACCTCCTGCGGCACTTTCTGTACAAAGCCCCAGGGCATGCCTGTGATTTCCATCTCTTTTCCGGGAGCCAACTTCTTGGGGTGCTCAGGGCTGACTCCCGCTCTGGCAGGCTCGGACCCTGCGCAGTGCTGGACCCTAAGCAGGCCGGCCACGCGCCAGGCGAGTGCCTTCCCACAGCAGTTTCAACTCTAAGAGTTGTTCTGCTTCTGTCTTCCCCGCCCTCCAGCAGTGCTGGGAGGGGCCACCAGGGCGACCCGTGGTGGCACTGGGGGCCCCATCTGGGCCCTGAACCTGTGCTCCAGCCCTCAGCACTGGCCCCCAGCCCCAGAAATAAGCTTTTTTTTTTCTCGCTTTTTTTGGGGGGGCGTCACACCTGGCAATGCACAGGGGTTACTCCTGACTTTGCACTCAGGAATTACTCCTGGCGGTGCTCAGGGGACCATAGGAGATTCTGGGACTCGAACCTGGGTCGGCCATGTGCAAAGCAAATGCCCTCCCCACTGTGCTATCGCTCCAGCTCCACATGCTTTATTTTTAATAGTGAAAGTGAAAATAGGCTTTCAGGGCCTCAAGAAAAAGTCCCTGTTCGACCCCAAAAGTCTAAGCCCAGGCATAGCTGGCCCTGGGGGGGAAGGGGGACCAGCAGGGCTGGGGGCAGGGATGCCTGCAGGGAACAGGGCTGGGGCCTAGGGCGCTGGCTTCCCGCAGGACAAAGCAGTGGCCTCTGTCCCCCGCCCAGGGCAGCACCCCCCACCCTGCTCTCGCCTCCCTTTCTCTCTGCGCTGCGGCCCAGCCATCACCGTCCTGACCCTACCCTCCTCACGGCGTCCCCCGGCCCCTACCTGCTCCTGCCGATGGAGTCCGGGCTGAGCTGCCTTCCGGTGAGCCCCACTTCCTGCCTGTCACTTACAGAAAGTCACTGCAGAGGACGGGGCGGGGACATGGCCTCAGCCACCAGCAGATGCTGGCCCCGCTGAGGAGGGAGCAGGGGCCCAGAGGGGGCGCCCCCTACGGGGGGGCACTGGGGTGGACCCTGGCCCAAGTGCTGCTCCTGCTCCCCTTCGTCTGGCCTGCCGCAGTGCCCAGAGGTCAGGAGCAGCAGTCAGTGAAGGGCCCTGCGGGGGGTCAGTGAAGCAGGGGGTGCCCCCAGTGGGACCAAGGCCCATGGCGTGTGGGAAGGGGGTGCGGGGAGAACCTGGGAAAGCAAAGATTCAAGAAGGTTCTGTGTGGGGCCTCCCGCCACAGTGCCAGGACCGTGCAGTGATGGGCCCTGACTTGGGGCTCCCACTCTCGACTCAGGCATTCAGACTCTAGGACCAGCCTGGCGGGGCTTGGGCTCAGCCCCCAAGCTCTCCCTGACATCCTCGATGTGCTTTCACAGCGGAGCCCATCACAGGCCCCTGCATGGTGTAGCTTGGCTGCACATGGTCTGATTCTGGTCAGCTTTGATCTGATTGCTGCTGTTGATACCCAGGAATCAGCTCCTGTGTGGAGGTCTGGGTGCGCGGCAGGGGACAGAGCAGACCCCTCTCTGTTAGGGTGAATGTTCTTTTTTTTTTTTTTTCTTTATGGGTCACACCCGGCGATGTTCAGGGGTTACTCCTGGCTCTGCACTCAGGAATTACTCCTGGCGGTGCTCAGGGGACCATATGGGATGCTGGGAATCAAACCCGGGTCAGCTGCAATGTAAGGCAAACGCCCTACCCACTGTGCTCTCTCCAGCCCCCTTTTTTTTTCTTTCTCTTTTTTTTTCTTGACTTTTTGGGTCACACCCGGCGATGCTCAGGGGTTACTCCTGGCTCTGCACTCAGGAATTACTCCTGGCAGTGTTTGGGGGACTATATGGGATGCTGGGAATTGAACCCGGGTCAGCCGTGTACAAGGCAAACGCCCTCCCTGCTGTGCTATCACTCCAGCTCCAGGGTCGATGTTCTTGTGGGCAGGAGGCCAGTCCCCACATGGTCACCCCAATCACTCTGGCATTTGTGGTCAGACCATTGGGCAGCAGTCTATGAGGGCTTCTTGGGGGAAGCAGATTTGCTAGTAAAATCCCAGGACCCACACAGGGTGTAGCCAGGCTAGGGCTGAGAAGCTGGACAGGGAGCAGGGGGCTGGTCCCCTCTGGAGACAGCAGTGTGGCCGGTGGGGGTGGCAAGGGATGTGGCTGTGGCATCCGGTGGGAGCCCCCTCAGCTTGTGGCAGGAAGTGCCGTGCAGGGACCAAACTGTCCTCCTTTCGTCTCGTTTCCTGGGCGGGCCCTCTTGGGGGAAGACACATACTGCTCTGCTCCTGTCTTCCTCATCGGCCCTGGGTGTCTGAGCTTCTCCTAGGTGATGAGAGAGATGGGGGAAGGCGCCATGGAGCACAGGGCACAACAAAAGCTGAGCTAGGGGCTGGGGTGATAGGACAGTGGAGAGGTCACTGGTCCTGCACACGGCTGACCCCATAGGAACCCCTGAGTACCATCAGGAGTGACCCCTGAGCAGTGCCAGGCGTGCACCCTCACCCCCAGGCCTGAGCCCTGAGTGGCGCCAGGCATGCACCTGTGAGTTCACAAAATATGTGTGTGCTGCGACGACACGTGCACGTGTGTGTTCGGTGGTCAAGAGCTGCCTCCCGTTCTCCCCAGACCTCCCAGCAGAGAGACAGAGAGATGGGGACCACACCTGATGGTGAAAATGGCCCATTTAGTGCAGAGCTGCTGACACCTCTGAGGGGGTCAGAGGTGCAGGACTGCATGTCTGTGTGATTCAGAGAGGTGAAACATTCCGGCAATTCTCAGGGGGAGATAAACTCAAGGAGACGTCCTGCCTCCCAGGGACATCTATACTGCCTTTCTCTTTCCTTCTAATCATATATATATATATATATATATATATATATATATATATATATATTTCACTGTATCACTGTATCACTGTCATCCTGTTGTTCATTGATTTGCTCGAGTGGGCACCGTAACATCTCCATTAGTCCCAGCCATGAGATTTTAGCAGCCTCTCCTTACTCACCTTTCCCAATGATTGGAGGCTCTTTCAGGGTCAGGGGAATGAGACCTGTTATCGTTACTGTATTTGACATGTTGAATACGCCACGGGGAGCCTGCCAGGCTCTTCCATGTAGGCAGGATACTCTTGGTAGCTTGCCAGGTTCTCCAAGAGGGAGAACTAGACAATAAGAGGTCGTGCGGACTCAACTGTGGCCATGCGCTTCCAGGAGCTTTGTTTTATAGTCTCTGGATCTTGGCTGTTTATGGGATTACATGGCACCAGGGGCAGTTTGTGGGTGTGACTGCCTAGCTACTGGAAAAAGGGGGATCTGGGTGGAGGAGGCCCAGTCCCAATCCGAGAAGGTTTAGAGATCTCAGTTCCGGGTCCTACACACCTGGTTTGATATATATATCAAACCATGTATTGATTGTTTGAAATATATATCAAACCATGTAGGTATATTTTATGTATATTTTACATATATATAAAACAATTAAGTCAAACAATTAATCAATTAATTAAACAATCAATCAATGATTGCTTGCCTTGCCCGTGGCAGACAGGGCTCAATTCCCAGCCAAGAGTCAGCCCTGAGCACAAGGCAGCTGTGTGTCTCCAAAATCCAACTACACTACATCCATGGGGTGGGGGGAATTTCTGGGGACGGAAGTGGATGGGAACCCTTACTCCACATTCATGTAAGAACTCACTGTCACCGGATGCCAGTCCTTCTCAGGGACAGGGCACTGCCATCCAATCCGCAGTGCCCCGGTTCTATCTGTGTGGAGTCACTCTCGGTGGTGCAGGGGCGCAGCAGCCTCTCACTGCGAGGACCAGCGGGAGTGCTCGTTTGTGGGTTTTTTGGTTGGCTGGTTGGTTTTGGGTCCCTCCTGGCTATACTCAGGAAGTACTCCTGGTGAGCTGGGGGACCAGCTTTAATTTCTAAGGGGAGGAAGACCTGGTTACTAGCCCTGGGGTCCTGCTGGGGGATTCAGGCCGCCCGCACAGGAGCGACATGGGGGAGCCTGGCGCCGCGAGCCGGGAAACGCGGGCTGTGCTGCCACCTGCTGGCCAGAGGCGGCAGAGCGCACCGAACGCAGCCTCCCCCTCACGCCTCCAGGGGAACACAACCCCTCCCCCTCCCCCCCCCCCCCCCCCCCCCCGCCCCGACACCACCACAACCATTCTCCTCACAGGACCGGTGTTTGTCAAGTAGGTAATTACCATTGTTTCATTTTTCTATTTTGTTTTGTTTTGGGGCCACACCCAGTGCTGCTCAGGGATCTCTCCTGGTGGGTGTCAGGGGACCATATGGGGTGCCAGGGATTGAACCCAGGTTGGTCACATGCAAGGCAAGCACCTTACCCCCTGCACTATTGGCCAGGTCTGTTATTGTTTTATTTTTGAATTTGGTTTTGGGGCCACTCAGTGGTGCTCAGGAGACCATGGGTTGCAAAGATTGAGCCCGAGGATTCCCCTTGCGAAGGAAGTGTTCCAGGCCGTTCTTCTGTTGGTTTGTTTTCTTTTTATTTATTTTTTTGCTTTTTTTTGGAGTCACATCCAGCGATGCCCGATGCACAGGGGTTACTCCTGGCTCTGAACTCAGGAATTACCCCTGGCGATGCTGGGAATCGAACCCGGGGTGGCTGCGTGCAAGGCAAACGCCCTACCCGCCATGCCATGGCTCCAGCCCCTTTTTAAATTTTTTTATTGAATCACCGTGAGAACAGTTACAAAGCTTTCTTCTGAGCCACACCCAGCGGTGCTCAGGTGTCAGGCTCTATGCTCAGCAGTCACATTTGGCCCTCTTTAGGGTCCAGGTATATGATCCAGGGACCTGACCCGGAATGGACTGCATGGAAGGCAAGCAAGCATCCTAACCTGCTGCACCATCTTCCCACTCCCTCAAGACCTCTTTATTGCAATAAGAACCACAGGGTTAACCCTGGAACCACTGAGGTTTAGCTGCGAGTGCCCACTTGGCTGTAGGACAGCTGGAGGAGGTCCTCCCCAGGACAGAGCCGGGAAGCGTTACACAGATGCGTTTTCCCGCATTGTGATTGGAACTCACACCTTCTCTTCCCTAACTGCATGAATGCTTGGGGTCAGGCACCAAATGTGAACCACCCAATTTTCCCGAAAAGCTTCTTGTTCATCTGTAGGCGGGTGGGAGCAGTTCAAGGCATGTATGGGCGCTGGCCTGCTCCAGAGTGTGGATGCTTTTGTCCTGCCCACCGAGCAGCCGAGCAGCCGTCGTTCTAACACACCATACTCTTGTTTCTTCCCTTTGCATCTCAAAGGATTTAAAGTAGTAGAAAAGTGAAAATTATGCCAGTGTGTTTGCTGGGTCTGTAGCGCACAGGTCTGACTCCAGCTATGATGCATTTGGCTCCCCGCAATGCAGATAAGCCAGGAGGAGTTAACACTAACTGCAAAGACCTGCTTTATTTTGGCCACACCCATCTCAGATCGAGACCTCTCCCACAGAAAATAGGGTAAGAATGGGGGAAAACCTGGCTCTCCGTCCATAAAACAGGTAGCTCTGCGGGGCAGACAAACGCCCCACCCAGCCACACAGGAACGCTCACAGAGCCTACAACTCCCGGCGTGTAGCGCGCGCACACGCAGCCTCGCGGCCGCAGAGAAACTCGAGCGGCGTCCGGGATGCATCCTAGGAGTTGTAGTCCCGAACTGGCGCGGCCTCTGAGCCAATGAAAACTTAGAGATTGTTGAGTGAGAGGCCGACACACCAATTGATACGCTCTGTGGGTGGGGCGGGACTTCCTGTAGCGAAGTTCTGGAGAGCGACTGCGCGAGGACGGGCTCTTCCTTTTGCGGGTGGCGGCGAGAGCGGAGTGGTCGCCATGAAGGCATCGGGCACGGTCAGGCGAGCGCAGCGCACAGCGGGGCCGGAGCCGGGGTTCGGGGCGCGGCGGGCGCACGCGGGGCGCCGGGAGTGCTGGGGGCCCGAGAGCGGGGCGCGTTCCGGGCCGGAGGGCGCGGGGGCTGCGCGGGACTGTGCGGCCAACATGGCGGCCGCCGCGTGGGGAGGCCGGGTGGCGCGCTGGGAAGCGGTGTCGGTGGCAGGTGAGGGGCGCGGGGTCTGGCTGGGATCCGTCCGGGTACTTGGTGTCGGCCCTGCCTCACTCCTGCCCCTTCCCACCGCAGCTGCGAGAGTATAAGGTGGTGGGACGTTGTCTGCCCACCCCCAAATGCCACACGCCGCCCCTGTACCGCATGCGCATCTTCGCCCCCAATCACGTGGTGGCCAAGTCCCGCTTCTGGTACTTCGTGTCACAGTTGAAGAAGATGAAGAAATCGTCGGGCGAGATCGTCTACTGCGGCCAGGTAGAGTGGGGCAGCTGCGCCCTGCGTGGGGGTGCGCCCTGGCCCCAGCAGCCCCTCAGCCCGCTCTCCTGCAGGTGTTCGAGAAGTCGCCCCTGCGAGTGAAGAACTTTGGTATCTGGCTGCGTTATGATTCCCGCAGTGGCACTCACAACATGTACCGGGAGTACCGTGATCTCACCACGGCCGGCGCCGTCACCCAGTGCTGTGCGTGGGGCACCCAGGGCAAGGGGGCAGGGAACACCCAACGGGAACCAGGCCGGCGAGCACCCAAACCCAAGAGCTGCTGCTTCTTGTAGCCGCAGCTTAAACAGCGGTGCCGACAGCAAGTGCATCTCGTCGCCTTTGGGGGGCTGGGTGGTGCCCCTCAGAGTGAATTTGGAGGTTCTACACGGCTGGTGTGTGTGGAGGCGGGGAATAGCGCAGGGGTTGAAGGGGATCATCAGCCTGGATTGTCTTCGCAGACCGTGACATGGGTGCCCGTCACCGCGCCCGCGCCCACTCCATCCAGATCATGAAGGTGGAGGAAATCCCGGCCAGCAAGTGCCGCCGGCCCGCAGTCAAGCAGTTCCATGTGAGTGTCCTACCAGACATGGGGGCGGGGGACGGGGGCTCCACGACCAGCCTGACCCTGCCCTTCCTCCCTGCAGGACTCCAAGATCAAGTTCCCGCTGCCCCACCGGGTTCTGAGGCGCCAGCACAAGCCCCGCTTCACCACCAAGAGGCCCAACACCTTCTTCTGAGTCGGGAGCTCCAATAAACTCCTCGGCATCCAGGGCGCATCTGGTTCTTGGGGGGCTCAAAAGGGTGTGGCCAGGAGGAGTCTGCCTGGGGGTTGGTGGGTGCTGCCCCCTAGTCTGTTGTCCCATTGGGGTGGGAACAGCAACGAGCAGCCCCACCTGTGGCACAGCCTCTTCTGGGCTCCACACCAGAGCCCAGTGTTCGGTTTTGCTGACTGCTCTCTGCTCTCCTGTTTGCCCTGCTCAGCCCACACTTGTTTCTCAGGGTGTGTGTTACCCCCCACTAAAGGAAGCACTGGAATAGCAGGGTACTATGAGGAAGAAGCTCCAGTTCCCAAAGGCCAATATTTGAGTTCCCTGAACTCCAGAGCCTGAGTTCCCTGGAAGGTGGGGTCAGTGTTGGCGCACATCCCCCAACCACACCTAATTCTGGAGCACCCGTTCCTGCAGTCTGGGGATTAGGGGTCCATCTTGGTGGGGCCTGTTCCATGAGTGAAATCTTGGTTGCCTGCTGTGTGGCCCTCCTGGGGTGGGGGGGTGGGTCGGGCCTGCGTGAGGATCTTCACTCCTGAATGAGTAGGGTCAGCTGGACAGTCAACTGAGCAATAGGACAGCAGCCAACCCCTGTCGGGATATCTGCTAAGTTCCCCCATCCCCTGCCCACATTGAATACTGCTGGGTGTGCCCCAGAATCCCTGAAACACATCGGTCACTCAGGGATAGCCCATGGGGGCTGCAGGCCGCATAGCCCTCCTGTCCTGTGTCTGCACCATTCAGGTGGTTGGCATAATCCAGGGGCCAGGCTGTGCCTCATCAGGGGGTCCAATTAACACTGGACCGTTCCTGCAACTGCTTTCCACCGTGACCCTCCTGTTTGGGTTCTCCTTGGGTGGGCCCCTGAGCTCCCTGTCAGAGTTCCTAGCTGTGGGCACCTGCCCCCACAGGGCGCACAGAGGGGCCATTGGAGCGTCCTGTAGCCCACCCACCCCCAGTTACACGTATGAGAAGGCCCAGGGAGTGCCAGCCTTCAGGACTGAACCCTCAGCAGCCTTATGAGTTGGGTTGTGCCCTCCGCAGGGCCCTGGGAAGATTGTGGACTCGAGATGCTCCACTTGTATCCTATGGGACTGGCTAAGGGCTTTCAGCCTCTGCAGTTTCCTGGCAGGAAGGCAGGGGGCCAGCCAGCCTGCTCCCATCCCCTGCTGACACCCATGAAGCCTTGCCTAACCAGTCCAGGGTGTAAAGGGTGCGGGTCCTGCCCGCCCCGGGGCGGGGCTGCGGCGTTGCGACCCGGGAGGGCACCCCATAAATGCGTCGTTGTCCGCAGGGGCCTCAGCAGCCGGCACTGGTGAGGGCCTGACCTCGGGCAGACGCAGACTGTGCCGGGAGGATACCAAACTCACTGCGTCCTGCAGGGCCCATGGCCACCGTCGAGTCAGGGCCGCCGGCCACTTTTGGAGCATGGGACTACGGGGTCTTCGCACTTATGCTGCTGGTGTCCACGGGCATCGGGCTGGGCGTCGGGCTGGCGCGCGGCGGGCAGCAGAGCGCCGACGACTTCTTCACGGGCGGCCGCCGCCTAACGGCCGTGCCTGTGGGCCTATCACTGGCCGCAAGCTTCATGTCGGCCGTGCAAGTGCTGGGCGTGCCCGCTGAGGCCTCGCGCTTCGGACTCAAGTTCTTGTGGATGTGCCTGGGCCAGCTGCTCAGCTCGCTGCTCTCCGCCACCCTCTTCCTGCCCGTCTTCTATCGCCTGCGGCTGACCAGCACATACGAGGTGGGACTGCGGGGTTCTGGGAAGTGGCCGGGGCAGTGGGGTGAGGGGCAGGAAGAAGGAAGAGGCACCGCCCGAGAAGTGCGCCCGGCCGGGCCAAGCTAGATCTGGAGTGCCCTCCTCTCACCTGAGCACAGACCCCTGAGCTCCGCGGGAAGCCGGGGGACGCAGGACGCAGGGTTTGAACCCCGATGGGCGCCCGCTGCCTCTGCAGGGATCTTGCCTCCAGGGCAAATGACAGAGTGGCCTGTGGACAGTAGGCGGCCAGACCGTTGGCCACGGACGCTGCGGGGCCCGGGGGATGCACAGCCGACAATGGCCTCCTGCACACGGCGTGTCCCCGCGGCCAAGACGGTCTAGGCTGGGCAGAAGCCTAAGTGTCGGCGAAGGACTGAGGGGTGGGAGGGGTCCAGGTGACACCGGGCCGGGCTCTTCTTTTTAGTACCTGGAGCTGCGCTTCAGCCGCACGGTGCGGCTCTGCGGAACCGCGCAGTACTTGGTGGCCACAGTGAGTAGCCGGGCCCCGCCCCAGCCCGCGGGCCCCGCCCATCGGCTCTGTCCCCGCCCCAAGCCGCATTTGCCCCGCCCTTCTTGAGCCCGCCCCATTCCGAATGGCTCCGCCTACACACATGGCTTCACCTATCGCTAGCCCTACACTTGTGATTGGCCCGGTTCCATTAGGCCTGCCCACAGCCCACAGGTCCCCGCCCCTCCGCAGAATTGTTCCCACTCTGGGCCCGCCCCTCACTCCGCTCCCCGCCCTCTGCCTGCAGGTGCTCTACACTGGCATCGTGATCTATGCGCCCGCCCTCATCCTGAACCAGGGTGAGACTGAAAGCCCGGGAGGGGGCCCGGGGGGCGCAGATTTGGTAGCACCTGAGAGGGGTCAGAGCTGACCCCCAGGACCCCCAGGACCCTGGGGCATCTTTTACATCACCCTGTACAATTGGTGAGGGGTGTCTTTGCAGTAACCGGCTTGGACATCTGGGCATCCCTTCTGTCCACCGGAGCCATCTGCACCTTTTATACGACTGTGGTGAGTGACTCCCTCCAAGCAGTCCCTGTGGGGAATTCCAGGTCCTTGGTGAGGTTCCTCTGGGGCTGGTGCTTCTGAGGAGGCCTGTGCCCCAACCGTTTCTCCCTCTCTTCACCCCTGTGATAAAAGGTGATTTAAAAAGTCTTCTTGCTGGGAGCCTGGGGAACTGTAGCTTCAGGATCCAGGCTGGATCAGGAACTGCACTTTGGGGTCAGCCCTAGGTGTCTCCCACTTCTGACTTCTAGACCCACAGAAAGGGAACCAGCTGGCCAGTCTTCCACAGCAGTGCTGATCGGCCTGCCTCCTCCTACTTAGGATGAATTATGGATGCGATGCTCTGGCAGGCTGTTCTTGTGATGGGGTGAGGCCAACCTCACCTACGAGAGGAGAAGGGTCAAGGTGGGGCTGGGTGGAAACAGCAAGCGCAGTTGCTGTGACAGGCCCCTCTGAGCAGCTGCATGGCCGGGAGCTGGGCCAGCCGCCACCAGGGGAGGTGCAGTTTTTCAGTTTTCCTTTGGGGAGCTCCCAAGTAGTTTTCAGCGGGCCTGCCCCCACCCGTGACACTTGGCAGAGCCCTGGAGCTTGAAGGTTCAGGTGTGGGCCATGGGAGTCACTCCAAGTCACACTGGGACACCAGGAATCAAACCCAGTGCCTAGCACACACCAGGTCTTCAAGCAGACTGCCCCACCTCTGGCAGGGATGGTCATAAACCCCGTTTTCAGGTGGAGATACGTGGGGCTGCTGGGGACCTCTGTCCTGGATGCTGCCCGACTCCTCTCTCTCCACACACCCGCAGGGAGGCATGAAGGCGGTGGTCTGGACGGACGTCTTCCAGGTGGTGGTGATGCTGGCTGGCTTCTGGGCCATCCTAATCCGGGGGACCATGCTCGGGGGAGGTCCTGCACAAGTGCTGGAGCTTATCCAGAACCACTCACGGATCAACATGCTGGAGTGAGGAAGTGGGGGGTAGGGGCACTGCCAGGGAACCTGTGTGGGAGATGCACCGGGCCTCCGGGCCTGACCTCATAGAGCCTGCAGCTTCTTTACCTGCTCATCTGTCATTGGACGTGGGCTGTCTCCAGATCTTGGCTCTTGTAAATAGTGCTGCAACGAACACAGCATTTTTGTGTTCTCAGGGTAGATGCCAAGGAGTGGAATTTCTGGATCATATGTTAATTGGTGGATTTGTAGCCTTGCAAATTCCTATTCACCCTTCAAAACCTACTCCAAATGTCCCCCAAGAAGTCTTTATGAGGAGTTTCCAGAACAGCACACATAGCTGACTTGCCCTGCCCCCACCCAGCTTTGACCTGGACCCCCGGAGCCGCTACACCTTCTGGACCTTCCTGGTGGGGGGCACGCTGGTGTGGCTGTCCATGTACGGGGTGAACCAGGCACAGGTGCAGCGTTATGTGGCCTGCCGCTCGGAGTCGCAGGCCAAGCTGTGAGTGTGGGGGGAGGGGTGAGTCTGGGATGGGCCCTGAGCTGTGCAGGGCTGAGGTGACCCTGCCCCCCTCAGGGCTCTGCTCATCAACCAGCTAGGCCTGTTTGTGATAGTGTTCAGCGCGGCCAGCTGCGGGATGGTCATGTTCGCCTTCTATGCCAGCTGTGACCCTCTCCGCACCGGGCGCATCTCTGCCCCCGACCAGGTGAGGCCCAGCCCGCCGCTGAGGGGCCTCATGGTACAGGCTGGGGCTCGCCAGTGTGGAGACTGGGGGTGACGAAGGGGGGCCAGACCCCTCATGATCGCTGCTGCTGTGGCCAAGTCAGAGCCACAAAGGCCAGGCCAGGTTGACAGACACTTAGGGAGGAGGTGGGGGGGCCCCTCAGTTGTGCTGCTCTGGGTGCTGGCCAGACGTCTTCCAGGTGGTGGTGATGCTGGCTGGCTTCTGGGCAATCCTAATCTGGGGGACAGATAGCAGGGTGGTGGGATGGTGTTCTAGGGCTATGCCCTCTTCACTTACACACATACATGTACACATGCATACGCAAACCCTTATACACATACACCCATGTACACATATGCATATATGCATGCACACAGACACATGCACACAACCATGCTCATGCTCTGCCCTATGCTCGCAGAGACTTGCACACTCACACTCATGCTCACACACATCCTGCCTGGGTCATCTGCCTGCTTGCAGCTCCCACCTGGGCCCCCCTTCTCCCGCCATCCCCTTCCTGTGCCATACCCCGGATGGCTGAGTGAGCGACCCTGACCTCTGTCCTCACCCATGCGAGAGAGGCAGCCCGGGACCCCATCTTGCCAGGAACTCTATATTGTGCCATCAGGAGCATCCTGAGTGCACTGTGGTGCCCTAGGCACTGGAACGAGCAGCGGCGGGGGCTTTCTGAGTCTAACACCCTCCCTACCCCCCCAGTACATGCCCATGCTGGTGCTGGACATCTTCCGGGAGCTGCCCGGAGTCCCCGGACTCTTTCTGGCCTGCGCCTACAGCGGCACGCTCAGGTGAGCCCCATCCGTGCCCCGCCCTGAGCTTCCTGGTCGCTGGCCCCTCCACAGGTGACCCTGGGGTTTCCGCAGAGACTGGCCAGAGAAAGGAGCCTACAGGCCCCCAGGGCCCCCAGTGCTGCCCTCCCAACCTCCTGCTGGGCTTTTCACACCCCGTAATTCTGCCTTGGACGAGGTCACGCGGAGCTGAGGGGGTCCTGGCAGGTCCCCGTGGGAAAAGGGGGGGGAGATGGGATTCCCCAGTACCTGCTTGCCCCCAGCACGGCGTCCACCAGCATCAACGCGATGGCGGCTGTCACCCTGGAAGATCTGCTCAAGCCGCGCCTGCGCAGCCTGGGGCCCCGCCGGCTGGTGCTGGTGTCCAAGGCGCTGTGTGAGTGCGGGTCTGGGGACGCGGGGGGACCCCACGTGGGGCCCCGCTGGCTGGTGCTGGTGTCCAAGGCGCTGTGTGAGCCCAGGTCTGGGAACACGGAGGCTCCCCCGCTGACGGTGCCCTGCCCCCCGCAGCGTTCATCTATGGCTCCGCCTGCCTCACCGTGGCTGCCCTGTCCTCGCTGCTGGGGGGCGGCGTCCTCCAGGTAAGCGCGAAGCGGGAGTCCCCCAGAGCCCGACCCTGCCCACAGTTGAGGTTCCCCAGCCCCAGGGCATCGCTGACTGGCAGGTGGCAGCGGAGTCAGCGCGCCATCAGCATTGTGGCCCGGCAAAGGAGCCCCGTACCCTGTAGGGAAACTGAGACACAGAGCTGGATAAGGGCGCAGCGAGTGGGGGGTGAGGCGGGGGAACAACTCGAAAGGCTGCAGCACAGGTAAGATTTGATGCTGGCATCCCGTGAGAGCCCCACCCCCACTATAAATAAAAAGGCCTTCTTAGGATTTGCTTTCCTGAGGCTGCTGAACCCTCAACCCCCCAGGGCTCCTTCACGGTCATGGGTGTCATCAGCGGCCCCCTGCTTGGGGCCTTCATCCTGGGCATCTTCCTCCCAGCCTGCAACTCCCGGGTGAGCTCCTGCAAATTCTGGGGTCGGGTTGGAATGTCGGAAGGGTGTGTTGGGGGGGCGTGTGCACAGGGACTGGGATATTTGGGCTGGCATTGTGAGTGGGGTGTTCGGGGGCGTGGCCTACGCGTGGCGGGCGGGGCATGCACAGGGGTGGGGCTTGTTTGGGATGGGGTCTGTGTAGGGGTGGGGTCTTGAGGGCGGGGTCTTGTGGGGAGGGCCTCCATAGGGCAGGGCACATGCTGGGGCGGGGCTTATTCAGGGTGTGGCTCTGTGCGGGGACGGGGCGTTTGGGGCGGGCCTGGTGGGCGGGGCTCCATAGGGCAGGGCGCATACTGGAATGGGGCTTGTTCTGGGCGTGGTCTATGCGGGGCGGGGCCTCATAGGGCAATGCACATGCTGGGGCGAGTGTGTCCAGGGGTCAGACGCTGCTGACATTACTGCCGGGTCCCAGGGCGTGCTCTCTGGTCTGGCAGCGGGCTTGGCACTATCACTGTGGGTGGCTGTGGGCGCCACCCTGTACCCACCCAGCCCACAGTCCATGGGGGAGTTGTCGACCTCGGCCGCCGGCTGCGCCCAGCTCCTGGCCAACGCCTCCCACCTGGACCTTCAGGGCACCACTAACGCCTCCAGTGAGGGCCACAGGTGAGCCCAGTGGGCACGTGAAAGGGCACAGGGGCAGAAGGTCCTTTGGGCACCTTCCAGCGTGTCCTCCCCAAGTCCTGTGGTACTTCAGTGTCCTCCCCAAGTCCTTCAGTGTCCTCCCCAAGTCCTGTGGTACTTTGTGGCCATATCTGCCTAGATGCAGTCACCTGGCTGTAGCTGCACACTATCCCCACATTGAGCCAGTGCTTCCTCATATCACCATCCTGTCCTTTGGGAAGCCAGAAGGTCTCTTGTGCTTTATTTAAAGACCCAGGAGCCTGGGGGGGGGGGCTCACCCCAGTTCCTCTGCCTCCCTGTGAACTAGGGCATTTCTCCCCTTGGGTATCTGCTCCTTTTCTTCATATCTGCTGCCAGCGAGGTTCGACCTTTGCTGAGGGGTTCACTGTCCCCACCCATCCTGATCCTGAGGGCCATCTCTCTGTCCCAGTGACTGTGTCCCTCCCACCCTCAGTGTGTGTTTATTTTTTGGCTTTTGGGTCACACCCAGCGATGCTCAGGGGTTACTCCTGGCTCTGCACTCAGGAATTACTCCTGGCAGTGCTCAGGGAACCATATGGGATGCTGGGGGAATCAAACCCAGGTCGGCTGCATGCAAGGCAAATGCCCTTCCCGCTATACTATTGCTCTGCCCTGTGCTCCCCACCCCGTGTGAGTATGGATGAGACTTTTTTCTCTCTCCTGCCCACGCGTGTGCTATCACTGATAAGGCCCAGGGAACTGCCCAAGATTTTCCTCTCAGGTTTCATTTAATTTGGTCCAGGACAGGACGGTGACAGGGAGCCAGGAGGGGGATGCAGGAACACGGGAGCTGCCCTGAGCAGTGTTTTAGTGGCACTCCCTGGGGCTGTGCACTAGGGTGGATGAGAGGTCAGGAGGGAGGGGTATTGACTGCTGCATGCACCTCACTGTTTCACAGGGGACCTGGGAGCTGGGCGAGGCAGCGCGGGGCAGGAGGTGTATGCATTGAGGGGTGGCTTGGGGATAGCCTCCTAACTCTCCCCCCCTGTGTCCTCAGTGGGGACACTGGCCTGCCAGCTTTGGCCAACAGTTTGTATGCCATCTCCTATCTCTACTATGGCGCCCTGGGCACGCTGGTCACGGTGCTGTGTGGTGCCCTCATCAGCTGCCTGATGGGTAAGAAGGAGCTACTGGCAAACTGGGAGGGGTTCAGGGAGGATGGCCCCGTGGGGTCACCCAGAACCTTGCAGAGCTGGTTCTCATGGCTCCCTGCCCCTTGGTGGAAGGGATGGGTGGGGACCAGGAACAGGGAACCAGCATGGAGCTGTCCCTGGTGCTGAAACGGCTGCTGCGGAGGCCGCTGGCCTGCTCAAAGCCCCGCATCTCCCTGCACCCCCAGGTCCCACCAAGCGTGCTTCCGTGGGTCCCGGGCTGCTGTGGTGGGATCTGGGCAGGCAGGTGGCGCCCATGGCAGGGCGGGAAGAAGCCGCTGTGCTGAATGATGGCGCTTTGGTGAAGGTGCGAACCCGGGCCGGTGAGGGCTGGGATGTGGCTGGTTGGGTGGGCGTCTGGGAAAGCGACTCTGGGCAGGGCTATACAGCGGGGTCCTGTCTTCCCAAGCCCTCATTTCATTGTTTCTGATTTTGCAATTCCAGTCTGTGACCAGGCGTCAAGTGTTTGATGCAAACCTAAGAGCGCTTCATCCCCGAGGCTTGGAGGACGTGCTTGGGTGGGAGGTCCCCCGCATCCTCAGCCTGCAAAGGGTCCAGCTATGGGGGCGTGCAGGAAAGGGGATGCGGGCTAAAACGAGGATTCCACTGGTATCTCCTGCTTCCCCGCCAGGGCATGGAGACACTGACCCCGGAAACCAAGAATCCTCCGGAGCTCCTGCCCACCGAGGACCGTCCACTCTTCCAGGGGGCAGATGGAGCCAGTGCCAGGGCCCCAGTCCGGGACCTGCGCGAGACGGACCTCTGAATGTGGGCGAAACTCGGAATGGCCAATCCCAGGCCAGCGCTCGAGGGCTCAGGTTCTGATTGGCTGGAACGCACTTCTATGCAGATGAGCTGGGCGTGGGAGAGTCCAACCCCAGCTGACTTTTCCATTATCTATTATGATGCAGAAAAGGCCCCTTCCAGGGACAGGGAAACTGAGGCCGGAGAGGGGCAGCTATTTGGTCAAGGTACTTATGAAGTAGACTCACCTAGGAGTCATGAGTTAGAGGTCACTGGGGGCAGGAATGAAAATTAAGGATTCAGGTTCCCGGGCCAGCACAGCAAGGCACCGATGAGGTGAGCCTGGGTGGACGTTGAGGGCCAGTCACTAGCGTAGCCCAGCTCAGCCCAGAGGCGCATTCTCTACAAAGTCACAGCCGGCTCCGCACACTGTCAATGGACATGGCTTCTGCGGAGCTCCTGTCTCATAACCTGGGTGTCCCTCTCCTGAACCGGCTGCCCAACCCCCACCTCTTTCCACACCCGTCCTGGCCCATCCCGAACCCCCAAATAAAGAAGCCAGAGCTACTTGCTGGGCCAGTCAGTGTGGTGGGCTGCGGCAGCGGACGAGGACCAGACTCCCCTCTACAGAATTTCTGGGGGTACTTTGGAGCTAGAGAACGTTCTGCAGGTAGGTCAGGACCAGGGGTGGACATCTCTTAGACAAACATCCTTGAATTCCAGCAAGGACGTGGGCGCCAGGGGCGGTTGCCCCAGAAGGTCTGACTAGAGGGTGGGTCCAAAGCGCTCTTCAGAGCCTGGTGCTCCTGCGTGCTTCTCCTCTCATCTGCACTACATTTGCTGATGATTTAACCTAACCGCTGAACCCCCACCGCCAATCCACCCCCAGAATTGCCAGAGGGTCCCCAGGATATGTCGGCATGCGTGCACACAGTCCTCTCAGTGACCCAACCCACACCTCCTTCCTGGGGCACTCCCCCTTAACCCCCCTTATTGACAGAGCTGAGAACAGTTCACAGTGCCCGGTCACCCTTGGCCTCCAGGCCTCTCTCCAGCTCCCCTGCTGCTCTTGGCATCCACAGTTGTGTCCAGAGAACGCCCCCCCCATTCTTGTTAGTTCTGGATGGGCAGTTGGGTCACCAGAGAGGGCCGGAGGCGGGGCTGGGCAGGAAGCTGTGAGTTTGTGCGGTCAGCACCCCAGCTGCTCCTCCACGCTTGCTCTCCACCAGCTGCAGGCTTGACTGGCTCCAGGCACGGCATGGGAGTGGGGGCAGGAGGAGGGCTCTGCTGGTTGCAGATGGAGTGCCCCCTAAGCCACATCCCTGTGCTGCTCAGCTCTGTCCTGCAGACTCATGAAATTACTTCATCTGAGTGTGGACTGGAGCCTGGGGCCTCAAGCCTGCCAGACAAGCGCCAGTACTGAGCTGCTTGTCCCGGTGGCTGACCCTCTCTGGGCACCTCCTCACTCTCTGCCTGTCCAAACTGGCTCATGGGTGCCTCAAAGCACAGATCAAACTTAGGGTTACCCCAGCAATAGAACCTTGCATCACACAAAATGTCAAGAGGGACTGGAGCCTGAGTATAGGGGGGAGGGCGCTGGCCTTGCACAGGGCTGACCCAGGTTCAATTCCCAGCATCCCATAGGGTCCCTCGAGCTCCACCAGGAATGACCCCTGAGCACTGCCAGGTGCTGCCTCAAAATTAAAAAACCCAGAAGATTAACATTGAATCCCATTATCTGAACTACATGGAGGCGTATTTATTTTCCTTCACAAATCAATCAATTGTGGCTGGAGTGATAACACAGCGGGTAGGGTGTTTGCCTTGCACACGGCTGACCCGGGTTCAATCCCAGCATCCCATATGGTCCCCCGAGCACTGCCAGGAGTAATTCCTGAGTGCAGAGCCAGGAGTAACCCCTGAGCATCACTGGATGTGACCCAAAAAGCAAAAAAAAAAAAAAAAAATCAATCAGTCATGTGATCGTGTGCTTTCCACATCTTATTTATTTTTTAAAATTTTTTTCACTGAAAAAAAATTACACAGGAGCCAGAAAGACAGTACAGTGGGGAGGATGTGGCCAACCTGAGTTCCCATCTGGTACCCTGAGCACTGTCAGGAATGATTCCTGAGTGTAGAGCCAGGAATGACCCCTGAGCATTGCCAAGTGTGCCCCTTCATAAATAAAGAGGACAAATAAAAAAAACACCCACACAGGGGCCGGAGCGATAGCACAGCGGGTAGGGCGTTTGCCTTGCACGCGGCCGACCCGGGTTCGATCCCCGGCATCCCATATGGTCCCCCAAGCACCGCCAGGAGTAATTCCTGAGTGCAAAGCCAGGAGTAACCCCTGAGCATCGCTGGGTGTGACCCAAAAAGAAAAAAAAAAAACACCCACACAATACTAAGTTTAAAGATTATTCTGGGGGCTGGAGTGATAGCACAGTGGGTAGGGCATTTGCCTTGCATGAGGCCGACCTGGGTTTGATTCCCAGCATCCCATATGGTTCCCTGAGCACCACCAGGGGTAATTCCTGAGTGCATGAGCCAGGAGTGATCCCTGTGCATCGCCAGGTGTGACCCAAAAAGAAAAAAAAAGATTATTCTGGAAGGTTTGCTTCAAGACTCCACAGACCCTGCACAGCACATCTGATGGACAGAATAAAATAATAAACAGAAACAAAACAAAGCAGTCTGACTGGGGAGAGGTCAAAGGACTGAGTGCAACTTTGCAAATGGAGGCTGATTCAGTGCCAGGCACCCCAGACAGAACCATGAACCCCATCCTGGCCCCATCCCACGGGGAGATGTGCTGGACAGGCGTGGACTCCTGGGGTTTGACAGGTGCCAGATGCGTCTCCAGCCCCCAGGACTGACCCGTCGCTCACACACCCCGTGCAGTCAGCGGCTGTTTCCCATGCTGAGGTGGGGGCAGAATGGCGAGGTAGAGTGGGGCAATCGCTTGTCTCCGGACAGACCCGGTAGGGGCAGCTCCCTGCCACTCCCAGGGGCCCAGCCCCGGGGCCCTGTTTGATATGGAGAAAGGGGCATCTGATCAGCATATTTCAGGGCAAGTGTGCCCTGATTTCCAGGAAGGGTCAGTGCCAGGGCCCGGCTACTCCTCAGGTGGGTCCCCGGCCTCTGAAGAGGGCAGGAGTGGGGTCTGCTCTGGAAATCTCTGCTCAAACATTTGTTTTCCAGCCTCTGCGGGGGCCCCTGTACTTTAGCCTGGCTCTGAGGAAGCAGCTCTGCGGGGCAGGGGGCAGGGCCAGGGCCACGGGTTGGTGGGGGGCCATAGAGCATCCTGGACTAGGCCCCATGGACACAGGGTCCCCAATTTCCAATCGACAGGGTGAGCCCCCAATCCCAGAGGACCCCAAACCCTGGCCTGAGCAGGAGGACAGACACACAGTCCCCCAATATGGAGCCCTGGAGACAAGAGTCCAGAATGACCCTGGGGGAGAGGGTCAGGCTGGGGGTTGCCATGTGTCCTGGGGGTGGGGACAGCCAGGGAGGTGGAGGCTCACAGGCCTTCTGAGGTGCCTGGTGCTCTCACCCGGCTCTGGAGGCGGGATCTGTGACGCACTTTCTATCGGAGGGAGTTCGTTGGGGACTCCAGGTAGAGCTCAGGCAAACTTCCTAACTCTGTGCTCCAAGATTACTCCTGCCTCTGTGCTCGGGGCTGACTCCCAGATTTGTGCTCAGAGATCACCCTGGCAGGACTCAAGGATTAAAGCTGTGCTGACCACATGCAAGGCTGCCCTCCCACTGTGCTGTACCCCAGCCCCCTAGCTCCAGCTGCACGGCCTGATCCCAGTCTGAGGAACAGAACCAGCATCTGTATTCCAGAGCGCTGGAGCTGGAGGTACTGGTGGGTACTGGGGTTAGGGGAGGACTTTGCTCTCTCCCTCTGACCAACCCAGTGCATGGTCTGGGGCCATGCCTGGCCACGCCAGCTGCCTGGGGCACCACTCTGTGGCAGCCCCTTTAGTCTCAGCCGGGGCAGAGGAGTCCAGGCCGGTTATGGGGTTGGGGCTTCCTGGAGTCAAGTAGCCCAAAGGGAGCTGTGGCTGGGACCTGGCGGGAGGCCAGGCAGGAAGTGGGGCGCATCCCTGGGTGCCTTGATCTTTATCTCAGGGCCAGGAATGAGGTGTGAGCCAGAGGCACTGCTCCAACCCCGCCTCTTGTTTGCTCAGACAAGGGGCGAGAACCACCCTCTGCTGCTCTTTTCCTTTTCTCTCTCAGTTTAGGGGCCACACCTGCAGGTGCTCAGGGCTGACTCCTGACTGTTCTCAGGGACCCTCCTGGCGGGGCTTGGCGGGTCCCTCGAGGGTGCGGGGGACTGAACCTGAGGTGGGTGTGTGTGAGACCAGTGCCGTAACCTGTGCTCTTTCTCTGGTTCTGGCTTCCATTCTGATCTTTTGCTTGTGTTCTCTCCTCTGCCATCCACATGGACAGACAGACGGCCGGCCAGCAGACAGATGGTCAGACAGCCAACAGACAGATGAACAGCCAGCAGACAGAGAGACAGACAACAGATGGACAGCCAGTAGACAGACAATCAGACAGCCAGGCAGCTGACAGCCAGATCAACAGGCAAAAGGTCAAATAGTCGAGAGCTGGTTAGGCAGCCGACATACAGATGGTCAGACAACCGACAGACAGATGGTCAGACAACCGACAGACGGTCAGACAGCCGACAGACAGCCAAGCAGACCTAGAGAGGTGATGGTTAGGACAGTGGCAAGGCAGCAGGCAGGTGTTTGCCTTGCACACAACCAACCTGGGTTCCATCCTCTCATCCAACATGGCCAAGGTATGAGCATCACCATGTGTGGCCCCCACCAAATGAAAAACATGAGGTTTGGGGGCTTCAGTGAGAACCCCAGAGTAACCGGACCCAGACCCAGTGGATCATCCAGAGTCCGATTTGCACCTGCACAGGGCAGATGAGGGTAACGGCGGGGGTGGCTTCGTGGATGGGCTCCTTCTGGCAGGGGTCAGCAGAGAGGCCAGCATCAGAGCTTCTGTCAACAGAGACCACAGGGGGCCCTGCCCTGGGGTGGCTGAAACCTGGTTTCTCTGCCCCTGCAGCTTATTTTTTCAAGACCTGGCCCTGGTCCCAGGGAAGATTAACCCTGTGCTGCCTAGGACTCTTCCACCAATGTACTCTTCCAAGCATGTACCCCCCAAAATAGGGATAGGGACCCCCGCTCCTCTTCCCAATGATGTCATGGCTGTGGCAGACTTGAGGCAAGGACAGAGGCAGGTGGGGGCATGTGCTGGCACTCAGATGAGAGATGGGGTGGGTGGGCCCTTCCTTAGGTGTCCAAGGGGTAGCTTACCAGGGACACCCTCTCTGCCAGGGGCCAATGGACCTGGGGCTGGGAGCAGGAAAGGGTCGTGCCAGCCACTGGCATACTGAGAGAGGGCTGGGGTGGGGGGCAGAGAGATGGTACTTGGGGAAGGCATTTGCCCTGACACAGTTTGATCCCTGGCACCACATAGGGTCCCCAGAGCCTCACCGGGGTGATCCCTAGGCACAAAGAGGAATGAGCCCTAAGCAGCTGAACACCTAACACTCTAAGGCTGAGCCTGCTGAGAAAACAAAGGAGCTGGACCACAGCCCACAGGTGGTGTGGGGGCCAGGGAAGCAGGTGACAGCCAGAGGCAGTGGAGTGCCTGGCAGCTTCCTCCTGCATGTGTCAGAACCCCCCTCCCCCACAGCGTGCTTCTCCAGGGCTCAGCAAAGGGTTGTTCTTCAGCATTTGGGGCCACCCCAGGTTGGCATTCCCCACCCCCATCTCCACACTCAGGGGCTCTTCTGGGGAAAGCCTGAAGGGTTCTCAAGTGTAGGAGGTGCTGCTGGGTTAATGATGCCGGGCGGCCCCTCCCGCAAACATTCCCACGCCTACAGGCACCTGCAGGGGCACGGACCTGGGGGATGTGGTGTGTGTGTGTATGGGGGGGGGGGGGCAGCTGCCCAGCGCCAGGGTCAGAGATGTGTCGCAGAGAACGGTTTGGTTGGAGAAAAGCATTCCAACATCCCCCAGAATGCCCAGTTTTTCACCGACTGGTCTGTGAGGAAACGTGCAGAATCTTACCTGTAAAACTAGCTGCGGTCCAAGTTGGCACACCTGCGTGTCTACGTGCGTCCGTGTGTGTGTGTGTTTGTTTGTTTCTCATGGCTACACCTGGCAGTGCTGGGGCTCCTGCATATGAAGCTCGCACCCCATCCCTCTGAGTCACCTCGCCGTTCGGGCAGACAGATTGGAGTTCACCTCGTCTTTGCAGCAGAGACGAGGAAAGGGGGGGCACGGGGGCCACGGAAGCACATGGGGGCGCCCCAAGGGCAGCCTGGCCCACATTAGGGAAGGAGGCGGCTCAGAAGTCGGGGGAGACCCCCAGGGCTTCATCTCCTTCGGCCACGTCTCACTTCTGACGGCCCCAAATATCAACCTTCAACTGAACCGAAGTGGCCAGGGGTCAGGAATGCGCTTCCCTGAGGAAGAACAGGAACTGTAACGCGGGGCGCGCAAGCCAGGCAGCCACAGGCACGCCTCGGAGACCCAGACAGGCCCTGTTTGTCTGAGTTTTCGGAGGAAACTGGGGGTGGAGGGGGTGTTCAGGGTCGGAGAGAACGCTCAGGGAAGAGATGTGCCTTTGGACTCTAGCTTGATGCACCCTGACAGGTGCGTTCGTGCCGGTTTGGGGCGGCTCCTTTCAGCCTCCCTCGGTCTGGCGCGAACGGGTTCGGGCAGCCGCGAGAGCCCGTGAGAAGCGGAGGCTGCCATCTTTCATTCGGGCAGTGGCCATAATGATAAAGGCGTCGCTCCTGCGGGTGGGTCCCAGCCCGCTCTTCCCGGTCCGCCTGTGTCTGGAGTGAAGTGTGAGGCGGGGTGTGTGTGTCAAGGGCTTAGAGAAGATGCGCTTGTGAAAGGGGAGGATCAAAGGCTGACGCGGTGAACTGGGACCGGAGTCGCGACCGCCATTGCCTCTACCAAAATGGCGCCCGGACGTCGTCGGCGCCCGCCAGCTCGGGCGTGGTGCGCAGGCGCGGCGTGACATCACGGAGGCGCGACCTGACCGGCGCCGGGGAAAGGAGGTAGGCTCGGTCGCGGCGCGGGCGGAGCCCGGGGGCAGGGGGCGGGGTGCGGGTGGACCCGGAGGGGGCCCCTGCCAGCGACCACCGTCCCGCGACGCTTGGAGGTGGGTTCTCGGAGATGAGGGCGCTTCCGGCTCCCGCGGGGGCTGCGCTCGTTTCCCAGAGCGGGAGGCCGACTCCCAGGGACGGCTTCCCATTAAGGACCCGCCCCTGTTCTGTGCAACCTCCAGGCTTGAGGGGCTGACCGAGCCGGGAGCGCCGCACCGACGTCCGGTTACATGCAGTGGGACTATGGGAAGGGTGGGGTGCAGGGAACCCGGGAGGACTACCGGGAGGAGGTGGCGTTCGCGCCTGCTTGACGCCAGTAGTCATGTGGGTCTCAGCCAGACCCCCTCCCCGGACCCCTGCGAGGAGTGGGGCGGCTGAGAACGGTCGACCCCCCCCCCCAAGGTGGGTGCCTCTCGCACCTTCCCGTCACCCCGCATGGGGCACAGCCCTCTCGGCTGAAGGCTCCGGGGACTCGGCTCATGGGCCTTTGCTTAGAGGTCGCTTCCGGGAAGCCCTTCTGGATACCTACCTCTCCTTGCGCCCAAGGGTTGCTGTCACTCATGCCCCGTCTCCTTTTGGGTTTCTGAGTGCCCATCCCCCGCCCACACAACTGGCGCTAGGTAGGTCTGATGAATGAGAGTCTGCCCTGAGCCACGTCTCAGGTCTGTGACCCTGCTTTCTCTGACTGGTTCCCCTGCCCCGTTTGCTCCCCGCCCACCGTGATGGAGCCACCCGGGCGTCCGTGGCAGTTACAGAGGCTCCCACAACCTGTGGGACCCGATTCCCACAGTCACCTGATTCCACACCCAGGCAGATCCGCCAGGGGTGGGGCGTCCACACCTCCACTGAGATTCCCAGCCCGAGCAGGCCTCTGGATGGGCGTGGGGATCCCTAGCAGTGGGGCGTGGAAGGGACGCTGGTGGGGTTTTCCTGGAAGGGTGAGCGCTGGGGTGGGGGTGCTTTGCCCCCCGCGGACTCCTGAGCACTGTTGCCACCCCCTCCAAAAAATCACATAAAAGAAGAAAGAAGCAGGTGCACAGCCCCTACTGCAGCCCGGCAGGGGTCCCATATTCGCTGCCCCCTCCCCCCCAGCCTGCTGAGGAATGCCCAAGAAGTTCCAGGGCGAGAACAGCAAGTCTGCGGCGGCGCGGGCGCGCAAGGCGGAGGCCAAGGCGGCGGCCGATGCAAGGAAGCAGCAGGAGCTGGAGGATGCGTACTGGAGGGACGAGGACAAGCACGTCATGAGGAAGGAGCAGCGCAAGGTGGGGACCCTGCCCCACTCCGGACAGCAGGGAGCCTGCCACAGCCGCAGACCTGGAGGTGGTGCTCACCAGCGCTGCGGCCCAGGATCATGGAGATGGGTCCCCTGCACTCCAGGGCGCAGTGGAGACCGTGGTGGCCACTACGCTGAAATACTCGGTCCAGCAGGGGGCAGCAGAGGCCGGTTCTGCAGCCTCTGGGGTCTCCCAGGCGCCCAGGCGGGCTGGTGCTCTTTGGCATCCTGAGGGGGCGGGCAGCTATGGGCATTGCAGAGAAGGGAACTGAGGCAACAGAAGGCGGCGAGCCCCAGCCCCACATCCGCCCTCTGACTTCTTGGGCCCCACAGAGGCTTATGGTGGGGAGCAGGGGTGCAGTGAGGCCAGCGCCTCCCTAAGGCCAGGTGACCAAGCAGCTGAGACTCAACACACCTCCAGGCTGAGGACCCTGCCCTTATACCCTGCAGAGAACTGCCTGGGCCCCCTTCCCTGTGAGTGGGTTTTTGGGGACTTGCCTTTTGGAGCTGGAATAGGGCTTAGCCACCCTTCCCAGGCCAGGAGATAGGGATTTGGGGACACTGAAAGTAACTGGGGGTGAGGGGCGTTGTAGGTGCAAAGGCCCTGGGGCAGCAGTGTGGGTAAGTGAGCTCCAGCACCTTTTCCTTAACTTCAGGAAGGTCTCCAGTACCCCTGAGGCTCCCTGAGGCTGGCTTTGCCCCCTGCGCTCCACCAGCCCACCCGCCTTAGGGCCTTAAGTGCCCTATTCCCCACCCCTGACTCCCCCAGCCCTTGCCACCGCCCCGCCTTCTGTGCAGTGCCCGGGGGTCTCCGGGGACTTGTCGGGTACCACCTAACCGCCTTGCTCCCGCCCCACAGGAGGAGAAGGAGAAGCGGCGCCTGGAGCAGCTAGAGCGTAAGAAGGAGACACAGCGGCTACTGCAGGAGGAAGACTCCAAGCTAAAGGGCGGCAAGAGCCCCCGTGGGGCTGCGCCCGCCAAGGTCACCCGCGCGCAGATCGAGGACACACTCCGCCGTGACCACCCACACAAGGACGGCCCCGATCCAGGTGAGCCCCCCATGGGGCAGTGGGTGAGGGGCAGCCCGGTGGGCTCTGTGCCAGCTCCGCCTCCTACTCCCCCATCCCCGACCGTCATGGTCCCCTCCCTGTCTCTGCCCACCCGCAGCAGAGAAAGCCAAGAGCCACTTGGAGGTGCCACTGCAGGAGAACTTGAACCGCCGCGTGCCGGAGGAGGGCAGCGTGGAGGCGCGCACTATTGAGGATGCCATCGCCGTGCTCAGGTGGGCGGGGCCTGGCCGTGGAGAGGCGGGGGCTTCACGGGGTGGGGGGGGACGGGGTGGAGTGGGGGGTGGCAGGGAGTCTTCGGCAGGTGTTGGGGGCGGGGCCTGAGCTGGGGAACTTGGAGGCCAGAGGCCGCGGGCAGCACTCCCCTGACTGCAGTGTTCACCCCCAGCGTGGCAGAAGAGGCTGACCGTCACCCTGAGCGCCGGATGCGCGCGGCCTTCACCGCCTTCGAGGAGGCGCAGCTGCCGCGGCTCAAGCAGGAGAATCCAAACATGCGCCTTTCGCAGCTGAAGCAGCTGCTGAAGAAGGAGTGGGCGCGGGCCCCTGAGAACCCACGGAACCAGCGGTCCGTGCCCTTCAACGCCCCCAAGTGAGCCCCCTGCCGGCTGACCCGCCCCGCATGGGTTCTCGAGCAAAACGGGCTGCGCCGCGTCCCAGGGAGCGAGGGGCCACTGTGGGCCGTGTGTCCTGTCTGAGCCCCCAGCTCCGAGTGACCCCCTCTTCGTGCGAGCGTAGAGCGGGCGGCTGAGTGCCCAATAAAGGCGGCCGGTGAGGCAGTGTTCTCTGCGCACGTCTGATTGGGCGGGTGAGGGGTAATGGTGACTGGGATGCTGTGAGGACCCTGTGCCACTATCAGAAAGGGGACCGCCCAGTGACTCTGATCCCCGGTCAGAGATGGGGAGCTTATGCCCCGACCAAGGAGCGCGCTGGGCTGCCCGTGGGGATGGAACTGGGGTCGCAGGCCATTCTCGAAGGCTCAGGCCAGGCCTAAGCGCTCCTCCTCAGGCCCGGGCGCACTCCTCGGCTAACCTACGGAGGACTGGCAGGAGGCTCCTGCACGGCTTCATGGAGTCTGGTGGCCGGGGAGCAGCGGTGGCGACCCGGGGGCGGGCGGGGGTGGAGGGCTGTGCGTGTGCGGGCCCGGGGCGCGGGGCGAGCGCAGCGGGAGCTCCGGGAAGCGGCTTCTGCAGTCGCGAGTCCCCGCGGGAACGTGGCACCGGCGTGCAGAGGAGTCCCGGGCCTCGCGCATGCGTGCAGGCAGCGGGGAATCCCCCCCCCCCGCCCCGCGAAGGAGGGGGCTCAGGGCGGGGGCGTGAGCCGGGATCCCGCGCGCTCCCGCCCACCCGTGCACGCGCAGGGCCTGGCCTGGGGGCGCGCACTGCACCTGCGGTGGTCGGGTGGGGGCTTTCACGCCCGCGGGTGCGGGGAAGCCGCGTGTAACGCGCCTGCGCTGCGGGGGCCGGGGAATCCTCGCACGCCGCAGTGCGCAGGGCCCGTGCTGGGGGCGGGGGCCCGGCCAGCCCGAGCGGGGTACGCGCGCGAAGGGGCGGGGGGCGGCAGCCGAGTGAGGTCTTCCCCGGGATCCCGCTCGCCCAGCCCGGGCTGTCGCCGTGGCAACCGGGCGCGGGGGCGGCGGCCACAGAAAGTCGGGACGCTCTGCGTCTGCGCGCGCCTGGGCCCCTGCGGCGGGGGTTCCCCGGGTGAGCCCCCGGGACTAGCGAGGAGAGGGAGAGGCAGGGAAGGGGAGCGTGGTGGAGTGAAGAGCTGGCGGGGTGGGGCCGGAGAAGGTAGGGGAGCCGGGAAGGTCGGGGCGCGGGCGGTGGGGCGGGCAGGAGCCTGGAGAGGGGGGAGGGGTGCGGGTGGTGGGGACAACAAAGAAAAGGGAGGAAAGGGGCGTTTGAAAGACACTTAAGAAGCAAGGACGGTGCAAGGGGGAACGCTGCTGTGGAAAGGAGGTGGGGGTGTCACCTTTTGAAAGCCCCGCCCCCCCGAAGCTCCAGCGCCAGTGTTACAGATTTAGAAGAAAAAACGCAAAACCGGGACCCCAGTTAAACTTGACTCGGAGAGCTGCGCCCGCCCTGTGGTCTGCGTGTCAAGGGCGGCCTGGCCTGGTTCGCGCCCCCCGCCCGAGCCCATGCCCTACAATGGTACCCCCGGGAATCCTGCCGTAGTGTCCCCGCCCCTGCCACGATCGTGACTCCCGCAACCACCAGGCTCTGCAGTCGCGACAAACCCGATCCAGACGACGCGTCTTCCCCTTCCCCGGGACACCCGGGGCGCCATGAGAACCCCAACTCCCAGGTGCGATCCCGTGTGAATGCACGGAGCAGACGCTGCGCTGTTGCCCAGCCTCGGCCGGGCTTGTGTGTTGGGGGCGGGAGCGGGGAGCAAGCGCCCCTCACGGCTCCGGAGCCACGGCCGAAGCCTTTCTCGACTGCCTGTCGCTTTTAGAAAGTGGAAGGTGACGAGCCGGGGCAGGCTCGCAAAGGGGCCGCGCTGCGACCAGGGTCCCCGTGCCCCTTTGTTCTCCATCTTTGCTTTTAGTGCATTTTTACTTTTTCACTCCTCCCTCCCTCTCCGGCCCAGAGACACCCGGGGGTGTCCCCCGACTGCCGTGTGGTTCTGGGACTCCCAAGGTGGTCGGGGTGCACGTGTTTGTGCTCCCCCACCCCCTGGGGATGACTTTCAAGGGTACTGGCCCTCACGGGAGACGGAGCAGGGTCTCCTGCCGTGCTCCGCGTCAGAGTTCCCCTCAGAAAGCCTGGGACTAGGCCCCCACGGACCCTGGTCCCAAGAGACAGTGGAGACCCCATGGCTGCAAGGGCGTGGGGGAGCAGGCTCTCTCTGGCTGCCAGGGCGCACTGCCTGGGACACAGAAGAGGGGTGGAGGGAGAGTTGAGACAAAAGGGGGCGCGGCTCGGCCTAGCTGGAAGGGGGTATATGTGTGGGGGGGTGCAGTCAGGTGGGGACAAAATGTGCACAGCCTTGCACACGGACGGAAATCCCGTGGCTGCAGAGGTACAAGACAAGGAGCGGGCATTTGAGGGGGGCACAGAAAAAGTGGGGGACCCCAGGGCTCGGAGATCCCGCCCAAGGGTACTTGCCCTGCACCCCACCCCCACTCCGGGCTGCAGCCCCACCTGCCTCGGGGACGTCCCCCACGTACCAACTGCCCAGGTGCACGCTGTCCCCCAGCCCCCACCGCGGGCCCCCCTCTTCTCCGGCTCTCCTCCCTACACGTACTGTGGGGGTGCACGCGTTCCTGCTGGGGCCCCCACGCAGCCGCCGCGCAGGACGTCCCGCGAGACGCAGACGCGGGAGGGGGGGGCGGTGACCAGGGAAAGGGGAGTCTATTTTTAGAATGAATGGGAAAGGGGGTGGGGTAAGCAGACAACAAAAGGGCTGAAGGCTTGGTGGAGCGCCCCGCCCGCAGAGGGGAGCCCCGTGTCCCCAGCCAGGCAGAAGGTGGGTGAGGGCTCCCACACGGGGCGCGCGGGGTGCCCAGGGTGCGCGGTGGTCACAGCAGGCGGGCGCGGCAGAAGGTGAGAGCCCCCCAAAGCGTCCGCGGCAGCCGGCGGGGGGGGGGTTCCCAAAGGTGGGCAGTTTCTGAGCGCTGGAGCGCGGCGTTGGGAGGCACAAGGTCAGGTGCAGGGCGGGGTCGAGGCCTTGGGGTACTGAGGGCCCCGCTGGTTTCTCTGCGTGACCCCCACACTCATGCCCAGCGCCCTTCCCGGGGTCGGCACCTGTGTGGGGAAAGGGGGTCCTAGAGGCCCACAGAGGAGATGGACAAGTTTTCCGGGATGCCCCTCTCGCCCCGCCCCGCCCCCCCTTCCCGCTGCATCACCAGCTCTCCCACGCCCCGCGCTTCCTCCTGGAGGCCACTCCAGCTGGGGCCGGCAGGGACTTTGTGGTCCTCAAGTTCCTTCATCCTGAGTAGCCCGGCCACGGGTACTCAGGGTGGGGCAGCAAGCCCTCGAACATTTCTCCTGCACTGCTGGGGTGCGGAACGGGCTCTCGGTGCGCCGTGCTGGGGACCTGCAGTCACGCCACCAGGGGTTCTGGGAGCCCCGTGCGGCGGGCTGCGGGCGCGGTGAGTAGGCAGCCAGGCACTTTGGCGGTCCGAAACCGCCCCCAACCCTGTTGCCTTGTGCTGGGGGCAGGTGGGACACAGCAACCTGGGGGCGCCCCGTGGGAGGAGGGGCAGCCCCTTCCCATCCCTCTGATTGTGCTCAGGACCCCTCAGCCCTGTGGCAAGGCAGCAGGGTCCCACTCTCAGGGGCTGAGGGTGGTTCTGGGGGCTGCAGCTGTGCCCCTCTTGGAGGGTCCCTTCTTCCTATGCTCTCTATTCTAGCTCCCAGTGGGGGCAGGATTCCCTGCTGCAGGGGGTGGGGAGCCCCTACCTGGCCGTGCTCTGGGCACTGGACTCCGGGGCTGTTCCTCCAGATCCCTCCCTGTGCCCCCCCCACACCCCCTGGCCCCTGCCCACCACCAAGCCAGAAAGGGTGTGAGCCAAGGTCACGCAGCCCGGCCATGGCTGGGACCCAGGGACGGGGGTGCGACTCCGCTGTTCCACCCCCCTCTCCCCCAAGATCCCCCAAGAGCCCTGTGCAGGACTGGACTCTGAGGCCAGGTTGGGATGTGTCCCCGCACCCGACCCATCCTCCAGGAAAGCCTCTGCCCCTAAACTCTGCCTCTCCTGACCTTGGGCAGACCCCCAGCCCACTGGGACCAGGCCAAGCTGTCCCCACGCCCCGCCTGTGTCCACTGCTTTCACCTCTGCTGGGACAGCCAAGGCCATGTTGCCCTTCTTGGCTCTTGGGCTCCTGAAAGGTGGTGGGGTTCCCTCCCTGTCCCAAGCCCCCCTCTGCCCTGGGTAGGACTCAGCCACCCCCCTCACCCCCATCTGCTCCTTCCAGGGCCAGGAGAGACCCCGTGGCTGACGTGGGAGCCTGGTGGGAATCGAGGCCACAGGCTTCTCCCCGGTGGCTGGTCCCCAAGACCCCTCCATCACAGGGTGAGTGACCCCCCCAGGCCGAACACGGCTCAAGGGACCAGCGTGACCTTAAGTCGCCTGGACAATGTCATCCTGGTACCAAGTTTCTCTCCATGTCCCAGCGTGGGCCAGTTCAGTCTACACTGCCAAGGCCAGTGCGGGGCCTGCGCCAAGCTGGACTTGGGAGGGGTTGCACTCGAGGGCTGTGTGTGCAGCGCTGGAGACGGACCCCAGGTCTCCTGCACCCGGTTGCAGGGCAGGGCCCCCCTCTCTCCCCAGCCTCCCCAGCTGCCTTCCCCTCAGGGTGTGGGCAGGGACAGGTGTAGGGCTCCTGCCCTGTCCTGAGCAGTGCTGGGGGTGGGGAGCCTCGCTACAGCACCTGGGGGGTGCAGGGGTACTTGGTCTGGGGAGAGAAGTGGGAGGAGGCAGGGAGGCTGCCGGGGGCGGGGGGCAGTTGCAGGGCAGGTGAGCAAGTGCCATCAGGAGCCTGGAGGCTGGTGTGCAGGAAGGGAAGGGACAGTGGGGCCCCTGTACTCTCTGGGGCACATGGAGCCAGGCGCAGGTATGAGCAGGGGACACACCACACACTCTGGTGACTGTAAGAAGCAGGGATCTGGGGCCCGGGCACAGGGTGGGCCAGCTGAAGATCAAGCTGAGAGCATAAAACACAGGCAGCCAGAATTCTGCGGGACCACCAGGAGGGGAGGGATGGGGATGAACATCCTTTAAGTATGGAAAAAGCCGAGAGGGCATCCAGAAGAAGGTGACCTTGCTGTGTTAGATGGGTTCAGACAGTGGAGTAGGAGTTTGCCACTGGCCAAGGCTGGGGATGTGCTGGGCAGAACTGTTCTGATGCTGTGTTGCCTCACCCTGGGAGAGGGCTGTGACTGAGTTTCAGAACAGGCAGATAGGTGCAGAGAGCTCTTGCTGCTGTACTGCACTTCGGGACCGCCATGCCCCAGCAATGCTTACGAAGACACAGTCCTTTGTCCCACGGCCACTCGGGCGCCTAAACTCCAGGGGTGCACTATTCCCAGTTTCAGACCAGAGCCCCAGTTCCTTTGGTGTCCCCTTCTGCTCCCAGCATCTGGGGGGTCCCAGGCATCGCTTCCCATATGTACACCCACTGTGTGTGTCCCAACCCGGCCTTGCCATTAGGTCAAGACACCCCGTTGCAGTGGGTATAACTTGATTTTGAGACTGAGGTTCTGCAAAACTGAGCCTCTAAGTCTGAGCAGATGTGGCGGGGGTTGGGAGGACAGGCAGATCCTGGTGGCGCACGTGCGCGCATGTGTGTGTGTGCGTGTGTGTGTGTGTGTGTCTGCTGGCATGGTGTAGGACCCTGCATGAAAACAGGCCCACTTTGATGCTTATTGGTCACCCCATAACCTCCACCAGGGCCCCAGTATGTACTTGGCAACTTGGATCTTTTCTTGCCCTCACCTCCAACCTGAAGCTGATTTTTTTTTTTTTTTTTGCTTTTTGGGTCACACCTGGTGATGCACAGGGGTCACTCCTGGCTCTGCACTCAGGGATCACCCCTGGCGGTGCTCAGGGGACCATATGGGATGCTGGGAATTGAACCCAGGTCAGCTGCATGCAAGGCAAATGCCCTACCCGCTGTGCTATCGCTCCAGCCCCTGAAGTTGATTTTGGATGGTTTAGTGTATGTGTCCCCGCAGTGTCCACCTCAGGGTACCAAGCTGCATGCAGAAGCATCTCCTGCTCCCTGAATCTGGGAGAATCCAGCTCCCCACATCCACCCCTGCGGCTCCCAGGAACCTCCAGAGCCCCTCCTAGATCCCCTTCGGGGTTCCCTCCTGCTGCCTTTGCCTGCCCCGCCCTGGCTGGGCCCCATGCCCGGCAGTGCACCCCGTGATGGGTGCACTCTGAGCCACCTGGCGCTGGTGTCCGTCCTCACTCTGAGCCCTGTCCCTGGCTCCTGTCCAGGGCTTTTTAGCTCCGAGGGTGCTTTTGCTTTTGCCCCTGTCCGGAGGAGGGGCTGTGTCCTGGCTCTGTGGGGATGTGAGCACACCAGGGGGGTCAGGCTGGCTCATGGGGAATGGGACATAGTAGATGGTGGGAGGGTGAATGTTGGGATGCAGGGGGTTGCAGGCGGACTCAGTTCGCCTTGAAGGAGACCCCTGATGCTTCACCCAAGGGGGAGGAAAGGTTTTCCCAGACTTGGAGGGGGTGCCAGGGCAGTGCAGGGCCAGAGCAGGGTGGGGCCTCAGGGTGTGGCCCTATTTCTCAGTCTCTCCCTTGTGGGACTTGAGTCAGGGGAGTCGGATCCTGGGGGGACCCAGGCAGCCCCTGGGCATGTCATGGGCCTGTCTGTGGGGCCAGGCCTGCTGGGGGATAGAAAGGGTCCCCTGGGTGGGGAGGGTGCTGAGGTGAGTGACAGAGAGACAGGAAGGATAACTGAGAACTCCAGACGCCCCACATCTCCAGACTGAGCCCAGGGTCCCCCTCCCTATGGGGCCAGGATCCCCATTCCCAGTGGCCCAGGGCCCTGCAGAGCAGACTGGCTGGCCTGAGCAGGGACGCGGAGGGTGACCCCAGCCAGCGGGAGGGGTTGGCGCTTCTGGAGCAACCCTGGGGGAGCTCGGCCGGTGCGGGGGTGGGGGGCGCCTCGGAAGGCGGGGGTTGTTAAGAGAGAGTGCAGGAAAGTCCTCGGCCCACCTCCCCCACCCAGTTGCCTTAATGGTGGGTGCAGACTGAGGGCTCCCCACAGGCTCCTGCCATCTTGACATTGCATAGTGAGGGGCTGATCCCCAAATGGAAATCTCCTCCTGCCCGCTCCCGGGCAGCCCCGCCCGTCCCATCCTGCTTCCTCTCCCCAGACACACACGCACTGGGATGACCGTTTGCGGCCATTTGTTCCTTATCTCTCTGCAAAGTTGTGTCCTCAGTGCGCGCCGCCCCGGGAGCGCGAAGGTTGAGGGGCTGCAGGGGCGCGGTTTGGGGGGAGATGGGGGTCCCTGTAGGAGCTCGGGGCTCGGTGGCGTCTCTGGGGTCTCCTCCCAGGCGCGGAGTCAGGGGGCGAACGGGGTACACCCGCGGGCCCGGGCGCGGGGCGTTGCGGGGGAGCCTTGGGAAGGCGGGATCTTTAAATGGGGGCGGGGCCCGCGAGGTCGTTGAGGGCGGGGCGGATGGGACCGGCCAATCAGCGGCGCCGCCCGCGTGGCCCCGCCCCACCCCTCCTCTCCGGCCCGGCGGGCGCTCGGCCCCGGCCCGGCCCGCGCACAGGGGCGGGGGATGCGCGCTGGACTCGCCGGACCCGCACCCTGGACCCTGCCGGACCCGACCCCACCGGGGGTCCGCTCCCCATCAGCCCGCTCGCGCCGCACGAGCCGAGCCCCGCAGGTACCGGTGGGACGGGCAGGGGCGCCCGCGTAGACGGGGGCACACGAAAAGGTCCAGGGACCCCCAAGGTTGCGGGGAGGCGCCACGGACTGACTGGGGAAGGGTGAGTCTCCAGGCTCCTTAGGGCAATGAGGGCGCCGACAGGTTGGGGCGCTCTCGGCGGAGTTAGTGACCCGGGACGATTTGAGAGGAGGGGGTTCCCCCCAAGCAGACGCCTGGTCCTGAGCTGGAGGCAATCCCGTGCCCCCTGGACAGTGGGGACCCCGCAGACACGGATTCCCGTCCCGTCGCGGAGGCTGGAGTCGGCTCCTGCGGGCTACTCATGGGTCCTCCTGGGTGAAGCTGGGCGACCCCTGAGGCTTCCCCCAGGCCAAGGCAGGGCTCCTGCACACAGCTCCCCCTCAGGTGATTGGCCCCTGCTCCACCTCTCCAGAAGTGGGAAGTGGCTCCAGGCGTCATTGTGGGTGTCCTGCCCAGGGCAGGGAGCTCTCCACGGTGCTGGCGGGTCCCAGGCACCCCCATGGCCAGCTCCCAGGATGGTGCCAGGCCTGGTGGGTGCATGCCCTACTCCTGCTGACTACTTTCACGTGGGAGTGTTTGGGCCTGAAGCACCCCTCCAGGCCAGCTGCACTGCTTCTGTGACTACTTCCTGGGATCCCCCCAACAACCCTCTGCCGTCCATCCATCCTCAGTGCTAGAGCTCTGGCTGCTCACTTTCCCCTGCTGCTGGGTGGCAGGAGCAAGGTTGGGGAGTGTCCAGCTCTGTCCTCTGATGCCCATAGGCCCCCTGCAGTACAGGGATGGGGGCTGCGCTCAGTGCTTGAGCTCTCCCGACATGCAGGAGCCCACACATGAGATGATTTTCATGCTTTCAGGCACCCCCAAAGCTAGTAAGAGCTCACAGGGAGTTCTGACTCTTTGGGGGGTCCCTTGTCACCCAGAAAAGTGCCCAGTGTTGACATGCAAGCCTCGGCCGGCTGCAGAGGCGCAGACCCCAGCTGGCCTCCTGCATGCGCTGCCTGTGCACAGGCCTCACAGGCATGTCGGCTGCTGCCCGTGTCCCACAGCCGCTGCTGGGTATGACTGGGATGGTAGTGGGCAGTGCCACCCCACCCTGTGCCCCTGGATGCCCTGACTCAGTCCCTGCTGTGCTGTGTGACCTTGAGCAAGGTGCTGGGCATCTCTGGGCTTCTCAGCCCAGCTTCCTCCCTGCTGTCACAAGGGGCATGTAGCTGGGTCCCTAGCAGTGGTGGCAATTCGGGTAAAGAGCTCCTCAGGCCAGAACTAGGATCACCAGACACCCCCGCCCCGCGGAGACCCCCACACTCAAGACCGCTCCCTCTCGACCTTGCACCTGGTCCTGTCCTCCACTCACCCTCCTCTCACTTTGGGGCGCAGTGCTGGGGTGGGGCACATGGCCCATTCAGCATAGTGCTCCACTGGGCCAGGCTGGAGCATGACCCGCGCCATGTCCCCCCAAAGTCAGCACTGCCCAGCCCCCAAGGAACAAGGAGCGCACATACAGCCTGCCAGGGTCACGGCCATCTGTGCCTGTGTCCCCAGGACCCTGGAGCACTGGGGCTCAGCAGAGCGGTGCAGGCACTGGGGGCCCCCAGCCCCCTTCAGGCCATCATCCTTGCCGGAGATCCTCCAGGAAGTTCCCGACATGGGGTCCAGGCTGGAGGGGTCTGGCCAGTGGGCACTGAATGAGCCCCTGAGCCTGTCAGTGTGGGAGCGGCACTGGGGGGCGTCAGGGAGCACGAGGAGCATGGGGGAGCACAGGGAGCAGCGGGGAATGGGGGCTCTGGGCGAGGCTCTGACTATACCCAGGGAGGTGCTGGAGCAGAGGTGAGTTCCAGACCCCCCATCCCACTGGCTGCTCTGGGCTAACAGCCCCCTGATCCTTGGGGTAATTGTGCCCCCCTGTTCCGCAGGTCAGCGTGGGCACTGAGCCACACAGCCATGCTAGGCTCCGGGCGGCTGGGAGTGAGTCCCAGCCCGGCACCCACATAATCATGAACAGCCACAGCCTCAACGGCTGCGGGGGGCGACCCCCAGGCAGCGGGCCAGGCACCTCAGGCCGAGATGCCCCAGACCCCGAGTCCGGCCGCGCCCCACAGACCCCGGCTGGCCCCGGCCTCCAGGTGATAGTGTCTAAGAGCAGCGGTGGGGGACGGCTCCAGGAACAGGAGGAGGAGGAAGAAGAGGAGGAGGAGGAGGAGGAGGAAGACGAGGAGGATGAGGATGAGGACGAGGAGGGTGGGCCTGGGGACTCCACCCCCGGCCACCGTCTGGGCCACCGCCGGCTGCTCTTTGAAAAGCGGAAGCGCCTCAGCGACTACGCGCTCATCTTCGGCATGTTCGGCATCGTGGCCATGGTGACCGAGGCCGAGCTGTCCTGGGGCGTCTACGCCAAGGTAGGCCCCAGCCGTCGGCCTGGATACTGGGCATGGGTCAGGACACAGATGTGGGGTGTGAGGCTGCATGGGCCAGGCCATGGAGCTGGGGGGCGGGGTTCTTGCTGCCAGTCCAGCCCCAGGCTGTCTGTCCCTTGCAGGGGTCCCTGTGCTCAGTGGCGCTGAAGTCCCTCATCAGCCTGTCCACACTCATCCTGCTGGGCCTGGTCATACTCTACCATGCCCGGGAGATCCAGGTGGGTGCTGGGACCCAGCCGCCGCCCCACCCCGCGCTCTGGGGTGATGCTGTCATCTGGCCTGCGGGCGCTCACTGGGCGGTGGAGGGGCAGGGGTGAACAGCACAGGGTGGGCAAGTGGGCCGGCCGGCCAGGCCCCACCCCTTGCTGTGCCTGTGTGTGCAGCTCTTCATGGTGGACAACGGTGCTGCAGACTGGCGGGTGGCCATGACCCGGGAGCGGGTGCTGCTCATCTCGCTGGAGCTGGCCGTGTGCGCCATCCACCCACTGCCCGGCCAGCACCTGGGCTGGGCCGCGCGCCTGGCCGTCAGCTACGCACCCGCGGCAGCCGAGGCAGACGCGGACGTGCTGCTGTCGGTGCCCATGTTCCTGCGCCTGTACCTGCTGGGCCGCGTGCTGCTGCTACACAGCAAGGCCTTCACCGATGCGTCCAGCCGCAGCATCGGCGCACTCAACAAGGTCACCTTCAACACGCGCTTCGTCATGAAGACGCTCATGACCGTGTGCCCTGGCACCGTGCTGCTCGTCTGCAGCCTATCGTCCTGGGTGCTCGCCGCCTGGACCGTGCGCGTGTGCGAGAGGTGCGTGCACGGGGATGCGCCTGCAGGTGTGCAGGACATGCCTGCAGGTGTGCTCGGGCACAGGCCTGCGGGTGTACAGGGGCGCACCTGCCTCAATGTGCGCACAGGGGCGTGGGGGAGGTCACACCTCTGGGTGAGCATGGGGACGTGCCCACGCCCTCCACTGCTGCACCCATGTAACCTGCTCTCCTTCTCCCCTCTGCCTGCCCGGGATGGCAGGGAAGACATGTGAGTCCTGGACAGCGAGTCGAGTTGAGGGAGGGTTCGGTGGGGGGGCTGTGAGCTGGGCTGGAGTCTGGTCCCTGCTGCTGCCCCCCGCGTGTGGAGGAGGTCTGGGAGGTGACAGCTGGCCAGTAGGAAGTGGGCCTTAGACCCGCGGTGGCTCTGCTCACACCATCCGCCTCCCGCATGACTCCATCCCCTGCTTCCGGGGACCCCCCTCTTTCGCTGCCCTGGAATGTTGGCAGGTCGAGGCCAAAAAGATGGGATTCAGTACACACACACACACACACACACACTGTGATCTGGAGGCACACACCAGAGGGCCTGGGGGTTATGCTCCAGCTATGGGGGCTGCTTCCTGTTCCTGTTCTTCCAGCCCCCCAGCCCCCCCAGCTCCCTGGCCTGCTTCGCTGGGCCCCTCTCAGTCTGGCAGCGTGGGTGTCTGTCCATATGTCTGTCTGTGCGTCTGTCTGTTCATTTGTCTGTGCCTGTCCATAATGTCTGTGTGTCTGTCCTTCCATGTACCTGTCTGTTCGTCCATGTGTTTGTCATCCATCCATCGCTCATGCATGCATGCGTCTGTCTCTGTCTTGGGGCACACACACAGGTGTTTGTTGGGGTCCCACAGATGCTCCTGCTACCTGGGGCCATCGCTGAAGTGGGCAGATAGCCAGGGCTCTGGGGTGTGGGGAAGAGCAGGGCCGGGTTCCCCCAGAGCTGGTGCCCCAGGAGAGGGGGAGCCCTGGGGCTTCCAAGCAGCTGGTGCGTGGGGGTGGAGGGACCTGCGGCTGACCCCCTTCCCCCCGCACCCCAGGTACCAGGACAAGCCGGAGGTGGCTGGCAGCTTCCTGAGCGCCATGTGGCTGATCTCCATCACCTTCCTGTCCATCGGCTACGGGGACATGGTGCCCCACAGTTACTGCGGCAAGGCCGTGTGCCTGCTCACCGGCATCATGGTAGGCGCGCCAAAGCGCACCCTCCCGCTGCACCCACAAGGACCCCAGAGTGTCTCCAGGGTCACCAGCACACTGGTGCCCTGGCGGGAGGCTGGCCGTGCAGTCAGAGCGGGAGGAGGGCACGCACCTGGCAGAGACCCAGTGGAGACAGCTGTCCATGCAGCCCCTTGTCCGCAGGGGGCCGGCTGCACGGCACTGGTGGTGGCCGTGGTGGCCCGGAAGCTGGAGCTCACCAAGGCCGAGAAGCACGTGCACAATTTCATGATGGACACTCAACTCAGCAAGCGGGTAGGCCGGACCCTCCTGCAGGGTGGCTGGGTGGGGGCCGGGGGCTCATGAGCCGGCACCTGTGGCCAGAGGTGGATGCTCTAGAACCTGCTGCCCAGGGTTGGCCAGCACATTGCACCATGACATGCCTCAGTTTCCCCCTTATTAAAGGAGGGTGTTCAGGCAGGAGGGCAGATCTGCAGGTTTGATCCAGCCTGGCCGTGCCCAAAGCCTGGAAGGGCCTCTCTGGGTTTTGCGCCTTCTGGAAGCTGCTCTGCCTTTCCGGAAGCTTCTGGGCCCGCCTGAGGCCCGTGCTGTCACGGCCCTGCAGGTGAGGAACGCTGCCGCCAACGTGCTCAGGGAGACGTGGCTCATCTACAAACACACCAGGCTGGTGAGGAGGCCAGACCGCAGCCGGGTTAGGGGGCACCAGCGTAAGTTCCTCCAGGCCATCCATCAGTAAGTGCCCCCCGGACGTGGCTGCGGGCTGGGGGGGTCCTCGCCCTCGGGCTCCCTCTGAGCATCTCCTTGATTGACCCCACGGGAGCCTGGGTCACAGCCCTGTTTGGATTATGTAGGGACACCCTGGGGACATGTCCAATGCGGGCAAAGCTGACAGCCTGGACCTGGGGTGGAAGGGAGGTGGGGGCGCCCCAGCACCCCCCACGCCCTCAGCCTCTGCCCACCTCGCTTGGGAGCTGGCCACATCCTCACCACCCCGTGGTCCAGGGACTGTCCCAGCATTCTCACTGTGACCCTGTGTCTCACTTGCCCCATTACTGGGGGTGGGTCCCCAGCAGTGTCCAGGGTGCCCAGCCATCCCAGCAATGCTCAGCCAGCCCAGCTGGGCAGTGGGATGTTCAGGGTCGCCAGGCCACAGCTGGCCGTCTGGGGACCGAGGGTGCTGGGCTTCAGGCTCGGGCTCCAGCCCGCCCCCATCGCTCCCGTTGGTTTCTGGTGCTAGGAACGGATCCCAAATCAGCCCGTGCTCATAAGTCCCCAAGCGGCCTGAGGCCCCCTAACGGGCAGGGCCCACGGCTCTTTCTGAGGCCCCTTCAGCCCGTGTGAGAAGGTTCCAGAGCCCCCAGGAAGAACCCCGCCCCTGAGCCCAGGGCTGCCTGGCACTGCTGAGGTGATCCCCAGGGACACAGAGAAGGGTGCCAGGCTGGCTCAGTGCCAGGCAGGACAGCGGGGTGGAGGCAACCACGCGTGGGCTGCTGGGGGGCCCAAGAGCGGTGCCCCCCAGGGATCCCGCCCAGTGCCAGCCACACTGACTGGACCCTCCTCTCTTGTGCTCCCTCTCTGCATGCGGCCCTGCCAGAGCTCAGAAGTAAGTGTGGGGGGTGGGCATGGGCACCCCGGGACTGGGCGGGGGGGCACCTCGGGTGATATGGGAGTGCACGCCGGACGCCTATGCCACGGTGCCCGCCTCACCCTCGCAGAGGCTCCCCATCCCCCCTCAGCCCTCTCCTGTCCCCTGCCTGTCCCCACACCCTCCTTAGCCCCCCTCCTGTCCACAGACTTCGAAGCGTGAAGATTGAGCAGGGGAAGCTGAATGACCAGGCCAATGCGCTCGCTGACCTGGCCAAGGTGAGTGGACATTACCCGTCCCACACTTACCCTGGTCCCTGGTGACCGCCATGGCTCTGAGCCCCTTGGGACAGGGACCCTGTGCTGGGTGGGGCTGCTGTCACAGGGGGCAGGAGGGGACAGCACAAGTGGCTGTGGGGGTGCCTGTCTCGCCCCCCCATCCCCGGGGTCAGCCCTGCACACCTCCCTCCACAGACACAGAATGTCATGTATGACCTCATGGCGGAGCTGCAGGCCCAGCACGAGGAGCTGGAGGCCCGCCTGGCAGCACTGGAGGCTCGTCTGGACGCACTCGGGACGGCCCTGCAGGCGCTGCCCAGGGGCATCGCTCAAGCCATACATGCACCCCGGCCCGGACCCTACCGCTGGGCATCCGGAAGCGCCCTCAGCCCATGGCCTCCTGTGCCCACCTGGGACTGCGGGTGACGATGCATCCACCCATGGACCCCCTGATCTTGGCCATTGTGTGGCCCCCCCGACCTCCACGGCTACTGGATGCCCCTGAACTCTGGTGCTTCTTGGGGTCCAAGAAGCCACAGCTGGGTTGGGCTGAATGGTCTGGGGCTGGCCCCCCAAGACTGCCGGGGCGAAGGGCAAGGGCAAGCCCGGAGCTTCCTCTGGTCCCCCCCCCCAGCTCTCCCCCAGCCCCTGGTGGGCAGGGGGCATGCAGGGCTAGAGGGGTCCCAGCTGGTTCTCAATAAAGCAGGACCCACACATTGATGGTGCATGTGTGACTGGGTGCATCTCACTTTGTGATGGTCCCCAGTGTAGGGGCGCAGGGGGCCTCCTGGAGGCCTCCACCCCCATGAGGTCCCCTTCCCCTTCTTGGCCGGTCTGAGGGAGAATGAGCAGGAGAGCAAGCACAGCCCCTCTGGGACCCCCACCTTCCGTCACACCGCAAGCCTCTCTCAGGAACTGGGTGTCCCTCCACTTTGAAGCTGTGCTTTGGGGATCCCCACCCAGAGTTTGGAAGTACCTTTTCCCTTAAGCCTGAGTTTCTAAGTTCCAAGTCGCAGGTGCCCTGCCTCAGTTTACCCTGTTGTGTTTACAAGGAGATAGTCCCTGGGTGGGGCTGCTACCAGAGGGGAGGTTCAGGCAGGCATACCCCTACCTGGCTTTGAAGTCCCTTCCCCACCCTCAGTGGGAGGCCTGTCAGGGAGTCCCTGAAAAAGAGTGTTAGGAGTTCCATCTAACCCCCACCTGTATGAGATTTCGGGTGCCAAGTCCACTGTAGGGGTGTAGGTTGTGGAGTGAGGTGGGAAAAGGTTTTGGTCACACTCCCCTTCCCTGAAGTTCACAGGAAATTGAGGGTGCTTCCACCCTACCCTGGGGTGGTAATGTGATCCCAGGGCTGCTGTGTGACCCTGGGCTTTCCTGGCCCTCTCTGAGCTACTGGAAACCCACCTGTGAACAAATGGGCATCCCCGAGTATGCTACAAGCTCCTGCCTTCCCTCCAGCACCGCTGTCTCTTTGATGACCCCCTGTCCTCCCTCGAGGCTGCTCTTGGTCCCAAGGAGGTGGTCCCCAAACTCCCATTTCAGCCCAGGGCCCCCTCCTTATGCAGCTCCTAGACTGATCACTTGTCTTCAGCCTCGACCTTTCCTTTTGGCCTTGCCCTGGCCACTCTCCCCGATGGAAGTGTCAGATTATAGCAGCTCCTGATCAGGGGTGAGGAGGTCTTGGAGTCAGACTGAGGGACCAGCAGGCTCCGGCAGGGACGACACACGGCGCGTGCGGCATTTGGGCAGCAGAGGGCGCCCTCGCCCCGCAGTCCACGAAGAGGCCTTGAACCCTTCGTGCTTCCCTGGGAAAACAGGCCCGAGAGGCGCCCGGCAGCGCAGGAGCCAGGAGGCGAGTGAGGGTGCCCGCTGTGTCCCCGCACTCGGCTTTGTCTGTGAGGGCTCAGGCGGGGCGAGGAGGTGGGTGGCAGAGTCTCAATGCGAAAAGAGACGTCTCCCCACTTTCCTTCCAGCCTTGCAGCAAGGAGTAGAAAACTGAGGCCTGCTTGTCCCTGGAGTGGGGGGGCACCCACTTCCTTCTCCCTCTCCGCGTTGCACAAAGGAGGTCCTGTCTAGGCCGAGGGTTCTCAGGGCGCGGCCTGGGATCAGATCTTTGCGCACTGATATATACTCCCACGGGCACCTGCAAGTCACAAACGGGACATGGCCCGGGACATGTCCACACGTCCACAAGAGAGGAATGATCAAGCCGAATGCTTCAGCGCGGTGGCCGCAGGCCAGGCCCGAGTCTCCCCTCGGTCGCCTGGGGGTTCGCGGTTCTGCACCCAGAGATGCTTCAGTTCTGGAGTCACCCAAGGGTGGCAGGTGGGGAAAGGGCCGAACTTGGCGGAGGGCTGGTAACCCATACTCCGTAATTTACGCCCCTGGAAGCCACACCCCTACCGCGCTCCTATTGGGCAGCTCACTTCTGGGGCGGGGCGCACCTCGTGGCTCCTTATAAAGGGCGGCGCTGGTCCGGCTCCAGGGACCTTTGGGTGCTTCCCGCCTGTCCGCGCTGTCTGCTCACGGTTGAGGCCCGTTGCCCCAACACCTGCGTCGCGGGGTCGCTGTCGCGGGCGCGATGCTGTTCGACAAAGTGAAGGCGTTCTCCGTGCAGTTGGACGGCGCGAGCTCGGGGGCCGAGCCGGTGTTCCGCGGCGGCCAGGCGGTGGCCGGCCGGGTGCTGCTGGAGCTGGCCGGCACCGTGCGCCTGGGCGCCCTGTCCCTGCGTGCGCGGGGCCGGGCCCACGTGCACTGGACCGAGTCCCGCAGCTCGGGGTCCAGCACCGCATACACGCAGAGCTACAGAGAGCGCGTCGACGTCGTAAGCCACCGCGCCACGCTGCTCGCTCCAGGTAGGGTCCCTGGCCCCGCGCTCCCGGGGCAGCGCGCCGGGTACCCAGCGCGCCGGCGCCCCTGAGGCGCCCCTGAGCCGCTCCTCCCTGTGCTACCCGCAGGCTCCGGGGAGGTCATCAAGCTGCCGGCGGGACACCACCAGTTCCCCTTCAGCTTCCAGCTGCCTCCGTAAGCCGTCCCTGGTGCGAAAGGGTGGCCGCGGGTTCCTGGACTCCCAGCCCCTTTCAGACTGGCCTGGTCTCCAGAGCAGGACCATTCCGGGGGGGGGGGGGGGGGGCGGGCGCTTCTGGACAGCGTCCTCCTCTCACCCTCCTAAGTCTTTGAGACCCGCCCTGCCCAGCTCAGGCCTCAATTTCAATTTCTCCCAGACGCACACTGAAAGTCCCCTTGCCCCCAGGACCCTGGTCACATCTTTCGAGGGCAAACACGGGAGTGTCCGCTACACCATCAAGGCTGTCCTGCACCGGCCCTGGGTCCCTGCCCGTCGGGCCCAGAAGGTCTTCACTGTAATTGAACCCCTCAACATCAACACCCCCGCCCTGCTGGTGAGTGGCCCCTCCCACTGCCGGGGTGGGGGGGGTGTTGTCTACGGACAGGAGGGCCACCCTGCACCGAGGGCTGTGGAACTAGTGACAGCTCTGTGTGTGTGTGTGTGTGTGTGTGTGTGTGCGCGCGCGCGCCGTGTGACTCTGGGCAAGTGCCTCACCCTCTCTGAACCTCAGAGGCATCCACGGTGACCGCGGGGGCCCAGGCAGAGCTGCCAAACATGGAGAAGCCCCAATAAAAACTGAGAACCCAGCTTGCTCCTGTGCCGCCCCCACCTCTTTAAAGGGAAAGAGGAGGGCAGCAGCAGGAAGCTCATGGGCACCCACGAGCCTCACTCGTTCAAGGCGCTGTGCAGGACTCCTGGGTGCCCACTGTATCCCTCTGCTCAGGCCCCACAGGCAGGAGCCCGGGAGAAGGAGGCGCGATCCTGGTGCAGCCGCCGGGGCGTTGTGTCTCTGTCAGCCAAGATCCACCGCAAGGGCTACGCACCAGGTAGGAGCCAGGCTGCAGGAGGGCGTGGCCGCGCACATCCCACAGGGTCCCTGAGTGCTGCCAGCAGTTAGCCCTGAGCACCGCTGGGTGTGACCCCGCCAAAACCAGGCCACGGGGCCCGGGGAGGGGGGGAGGGGGGCGGGACAGGCCAAGGGCAGGAAGGCTGAGGTCGTGCTGTGCCCGCAGGCGAGGTCATCCTGGTGTTTGCAGAGATTGACAACAGCTCCACGAGGCCTGTCCGGCCGCGCGCAGCCGTGGTACAGACTCAGACCTTCATGGCCCGTGGCGCCCATAAACAGAAGCATCTGGTGGTGGCCAGCCTGGTGGGCGAGCCTGTGGGCCCGGGGCGGCGGGCGCTGTGGCACGGCCGCGCGCTGCGCATCCCCCCGGTGGGCCCCTCCATCCTGGGCTGCCGCGTGCTCCACGTGGATTACACGCTCAAGGTGCAGACCTGGGTTCCCTCCCCATTGAAGCCGGCCACCCCGTCCCAGCGGCCTGGTACCCCACAGCTTGCCTTCTGCCCACAGGTGTGCGTGGACATCCCAGGGACGTCCAAGCTGCTCCTGGAGCTGCCCCTGGTCATCGGGACCATCCCCCTGCACCCCTTTGGCTCGTGCTCAGCTGGCCTGGATGGCCATACCGGCCTCCTGCTGCTGAGGCACCTGCTGCAACAGCTGGAAGGTAAATGCTCATCCAGCCCCACCGCCCCGCCCCCCCACCCAAGGGAGTCCCTACTCCCCAGCCCCTGCAGCTGGCACAAGCCGGACCTCATCTGCTGCCCTGGACGGCCTCCCCCTCTTCCCCCTTCTCCCCCTCCTCCCTCCCCTGCTCTCTCTCCTCAGCTCCCCCCGACTACTGGGACGTGGTAGCAGAGGGAGAGGCAGAGGCTGCCAGGGGAAGGCTCACTCTGGGAGCCCGGGAGCCTCCCTTTCTGGCCTGTGTCCCCGAGTTCTGCTACTGTCCGCCACCCCTGTATGCTGAGGTGAGCTGTGAGCAGCCCTGGGTGCTGGGGGTCTGGGCCGCCGTGTGCGAGCTCTGGGTGCTGGGGGGTCTGGGCCCCCGGGCTCGAGCCTGGAGCCCCAGCATGCCCACAGTGTCCCCACCACTGGGCTGCCTTGAGTGAGGGAGCTGGAAATGAGCCGAGGGGGGCTGCTTCTGAGCCGGGGGTCCCCTGAAAACTGATGGTCCACTCCCCACAGGAGGATCCTTACCCATCCCCCCGGGCCATGGGGCTGCGCATGGTGACCTGCTGAGGGATGTACGCTGAGGCCCAAGGTCACAGACATGCACCTGGTCTCCGTGGACGCCACAGCCTCACGGGCACCCAGACTGTGGGGGAAACCAAGTCTCGGGCTGAGCCAGGGCCGCCTCCACCTGACAGCAGCATAGGAGGGCATTTATCTGCCACGGCCGTGCTCAGGGCATGTGAGCCCGTGGACGAGTAGGAGGAGCCAGGGACCTGAAGCAGGATCGGAGGCAGCTTCCTGGAGGAGGGGGCATGTTAGTTCCAGTTCTTGTGATAAGTGGTGCCAGGGTTCGAACCCAAGGCCGCTCACATGCCAGGCATGAGCCGGGCTGCCAGCTCACATCTCTTGGCTCTGAAGGGGCATTTCTGCTGAGGCTTTGATGTATGGACACAAGCTCAGCGGGCAGGCCAGGTGGGAGGAGCCCCAGGAGGGGGGAGCACCATCACGGCTGTCAGGTGGCTTGGGGGGGGCCCCAGACTGGAGCCCAGCACCTGGAGGCGAGGTCCCAGGGGCCGCTGAGGTCAGAGCCAGCCTGTGCCCTGGCTGCCTGGGGGAAGCCACAGTACAGGGTGAGCACCCTGGGAGGGGGTGTGGGACCCAGCACCCCTGCACCTCAGTGCTTCTCTTTGGAGCGACTTTACACTTGTTGTGATTTTAGTTTTGGTGTTTTGGTTTAGAGCCACACCCCGCAGTGCTCAGGAGTCACTCCCAATGGTGCTCAGGGTAACCTATGGGATGCCAGGGCCAGCCTCCTGCTGTCCCGGGCTCCTGTCCTGTGCAACTTTTTAAATAAAGACTGAGAGGGTGCCCCAGGCTCACTGGCTTCTTCCCCCACCCCCCGGGCTGGCGTGGAGGCTGGGGTGCAGGGGTCCTGACCCCTCACTGGGGGCAGATTCGTCTGGCTCTGGTACCCAGGGGGAAGTGGTCCTCCGGCTGGTGCCCCAGGCTGAGGACACACATCTGGCTGGGCGCGGGGGCACTCGTGCCATCTGAGGCTTCGTTTCCGGGTCCCCGCATGGGGCTCGGGGACACCCTCTCCTCCACCGACCTGTGGCCCGCTTCCCTGGCGGGGTGTTGATTCGCCTGGGCAGGGCCTCTCTGGGCACACTGTGGGCGGGCCAGCGGGCGTAGTGCCCACGGACACCCAGACAGCCGGACACCCGTCCTCGGCCGGCCACTGGAACCTGATCCGCGGCCCGCAAGTTTTCAGGTTCTAGAGGATAGCGGGCAGGGCCCCTGCACAGGGGAGGAGGCCCAGACCCCGCCCTCCCCGCTGCCCCGCCCCTGCACTCCCTCCTGGAGACCCGGGAGCGCAGGTGACCACCCAGGAGGGGTCACCCTTCACCTCTGTTTCGGGACCTCCGAAGCCTTCAGCAATAGCACAAGCCAGATCTCTGTCCCACTCACTCCCCGGCTCTGTCCCTCACCATCTCCCACCATCGTCTCACTGTCTTTGTCTTTCACTATCTCACCATCTCTCTCTCACTGTCTGCCTTGCCATCTCTTATCTCGCTGTCTCTGTCTCTGCCTCTCATTGTCTCTGTCTCACCATCTCTGTCTCTGTCTCTCACCACCTGTCTCACTGTCTCTGTCTCACTGTCTCTCATCATCTCTGTCTCACCGTCTCTGTCTCTCACTGTCTCTGTCTTTTCTCACTGCCCTTCTCTCTGGGTCTTGCCCCGTCCAGTCTCCTGCCCTGACCCTGCAGGCCTGCGGCTGTCCCCCATCCCTGCCCTTGCTGGCAGGAGGCTGGCAGGCCGCTGCTCAGGAATCTTCCTCCAACAGTCACGACTGCACATTCTGTCCCTGCAGCCCTGCACAAGCACAGCCCGTCCTCGTAGACATCCCCTCCCCTGGCCCCAGCTTAGATCTTCCCAGATGGAGCCCTGGGTAAGCTTCACCCCTGCTCAGGGCCGGGAGCAGCTGACCCGGGCTGCACCCCCCTCCCTCTGCTGCCTGCGCTTTGCCAAGGCCGCAGACTGACCTGCTGGTTTGTGTGTCTGCCGGCCTGGGACCCACTGCACACAGCAGAATGTGAGAGAATGTTCTAGCCCTAACAACATGCCATTACAGCTCGGCAGTACCCAAGCCTGTGCGGCACATGCACATGTCCATACGCCCTCAGCCTCCCTGGGCCTCCGTCCTGCCTTTCCTGCCCAGTGTCCTCAGCGTGGCTCTCTGCGCCCAGCCCTTCAGCTCTCGGGGTGCTGCGCTGAGACCTGATGGGGGTGAGGCTGCGGGGCGCGTGTGCGTGTGCGCAGACGGTGGCTGCACGTGGGGGCGGAGGGGACACCAGGAGGACATCCCAGGGCAGGGCAGGAGGTTCCCACGGCAGGAGGGTCCTCGGGCAGGAGGGTCCCCAGGCAGGGCAGGAAGGTCCCAGGGCAAGGCAGGAGGGTCCCAGGGCAGGAGGGTCCGCAGGGGGCAGCGGGACGGGCCAGTGCCACCCTGCGTGGCTGTCTGGCACAGAGGCACTGGAGCTGGGGCTGGGCAAGCGCCCAGTGGTGACTCAGCGGGGCCAGCAGCGCCTACCACGTGGGGACAATGGGGCAGTGGACACTGCGCAGGCCAAGAACAGCGGGACGGCGAGAGGAACTTGCTCAGGGCTGCAGCAGCCACGCTGCAGGCCCTCTGGGGGTCCCCACTCTCCCGAGCGCGCTTCTGTGTCCAGCCATGGACATATGATAATCAGAGTCTTTGCCGCATGGCCTTAAGGGGCTGGATCTGGGGTGCCCACTTGACTCCCTCATGGGCTGCAGATTTGGGGAAGCCAACGGCTGGGGCCACAACAGTGGGGCAGAATCCTGAGGAGGTAGAGGTGCAGCTTCCAGACACCTGCACTGCTGAGGGCAGTGTGGGAGCTGCAGGGCCTATAGGGTTTCCCTGGGCACCTGGAATGGGGCTTTGATGGGTGCAGGAGAGTTTGCCTGTAGCTGGACCAGTTTACCTGCTGACCTGTTCCCGGCTTGGTGGGACAGAGTCTGTGGTGGCCAGGGCAGTTTGTTTCATAAATGGGGAGTCCTCTGGAGGACACTGATGAAGGTGGACAAGCTGGACTCGTGGGTGGGAACCCTGGGAGTGTGTGTCCCTCTGGGCTCCCTGAGCTGACCACAGCTGGACACAGGGGCTCCAGAAAGAAGCTGGTAGGGGCCTAGGGGTCCCCTGGTGCTTCTGTATGGGGGACCAGCACCCCCGGATGCTCAAAGGCTGCCAAGGCCTTGGAGGGGTGGGGCTCTCCAGAACATTCCGTCAGCAGTTCCAGGACACTTCAAAACAGGAAGCCAGATCTGGGGGTGCTGGGGGTGCTTCCTGAGCCTCTGCACACATGCCCTGGGGCTCCCCGTGGGGGCCTGCGGCTGGGTGTGGGGGGGCGCCGGGTCTCTGCGTGCTCCAGCCACTGCACCAGGTGCTGCCCAGGGGTCACGGGGCCAGAGGTGGTCAGACGGGGCGGGGGTTTCTCCTGTCCCTGAGGGGTCAGCTCTCTTGCCCTCACAGCCCCAGCTCTGATTCCCTTTCTCCAACAGCCCTCGCCTGCACTGGACTGTGATGTGCCGGCCAGAGTGGACTGGCCAGGGCTGAGGCCTCCCTGGGGCACAGGGAGCCTGTCCCTCATGCTGGGATCCAGGTGCTGGCCCCGGGCACTCCACCCCCTCCCTGTGGTCACGGGCCTGGCTGGACATTACTGCCCCTGACAGCTTGGGAGATGGGCAGGTTGATGACCGCAGTGCCCAGCCCCCTCTGAGGTCCATGGTGTCAGGGATCCCCACCCTCCCGACACCGATGTTGGCTCCCTGCTAACGCCGGCTCCCCTCAGCTTTCCGGGGGCTGGCCAGGCCTCAGTGCTGTCTGGGGGTCTCGCCTTCACCTGGGGGGATGATCGGCAAAGACATGGGGTTCCCACATCCTGTCTCTGAGCCTGCCCAGAGGTGGGGGTGGGCACCCCCACGGGAGACAGCCCGCAGCATGGTCGCGGTGATGCAGGGGCGAGGGGGGCTCCAGCCAGAAGGGGCTGCAGGGTCCCCGTAGGCCCTCGAGAGACTCCTTTGCCCCCCGTGTTTCCCTCACGAATGTTTTAAGCACGGAAGCATTTTCTTCATTCAGGCCACACGCGGCAGTGCTCAGGGCTCACTTCTGGCAGTGCTCGGGGGACCCTGTGGGGTGCTGGGGCGGGAGCCCACCCGCTGTCCCATGGCTCTGGGCCCCTGTTCTATCTTGGATGCATTTCCACTTCCCCATCACCGGATCGTGGCTCCTGGGGGCTCCCGCTGGCCTTGCTCTGTGGTGGGGTCAACACTGCTCACCAGCCAGGGGCCCTGGGGCAGCAGAGTGACGTGGCACCAGCTGCCAGCACGTAGGCCAGTACCCCGTGGCTCCCGTGGCCCAAGCCCACACACACCCGGAGCCGAGGCAGCGGCACTGCGGCCATGCTGCACTCGAGGGTCTGGACAGGCAGTCGGGGACAGAGGACAGGACGGACAGTGGCCCCGGCCGCTGTGGCCCTGTCCTGGGATGCTGTTTACCGGGTATCAAGTGTCTGCGGGGGAGGGACAGTCACAAGAACCTCCTGGCAGCCTGGGTATCTGCCGGCCACGCAGGGCCTCCATGCCCAGGTGCAGGTGGGCAGTAGCCCAGACAGGCTCCCAACCCTGCGTCCTGCACTGGGGGCTCTGGGGCAGGCTGATCCCCTGGGCTCTGCAGCTGCCTTGGCCTCTGAACCGGCCTCTCAGGGACGCCCAGCCCCCAGGACCCCCCTTTCTTAATTATGAGATGATGGTGCTGGGTCATGGGGTCGGAGGTAAAATGCAGGTTGTCCAGGGTCCATCAAAGCAAGACAGGGCACAGGCCATGCACGAGGCCCAGCCCACTTGGATCTCTGACATCCTGAGCCCGCTAGGAGTGAGCACTGAGCACAGAGTCAGGAGTCAGCCTAGAGTACCACCAGGTGTGGCCCTAAAAAAAAGAGGAGGAAAGAGGGGGAGGGCTAAGGGAGAGAGGAGGATGAAGGGAATGGAGGAGGGGGGAGGAGGAGGAGGGGGGAGGAGGAGGAGGGGGAGGGGGAGGAGGGGAGGGAGGGAAGAGGGGGAGAGGAGGAAGAAGGGGAGGGAGAAGGGGGAGAGGAGGAGGGGGAGGGAGGAGGTCAGAGGGAGGAGGGAGGTGGGGGAGGAGTCCCGTGTGCTCCCGAGTCAGGAAGGATCTGGAAGGCCTGTCTGGAGGAGGCAGGGCCTGGAGCCATCCTGTGGGGGTGTGACCGAGGCATGGATCACGAGGGCTAGTTCCAGACACCCCCAGGCTCGAGGGTGGCCGATGGGGCGCCCCATCATAACAGGCCTGAGGTTGCAGCCCACCCCACGAGCCTGGTCTCCCCGGAACCCCGGGGCCTCAGTCTGTGTTCAGGCCCCAGAACCAGAGCTGGTGACCCCGTGGCGTGACTGGCGGGCAGGGGCGGGCGGGCGCGGCCCCACAGATCCCCCGGCTGATCGCAGCCTTGGCCAAGGGATTGGAATCCAGCTGCGTGGGCGCAGAAGCAGGTCAGGGCCCCATCCCTGGAGGATGAGGGGTGAGGGGCCCCATCCCTGGAGGGTCCCAGAGGATCCCGGAGGAGAGGGCGCCCCCCTCCCCCCCGAGGCCTGGCATCACGGCTCGGGTGTGGCCATGGGTGCACAGGCACGACGGCTCGCCCGGCCACCTGCTGGGGGAACATCTAAGGGAACAGAGGCTGCGTGATGTCACACCTGCGAAGCCTGGAAACAAGGGCCGCGGGAGAGCAGGGACATTCCGAGGACGGGTTGGGTGTGGGAGAGAGGAGGAGCTGCTGCGGGCGGGGAGGGGACTGAGACACCTGGGGTGCTTCTGACATGAGCTGACAGCGCTGGGGACCCTGGCCGCCCTGGCCAGGGCTGACTGCTGGCTCTGTGCTTGGGATCATACCTGGAGCGTTGGGGGACATGGCACCTGGGTCAGCACGGGCAAGGCCCCCAGGAAGATCTGTCATACTCGCACCCAGGACCTCAGCTTGGACACAGATCCCACAGCTGTGGCATTTGCTGAACTTTTTTAAATTTTCTTTTTGGGTCACACCCAGCGATGCACAGGTGTTACTCCTGGCTTTGCACTCAGGAATTACTCCTGGCGGTGCTCAGAGGGACCATATGGGATGCTGGGAATCGAACCCGGGTCAGCTGTGTGCAAGGCAAAGCCCTACCTGCTGTGCTATCACTCCAGCCCCTTCCTGAACTTTTTAAAACATTTTTTTGGTTCTTGGGTCACACCTGGCATTGCTCAGGGGTTACTCCTGGTTCTGGGCTTAGAGGGCTCTAGGGATGTCGGGGATCGAGCCCAGGTTGGCCTCCCCACTGCCTTCCCTCTCTGGCCCCCATCGGGGCCTCTTCAGCCTGTCCACTAACACGGGCCACGGCTGCGCCATGCCACTGCAGAGACAGCGCCCAGTGGGAGGGAGGAGTGACCGGTCGCAGTGTGCACAGACAGGGAAACCGAGGCATCCCTGGGGCTGGGCCTGCACCTGTCACCCCCAGGACTAACATGCTACGGGAATCCCCTGCCTCAGTCTCTGACCACAAAATTCAGGTGCTCTGAAATTCCCTGTGTGGGTTAAAACCAGAAAAGTCTGTTCTGCGAATCCGGTGGGTGGGGGCGTGGCGGGGTGCAAAGAGCCAGGCCTGTGAGCTGCAGCGCCGCCTGGCGGCGCTGCGGGGAATGGCGGTACGCTGATGAGGAAGGAGGGTATGGGGGTAGCAATTGGGGGGGGGTGCGTGGAGGCGGGTTTCGAGGTCTTCCTGGGGGCACTGGGAGACTGCACAAAACGAACCAAGTCCTGCCTGGTAACTTTGGTGTTTTTGTTGGGATTGGGTCACACTGGGGATGCTCAGCGCTAACTCCCAGCTCTGTGCTCAGGGATCACTCCTGACAGTGCTCGGGGGACCCTAGAGGGTGCCTGGGACTGAACCCATGTCGGCCACGTGCGAGGCTAATGCCCTCCCTGCCGTGCTATGGCTCCAGCCCCCTTGACCAGAGCAGACAGTCCCTGAGGAGGCCTGGGGCGGGGAGCGAGGCACGGCCCCTCGGGTGACCGGCCCAGCCCTGCCCAGCCCTGACTCTGCGGGCTCCTAGTGGCAGCCAGCTCCACTACTTGGAGACTCCCAGAGGCACTCGGAATGGGTGGACGAACGGATGGACGGGCAGACAGACACTCAGGCCCTTGTTGAGCACTGCAAGATCTATTAGGTCTTTATTTTTTATTATTTTTTATTTTTTAGGACCTATTAGGTTTGAGGGCACTTGTCTGATGGTGCAGCCTGTGGGTGTCTGGAGGCTCCTGGCCTCCCGTCAGAATTTATGGCCTGCTGATGCTGTGTGGCGGGGGGCCAGCCACCTGCCTTCTCTGAGCCCAACAGTCACACTTGTACTGGGGCCACTGCGCAGTTCCACACAGGCTTCTGTCCACTGTCACTGGCTGCGAGGGGTGTCCCTAGGGTTCTTGCTCAGACCGCAGACTTCCATGTCTGGGGCTGTCCAGCCCGAGACTCTGTGCTCACAGGGTCCAGCCACCCAGATGGGACCCCCCACCTGCCCTCCAGCCTCCCCACGTCCAGGCTCCGGGCCCCCATCTTCAGCCAGTAGCTCCACGTCCCTGGAGGGCTCGGGGGCACCCTGCGAGGGCTCCAGCTTCTGGTGGAGATGCCCGGGGATGTCCAGGCTGGCCTCCTCGTCTTCCTCCCAGGATGTGTTCACTGCCAAGGCCTCTTGTAGGGATGCCTCCTCCAGGAAGTCTGCAGGACTGACCCAAAACCAGGCCTGGAGAGAGGGAGGTAGGGTCAAGTGTGTGGGTCTGGGGTGGTGCCCTATGTCCCTTCCTCAACAATAGGCCCCCCTGCTGGCTAGCCCCTCTGGAATCCTGAGGCTGGTTGAAGTAGCATCTAGCATCTGCTCCTCAATAACCCCCTTTTTCGCCTCCTGGGAGGGGCCATTTCTTCAGCTCCGCCCTCTCCTCCCCGTTGGTATCTGGGTACAGTGCTCAGGACAGCATGGACCAGTCCCCCTAGTTCCAACAGCAGCCCCAGTCATAGGCCAGTGATACAGGCCACGATTTTAACCATCACTCCAGTTAATAGGGACAGTGGACACCTCGTGTCCAGCAAGGGGGGGCCAAGCATGTCTGGGAGAGGAGCCTGTGTGGAGGGTGGGCTGCTCATAGAGAAGCAGCCCTGGCTGCTGGATCTAGCCATGCCTGCAGCCCACCCCGCCAGAGTTTCCCTCTCTGCTTCCCTTTCTGTCAAAGTCACTTGGATATGTGGCTCTGTGACTGGGAAGTGACCCACTAGAAGTTTCTTCTGGGGCCTCTGCTGGCCAAACTGTAGGGTTATCCTTTCTGATTCAAGTAGGACCTGTGGGGCCGGAGTCATAGTACAGTGGGGAGTGTTTGCCTTGCACACAATCCCGGGCATCCCATATGGTCCCCCAAGCACTGCCAGGAGTAATTCCTGAGTGTAGAGCCAGGAGGAGCCCCTGAGCATCGCCGGATGTGACCCAAAAAGCCAAAAAGTAAAATTAAGTAGGACTTGCTTTTTCTGCCCCGGCCTCCATAGTTGGGGAAAATAAAATGATCAAACACACAGCCCTCGCTCTGGATGGGGCTGGGGGGGCCAGAAATGTCTCTTACCTGCTTCCACTGGCCATCAGGGAACTGGACAGCAGAACTGGCACAGGGTACAGGCAGGGGCGGGCACAGACAACGGGCAGCCCTGGGCGAAGGGGTGGGGTCAGAAGCTGTGCTTTTTGCTCCACCTCTCTCTCTATCTCTCTCTTGTTTTTTAGGGCCACACCCGGAGATGCTCAGGTGTTACTGCCTTAGCACCTGAGGTGCTTGGTGCTATGGGATGCCAGGGATTGAACCTGGGTTGGCTGTGTGCAAGGCAAGTGCTCTCCCCCCTGTGATACGGCTCTAGCCCCTCTGGCTGCGTTTTCGAACTCCCCGACTCATCCTAGTCCCCGATGGTTAGGAAGGGCGGAAGGGCGGGCTTCGGTGCCAAGGTCTGGAGCTGGGAGCCCGCGTTCCTTGCCTGCACCGCAGGCTCCCTGGGTACTGCTGGGAGTGCCAGTGCAGGCATGCAGGTAGATGTCCCTGCATGGCTGAGGCTGTCTCCCGCCCTGCGCACCAGGCGGGGCTCACCTGCTCAGGCCTAGGTAGCCCAGGACGCCCAGGAGGAAAACGATCGCAAAGCTCCCCGCGGATGGCAGGAAGGTGGACAGTGCTGACCGCTCATCATCTGGGGAGGGAAGAGACTGGGGTTGGAGGGGAGCCACTGTGGACATGGGCCCAGCATGCCTGGGCCATCTGCGTGGATGTCACGGGACCCACATGCCTGGCAAAATACCTGCTTAGACCCCCAGGGCCCCTGAACTGCTTCCCTGCCCCCTCAACCTCTCTAAGATCCCCCTAACAGGAAAAACAGAGCTGGGTAGATAACTCCCCCCCCACTCTCTCTCTCTCTCTCTCTCACACACACACACACACACACACACACACACACACACACACACTCACACACTCCCAGGTGTCAGCTCTAGAAAGGACGAGTAGCACAGCTAGCTAGCTGAGCTCCACAGGAAGCCTGGAAGACTTCCTGGAGGAGGTAGCATTACGACCAGATTTCAAAGGACAAATAGGAGTTGGAACAGAAGGAAAATAAGATTAGAGGCTGAATGGCTCAAGTGGGCAGATGGGAGGAGTGTGAGTGGCTGGTGGAGGAGGTGGTGGGGACAGGACAGCCCTGGAGTTGGGCAGCACCCTCACCTGTGTGGAAGCAGATGGACGGGCTCCAGGTGCCCGGCCCCTGTGTCAGCTGGGCGCGCACCTGTACAGCATAGGGCCGGCCGGGCCGCAGACCACGGAGATGGGCGTGGGTCTGGGCAGGGCCCACGGAATGCTCTGCAGGATGCAGGGGAGGGGGTGGGGGGGCGTGAGTCTGGCTGCCCGGACCCACACGGGGGAGGCCCTGATGTCGCCGAGACCTGCCCTCTCCGAGCCGGCCTGCTGGAGCCCTCCTGGACCTCAGTTTCCTCTAAGGAGGGGGTGGCTTGTGAGGGGCCGCCCAGCCGGCAGTGCGGGGGGACACTCAGACGCTTTTCCGACAGGGCACCCCTGGATGCACTCGGGCCTTGTAGAGCCCCCAGGTCTGCTGTGCCCGGCCCGCCCCTGCCCGGCCCCACCTACCTGCCGCGCCAGAGTCCCTTGCCTCGTCCTGGTAACGCACCGCGTAGCCTCGCAGGAGCCCTGAGCAGGCGCCCAGCGCGGGCGGAGTCCAGGACACGCTGGCCGAGCGCGAGGTGACGTTCCTGACCAGCACGAGCTGTGGGCTCCCGGCCCCAGAGGCTGCAGACCCAAGCGCCCGCCCCGTTTCCTGCACATTCAGCCCCAGCTGCCCTCCCCCCACCCCCACCCCTGACCCCCTGTGCACGGGAGACGTGGGGACCCCAGAAGCCCCCGCGGACGGCAGGGCCACTCACCGTTGCCCCCAAAGTGGAAGGTGGACAGGACGGTCGACCACGTGGCCAGATTCTCTGGGCGCGCAGAGGCCAGGATGGTGATGCAGCCGTCATCTCCAGCCATTGGGGTCCAGCTGTGGTTCGCTGGGAGGACCAGCAAGGGCCAGGCAGGTAGGTAGGACCCCAAAAGTCCCTAACGCTCTCCTACTCATGCTTCAAAACCTTTGCAAAAATGCCCCCTCCTTTGGGACCCCTCCCTAAGTCTCTCAGTCTCCTCCCAGCTGAACCGTGTCCCCTGGCCCAGCCCTTTCTCAAGAGTGTCTGTCTCTAGCCCCCTGGGGTCTGAGTTCCTGGGAACCTGAGCAGCCCTGGCAGGAAGTGGGAAGCCCCCGCCCGCCGTGCCCTAGAACTCGGTCACACTGCCACAGCCTCTCACACGGGGCTGGTGTTTGGCCAACACCACAGAGGTGACACTCATTATCCAAAGGTGTGACCCACGGGGGCGAGCCCGGGAAATGGCCGAGCAGCAGGCCAGCCTCCTACGAACGGGGATTCCAGCCTGGTGGGCGGCAGAGGCAAAGGGCATCGCATACCGGCCTGGGGTGTCATGAGGGTACAGGAGGTGTTGCGCCCCTCCGGGCTCTGGGGCTCCCACTCGATGCAGTAGGTAGTGCCCGGAGTACGGTCTGGCCAGCCTGGGCTGCCCTGGGCGGTCCCTGCTGCTCCTGCCGGGAGACCCCAGCGCTGGGTCAGAGGGGCGGAGCTGGGAGGCTCCTGTGGGGGCGGAGTGGGCTCCAGGGCGGCTTTGCCGTGGGGACTGCCCGGTGTCCGCATCCGCGCGTGCAAGCTTTGCTCATCTAGGAACGCACCAGCGGGAGCATCGGCGCTGGCGTGGCCCACGGAGCCGCTGGGCACCAGCATGACCGCGGGGCCCGGCCTTGCACACGACCCGGGTTCCGCACCCCGCACCTCCCAGAACCCCATAGTGGTGTGCTCTGAGCTCAGGGATCAACCCGGCAGGCGCCAGAGATGCCCTATGGGGACGGCGACAGTTGGCTGCTGGCAGGCCAGATGACCTCCACGCTGCGCTGTCACTCCTGCCCCCAATTCCCTGGCCTCAGTGCAGGTGGCAGGATGTTCCTCGGATGCTCAGACGCCTCTGCCTCAGCGGCCACGGCTCTGGGTGCAGCTAGCCCTTGGCCTGGCTGCCGGCGGCTCTTCTATCTTCCTATCAGCACCGACCCCCATAAATGGGACCCTAGGAGGCTCGGGGCCCCTCTCCCAAGTCCACAGGAACTGAGAGCAGAGTCGCTGCACCTCCCCAACCCCCTCCCGCCCAAGGAGGCACCTGTGTGTGCCTGGGCAGGAATGTGCCAGGACTGGTTGGGGCTGCTGCCATCCTCTGGGGCGACGGTCAGGCTATAGGCGGCGCCCGAGATGTCGAAGCTCCTCCCGAGATGGAGAGCCTGAATCGCTGTGGCCTTGGGCTTGCACGTGCAGGACAGCATTTGCAGATGGACGTGGTAGGTCCCCTCCCCCCGGCAGCCATCCGGAAGCGCAGGCTGGGGCAGCTGGCATAGGTGCAAGAGACGGCTGATGGGGACCCCAACATGCTCAGGACCCCAAGGGCTGACATCAGGACACGCATATCAGAGCACCCCAAAATGGGGGGAAAATGCTGGCGTGGCTGCTGGGACGTCAGCACGCCCGTCTGCGAGGCAGTTTTAGGGGCCATAATTTGACAACATCACTGAGTTCTAGGGGAGGAGGTTTCCTCTTGGGGCCCTGGAACCTGATGTCTGGAAATTTTCCCTAAGAATAAGAATTATTAGAGGAGGGCCTGATAATCCAGCGGGTAGGACACTTGCCTTGCACACCGTCAACCTGGTTTCGATCCCCTGCACCCCATAACTCAGGGTTCTGCCAGGAGTGATCCCCAAGCACAGAGCCAGAAGTGAGCCCTGAGAACCACTAGGTGGCGCCAAAAACAAAGTGACAGTGGGCTGGGGAGAGGGAGGGGGTGGGGGTGGGGGGGCGGAATCTGGCATCCAGGAAGTGGCGGAGTCAGTTCTGGGGGGTCGCGCAGAATGCAGAATTCTGGGGCAGCCTCTCTGGGGAGAGGTTTGGTGGGTTTGCTCCGGAGACTGGGCTTGTCCTCCGCCAAAAGGGTCATTCACGTGCAGAACGTCACCTGTCCATCCAGTATCAGCTGCCTCCTCCCATCTGGGCCCAGCGGCCCCAGCGAGATGTTCAGCTGCGGCAGTGCAGGGGGCTCTGGGGTGAGACAGATGCGGGGGTGCTGAATGGCGTCCCACAGGGGGAGGGATGCAGGGCCTCTGCTGCCTGACACAGGCTTTTCTCGGGCTGTCAGGTTGTTTCCAGAATCTGATTTTTTTTTTTTTTTTTTTTTGCTTTTTGGGTCACACCCGGTGATGCACCAGGGTTACTCCTGGCTCTGCACTCAGGACCATATGGGATGCTGGGAATTGAACCCGGGTTGGCCACGTGCAAGGCAAACGCCCTACCTGCTGTACTATTGCTCCAGTCCCTGTTTCCAGAATCTGAGAGCAGGGAGGCCTTGGCACAGGTTGGCATCTCTGAGCATTGCTGGGTGTGGTCCCCAACCCCTAAACACTCCAGGCCTGATTTCTAACATCTGCTACCTGGTTTCTAACACTCTCTGCTTGGTTTCTAACACCCGCTGTCTAGTTTCTAACACCTGCTGCTCGGATTCTAACTCTCCCCACCTGGTTTCTAACACTACTGTCTGATTTCTAACACCCACCATCTGCCTTTCTAACACTCCCCGCCTGGTTTCTAACGCTCCTCCTGATTTCTAATGCCGTTACACCATTCTGGGGCCAGGGTGCTCTCACCGAGGGGGCTGCACACAGAGCTACTCCAGCTGCTCCAGGGCACCCTGGGGTCCCCCCGGCCCCATCGTCTCCGGAACTGGAACTCGCGCACGACTCCTGCTTCCAGGGGCCAGAGGCAGGACTCTGGGGAGAAGCGAATATGACATCAGCAGCCGAGTAGCCCTTCTTGGGGGCCTGGCATGGTGGGTGCAGCCCCCCATTACCATGCATCGTGTCCTGGTGGCCACCTCCCTGCTGTGCACAGTCGCCCTGGAAGGAGACCCAGCAGGCCAGTCACCCTGACTTGGATCTGGCAGCACAGAGCAAGCCAGAGACAGATGTGGAAGACAGAGAGCCATAGCAGGGGGTCGTGAGACCACTGTTACAGCAGAGACCCCATGAGGGTCAGGAGCACATGGGGAGGGAGGCTGTTTGGGGGTACAGCCCTCCCACCCCAGGCCTGTGTGTGCCCCAGGTCCAGATGGGAGCTCACCAGCACCCAGGAGCCTCCTGCTAGCCTCTGCCGAAACTGCACCTGAGCGTCGCCCTGGTCCTCAGGTGCCTCCCACTCCATCAGCAGCTGTCCATGCCGCCTGGACACTTTGATGTTCCCAGGGGGAGGGTCGTACTTAACTAGAAAGGGGATCGGGAGGACTTCGAGGCGTTCCTGTGTAACATTCCAGAGAATTTCCCCAGCACCCCCCTCGGCTCTGGGCAGCCACTTTTCCCCTCAAGTGTAGGGGTTAGTGGGGGGCCGGGAGGGTGGTCAGGGCTGGGGATGCAGTTTGGAGAAATGACTCAGGCTTTGTGTGTGGCGTCCCCTGCAGGCCACTGGGGAAAATGTCACCGGATAAAGTCTGAGCTTGCGGATCCTCATGGGGGGGTCAGGAGAGTGCCAGGCGGTGGCCTCAACTCGGGGACCAGGCAACAGAGACTGCATGGCTCATTCCTGGGGGCCAGGACCCCGCCATCCACTCACCAGGGCCCCAGGGCTAGGGCGGCCGCTCACCCATTCTGTTGAGGGTCACGTTCAACGGAGGGGAACGCTGCAAGCCCCCTGCCCCCCGGGATTCCACCCAGAAGGACACAGTGCGACGCACGGGGACCTCGTCCTGGTCGGAGAACTGGAAGCTGGTGGCTGCACCCACTGCGAAGTAGCAGCAGCGCTGGGGCCCAAAGCTGCGAGGGTGGAGGGTGGTCAGTGGCGAGTCTGGAGTGCAGACAGGGGTGTTCTGGGTGTGTGGGGAGGAGAGAGGAGGAGTAGGGAGGGGCGAGGAGAGACTGAGCCAGCCCCGGTGGCGGCTCCACTGCAGTGCCCATCCGACCCTTTCTCCTCGGGGAAACCAGACCAGGGCAGGAACCCCTCAGGAGGCATGTCTGGAGATAGGGATGCGGGGTCAGGAGCAGGGGTGTGGGTGTAGGGGCAGGGGTGCAGGTGCAGGGGTGTGGAGGTAGGGGCAGGGGTACAGGGGAGAGGCAAGGGTGCAGAGTCAGGAGCAGGGGTTGTGGGGTCAGAGGCAGGGATGGGGCGGGGTGCAAGACTGGCACTCACCAGCAGTGCAGAAAGTGGCTGACCCCTTCCCGTGGCCCCTCATACCCCCAGGAGCACTCATAGTGGCCATCAGGGAGCCGGTAGCAGCTCAGGTTTCGGGGGCCGGGCGTTAAATCCCACGGGGACCCTGGAGGGTCATGGAGAGAGGGGGTAGGGCCTCATGCCCACACGCCATGTCCGCTGGGGGTCTGGGTGTGACCCCATGTGACCTCGCCCTAAGACCCCCCCTGCCTACAGCCCTCCCAGAGCTCCTCACCCCTGAGCCCAGGGGCAGGGGAGGGGTAGGGATGGAGGGGCTGCTCCCTGTCCTCGCACCCACACGTGGGGTCCCCTGACCTGAGTCCTCTGCGTAGGGCAGGGCCCTGAAGCAGCACTCCCGGGGGGGGCAGGCCTCTGGGACAAAGCGACATTGGGCGGCTTCACACTGCAGCTTGGGCTCGGCTGAGAGACACAGAACCACCAGCACGCTCCCCGCCCGCCCATCCATCCATCCTCCTTCATCCATCCTTCCGCCCCCATCTGTCCGTCTGTCTGTCCATCCATCTGCCCACGCATGTACCCACTCATCATTCGTTTGTTCATCCACTTTATATACATGTCCACCCACCCACTCACCCATCCATCTGTCCACCCACCCATCCATCCATCCATCCATCCATCCATCTCTCCCTCTGTCTGTTCATCCATTCAGCTGCTCATCCATCCACTTGACCGTCCATCTGTCTGGTTTTCCACCTGTCTATCCATCCATTCGTGCATCCATCCATCCACTTGCCCATTCATCTGTCTGTCTGTCTGTCCATCAGTCCGTCCATCCACCCACGCACTCATCACCTTTCGCACCCCCAGGCCCCCCTCAGTGACGTTCCCGCTGAGCTGCTGCATCCCAAGGGGCGTCAGACCCCTCGTGGCCCTGACCTGCCGTGGAGGCCCTGCTCGAACACGGTCCCCAACCCCCCCAGCTGAGGGCCAGAGGGGACTCACCACCCTGCCTGGGGGGCAGCAGGAGGAGGACAGGCAGAGATACCAGCACGGCTGCAGACTGCCCCATCGGGTGCTTCGGCTGGGAGCCCTGGGCTGACCCTGTGCAGGGAGCAGGAGAGAAAATGAAATGATTTCTCACGGAGGAGGTGTCGTGGCTTCTGGCACAAGCCAGAGCGAAAGAGAAACTCAGGAAGTCAGCTCGGTGGTGGTGGCCTCACTGCACAGCCTGGAGCCCGGAGCAGTGGGTGTCGGAGAGGAGCGGGGGCTGCCGCGTCTGGATCCCCCAGCCAGAGGGGCAGTGTCCTGTGGGCAGCTCCTCTCTCTGACTGACGGGCCAGCTGATAGTGAGATGCCATCTGCCTTGACAAGAGGCTGAGAAACTAACAGGAAAGTCTGCGCGGGAAGGTGGAGGGCCTCCATGTAACTTCGCGCCGAGCACCAGGGAGGCGCCGGGGTCCCTGGGAGTCTGCCCTCACAAACAATTGTGATTAAGGGCGAGCTCAGCCCCCCAAAACACATCTTCATTGATGTTTCCTGGGCCACACCCGGCGGTGCTCAGGGCTGACTCCTGCCTCTGTGCTCAGTGATCCCTTGGGGCAGGCTCGGGGTACCCTTCGGTGGTGGGGATCGACCCCGGCACCTTAACACCCCGCCCTATCTCTTCGGTTCCCCCAAATGTGGAACGCGTGTCCCCAGAAAATGAGTGAACCACAAAGAATCACCAAGGGGGCCCAGGGGACGGGGCCACAGGGCAGCGGGAAGGGCGCGGGCCACGCGCACAGCCCACTGGCTTCCCTCCCCCTGGCTCCTCCATGGTCCCGAGTCCCACCAGAGTGATCCTTGAGCACAGAGCCAGGAGTCACCTCTGAACATCGCCGGGTGTGGCCCCAAACAAGAAGGGGGGACATAGCGTCCCCACGGGGGTATCAGAGGAGGCGGAGGGATAGTGTTCCTGGGTCAGTGTCTGTGTGGGTTGGAATGTTCTGGAAGGAGATGGGGGGATGGGAATCTGTGGCCTCTGAGAAGCCAAGGGGCGCTCCTAGGGAGACTGAGGCTCGGGCAGCAGTGGGAGGAGCCCCTCTGAGAGCGGCTGGCGGCCAACAGGCCTGAGGTCAGGATCTGGGAACAAAGGGGCAGTGTCCCCAGCCTGGCACGCAGGGCGCCGGCCAGTGACCTCACACAGCCGCCTCTCTAGGCTGAGCTGCGCGGGGTATCTGTGGGGACCCCGTGTGGGACACAGAGAAGGGGAAGAGAGGGCCTTAGAGATGGGGACCACCCCTGCCCCCTGCCCCAGCCCCCCGCCCCTGGAGGTCTGTCACCCCCATTTTACAGATGGCAAAGCGGGAAGCCAGAGCAGGGGTCCCGCGCGAGCAAGGCTCTCACTGTGCACGCAGCTGACAGGGGTTAGAGCCCCACCACTGCGTAGGGCCCCATGAGCCCCCTCTGGCTGTGGCCCAAATGCCCCCAAATGAGTTGCTAAGGCCAAAGCCTGAGTCTGAGCCCGCCTTCCCTGCCACCATAGCTGCCCACACACCCAGCTCTGCCCTACTTTCAGGAACCCCAAGCTCAGGGGGAAGGGAGGCAGGAAGGATCTGGTAAGGGGCCCCCGGAAACTGTGACAGGAACCTTCCCACCCCTGCAGCCTCCGCCTTCTTCCTGGGGACACTGACCTTCAGCTTCTTGGGAGGAGGCCCGGCCCATCTCAACCAAACAAAACGGCAGTGATGGAACCCCTTCTGGGCCATGTGGGGAGGGCGTGGAGGGATGTGTAGGAGTTTGCAAGGAATACTTCCATTCAACCCGATTTTCTGAGGCCTCTGGGGAGTGGTCTGAGGGTGTCTGAAAGGAAACATAATGTGGCAGAAAAAAACAAGCCCCCCACTCACTCCTTCCTGAGCCTCTCCTTGGCTCACAGAGGCAGGAGGAGGGTTTTGTTGGATGTGTAGAAGTTCTCACCAAGAAAGCTCCGTGCCACAGATCTGAGCCGGCTGTGAAGGGTGCATGTGCCTTGGGCAGGGCAAGACTTGTCGGCAGCAGCGAGTGTTCCTGTGGCCCACACAGGGGCTGCCTGTGTTGGGGTCCCCAAGTGCAGCACGGAGAGGTGACTCCTCTCAGATACCCACCACCCCATCCCCCTGCCCAAGCACCACTGTCCCCCACCTCCCCCATCCCATTGTCCCTGGAGCAGGCTGCTTTGGATGAAGGGCCTGTGAGTTTGCTTCCAAAGCTAAAGCGGGGCCAGAGCAGCAGCGCATAGGAGCCCGGGAGGCGTGAGGGTGCTCACCTCAAATGCTGTCTCGTCCCTGGCACCCCAGTGGGACCCTCCAGCCCCACCGGGAGTGATGTCTGATCATCACTGGGTGTGGCCCCCAAACCAAACCAAAGCAAGAAAAGAACTTATATTTGGGGGCTGGGGAAAGAGAGCCTCGGCTTAGCTCGGCCGACGCCAAGGGCAGGTCAAGAACCCAGTCCGGTGCTCCCTCAGCACTGGGCACCACCCCGAGCTCCGCTGTCTGTGCGCCTCAGTGCAACATAGAAGCAACAAAACTTGCGCTGGAGCGATGAGACAGCAGGGAGGGTGCTGGCCTTGCACATAGCCAACCTGAGTTCTATGCCCAACCCCCAACCTGGTCCTCTGAACCTCATCAGGAGTGATCTCTGAGCAGAGAGCCAGGAGCAAAGAGTACAGAAGCCTGAGCATGACTGGGTGTGACCTTCCCCTATAAAATACCCAGATTTGTGTATGTGCAGAGGGCGGCAGGATTCAAACAACGGAAGGGGCCAGTGTCCCTCAAGGCACAATGGGGAACCTCCGTGTGGGCTACCCAGCAGAATATTATGCAACCACAAAAAGGAACAAAGAGCTGGCCTAGGCTACAATGTATATGAATCCAAACCCTTCCAATGCAGAGAGAAGCAGGAACAGCAGCACCCCCTAGCCCCTAGGAAACACCCAACAGAAGCCTGGGGAGGGGCCACTGCCCAGGTGGACAGTCTTCTTTTGGGGTGCAGTGTTCTGGAATTAGATAGAGGTGGTGCCTGCATCATGTGTGTGCCCTCCATGTCCCCGAACCTTACATCTTACAAGGTGAATTTTCTGGTATGAGAATTTTAGGTCATTGCAAAACCGGTCTGAGAAATAGGAACATCACTGAGGTTCCTGTGTCTTCCTGTGTTCAGTCTGGCTGCTGTCAGCAGAACAGCAGGAGTGAGTCAGCGGAACCAGTGAAGGGGATTGTGGCTGCCATGAAGGGGGGTCGGGCATTTCCCTCTTGTGCAGTGCAGCTGAGCGGTTATACGCAGAGATGCCTGTGACAGTTGTTCCTCCTGAGCTAAGCTCCCAGGCAGCCCTCTGCTCCGTCAGCCCATCTCAGACAGAAATCTGACAGCCACCATGGCCACCTGTTCTTGTAAATAAAGTTTTATTAGCAGCGGGCCGGTATTAGGTAGGGGAACAAGGGAGGCTGGGTCGGGAAAAGGCAGCGCCCGGAGGACAGAGTGTCTGCAGTTGCCAATTTCACGCATGGAGAATGCTGGCATCTGTTCTGAGTTCAGGAGTACTTGGTATTAAAAGTTGGTGTACCCCAAGGAGGTTTTTATGGGGGGAACAGAAGAGAACCGAGTTAAACTCTGCACCGTCGGACACGTGTGCCCTGAGCACGTCCACTCACTCCTCAGAGCCTTAGTTTTCCCACCTGAAAGATGGGGGCGCGCAGGCTCCGGGGTTTAGGGCCGGTTATGCCTGGGCTGGGTGGGCGTGGCCTTCGGAGGCGGGGCCGGCTCGCCCAAAAGGGGCGGGCCCTCTAGCGGGCTCCCCGGGATGGGCGGGGCCAGTCCTCGTCAGCTGATCGGCTCCACCAATGGAGCGCGGGGGCGGGGCCCGACGGGCCGGGGCGGGGCCGGGGGCGGGGCTGGCGGCGGGACTCTGGGACCATGGACGAGCCGAGCCTGCTGCGGCGCCGCGGGCTCCAGGTGAGGCCCCGTGCGGACGGGCTCTGCCCCTCCGCACCTGACCCGACCCGGGGGGCGGGGCTCGGGCGGGCCCGGGGGTGCTGGAAGGCAGAGCCGGGCGGGCTCGGGCGCTTCTCCAAGTGCCTTTTCCTGACGGGGGAGAGAGGCAATAGGGTAGTGCTTCACTGAACATTCGGGGAAACTGAGGTCCGAGCAATAGCGGGGTGAGAGGGAGGGGGGCGCAGGGTCTCGCCCCGCTCCCCCAGCTGCGCTGATAATAGGAGCTGCCGCAGCCAGAGCGCTGGGCCATATGCTCTTCGCTGATTAATCCTAGCGCCCGGGATGTATAAATATTAATTCAGTGCCTTCATCCCTGTCTTGGGCTCTGCGCCCCTGCCTCGGTTCACCTCCCCTTAGGGAGAGCCAGACAGGTGGAAGCTGCCCGGGCGTCCATTCATCAGGTGGAGAAACTGAGTCTGCAGGCTCCAGCCCCACGCCCTCATCCACTTTCTGGGGGACACGAGCCCCCCCACCCCCCACCCCCGCCACTGGCCGTGTGTTGGGGCAGCCCCAGGAAGCCCCCGTGAGGGCCTCTGCCTGGCCTCTGGCCTGGGCTTGCGGTGGCTGGCAGAAGTCCCAGGCCCAGCCGCAGAGGCCTCATGTCTCCATCAACAGCACCCTGAGACCTCAGTTTCCCCATCTGTGCTGTGAGGTGGCCAGGGAGGGGGTTGCTACGGCACAACCACAAAGCAGCTCCCGGGAGGCAAGGGGCCACCCCAAGATTTGTCTTTGGGCAACCAGCAGGCCTCAAGAATCTGCCCCCGGGCGTGGGGTGGGTGGAACCTTCTGGACTGGCTGGCTGCACTTGTCTGGTTGTCAGGGGCCAGGGCAGTAGGGACGTTGGTGTCTCTGCAGAAAGCGGTGGGCTCCGTGGCTTTGGCAGCCCAGGAGGGCAGCAGAGGCAGGGGAAACAAAGCCGGCAGAGGGGAGCCAGCACCTCCAAAAACCGAGCAGGAAGGGTGGGGGTTGGACGTGGACAGCCGCTGCGCAGCCCCGGCCAAGATGCACGGCGGGAACCCCCTCCACTTGCGGGGGGGGGGGGGGGTGTCTCTGAGGGGACAGAGTCTGGTGTGGGGGAGCTGGACACTTAGCAGGGGGCAAGGCAGGGCTGGTAAACAGTGGGGTGTTTGTGGGGGGGGACCAGGCCCCGCCTGAAGCCCCAGTTAGACACCAGCCCCGCCCCCGGCCTCTTAAAATAGAGAAACCGCCCTCGGGTAGGCGCCTGGGGGCGCTGCTGACGTCAGGAAGTGGGGGCCGTTCCCAGGGGAAGAGGTGCCCCTTCCCTGACAACTGGAGGCCCAGTGCAGAAGGGGAAACTGAGGCTCAGTGAAGCTTTGCCACAGGGCTGGTGGCATAGCATATAGTTTACAGTCTGGGCGTGAGCCCAGGCAGGGTTGGGCCCCCTCCCTTCGCAGGCCCATCCAGGCGGCCGAGGGGGATGAGGGATGGTCCAGAAGTGGGAAACTGTCCCTAGGAAGGGCTCAACCATGGCACGTGCAAAGGGCCAGAGGCATGAAACCGGAAATGTCGGCAGTCTCCCCAGGAGACAAATGGTACCTCCGCGATTTGTGGGGAATGAGATTTTGTTTCTGGGGTGACTGGCTTGCTGGAGCTGGGGATGCCCAGATGTGAGGACATTTAAAATGCTCTGGAGCTGGCCTGGGACTTGAACAGTGTCCGTGAGCGAGAGAGGTGTTTGGGGTAAAGAACTAAGCAGGTAACGAAATTCGCCAAATAATTGGAGTAGAAATTACTGCGGACATTAACAAGCCACTTACAGCCACAGACTTCAGTGTTATTATTAGCCTTATTTTTTCAGAGGGATAAACCGAGGCTCCAGGAGAGAAAGAAGCAGCCCGAATGTCAGAGCGCTGGCATTTTAACGCCTCCGGCATCAGGGTGCAAGGAGATTGAGGGGCCTCACACACCGAGGCTCGGGCCACTGACTTCCCCCCAGAAGGAACCCGAATAACGGGCCTGGGAACAGCCCTAACCAATCAGGTTGCAGCCTGTTCGGCAGACCCAATCAGATGCCCTGGGAGCTGACCCCAGGAAGTCAAGGCAGATGCTGATTGGCCGGTGTAGACAGTATGCCTACTCTACCAGCCAATGGAGTCGTAGCAGTATAGGCACGCGGATGCCTCTGTCCCGGGAATGCGCGCCAGGAACTGGCCAGTTGGCCTCAGCAGTGGGGTCAGAGGATGAGGTGGCCAGAGGCCCTTCCTGCGCTGTCCTCAGCTGTCTCCTGTGTGACATCTGTAGGCGCCACTTAACATGGAGTGTTATTCTGATGGCGACGACAGTTATTTATTTCACTATTTTCCCCATCTTGCAAACGAAAGACTTTAAAACACATTCCTCCAGCAGAGCCTCTGGTAGCTGAGTGACCGTGTCTGTGTCTGGACTTTGTCTCTGTTACTGCTGGGTAGAGTCTCCCTGAAAGCTTCCTCCTGGCTCTGTCCCACTTATTTTCCTCCTCCAGGAAGCCCTTGGGAACTGCAGCCTGTGGTTTCCCCTTGCCTTCATTTCTTCTTCCCCCCAGCTCTCCAGAGGCCTCTGGACTGACCCCTAGCTCTGCCCTACGCTTTCTCCTTGTGTTCCCGCACTGGCTTGGGAATGGTATGCTCAGTGTCCTCCAGCTCTAGCTGAGGTTTCAGGCAGAGCAACCATCCCAACGCTGGGGCAGGTTCCCACCTCCCCTGTCTGGGCCGGATCCACTCCCTGGGGGAACAGCCGGCACCGAGGGGGCTGGAGGCGGAAGCAGATGGCGCAGGGAAGGGGGGAGCCGAGGCGGTCTTGGGAGAGCTCCTGTGGGCTGCTCCTTCCTGGATCCTTGGGGGATGCCGCTTGCTCTCACCTCTCTCTGCTACTTTACATCGTTCTGTATTTTGGAAGCAAAGGCACATTTGTTGGAAAATGGGAGGTTATTATTAACACCACTAAGTCAGCGGCTTGCCTCCAATTAATTCCTCCCAGCTTCCCCCATTGCCCGCCAGGCGTGATTTCTCCCTGGCTGGAAGGCACAAAGAGTGTGTGTGTGTGTGTGTGTGTGTGTGTGTGTGTGTGTGTGTGTGTGTGTGTGTGTGTATGTAAGAAAGAGAGATAGAGATAGCGAGAGAGAGGGTGAGTGTGCGGAAGGCACAAAGAGTGTGTGTGTGTGTGTGTGTGTAAGAGAGATAGAGATAGCGAGAGAGAGGGTGAGTGTGTATGTGTGTATGAGAGAGACCCTGGAGGTCAGAGCCCAGCATGTTAGTGAGGGGATGGGAGTGCGGGGCAGCTGACTGGGGTCCTATAGCCGATTCTATACTGCTGGTAGTGAGCTGCGGGTCCCTGGGGGTAACCAAGCTGAAGGAGAGGCTGCAATGTGGGTGATCAACTTCCTTCCATCTGGAATGATGCTGTTCCCTGAGCACCCTTCCCCTTTCAGATTGGGGAGACCTCCCTGCTACCTTATCCCTAGCCCAGCAGTCCCCAGTCCAGATGCTTCAGCCCCCTCCCATTGGCTGTGATGTGATGACATCACCAGTTGCCATGACAAACATCCGCTCTGGGCGTGGGCAGCCAGAAGCCCACTGAGGGAGAAAATAGTGGCATGTCCAGGACTACCCTACAGTGTTGTGTGGGGACTGGGGGTGTGAGTGAGGGGACACCTGGAAGTCCCGCTCTCCCTCCACCAATGGAATCAAATAGCTGATGTGCTCCTGTGCCTCAGTTTCCCTGCCTCTTGATCTGCCCTGGCACAGTGGAGAGGGAGTGTGTCAGTCACCCAGTCACGTAGCTCCAACCGGCCAGTCGGTCTGTGCCCAGGCCTGGGTATCCCCAGGCTCTGGCTCATTCTGCGTGTCCTCTGGGAGATTGCAAGTACCCTCAGTGAGCTACTCTTGGGTGCCCTGGGCTCTGTGTTCCTACATGGGGAGAGCACAGCAGGCAGAGCACAGGCCTTGCACACTGTGGGCGCGGGTTTGATTCCTAGCACCTCATAAGGTCCCCTGAGGCCCACCAGGAGTGACCCCTGAGGACTGCTGGGTGTGGCCCAAAAAACTGTTAACCAGGGGCCCAGCCAGGACCCAGCCTGCATACAGGGAATGAGGGGGCCACGACTTACTCTTGGGGTGCACAGCTGAGGCTGACCAAGTGGCATCTACCATCTACCACTGTTGACACACTTCCTGTGAAGTATGTCACACTGTATCATTTCATTTGAATTGGGTTTGGGGCCGCATCCTGTGGTCTTGAGCTATTCCTGGCTGTTTCTCAGGAGTGCCCCCTCGTGGCTCTCAGGGAATGAAAGCAGGACTGACCCAGCAAGGCCAGAGCCTTTGCCCCTGTACTCTCTCCAGACTCTTTAAGTAGATCAGAAAATAAAGCTCACTTGGGAGTGATAAAATGATTTTTAATAGGGGGCTGGAGCGATAGCACAACGGGTAGGGCGTTTGCCTTGCACGCGGCCGACCTGGATTCTAATCCCAGCATCCCATATGGTCCCCTGAGCACCGCCAGGGGTAATTCCTGAGTGAAGAGCCAGGAGTAACCCATGTGCATCGCCGGGTGTGACCCAGAAACAAACAAACAAAAAATTATTTTTAATATATAACGAGTCGGGTAGGGAGGTATATAGCCAATTTGGGAGGACGTCCTGGAGGAAGGATCACTTTTAGTTGAGAGCTGAGGGGTGGGTGGTGTGTCCAGAGGGACCCAGAGAGGAGGCTGGGTGGGTCTGGTCAAGGACAGAGTGGAGCCCAGCCTATGGGGGTTGGGAGAATAGAAAGACTCCATGGGGTATGGCGTGACCCTCAGAGGCTGCTGGGGGGAGACAGGGTCCCTTTGGGCCAGAGACAAAGTCATGGAGCACCCCGGCAGTGGGGATCACTCCGCTTTTTCATTCCCTTTCAGAAAGAGCTGAGCCTGCCCCGCCGAGGACGTGGGTGAGTTTGCATGGGCGAGAGGTGTGGGGATGGGGCGGGGTGCTGGGGTCTCTGCTGGGCCTTTATCCATCCTGGAGAAAACGCCCATCCCTCGTTTGCAGAGTGTCCTGTGGGCACAGCTTTCTAGGTCCCCCCAATCCAGGAACTGGCAAGGGGGGAAACTGAGGCTGTGCACTCCCGGATCAAGGGGACCCAGGGGGTCAGGGGACAGGGGGAAATGTGTGTGGAACCAAGTCCAGACGCTTGTCTCACCACAGCGAGTACCCAGGACTGGCCTGGCCCTGAGCCAGGGAGCTCACTCACTGTTTTTCTGGAAGCCAGAGAAGGACTGCATCTACCCCCCAGGCATGCTCTCATCCCCAAAATCTCAGAACTCAGACCTGAGACCGGAATGGGAGTGAGGGCCAGGAGGTCCCTTGCATGGGTGACCAGGGAGATGTATCAAGGCATACATATCCCTCCACGGCAACCATATTCCCCCCCTCAGTGAGTGAAACTACTTAACAACCATTTTTTGTGGGGGTGCCCAGCATTACTCAGGGGACTGAGGGGCCACCCCCAAGGTAATCTGGCTGCATCATTCAATCCTTGTGCCCGAGGTGCAGAGCTGTTGTATGGAATCTCTGCATCAAGGACCATCAGTGTGACCCAAGAGGTTCTGGGGGACCTTCAGAGCAAAACTCAATGGTGCCCGGGGGCGGGGGTGGGGATGGGTGGTCATGTGATGGCTGGATTCGAACTTGGGTCCAGGCACATGCAAAGCCTGCACCCCTGGGGGCTGGAGCGATAGCACAGCAGGTAGGGTGTTTGCCTTGCATGTGGCCAACCCGGGTTCGAATCCCGGCATTCCATATGGTCTCCTGAGCACTGCCAGGAGTAATTCCTGAGTGCAGAGCCAGGAGTAACCTTGTGCATTGCCGGGTGTGACCCAAAAAGAAAAAAAAAACCTGCACCCCTGACTGCTGAGCTAGCCCAGCCCCAGCTAGCCCAGCCCCAGCTGCGTTTGTCTCCCCCTACGGGAGGGAGACGGGGCTGTCATTCTCTGCAGAAATTCAGCATAGACAGAGGAGGGACCCTCTGGACATTTGAGCTTCTAGCTGGAAAGGGAGCAAGAGGTTCTGAGAGCAGGAATGGAATTTTGGCAGAGGGAACAGCATGGGCGAGCTTGGAAGCTTGGGAGGGACATGAGCACAGATGTGGTCCAAGGGCGGCCATGGGGTGGGAGTAGCCTCAAATCCAGGCCACGAGCTGACTGGACCTGGGAGGGCACGGTGGTGAGCTCGGGCCTGCAGGCGCGAAGCTGGCAGGCACTGTGCCAGGGGCTCACGAAGTTTGGACGGTGGCTGGGTTCGGAGCACCGGGGTAGCACAGGGGACAGGGACACCTGCGGCAAGTCGGCCATCTCGGTTATCCGGGGCTTCCCGAACCTGCACACGCCTCCCGTAGGGTTCTAGATGCACCCAGGGATGGCGCGGTGCAGGGAGGTTCGAGGCCTGAGTGGGGATGGCGAGGTTGATGACTTGCCGGGCAGAGGCTGGAGGTGGGCAGCGGGGGAGGGTCCCTGTGGTGCTCAGGGGCCCAGAGACCCGAGCTGGGGCCCTCCGGGACACTAAGCAGTGGAAGAGGCTGAACAGGACTGGAAGCTTCCAGAGCCAGAGGTCCCAGACCTGGGACGGGACCAACTAAGGCGCGGGGCCTGATGGAGGGCGGAACTGGGAGGCGGGGTCTGATGGTAGGCGGGTCTAGGTAGAGGGCGGAGCCTGCCGCAGGGGTGTAGCCAATACGCGGATGAGGTTCTGTCGGGGGTGGGGCCAGTGGGGGCGGGGTGAATCGGAGGGGGCGGGCCGATACGTGGGCGGGGCTGTATAGGAGGGGCGGTCCCTAGCGAAGGGCGGGGCCAACACGGGGCGAGGCCATATTGGGCGGGGCCAACGGGAGGGATTTGCCGGAGGGGCGGGGCCTGCTGAAGGGCGTGGCCAATAAGGGGCGGGGCTTATGGGGGCTGGGGTAGAGCCTGCTCTGGACCCAGGGGGTCGGGTGTCCATACCTCCACCTCCTGGGCTCGCGACACGCGCTGCCCTACCTCCCTCCGGGCCGGGCTGGCGCGCAGGTGCGGGCCCTGAGCCCCGCCCCGAGGTGGACAGCTCCCTCCCCCACGGTCCAAGGCGGCCCAGCCCCGGCGCCGCGTCCGTCGCGTCCGCCCGCCCGCTCGCCCGGCGTGCTGGCCCCGCGTTCGCGTCCATCTGTGCGTGTCGGATCGCGCCCCCAGCAAGGCCCCGGGGTCCTGGAGAGGGCGTCGGCGTCGCCGCGGCCCGGGCCCCGGCATGAAGCCCCGCCAAGAGAAGCTGCATATCCCGGCTCTGACTCTGGAGTGAGTGCTCGGCGCGGGAGGGGAGGGATCCTGGCGGCGGGGGTGGCACCGGCGCAGGCTGACGGACGCCCAGCACCCTTCCCCCCACCAGCGCCTCTGAGCTGCGCTCCAGGTGCGTGGGGTGTAACCCTAGCGCCACCGCTGCCGCCTCCGCCTCCGGGGAGCCCTCCCGGGTCATCAGTCTGGCCCCGCCCTCGCGGCCTGCGCGTAACTCAGAATCCAGGGCCTTGAACCCCTGCACCCCACGGGACATGTCCTCCCGGGGGCTGGCATCAGGCCCTGGGCCCCCGCGGAGGTGCGGACTGCCATGAGAGTCACTGGCGGGGGAACTCTTGCAGTCTGTCTCCGAGCGGCCAGATCCCAACCTTGCTGAGCCCCTGCAGCCCCACGAGCCCCGGGAGTCCCTCGCTGTCCCTGGGCCTGCACCCCTGGAGGTAAGTGACGGTGCACGTGGTACGGGGACCTCCAGCCCTTCACCCCACATCATCCCGGGAAACAGCCCAGACCCTGCGGGAGTGGGCCTAGGAGCATCACCTCTGGGGCCTCAGTTTACCCCTCAGAAGCTGCCGTCACACTCGGGCTTGGACCGGCTAATTCCTCCCGGAAACAGCAGGTCCCCCCACCAACAGCTCAGCGGGGTCCAGGACTCTGCCCACTAAGCGCACCCAGCAGCTCACAGGCCGGAAGGCGCATCCATGCGTCCACCAGCCCCAGGAGGCATCTGATGTCCAGTGTGGGCCTGCAAAGTGCACGAGAGGACAGACTCGGCACCAGTGACCTCCAGCTGCACCAGCTGCCTCCTGCCCCGTCCTGGTGCTATTTTCCAGATGGGAAAACTGAGGCTCTGTTGAGCTTGGTGGGTTCCCAGGCCTTGCGGGGACTGGAGGGAGCGAGCACAGTTGGGACCTGTCTCGGGATGGGGGCGGGTGGCCCGTAGGTATGCAAGTGTTAGTCTGCACCAGCAGTTCTGGTGCTGGCACCAGCTGGGATGAGGGATTTGGATGGTGGGTAACACGCAGTGTGCCAGGAGCTCTGGGCATAGCCGGGAGTAAGCGGTGGTGGTTCCTCCTGCATGCCCCCCACTTCTAGGCTGCCCACCGTGATAAAATGAATGGGACTCTGGAGGCACCTCTTGGAGGAGGTGATGCTTGTTTGTTTTCCATGTCCAGGGCTGACTTCGGCTCTGTGCTCAGGGATCACTCCTGAAGGGGCGTGGAGGGATCCTGTGGGGTGCCAGGGACAGAACTCAAGTTCGCTACATGGCAGGCCAGCCTCTTCCTCTCTGTGCCCTTTGAGCCCAGACCTCGGCAGGGCCACCCCAGGCCAGACTCAGGTGTCGTCGAAGCACAGCCAGCTGAGTGGGGGCGAAGGTCCGCTCTGGGAGATGCTCAAGCCAAAAGTGCTTGGCAGCCATCAGGGCCACCCTGGGCAGTGCTAGGAAAGGGAGCAACATGGTGCCAGGGTTCGAATTCAGGGTCAATTTTGCAGACAGATTTTTTTTCCATTATTTTAAAATTTCTGGGCCACACCTGGCAATGCTCAGGGGTTACTTTGTGGCTCTGCACTCAGGAATCACTTGTGGCAGTGCTTGGGGGCCACATGGGACGTCAGGGATGGAATCCAGGTGGGCCACTGTAGGATCACTCCAGCCTCAGACTGAGTTTTATTTTTTTTCTTTTTGAAGTCACACCCAATGATGCTCAGGGGTTACTCCTGGCTCTGCACTCAAGAATTATTCCTAGCAGTGCCTGGGGGATCATATGGGATGCTGGGAATCGAACCCGGGTCGGCCACATGCAAGGCAAATGCCCTACCTGCTATGCCATCGCTCCAGCCCCTACACTAAGATTTTTTAAATTCTCTGTGGCTGTGCTGGGAGCTGATGGAGGCCTGCCGAGCATGTGACCGGAGGCGGCTAGGGTGCATCTGGTTAGGGTGTTGGAGCTTGCACAGGAAGACAGAGTGGGGAAGGAAACTGAGGCACAGGACCTCATGATATGCCAAGGGTGCCCAAGGCGAGCTCTCTCATGCCGTCTGACTCATTTTCGCTGGTAGCTGGCGCCCCTTCCTGGGGCAGAATTGAATTCCAGCGGGTATCAGACCACATCCTCCCCATCCACCCCTGCCAACTGGGGTTCAGAAGGGGGGCGGGGAGGCCGGGAATCTACCTTTGGGATCTTGTCAAGAGTGCCGCAGTGGGGGCTGGAGCAATAGCAGGTAGTGCAGTGCATTTGCCCTGCACGTGGTCAATCTGGGTTCGATTCCCAGCATCCCATATGGCCCCCCCGAGCACTGCCAGTAGTAATTCCTGAATGTATGAGCCAGGATTGACCCCTGTGCATCGTCGGGTGTGACCCCAAAACAAAAAACAAACAAAAAAAGAGTGCTGCAGTGGGCATGGAGTTGCTGAGATTCCTTGGTGTGATTCTGTCATGCCATCAAAGTGAATGATTGCATTCTGTGAGTCCTTGGCCTCCGTCCCTGTGGGGTCCTGAGGGACAAACAGTGCGGCTTCCTTACTCACCGCCAGGGGGCACTAGAGTGTTGTCGCTGTGGGGTGGGCAAGAAAAGGCTCTATGCGGAAAGCCCCGTGTTTTGGATTCCTCCCGTGCAACCCTTCTGTCCTCCCCTTGTGGTGAGTCCCTCTGCAGACAGGACACCCCAGGAAATGCAAGCTATGGCGCCAGGGGTGTTTGCTCCTGCAGTGTCTCTGCTGATCAGCTGGGGGCAGGCGGTGTTGTTTACTCTCAGCCGGCCATAAGCCCTCACAGCACCTCTGGCCAGCTCTGCCCTTCGTGGAGCTTCTGAAGGGTGTGAGGCAGACACCTCCGACTGTGTCCTCAGCAGGGTTCTCCAGACACGCTGTTGCAGGGGCGAGCTGGGAGGGTTCAGCCTGGGCGGTTAGGGCGTGGAGGGTGATTGTGAGTTGGGTTCTCCTGGACAGATGGTTCCAGGACAGAACCCCATTGTCCTGGAGCGGGTAGGGCGGGGTCGGAGGTCGGGGTGAGCGGATCCTTAAGTATTGCCCCTGGCCCTTGAGTGCCTAGGATATTAAGAATTATTGGGGCTAGGGGCTGGAGCAATAGCACAGTGGGTAGAGAATTTGCCTTGCATGAGGCCACCTGGGTTCCATTCCCAGCATCCCATATGGTCCCCGGACCACCACCAGGAGTAATTCCTGAGTGCATGAGCCAGGAGTAACCCCTGTGCATCACCGGGTGTGACCCAAAAAAGGAAAAAGTAAAATAGAATTGTTGGGGCTGATGAGGCATGACAGTGGAGAGGGCTCTTGCCTTGCATGTGGCCGATGCTATTCGATCCTTGGCACCCCAAATGGTCCCTCTTGCCCCGCCAGGAGTAAGCCCTGTGCACCTCCAGGTGTGGGCCAAAACCAAAACAAAATTAGTATTATTTTTTGCATTTTTGGATCACAACCGGCGGTGCTCAGGGGACCCTGTGGAATGTGGAGGATCACGGCCTCCCAGCTGTACTATGTAGCTCTGGCCACACAAAAAGGTTTTTTTTCTGGAGCTGGGAAGGCGGTTTATACTTTACATAGGTGAGGACTGGGATTCCAGTATCACGTGATCCCAAAGCACTGCTGGGTGCTACAATTTTTTTTTTTTTTGGCTTTTTGGATCACACCCGGCGATGCACAGGGGTCACTCCTGGCTCTGCACTCAGGAATTACCCCTGGCGGTGCTCAGAGGACCATATGGGATGCTGGGAATCGAACCCGGGTCGACCACGTGCAAGGCAAATGCCCTACGCGCTATGTTATAGCTCCAGCCCCAAATTTTTAATTTTTTTAAAAAAATTGAAAGAGGAAGAACCTGGGCTGGGCTGGGTGGCCAAGCAGAGGGAACGGGGCGAGGTCAGTGCCCACTGAGGGGCCGTCGTTTGGACACCTCCCTACTGGCCAGCTCAGTAGAGGAGAGTGAGGTAGAGCTTGGGCCAGGCAGGGCGAGGGGCTGAACTCTTGAAGGGGTATTCCCCTAGGAAAGCCAAGCAGGCACCGCCAAGGGGGCGCAAGCCTGGACATTGCAGCTGTCCGCGGGGTTGGGGGTGGGGTGGGCGTGGTTGTAGATAGGCTCCACCCCGGGGCGTGGTCAGCGCGGCTCCTCCGTTGCAGGCCCACCCCCAAGCGCTGCAGCCAGCAGCTCTTAGGAGCAGCGGAGGCCAGCGCACCTGGCCTGGTGGGGGCTTGTAGGCGGTGCGAGGTGCCACCATGGCTGCGGAGAGCGTGCGCAGAGGTGGCCTCGTGGGGGCGCAGGTCCAGCACGTCAGCATTGGGTCACTTCAGCTTCTCTCGCGGGAATCCCCAAACTGGAGTCTCTGCCTTTGCCCCTGACCCCATCCACATTCTGCACCGGGTCTCCTGCAGGGCCTGCCCGCTGGGCTCCAAGTCCTTCCTTCCTTCCCGTTCTCCAGGGCGACTCCTCTGTCCTGTCTCTGTCTCAGCTGTCCCCAGCGGCCCTTCCCCTCCCCCGCTATAGAGAACCCTTTCTCTCTAGTTATACACATTTATTTCTTTAATCTGTGATGGTGTCGGCGATCCCCTTCTCGGGGCGTTTGAAATTATGTTGTTTGCTGTTTCTTGTTTAGTCTCTGGGGGATGGGGAGACAGGGGTGGGGCGTGGGGGGTAGGCACAAGGCATGTGCTTTACCCTGTACCCTCTCTGGCCCTCTTTCTAGTCTTCCATGAGGCGACTTGTGTGGTTTTGTGGAACCTATACGTAACACGGTTGTGTGCACAGCCTGATTCCACTTAGCCCGATAATCCACGTGTCAACCTGGCTTTCCTCCCACCTTCTAGTTGAAAATACTGGGCTTGACACGTTCAGCTGATTCCTGACTCAGTCTGCCAAGCATACCCTCTCTGCCAGGGTATGGGAGATGCTGGGGTCTCGAGTCCAATCTGAGCATGACAGAGAGCTCGGAGGACTTCCCGGAGGAGGGGCTGCTGGATCTTACCAGACAGGAAGTGCATTCCAAGATGGGAGCAGAACTTGGACGGGACCACTGGGTGGGTTTGGTTCTCCGCGTTCAGAGAGGGGCGGGAGGGCACCCACCCATCTGAGGGAAAGGAGCCCCGTTCCGACGCCACGCCCACACCGCCCTAGCAACGCCCCGCCTGCGGCCGTAGAAACGCCCCGCCTCCTTTCGCGCTGTTGGTGATGCCCCGCCCTCCGTAGCCATGGCAACGCCCCGTTCGGTGCCTGCCCGCAGATTCGCGGGGGCGCTTCCGCGTCGTGGCCCCGCCCATATCCCCGCCCATCGCTCTCCTGGGCGGGGCTCCGGGGCGCGCGCTTCCTCCCCGCCCCCTCTCTGCTCCGCCGCGCGCCCCCCCAGCCAGGTCTGCGGGGCTCCCGGGGGCCGATCCCGCCGCCGAGGTTCGCGCTTCCCGGGCCCCGGCGGCGGCGGCAGCGGCGGCACAAAGGGAAGCGGCATGTCCGACCCCAGCTACTGGACGGCGGTGGCGGCGCCCGGCCACCGGAGCCGCCTGGCCAAGGGCGCGCTGCTGCAGCGCTCCAAGAGGTGGGAGCACGGCGCGGGCACGGGTGGACCCCAGGGTTCTCCCCGGTGGGCGGCGTGGCGGGTGCCCCGTGGGCAGTGGTGGAGGGCAGCGGGAGGACCCCTGGAGAGCCAGCCACGGACAAGGCTGGACATTTGTGGTTGTCTAATCCCGACGTGGGGCTGGGGTTGCAGCTGGGGGAGGTGGGGATGTCTGACTCCCGTGGACCCGATCTGCCCATCCAGGATTCGAACCTGGGTCTTGAACTCAGAGCAGACCTGGGGAGGAGCTTCTCGGAAAAAGTGAGGCAGGTCCTTGGGGTGCAGTCAACGGAAACATTGGCTCAGAAGCTCACACACTGGCCGCCTGAGGCGCGGGCGGGGGGGGGGGGCACGCAGGGTGGGTGTCAGGCCACCCAGCCCGGATCGCTGTCTACCTGGACCCCGGGGCTGTGTGATCTGTGGCAGTGCCTTCCCCTCTCTGTGCGTCCCTTCTCCAGGGTTCAGCATTGGGAGCACGGGCATGGGGGCACCGCGAATGCTCAGTCGAGAGCTCAGACTCTGCAGGGTTGGGGGACACAGGAAGCAGCTTCTCGGGGTCCTGGGCCTCCTGTGAGTTCTGAGCACACCCAGTTGCTGGGAGCCTCCCCTCCCCACCAGCTTGCAGGTTCCCCAAGCTATTGTATTATGCTGCTTCCAGAGGGCCCCCCACTCCCCCACCCAGCACTGAGGAGCCAGCTGATTCTTCCCCTCCCTGTTGAGGGAGTGAGGGAGGTCACCCGCGAGTCCAGGTGAGGGCAGGAGAGGATGTGGGGGCGCTGGGGCTGGGGAACCAACATTTTGCGGAATTTGCAGGTTTCACTTTTGTGTTTGCAGCTCGGGTTGGAGCTAGGGCTGTCAGGCTGTTGATGTTTGTGGTCGCGTCTTCCTCTGGCTGGGAAAGGGGTGTCACAGCCACCCTGGCTGGGTCAGGGTTGGGAGCTGGGCTGGGGCCATCTATGCGCTGGCCAGGACTTGCCTTGGTTGCTGTTGTGGTGGCACGGAGGCCCAGGTTGCAGGAGACCTGGCAACCCCGGGTACTCCCATCCCTGTTCCCCTCTACCCCCTTCATGTGCAACTGTGACAGTGCAGGTGGGGAAACTGAGGCCCAGGTGACAACAGGTGGGGCCACTGTGCTCTCGTCACCAGATCACAGAAATGGGGGGCAGGGGGTTGACACCGACCCTGTGCCCCACTGTGCTTCGTGCCCGCGCTCGTGCGCGCTCCCGCCCAGCTGCGGGCTGCGTTGGCGGCCAGGCTGTGTGGGCAGCGGCACTGGTGGAGATGCAGCCGTTGCCGGGAGACGGTGCTGGGGGGTGGGCAGACTATGTCGCTCCCAGCCTCGCGATGCCAGGGCGGGGGCTAGGGTGTGGGGGTGTGAGGGAGGGGCGAATCTTGGGCAGGAGTAAAGATGGCACCCCATTTGGGGGGTCTTGGGGAGCGGGCCTCTGCACCCCACCGCCTGCTGCTCTTGCACACTCCTGGCAGTGGGCGTGGGGTGGGCGTGGGGTGGCCGAGGTGGCGGGACTCCCTCCTGCTCCCTCGGGTCTCAGCCATCCTAGCTGCAGGGTGATCAGCAGAGCTGCGAGGCAGCTGGGGATGTGGCTGCGCCCACTGCGCCTGCCCTGCCCTGCCCTGCGCTGTGGCCCTGCAAGCCCCTACTCTGCCCCCCAGCTGCCGCAGTGGGAACCGCAAAAGCCTGGTGGTGGGAACCCCGTCGCCCACCCTCTCACGGCCTTTGTCTCCACTGTCCGTCCCAACTGGTGAGTGCAGAGGGCCAGCGGGAGGGGTGCACTGGGGGCCCAGTGTGGGCCCCTGACTCAGTCTCCCCACTCTCTCAGCAGGCAGCAGCCCTCTAGACAGTCCTCGGAACTTCTCAGCCATATCTGCCATCAACTTCCCCTTTGCACGAAGGTCAGGGGCCCTGCCTTTGGGGGGGGGAGGGCGCCTTTGGTTGGTGTGTCCATGGGAACTGGGCAGGAAGTCCTCAGGGGATGGTTATCGGGTAACCCGGTAACTGGAATGGGGGCCATCTTGGCAGTTGGAGGCAGGAGGGCTTCCTGGAGAAAGCATCCTGTAGAGAACTGGCTCCGCCCCTTCTCACCAATGTCCACCTCCAGCCTGGATGGAAGGTCCTGCCTCCAGCGGGGCCAGGCTGCTGGCCATGGTGTCTGTGCTCAGCTCCCACCATCCGCAGGGTTCCTGCCCTCCTCACCTTCATTCCCGCTTCGCTTCTCAGGGCGGACGGCAGAAGATGGTCACTGGCATCCCTCCCTTCTTCCGGCTATGGAACCAACACTCCCAGCTCCACTGTCTCGGTACCCAACAGTACTCCGTGGTGGGCATGAGGTGGCTCTGGGGAGGGACAAGTCTTTGGTTGCTTGAAAGGTGTCAGATCATTGTGGGGGGTCCCCCAGATATTCCCATTCTAGGGGACACAGACATGCCCAGCCTGTGGGGTCAGCTCTGAGCAGTCAGGGAGGGCATTCTGGAGGACAGGGAATGGGAGCAGGGGTTTGAGGAGCCCCCTAGCGGCCTGTACCTTGATAGGGCGTGCTGAGGGCCCTAGCCGGGTGCAGATGCTGGCCTGGGGCTCTGATTCCACTCCTGCTCCTCACCCCAGTCCAGTTCGTCCTCGCGCGAGCGCCTCCACCAGCTTCCTTTCCAGCCAACGCCGGACGAGCTGCGCTTCCTGTCCAAGCATTTCCGCAGCTCCGAGAATGTGGTGGATGAGGAGGGTGGCCGCTCTCCCCGCCTGCGCCCACGCTCCCGGAGCCTCAGGTGCACCTCACCCTTCCTGGTGGGCTCGGGGTATAGGGGAGATCCACCCTGCGGCTGGCCCCCCTCCCCCCATCGCCCCAGCCTCTGACACTAGCCTTCTCCCCCTGCTCGGCCCTTCCCCTGGTCACATGAGGGTGCCTGGTCACATGCTGACCGGCCCCTCACCGCCCTGCAGCCCAGGACGTGGAACAGGCACTTTCGACAATGAGATCGTCATGATGAACCACGTGTACCGGGAGCGCTTCCCCAAGGTGGGCAGCTGCCCCCTCCGCCCCTGCTGCCCCAGCCCTGCACCCTGTTAGCTCCCTTCCCTGTCCCCTCTCGCGGTAGCTGCTGCTTGGGCCCTGTCAGCGCGCATCGCGTTGGATGACTGGCTGCCCCTGCCTGTAGGCCACGGCGCAGATGGAGGGCCGACTGCAGGAGTTCTTGACGGCCTTCGAGCCCGGCGACATGCTGGCCCTGGCCGATGGAGTCCTGGGCTTCATCCACCATCAGATCATCGAGCTGGCCCGGGACTGCCTGGCCAAGTCCCGCGAGGCGCTCATCACCTCCCGCTACTTCCTAGAGATGCAGGAGAAGTTGGAGAGGCTGTTGGTGGATGTGAGTGAGCAGGGCGAGGCTGGCGGGGGCGTGGTGCTGGGCGTGTGCAGGGCGGGGCCTGTGGAAGCAGGGCCTATGGGCGCCTAGGGGCGGGGACTGGGGGCGGGCCCAGGAGTTGCCCTATGATGATGCCCCGTCCTCTGTCTTAAGGCCCACCAGCGGTCGGACAGCGAGGAGGTGGGCTTCGTAGTCCAGCTTGTCCGGAAGCTGCTGATCATCATCTCACGGCCCGCGAGGCTCCTGGAGTGCCTGGTGGGTCTTGCCACAGGGCCCAGTCGTGTGGGGTCAGAGAGATGCAGAGTGCCTCCAGATGGGACTGTGCTTCCCAGAATTCTGATGCTGGTGGGGACCACAGTGTATGCAGACACCCTGAGCCACCCACTCTGTCCCCAGGAGTTTGACCCTGAGGAGTTTTACCACCTGCTGGAGGCCGCTGAGGGCCAGGCCCGTGAGGGCCAGGGCATCAAGACGGACCTGCCCCAGTACATCATCGGGCAGCTGGGCTTGGCCAAGGACCCCCTGGAAGGTGAGCTGGGATGCAGACCTAGGCCTCAGCCTGTGCTGTGTCCACCTGCAGGCCCGGAAGTATCACGCTCTTAGGAGTTGGGCCCTGATCATTCAGCTGTCTGGGGTCAGTGTCAGTGACCAGCAGCACCTGGCCCTGTCTGCTCACAAAGCCCTAGTCCTGAATGGGACCTGGAGGTGTCCTGGGAACCGGGGGTAGGGGGGGACTAGCCTAGTCTCAGGGTGACACAAAGGCAATCAGGAGCCCCCTCCTGGGGCTCGAACACTAGGACAGTGAGTAGGATGCTTGCCAAGCACACAGCCAACCCAGTTCGATTCCTGCATCCCATAGGCTCCCCCTGAGCCCTGCCAGGAATGAACCCTGAGCATCGCCAGGTGTGGCCCAAAACCAAAACAAAAAAGCCCTCCCCAAAAAAGAGCTGGGATGGAAACCCTGTCACAGCGGGAGGGGCTTCTGGGTGCAGTCGAGGTTGGCCTGAGAGGCTGTGCTGCTGCTGGGATATGGAGAGGTCACCAGCTGCAGGTCTCAGAGCAGCTGGGCGGACAGGGCCCCGGGGGAGACATCATGTCTCCAGCCCAGGATGGGCCCTGAGGACCTCAGAAAACCCTCGAGTGCTAGAGAGGCAGGCCTGAGTTGAGTCCCTTTCCTCATTCCTCCTGCAGAGATGGTGCCTCTGAGTCACCTCGACGATGGTGGACAGCCTCCAGCCCCTGAGTCCCCTGAGGTGAGCTGCAGAACCGGGGCACGTGTGGCTGCATGCACACATGCACGCACACGTATACACTACATACATGCACACATGTATATGCAAGTGGGTGCTAGTACACATATACCCTATCAGTTTCTGTGCAGTCTAGACCAGGTGGCCAGGAGAGGCATTGGGATCTTTTGAGGTCTTCCATGTAGTTGGCAGTTAAGAAAATCCATGGTGGGGACAGTGACGAAAATGGGATTCCTGGCCTTGGAGGCTGGGGGGATTATTGCCCAGGCGGGCTTTGGAGGATGTGTAGGAGTTTTCTTGCACCCAAAGCTCAGAAGCTTGAATTTGAGAAGCTAGGAGGGAGGAAGCGGGGGCAATTTGTGCTATCGACAGTCTGAACTTGGGGGCATGAGGAGCTCCACCTAGCGATGCTGGGCCCTGAGCTTTTCCTGTACCCCACTCCAATCCCCAGAACCGGGCCCTGGCCAGCCAGTGCAAGAGGAAGCCTTGTGAGAATGACTTTGAGACCATTAAACTCATCAGCAACGGGGCATATGGGTAAGTCCTGTCTCTGGAAGCTCCTGTCTCAGAGGGTGCAGGAGGTGTGGCCCAACCCAGGGTCTAGGGTTGGGAGCTGGGAGTTAGGCAGTCAGGCCAAAGCACACTGGTGGGCAGCTGCACAGGAGTGCCAAGGACTTCCAGTTGGGTCACTGCTCTCCGTGGCATCTTCAGAATGGCGTCATGTCTTTTTGTTGTGGGGCCACATCCAGCGGTCCCTGCCCTGGGGGTGCATGGGAGGGACCAGACCCTGGGCTCCCACGAGAGGCTTCTGTTACCCCACTCGAGCCTTGCCCCCATCGGAAGCTGCTTGCCCTTGCTGGCCAACTTTGGAGTTTGCTAGGGTCCACTGCTGCAGGGGCCGGGTCCACAGCCTCGGTGACACCCGCCCCCCCACAGCGCCGTCTACCTGGTGCGGCACCGTGAGACGCGGCAGCGCTTCGCCATCAAGAAGATCAACAAGCAGAATCTGATGCTGCGGAACCAGATCCAGCAGGTGTTTGTGGAGCGAGACATCCTCACCTTCGCCGAGAACCCCTTCGTGGTCAGCATGTTCTGCTCCTTCGAGACGCGCCGCCACCTCTGCATGGTCATGGAGTATGTGGAAGGTGCGCCTGGTGCCCCATGGGGTCTCTGTGACCGCAGGAGACAGGAAGTGGGGCCAGGGCAGGGTTGCAGGTGGCGTCGGCCACTGGCTCCCAGGCAGCCTTTAGAGGGCGCTGTGCAGTGTTGCTAATGGCCGAGCTGCTGCCCTGAACCCTGCTCCCGACAGACAAGGCGAGGAAGGCTTTGCCCTCGTGCCCAGGCAGCCCCAGGCTCTGACCACCTCCTTCCCGCCCTTCGCAGGCGGTGACTGTGCCACGCTGCTGAAGAACATGGGTCCGCTGCCTGTGGACATGGCACGCATGTACTTCGCCGAGACTGTCCTGGCGCTTGAGTACCTGCACAACTATGGCATCGTGCACCGGGACCTCAAGCCTGACAAGTGCGCTTGTGCATGCCGAGGATGGGGGCGTGGGGCCTGGAATGGGGCGGGGCCAGGGTGGGTGCGGCCAGGGCTGGGCTTGGGGCAGGGCGGGCCCTCAGGGGCAGGGCTGAGTGTGTGGCCTTGGGGCCTGGGGCTGTGCTCCTGCACTGAAGGCTGTCCTGCAGGAGTGTCTGTGGGGATCCAATGCCAGGCTCCTGCTACGTGTTTAATGTGTGAAAACGGGGCCCACCCCGTCTTCCTGTGGGATTGCACTGGGGTGGACGGGAACATCTGATTCTCAGGTGCCCACACCCGCGTGTGCTGTGGCTTCTCCAAGTCAGGGTTTGGGGGCCATATCTGATGGCTCTGTCGCTCTGGGTGGTACTGGGGGACCCTGTGGTGCTTTGGGAGCATTGGGGTGGGGGAGGGTGGGGAAGCGGCTCTCCTTCCATCACACCCCACTCTGCACCCTCCTTCCCCACCCCTGTAGCCTGCTCATCACCTCACTGGGCCACATCAAGCTGACCGACTTCGGCCTGTCCAAGATTGGCCTTATGAGCATGGCCACCAACCTGTATGAGGGCCACATTGAGAAAGACACTCGGGAATTCGTGGATAAGCAGGTGGGCGGGTGCTGCTCGGGCCTTGTCCCTGAGTTGGGGTCACCTGCCTCTCTGGGGGTCTCTCCCAGGCAGGGAGGGGTCCTTAGTGACCCCACGCTTCCCCATCCTCTTCTGCCCAGGTGTGCGGGACCCCTGAGTACATCGCGCCCGAGGTGATCTTCCGCCAGGGCTACGGCAAGCCAGTGGACTGGTGGGCCATGGGCATCATCCTCTATGAGTTCCTGGTGGGCTGCGTGCCCTTCTTCGGAGACACACCTGAGGAGCTCTTTGGCCAGGTGGTCAGCGGTGCGTCCCCCAACCCGCGCGGCCGTGTGAAGGGCACTGGCCTTGCACTGGGCCGGTGGGTTCAATCCCTGACACCCCATAGGGTTCTCTGTATCACCAGGTTTGGCCCCAAAACCAAAATGAATCTGTCAATCAAAAGGCGGGGGGGGCTGGAGCAATAGCATAGCAGGTAGGGCGTTTGCCTTGCGTGTGGCCGACCCAGGTTCGATTCCCAGCATCCCATATGGTCCCCTGAGCACCGCCAGGAGTGATTCCTGAGTGCAAAGCCAAGAGTAACCCCTGTGCATTGCCAGGTGTGACCCAAAAAAGCAAAAAAAAAAAAAAAAAAGGCCAGAGGGGAGGTGGAGCGATAGCACAGTGGGTAGGGAGTTTGCCTTGCATGCGGCCAACCCGGGTTCGATTCCCGGCATCCCGTACAGTTCCCCGAGCACCGCCAGGAATAATTCCCGAGTGCAGAGCCAGGAGTAGCCCCTGTACATTGCCAGGTGTGACCTAAAACCAAAAAATAAAACAAACAAAAAAAAGGCCAGAGGGGTCAGAGGGGACAGACGGCAGGTGCTGCCTTGCAGCTCTGCAGACACTGATGGGTTCGATTCCAGGCACTTTGGGGGGGCCCTGAACACCAGCAGCTGTGGCCCTCAAAGAAGAAACCACGACAGAGAAACAACTATTTGAGGAGTGATGCCGGGGTCTTAGGCACTGCCCAGTCCCAGGACTGCAGTGATCAGTGTTGACAGGAGTGGTCCCCAAGCCCCCAAGCACCACTGGTGACTCCCCCAAAAAATGCCAAAGGAAAGCACCCAGAAATAAAGAGGGGCCCAGTGGGAGGAATGGCAGCTGTGAGCCGACACGGCCCTTCTTGCTGATGCCCGCACTGTAGATGAGATCATATGGCCAGAGGGGGACGAGGCCCTACCCGCTGATGCCCAGGACCTCATCACTCGGCTGCTTCGACAGAGCCCGCTGGACCGACTGGGCACTGGTACGGAGGTGTGGCTGGGATGGGGCCTGTTTGGGAGGAGGAGAACCTCTAGCTGGGGCTTGGGAGGGTGCATAGGAGTTTGCCAGGATTTCTGCCAGGACTAGGTGGCTCACTGGGCAGTTGTGGGTCTGCTCTTAAGGATCTCTGTCCCGAGGGCCTTGGCACAGTTCAGTGGCCCTCGGCACAGACACACACACACACACTTGCACACTTGGCATGAGTCTCGGGTGCCTCTGGGAGGGGCATTCAGCCCCCAGGAGACCCCCGCCTGGCAGTGAGGGAGGTCTTGCAGGACCCCAGATGGCATGTGGTGCCTTGCAGGTGGTACTCACGAGGTTAAGCAGCACCCCTTCTTCCGGACACTGGATTGGGCCGGGCTCTTGAGGCATAAGGCCGAGTTTGTGCCGCAGCTTGAGGCCGAGGATGACACCAGCTACTTTGACAGTACGTGGGGGCCGGGCCGTCAGGGCAGGGGCCAGCTCTGCAGGCTGGAGGGGACGTCCGCAGTGTCCCCTGCCAAGCCTGGCCCCGGAGCTTTCGATTTCTTGAGGGTTTGAGAAGCTGAGGCATGTCTGACGCCCCCCCCCCACACACACACACTGTGGTAGCATTTCCTGTTGCAGTCCTGGAAGTGAGGGCTGTCTGGGCCCCCGCAGCCCCACCTGCACGGCTGGTCTTGATTGGGCCTGGGGCTGAGGCTGGGAGGACCTCACTGCACCCCAGGGAAGGTCCCACACGTTGCTCTTTTCCCACTTGGGGCTTCAGCCTCGCTCTCCCGTCCTGTCCTATCATCTGCCCGTTCAGGTTCACTCTGGACATGTTTCCTTGTGTGTTTTGGGGAGGGGCATGGTTCATTGTGCTTAGGAACTGGGGTACCTAAGCAAGTTGTGGGTGGGGGGGCTTGTCCTGTCCCGCCCATGGCTCTGGGTCCTCCCCGCCGTGCAGTCCAGTGGACATCAGTCTGCACACCCCGTATAGCCCCTTCCTCCCGTGCTCCGTCCTGGGCCGCCTTCCCCACACCACCCTCCCCTCCCCTCTGCAGCGCGCTCTGAGCGGTACCGGCACCTGGGCTCGGAGGATGAGGAGACCAATGACGAAGAATCATCCACAGAAATCCCGCAGTTCTCTTCTTGCTCCCACCGCTTCAGCAAGGTGGCTGGCCACGTGTGACAGCAATGGGAGAGGGGGTGTTGTTTGTGTAGGGGGAGGGGCAGTAAAAAGTACAATCAAGAGTCTGGGCTGACAGTCCAGCAGAGAGGGCGCTGGCCTTTTGCATGTGGCCGACCCAGGTTCAATCCCCAGCATCCCATAGGGTCCCCTGAGCCCTACCAGGAGTGATGCATGAGCTCAGAGCCAGGAGTAACCCCTGAGCATGGTGTGTGGCCTAAAAACCGAAAGAAAAAACCAAATTACGATAGCAGGGCCAGAGTAGTCTAGTGGGTAGGGCACTTCCGTGCACGCACCTGACTCACCCAGGTGCCATCCCTGATGCTACATTTGGTCGCTGAGTGCTGCAGGAGTCAGCCTGATGCCCTCCTCATGTCGGACTGCTTTTTCTACTGCTTTCCAGGTCTACAGCAGCTCCGAGTTCCTGGCTGTCCAGCCCACACCAAGCCTGGCTGAGAGGAGCTTCAGTGAGGACCGGGAGGATGGCTGGGACCGCAGCCAGGTGGATTATGGCCGGCGCATGAGCAGTGCCGAGATCCGGTGGGTGGGCCAGAAGCCATGGCCAACCTGGGTGAGAGAAAGACCAATTCTGGTGCTAGCGGGCCTCCTGGTGGCCCAGCAGAAAAGGGTCTGGTGTCTCGGCCAGCCTGGCACACCCCCAGCCACAATCCCCTGGCATCTTTGCCTCTGGCTTCACATTCCTCAGCACCCCAAAGTCCAGTCACCCCAGAAATGCTGTCTGCTGGCGGATGGGCGCGGGGAGGGACGTTTCACAGGAGGTGTAGGAGTTTTCTTGGGAATACCAAGGACTGCATGGGCCCAGCAAGCTGGCTCTGGGCTTGCACATTGCCCGGGTCCAGGCTGCGTTTTACGGGGTGTCCTGTACCAGGGATGACCATCTGACCGGGTCTCTTCCCCCTGATAGACTTCGGCCCTCCTCCTCTGGGACCTCCTCATCCCAGCCTGAGCGGGGCCCCAGCCCGTCTGTCCTGAACACCATCAACCTGGACACCATGCCCAAGTTTGCCTTTTCCTCAGAGGATGAGGGAGTGGGCCCAGCCCCAGGGGGGCTCCAGAAGCCTGTCTTCATTCTGGGGGAACCGGACCCCCTCCCAGCGGCCACCCCAGCGGCATCAAAGCCCTCAGGCCTTTCAGGTCAGTGGAGTCCGGTGGCTTGGGGACTAAGGGCTATTTGAGGGGCTATTTGAGATGGCTTTTCAGGGATGAACAAGGGCTGTCCAGTTCAGCTGTCACCTAAGTAATGCTTGAAGATAGAGGGGCCTCTAGTAATCACTTGGACACCAAGAAACCAGTGGTCAGGGGTCAGGACAGGACTGGAGAGAGGGCCTGGTGGGCTGGGCAAAGGCTACCTGGGTGGGACCTTGAGTTTTTCTGAAACTGGGCAGCAGGGAGGAAAGGGCCAGGCCCCCTGGGCTGAGGGACCCCGCTGACACCCTCCTCCTTCCCCCCTCAGCAGACACTGCTGCCCTCAGCCACGCACGGCTGCGAAGCAACAGCACAGGCGCACGACACTCCACCCCACGGGCTGTGGATACCACCCGGGGCCGCCGCCTGGGGGCTGCCCGTGAACCGGGCCTGGAGAAGGCCAGGGCAGGCGCCGGTGGGGGCCGTGTGCCCAAGTCAGCCTCTGTGTCCGCCCTGTCGCTCATCATCACGGCAGGTAGCCCCTGCCCTCTCAGGGGGTGACCCCGGAGCTGTAGCACTGTCATGGGGGGAGCTGGGGTGGGGGTGCGGGCCAGGCCCCTGGGCTGACCCTGGAGCTGCAGCCCCGGTGCAGGGGAGCTGGGGTGGGGGCGGGCCGGGCCCTCGGGGTGACCTGCCCTCGCCCCGGCCCCACAGATGACGGGAGTGGCGGCCCCCTCATGAGCCCGCTGTCCCCACGCTCGCTGTCCTCAAACCCGTCCTCCCGAGACTCCTCTCCCAGCCGGGACCCGTCCCCCGTGTGCGGCAGCCTGCGGCCCCCAATTGTCATCCACAGCTCGGGGAAGAAATACGGCTTCAGCCTGCGGGCCATCCGCGTCTACATGGGGGACAGCGACGTCTACACTGTGCATCATGTGGTCTGGGTGAGCGGGATGGTCACTGCTGGGGTGGGGTGAACCTTGGGGCCGGCGGGGCCATGTACTGGGGGTGGGACCTCAGGTGGGCAGCCACACGGTGGGGCAAGGCTTGGGCGGAGCTTCGCAAAGGATGGGCTTGGTCACGTGACAAGACGGTGCTTTTTTGTGTGTGGGCGTGATTGTATTTGGTGTGTGGCTTCGGGTAGGCGTGGTCTTTTGGTGTGTTCTGGGGTGTAATTCACTGGACCTGAGACCAGGGATGGAGAGAACTGCGGTGCATAGGGGACCCGAGGGTGAGAAGCAGGGGTCACCAGACCGGAAAAGGTGTGTAGTGGGTGCAGAGGCAGTCATCCTGGGGATACAGTTTGGGCTCAATGGGTGGGGGTTGTCCAGAGCAAGAGCACAGTGATGGCAGGAACTGCCTTGTAGACTGGAGTACCCCTGCCCCACTGCAGCCCCCTTTGGGGCCCTATTTTCTTTTTCGGAGGGTGGGGGCCACAGCCTGCATAGCTCACAGGGGACTGACCTTATGGAGTGCTGGCGATCAAACCCTGGTCACTGGTATGCAAGGCCGACTCCCTCCCCACTGTGCTGACGCGTTGCCCCGGGAGCCATTTGTGGTCCCATGGCAGGGCTCAGCCAGTGCGCATGCGCTGGTTTTCAGGGTTGGATGAGAACCTAATGCCTCTCAGGGCTTCCTGATCCTCTGTTGGTGGTGAGAGGGACACACGGGGACAGAGGCCCCAAGTGAGCTCCAGGCGGGCTTGGGCCTCTCCTGAATCACCCCGGGTGGAGGATACTGAGGCTGTGTACATGTCTTTGTCCCCAGAGCGTGGAGGAGGGAGGCCCGGCCCAGGAAGCGGGGCTGCGCGCAGGGGACCTGATCACACACATCAACGGGGAGTCCGTGCTGGGGCTGGTGCATATGGACGTGGTGGAGCTGCTGCTGAAGGTATGGCGCCCCTCCCTCCCCAGCCGCGCCCACACCCTGTACCCGGGCCCTCCTCCCGTGGGTGAAGGGTGGCCTCCTGGGTGTGGCCGACCCACCGACGACCCCCTGCAGAGTGGAGGCAAGATCGCGCTGCGCACCACCGCCCTGGAGAACACCTCCATCAAGGTGGGGCCGGCGCGCAAGAATGTGACCAAGGGCCGCATGGCACGGAGGAGCAAGCGCAGCCGCCGGCGGGAGACGCAGGACCGGTGAGCGGGGGACGCTCGTGGCGGCCACGGGTTGCGGGGCTGGCACGGGAGGCGGGCAGCAGCCGGGCGACTCTGGCACAGTGTCCTGAGCCGCCTGGGCGCCCTGCAGCCGCAAGTCTCTCTTCAAGAAGATCTCCAAGCAGACGTCCGTGCTGCACACCAGCCGCAGCTTCTCATCCGGCCTGCACCACTCGCTGTCCTCCAGCGAGAGCCCATCAGGCTCCCCGACCCACAGCCTCTCACCCAGCCCCACCACCTCCTGCCGCAACCCTGCACCGGACGCCCCCGCAGGTGAGGACCCCCTGCAGGGGAAGGGCTGGCGGGAGTGGGGGAGACAGCAACATGCATCTTGAGGCGGGTGGGGGGGTGTCTGACCGCCCACTAGCTTTTCTTTGAGTCCAAGGGAAGGCGGGGCCGCGGGAGTATGTGTGGGCAGAGCTGGCCACCTGGGGGCGGAGGCGCAGGTGGAGGATATGAATCTGCCCCAACAGCTGAGGCTGAGCTGTGAGCTTCTGGGGCAAAGACCCTGGGGCTTTGATACTTGAGTAGGAGTCACCAAAACAGGCCTAAATAAACATCCTGTGAGCACCGCAGGGGGCAGGAAACAGATTACAGGGGAGGATGTGGACCTTGGCTGACCTCCAGAGTGTCTAAGAGACCCCAGGGCTGGTGGTCCTTAGACTCCTCTGTGGTCGGCAGATAACTCATCCCCGCCCAGCGTGTCACCGAGCTCCAGCAGCCCAGCCTCGCCTGCCACCACCAGCCACGCCCGCCCCAGCTCCCTGCACGGCCTGGCCGCCAAGCTGGGACCACCCAGGCACAAGACTGGGCGCCGCAAGTCCACCAGCAGCATACCGCCATCCCCGCTGGCCTGTCCACCCCTGTCGGCTGCCGCACCCCGCTCACCCTCCCCGCTGCCCGGGCACCCACCGGGACCTGCCCGCTCCCCCAGGCTGCGCCGGGGCCAGTCCGCGGACAAGCTGGGCATGGGCGAGCGGTCAGATGGGGAGGCCAGCCGTCGGGGGCGTGGGCAGGACTCGGAGCTGGTGGTGATGCGGAGGCTGCACCTGTCCGATCGCAGGGACTCCTTCAAGAAGCAGGAGGCCGTGCAGGAGGTGAGCTTCGACGAGCCGCTGGACGGGTCCCCGGGGCCAGCCACCGGCGTGCCACAGATTGCTGTGGAGGAGCCCCCGGGGCTGGCCGTCCCCATGCCGCAGAGTGACGTGGAGGACGCCGGGGATGCACACGGCAATGCCTCAGGCCCCTCAGGGAAGGACTGAGACCGTGGGAAGCTTCTCCATCCCTGGAATGGTTTCTCCCCCTACAAAGTGACTCTCGGCTGAATAGTGCACCACCCACCTGGGGTGTACCACCTGGACGTGCGTAAGCACCCCGGGCCTGGCTGGAAGGTGGACACAACCCTCCCTGAGTTCCAGATGCCCTGGTCCAGGAGGTGGGATCAGGGGCATTGTAAATAGCCCCATTCACCCCACGACTAATTTATTACTTTTTTTTATAAGTGAAAGCCGGACTGGGCCAAGCCATTGAGGCGGTGGCCTGGCTCCTGACCCGGCACTGAGGACCCCGTTTGCAGACTCCCTCCCATCCCCGGGCTGAGAAGGAAGCATTTTGGACACGTTCTGTGTTTGTTTTCCAGTTTTTCTGTACTTTCTGTGTATTTATGTGAAGTACCCGGTTCTGCTCCTTGCCATTGGCTCATGTGTTCAGACCCCAGAGTCCTGTCCTCCACCAGCCCAGGTCAGCACAGCGAAGGGCCAGGAGTTCAGGACTGCTTCCCACCTGCAGACCTTCTATCCCAGGCCAGCCTTGTACTCGTAGGCTTCAGCCCAGATGAAAGGGGTATAGTGGCCAGGGCTCTGCTGGATGTATAGGAGTTTATGAGCTCTGGACAAATGGGCCCCCTACTCCCTAGAAGCTGCAGACCTTGTCCATGCTATTTCTGGGGGTTCCCTCCTGACAGAGTCTCACTGGGATGAAGCTTTGGAGAGCCAGAGGCCCAAGGTGGATGTTCGTGTCCAGTCTGTGCCTCAGTTTTTTTGTGTTTATAGAACTAATCCCATGGCCTGTTTTTGAAATACCCACTGTGTGCCAAATGCATTTTGACTCGGCTTTACTCCCCACTCACTGCCATCCTGGAGAAGGCTGGATGTGGTGTTACGCCCATTCACAAATGGGAAGTTGAGGCCAGCAGGGCGGAGACTTGCACCCCTAGCAGCCAGCCCCTGCTGGGAGAGAGACCCAGGCAGCTCCCTTCTGAGTCGGATGTCCTTGCAGGGGTGGCCAGCAAGGTAGATTTGTATTGGGGGGAGGGGGGCGCCCGCCCGCTTTCACTGGTGTTGGAGCTAGACCAAGTGTGCATGGCTTCCTCTTGCCTTCCACCCTGGAGCTGACCATAAATAAAAGGCCACATTTACAAAGAGGAACTCTATCGAGTCTGGGTTTCTGAGAAGCTAAGGAAGGGGGTGGGGTGAGGATTTGGGATAAGATAGGATGGGTTTTGAAGGTAGCATAGGAGTTCACAGAGTGCCTTGTGAATTTTCCACGTGTTCAGGGATGACTCCAACACAATGCTGCCTGGCACTGCCCAGGGGATTGGAAATGGTGCTGGGACGGGTGCAAGGACAGCACATAGAACCCTATCTCTCTGTCCCCAGCCCTTTAAGACTTTGGGAAGCAGGGGAGAGAGGACAGTGGGGAAGACGCTTGTCTTGCTCACAGCCAACCTGGTTTGAAGCCCTGGCACCATATAGGGTCCATGAGAGTCACTTCTGAGTGCAGAGCCACGAGTAAGCCCTGAGCACTGCAGAGTGTAGCACAAAGTAAAAAACAAAGCTTAGTTTGGACACTTACCTGCGGGTCATGTCCCTTCACTGCTGGACTTTGCAAGGGCAGAATGGGGGAGACTGTCTTAAACTGCACCCTTGGGGCTGGAGAGAGAATACAGGGCAAAGGTGCTCTCCTTGCGTTGCAATCGGCAGGGTTTGATGGCCCGCGGCCCATAGGGGTCCCCCGGCACCAGCAGGAGTGATCCTGGAGCACCACCGAGTACGGCTCCGAAAAATAAAACTTTATTTTTTTCTTTTTGGGTCTCACCCGGCGATGCTCAGGGGTCACTCTGCACTCAGGAATTATCCCTGGCGGTGCTCAGGGGACCATATGGATGCTGGGAATCGAACCGGGTTGGCCGCGTGCAAGGCAAACTCTCTACCTGTGCATATACGCCCTCACCCAACCCCCAGGCTCTCCCAGGAACCGGGCGCCACGCGGACTTGGGGCTCTCCCACACTCAGGGCCCAAGTTCCTTCAGTCCTTCCTGGAAGGCTCAAGCCATTCGAGCTTCTCTGGGATCACTCGGGCCACACTGAGCACAGCTAAGCGCAGCCTGTGCGCACGGGGCCTCCCCGAGGGTGCTCGGCTGTTTCCGGCTCCGCTCAGCTCTCGGGGCCGCCCTCGGCTTCCGGGGAGGAGCGTTCGGCTCTTTTCGGAAACCCTCGGGACGCGCGCAAGCCCCGCCCCCGTCGCGCAGGTCCCGCCCCGCCTGGGTGCGCTCGGCTCTTTCCGTAGGGGGCGGGCCCGGCCGTTCGTAGCCGCGGACCCACGGCTGCGGCGACGGCCGGCCGCGGGGGAGCCGCGGGGACGCTGGTCTCGGCTTGACTGTGGCCGCGGCGGCGACGGGGCCGACGGTGAGCAGGTGGGTCCAACGGGCCGCAAGGCGGTCGGTGCGGGACTGCATCCGGACCTGACGGGGACCCCGGCCGAGCGGGGCGGGGGGCTGCGCGGGGCGCTGGACGCGGGCGCCAGGCCCCGCGGGGACGCGCGCGGTGGGAGGAGGCGCCGCCGGGAGCGGGAGGCCCTGGGGAGCCCTCTGGCAGCTGTGGGAGAGCGCTGGGGTGGCGCCGGGCCCAGAGCTGGCCAGCCGGAGCCCCCGTCTTGAGGCCCTGCCTGCAGTCGGGGGGCGTCGAGCTGCAGCGGGGGCGCCCAGGCATTGTGCAGGGCAGAGAGGGGTGCAGGAGGGTCGGGGGTCGCGCCACTTCCGGTCCCCTAACTGGGCCACGCAGGCCGAGTGCGCAGGCCCAGCGTCCAGTCGCCTCGCCCCCGACCGGGCCGGGCCCTGCACCCTGCCGCTGCGCGGAGATTCGGGGCGCCCGCACCTGGGCGTGTGCAGACGTGTTCGCAGCGAGGTCCGGAGGCGGAGCCCGCGGTCTCCCAGCCGCCGCGGAGCCGGACCTCAGTTTCCCCACCTGTAGAGTAAGGGGGCCAGGGCTCGGGGAACTCGGGCTTCCTGGCCAGACTCCCTCAACAGGACCAGCAGCTTTGGCCCACCCTGACAAACCTTTGCGCGGACTACCCCCCCTTCCCCGGGTCCCCTCGTCCTGAGAGACTGCAGCGGGGGCAGTGGCACAGCCCTGAGGGCCCCAGTGCACTCTTGGGGACGCCTCGTGCTCTGAGGCGGCCGGCGCATGGGCTGGGCTGGGCCCCCACTGCGGCCCCGCAGAAATGCTGCTGTTTGCAGGGCCTGGACTCTGCGGCACGTCCCCCACCGCCCCCACCAACTGTGGCCTCCAGCGCTCAGCCTCGTGGCCCCCCTAGTCCCCTTCGTCCCCTCCCTCCCAGGACCTAACTATACATGGAAACTGTGGCAGCTGCCTCCCCGTCCGTCCTGGGCCCTGGGTTTGGGGGTCTGGCTTCCTGCAGAACAAGTGGCCCGGGCCCCAGCAGCAAGTCCACAGTGAGGGACCCCAGCCTGATAGCCCCTCTCCTTCTAGGTGGATACCCCTCTCGAGCATGCTGATGGTCGGTGTCTCCGGCCCCTTACCCTGGCACAGCGGGCAGAGCCGGCAGCCCCCGGGGCCCATGGCCCCCCGCAGGAGGGCCTGAGCAGTCTGGCGCCATCCTGCCCTCTGCGGGGGGACACGGTGGCCCACCTGCCTCTCCCCTGGCATCCTCAGGAATGGTGGGGTGCCCGGCGTGATCAGCCCCCAGGGCTCCCCACCGCTGCTCTGGAAATAGAGATCTGAGCAGTCCCAGAGGACCCTCCCGGCCCCCAGCCCCACCAATGGGGCCACCGGGGCCCTGCGCAGCCACCTGACCACCCAGGGCCCCCCCAGTGCCCTCCCCAGGCCATGGCCGGTGCCGAGGGCTTCCAGTACCGGGCGCTCTACCCCTTCCGCCGGGAGCGGCCGGAGGACCTTGAGCTGCTGCCCGGGGACCTGCTGGTGGTGAGCCGGGCCGCCCTGCAGGCTCTGGGGGTGGCCGAGGGTGCCGAGCGCTGCCCGCAGAGCGTGGGCTGGATGCCCGGCCTCAACGAGCGCACTCGGCAACGCGGGGACTTCCCGGGCACCTACGTGGAGTTCCTGGGGCCGGTGGCCCTGGCCAGGCCTGGCCTGCGGCCCCGCGGCCCTCGACCCCTGCCTGCCCGGCCCCGCGATGGACCGCCTGAGCCAGGTGAGCCGAGGAGAGGGTGGGGGAGCGGGAAGCTTGGACCCTCTGCCAGCCCGGGCTCCGTGGGCAAGTGCGGGCTGGCCCAGCCGGGCCCTGTGGGGCTCCTGTTGAAGAGGTGACAGGAGCAATTAGGTCACGAGGAGAGAGTTGCTGGCAGGAGAATGGGGTGCAGAGTGGTGGGCAGTGCCGGGGCCTGTCTGGTTGGGCAGCGGGCAGTGCCTGGGGACTCGGGGCTCCACGCAGGCCCGGCCTGCGGTTTGCTCCTCCGAACCCCTTTATTATCCCCGGTTGCCCTGTTTGCAGACATGTCACAGGGACCCTAGTCTTGGGCTTGCCAGAGGACTGCCAGGGCAGAGCCGGGGGGCCCAGAGTGGGTGCACGGGGGACCAAGGCTCCATCGTGGGGATCAGGCCAGGGACATGGGGTCACCGCTTAGGCCTGGAGCAGGACTCGGTGAGGTGGGCACCTGCGCAAGAGGCCGAGCACGGGCGAGGGCAGGGTGTCTGTCTCCATGGCCCCCATGAATGGTCCAAGGGCACCATTGCCCACACAGCGCTGGCATCTGGGTCCCCCTCATGCCCGCGTGTGTGCCAGCTGGAGCAGCCAAGGAGGCCCCATCTGGGCAGGCAGCCAGGTTCTGCCTCTGCCCCTGTTAACAGCCACCAGGCCCCACCCACAGCCCTACCTGCCTCAGTTTCTCCCGTTGCACGAGGGAGGGGGCAGAGCTGCTTCCCTCTACTCTCTCTGCTCACCTCTCTAGGCATGTCCCCGAGATCCCGCATGGTGGGGGGGGGGGGCGGGGGAGCATCCCAGAAGCCCAGGAAGAGCAGAGCAACCCCAACACGCGCGAGACCCTCCCTTCTATTCTGGAGGTGTGGCCAGGCCGCCACCGGCGCAGAGGCTTTCGGGAACGGGTGCCCGGGGAGGGGCGCAGTGTTCCCGGCGGGCACCCAGTGATTATTTAAGGCAGCGGCGGCCCTGAGAGGCACATACATCACATGTCAGAGCCAGGGGTTGACAGCCAGGCAGGGCCTGGACATAGGTGCTAGGAAGGGGCGGGCGGGCTGTGGCCTCCTGGGGGCGGCATTAAGGGGTGACGGGGGTGACAGGTGGGGTTGCAGGGGGTGCTTCTGGCCCCTTCCTCCCACACAGGGGTCTCAGGGTCCTCCTGGGCTCTGGGGATGTGACCTTCCTGCCACCCCTCTTCCCACGCTCTGTCTCTGCTCGCCAGCTGACGCCCTGCCCGCTTCTCCAGGCCTCACACTCCCGGACCTCCCCGAGCAGTTTTCCCCTCCCGACGTGGCCCCCCCCATCTTGGTGAAGCTGGTGGAGGCTGTGGAGCGCACAGGTGCGTCCAGGCTGGTCAGGCCACTGGCGGGGACAGCCCCAGCGGCCTAGCCTCTTGCTGGGCAGTGGAGGGTCAGCCAGGAGTGCTTGGGGTCTCCTTCTGGAGTGTGGGGTGGGAGTGTGGGTGCCCCCCACCATTCCACTCCCAGCACTGGCTCACACCTCCTCCTGCCCTCTGCCCCTTCAGGACTGGACAGCGAGGCTCTGTACCGGCCAGAGTCGCCTGCCCCGCGCACAGGTGAGGGCCGGCTGGGACGGGCAGGGTGTGCAGAGGGCCCCCACGACAGTCCTGACCACCATGTCCTGTCCAGTAGACTGGACCCTGAGTGATGTGGAGCAGTGGGACGCGGCAGCGTTGGCTGATGGCGTCAAGAGCTTCCTGTTAGCGCTGCCCGCTCCCCTGGTGACTCCCGAGGCCGCGGCTGAGGCGCACCAGGCCCTGCGGGGTGAGACTGGTGGGGGCAGGCTGGGATGGGAGTGTGGCCCCGGGCGCCAGTCCCTTAGCCCGGCTCACTGGGTCCTCGGCCGTCTGTCCACAGAGGCCACGGGGCCGGTGGCGCCCACGTTGGAGCCCCCGACGCTGCCGCTGCACCGCGCACTCACTCTGCGCTTCCTACTCCAGCATCTGGGGCGCCTGGCCCGGCGGGCCCCAACCCCTGGCCTCGCTGCACGGGCCCTGGGTGCCACCTTCGGGCCGCTGCTGCTGCCGCCGCCCTCGCTGCCGCCAGGGGGCGCGCCCGAGGGGTGAGCGCCTGGGGGCGTGGTCCCGGGCGGGGCTCCCGTCGAGGGGCGTGGTCTCTGTGGGCGGGGCGTCCGTTCTGAAGACAGCTGGGAGAAGCAGGAAGCGTGGGGCTAGGGGCATCCCTAGAAGTTGCTGGCGGGGTGGAAGGGAGCCTTTTGCAGGGAGGAGGGCGGCGAACCCCTCACCTCACACCCCCACGCTCCCGGGTCCACTCGGGGTGTGGTCCGCACGTTAATGTGCTGCGTGGATGGAGACAGACACCGATCCGAGCATCTGTCCGTGCTCCCTGGCACGAGCTCACGGGTGCAGGGGGCAGACACTGTTGCAGAAAAGTTCACTGCGACCCCCACCCCTAGGACCGAGCCCAGCCCTGACTTCCCCGTGCTGCTGCTTGAGAAGCTGCTCCAGGAACAGCTGGAGGAACAGGAAGTTGCCCCCCCAGGTGACCCTCTGGGGTCCCAATCCCAGGCCTGTGGTTAGAGGCGGGCGGGGTACAGCACACCTTGGTGCTCATCACAGCTCCTCTTCCTGACCTCCAGCACTGCCTCCCAAACCTCCCAAGGCCAAGCCGGCCCCCACAAGCCTCACCAATGGGGGGAGCCCACCTTCCCTGCAGGACGCTGAGTGGTACTGGGGCGACATCTCCAGGTAGGGTCCTGGGGCTGGGGTGGGAGGGGGACCTGGAGGGTCGGATCTCCCTCACAGCAGGCACCCCCATTTTGGGTGTCCTGTACAGGGAGGAGGTGAATGAGAAACTCCGCGACACACCTGACGGCACCTTCCTGGTCCGAGATGCTTCCAGCAAGATCCAGGGGGAGTATACACTGACGCTCAGGTAGGGCCCGCTCTCCTGGCGTGGCGGTTGGGGAGCACACACTGCCCGCGGGTGAGGCTGGGCGGGCAGAGAGCCCCTGGTGCTGACCTCCCCGCTGCGCCCCCAGGAAAGGCGGGAACAACAAGCTGATCAAAGTCTTCCACCGGGATGGCCACTATGGCTTCTCTGAGCCGCTGACCTTCGGCTCGGTGGTGGAGCTCATCACCCACTACCGCCATGAGTCGCTGGCCCAGTACAATGCCAAGCTCGACACGCGGCTGCTGTACCCTGTGTCCAAGTACCAGCAGGTGTGCGTGGGCGGCACACGGGCAGGCGGGGGGGAGGGAGGGGGCGCCTGGGCAGAGTCCTATTCTGATCCTCCCACTGTCGGGCTGCGTGTACAGGACCAGATTGTTAAGGAGGACAGCGTGGAGGCGGTGGGGGCCCAGCTGAAGGTGTACCATCAACAGTACCAGGATAAGAGCCGCGAGTACGACCAGCTGTACGAGGAATACACGCGCACCTCGCAGGTGGGATGAGAACGGGATGGGGAGCCTGAAGGTCCGGGGCTGGGATGGGACAAAGCACCTCTCAGGCCCGGGGGTGCCGGGACAGGCTTGGGACAGGGCAGGCAGCAGGCCCGGTTGGACTGGCCAGACATCCAGCAACCTGGATTCTCTTGATTTATTTATTGTAGACTTTTTTGTCACACCCCAGTCCCTGCTATGATGTTCAAGGATTACTCCCGGCTCTGTGCTCAGGACTCACTCCTGGGAAGCTCGGAGGACCCTCTGGGGTGCCGGCAAGCGAGCCCAGGCTGCTCGTGTTCGAGGCAGAGGCCTTCGGCACGGCTGCTCCAGCCCAAGCCAGCTTGCTTGGAGAACAGAAGGGAAGGGCCCTGGAAATGGCTGGAGGGGCTGCATGGTGCTTTAGGCCCTGGTTTGGGCCTAGCCCCTCCAGGAGCAGACCCTGAGCACCACCCAAGCTGGAACAGCGGCACAGAGGCTCAGATGCGAGTCGCTGACGTGCCTCCCAAGTTAGTCTGAAGTCACCGGTCGCAGCCTTGTGACACCAGCAGGGTGTGGGTAGGGCCTCGAGAGCGGCTGGGTCAGGAGCTGGTGGAGTGGCTGACGGGCCTGTGGCAGCGGGAACAAACAGCTCGAGCGCAGTCATAGAGCGGGGTGGGGAGCTGCCTCCACCCCCCCCCAACATGTGGGGCTCAGTGGGGAAGGAGCCCCCATGAGAAACCTGCGTCCCCCCTCCCTCTCTCGCAGGAGCTGCAGATGAAGCGCACAGCCATCGAGGCCTTCAACGAGACCATCAAGATCTTTGAAGAGCAAGGCCAGACGCAGGAGAAGTGCAGCAAGGAGTATCTGGAGCGCTTCCGGCGCGAGGGGAATGAGAAAGAGATGCAGAGGTCAGTGGCCACCAGCTGTCCCCGAGGGGCTTTGGAGGATGAAGAGGAGTTTGGGGCCTGGAGGCTCGGCGGCCTGTGCTCACCTGAGCCGCTCCCCTGCCAGGATCCTGCTGAACTCGGAGCGGCTCAAGTCCCGCATCGCTGAGATCCACGAGAGCCGGAGCAAGCTGCAGCAGGAGCTGCGGGCACAGGCCTCCGACAACCGGGAGATCGACAAGCGCATGAACAGCCTCAAGCCTGATCTCATGCAGCTCCGCAAGATCCGGGACCAGTACCTAGTGTGCGTGACCCCAGGACCCTGCTCCAAGCTCCAGGGTGCTCAGTCGGATTGGGAGTTTCCCAGGGGGGCGTGGCCCCCACCTTGCATTCACCCCTAAGAACTATGACATTTCTCCCCCCCACACACACACACACCCCGCAGCCCTGTCTAGTTACTCCTTTACAACCCAAAAGTAGCTGCCAAATGGACAAGCTGCTGGGCCCAGCCTACCGCACCCAGCAGCCCCCAGAACCACAAATTTTGGGTGGCGGGCCCGCCCACATGGGCGGGCCCTGAGCTCAAGCTGCGCTTCGCAAACCGAGGCTGTCCCCTGGTGGCAACCGGTGTTACTGCTCCCCAGCCTGGTTGGGTCCTGGCTGGCTTCCCCTGCTCCACCTTGCTCCTGCCCCTCCGGGAACCCAGCCCTGCTCATCTCTCCTGCCCCCTGCAGGTGGCTCACACAGAAGGGCGCCCGGCAGAAGAAAATCAACGAGTGGTTAGGGATCAAAAACGAGACTGAAGAGTGAGTCCCGGGACAGAGTGGGAGACGGCAGGCCGGGGGACTTCCTGGAGGGGTCTTTGGGGTGGGTTCTGTAATACCAGAGGTCGCCAGGGGCAGGATGCGTGGGGAAGCGGGACTGTTTGCTGGCCAGTGAAAGGGGTCCCATCCACGCCCCCCCACAGCCAGTATGCACTGATGGAGGATGAGGACGACCTCCCCCACCACGAGGAGCGCACGTGGTACGTGGGCAAGATCAACCGTACCCAGGCGGAGGAGATGCTGAGTGGGAAGCGAGACGGCACCTTCCTGATCCGCGAGAGCAGCCAGCGGGGCTGCTACGCCTGCTCTGTCGTGTGAGTGCCCGGCAGGTGGGCATGGGGGGCCATGGGGTGACCGGTGGGCGGCCCGATGACCCTGCGCTCGCATCGCAGGGTGGACGGTGACACGAAGCACTGCGTCATCTACCGTACGGCCACGGGCTTTGGCTTCGCGGAGCCCTACAACCTGTACGCGTCGCTCAAGGAGCTCGTGTTGCACTACCAGCACGCCTCGCTGGTCCAGCACAACGACGCACTCACCGTGACACTGGCACACCCCGTGCGGGCGCTGGGGCCCGGGCCACCGCCCGCGCGCTGAGTGCCCCCACTGCCCGAGGCCCCGCCCAACAGCATCAGGCCACGCCCCTTAAGGAGGCCCTGCCTTCTCTGGTAAAGGCCCCACCCCTCTGGTTGAGACCCCGCCCCACGCCTCACTGCCTTCCCATGTGTGTCCCCCGCCCTCCCAGGGATCCCGTCTCCTCCAGCTCTGCCACTGCAGGTTTCCGCGCCCCCTGCACATCCCTGCTCCCTGAAGACCCCCCGGCCTGGGCGCCCCTGTTTTTAAGCCATAGACAACGGAGCCGGTCAGGAAGGAACTGAGCTCGGCCGCTTCCAGGAACCTTGGGGTGACGTTCTCGGGGCCGGGCGGGACCCGCCCCACAGACCCCAACTTCCCCTGCAGACACTGAAGTGAAACCTCCGCGGGGGCCCGAGACGCCCCCATTCCCCCCGGGAGAGCGGACAGCTACACACAGCCTGCGAGCGGCCGCAGGCGCGGACTGTGACCCCTGCAGAGCCCCCCTCCCCTTTTGGGAGAGCCCCCTGGTTTTCTATGTCCCCGCGGACCCCGGGCCGCTCTGCGGGCGAGTTTTGTACATCGGTACGATAAAACCTCAGACTGCACGAGCCTCTGCGCTGCTTCCGGGCCTGGTCCTGGACTGGTGGGCACCGGCCCAGTCCTCCCGGGCCTGCTCATGCTGTGTGGGGGACGGAGGGAACCCTTTGCCGTGGCTCAGACGCCTGGGTCCAGCCAAGAGTGGAAGCACAGCTGGAGTGGCCGGCAGGGGCTGCCTGGCCCTGGCTCCAAGAGGGCCCCCACAGCCACCCCACAGCACCTCGGGCTCCTGGCAGCCTCTGCGGCCCAGAGCGATGGCAATTTCTGTGCTCCCCGTCACCCCTGGTCCAGAAGCCGGGCTGCAGGAGGTCTGGGGTTCCACTGTGAATCACCACAGTTGGGGTGGAAGTGTGCCCCAAGAGGAAAGAGGCTGGGCAGAGGTACTAGGGCCACCCCAGGTGGACACAGGGCCAGGCTGCTTCGTTCCCCCCATGGTCCCAAGCAGATGGGGTCCCTCTCCGTGGAGCCAGGCCTGTGTCGGGCTAGACATGGGCACCCAGGAGCAGAGGGGTGCCCCTTCCCGGGCCTGTCCTCTGTTGCCAGTGACCCGACTGCCCCAGCTGGCCAGGGCCACCCCCAGCTGCCTGACTGCCTGGCTGCGGCCGGGAGAGGTGGCTGCCCATGTGCCAGGAAAGCACCTCCTTTTGTTTTGGGGCCACACCTGGTGATGCTCAGAACCAACTCCTGGCAGGGTTTGAGAGACAAGCCAGGTGCTCCAGGCTGGAGGCAGACGTCCTCCCTGCCGGCTGCCCACTCCGGCCCCACCTTACAAAAAGGGGTGCTGGGCTTGAGGGCAATTGGGGGGCACCCCCAGTTTTGGCTGGCCCCAGTGGGTCTGGGTGCTAGTCCTGTCCCAGGAAGTAGCTCCTTCCTCCTTCCGGGTCCCTGGGAGGAGGCGACCCTGCATGCGGGAGAAGTGACCTGACCGGGTGGCGGATCTGAGACGTGTCCCACCCCCCCTGCCCAGCCGCTTCTCTGAGACCCAGCTGCGGGCCGGCAGCCCCGGGACGCTAGGGTGGGGTGATGGGGCAAAGGGCAGCTGGCAGGGACTGAACGAGCTGGGGGCGGGGTCCGGGGCTACAGGAAGCCCAGTCCCCGCCTCCTGGGGAGGGGGCTCCGCGCCTGGAGGTGGCCGCGGGCGCCCGCGAACCCCGCCGCCGACCGTTGGGGGCGGTTTCAGTCGGCCGGGAGGGCGGCCCCGAGGGGCGTGGGCCCGCCGGGGCGGGTCCTCGGGGGCCGGGCCTGGGGCCCCGCGCTTATAGGCGGCTCGGCGGCCGCGAAGGCCCATCCGCGCCTGGACCACGCCACTATGACCCCGTGGCCACTCGCTCCAGTGCTGCTGCTGCTGCTGCTGCTGCCCGGCCCCTGGGCGGCGCGGGGGGCCCGGCCGGGCGGGGCCGCCTGCACGGTAGGGCTGCGGGGGCGTGGGGGGGACCCTGCGACCAGGGCAGAATCACCCAGGGTTCCCCGGGGGCCCGGGGAGTCGCGCTCGGACGGCGGGCGGCGGATGTGCGCGACGGGGCCGCGGGCGGGCGGGGGGCGTCGGGCCGAGCCCCAGGCGCGCAGGAACCCCCAGGGCCCCCGGAGCGAGCCACCGCCCCAGGCCGCGGGAGCCGGAAGCGCAGCTCCTCGTAGGCGTCGCCCCCGCAGCCCGGCCCGGGAGGGGCTCACGTGGGCGCCCCGATTGCTGGGACGGCCGAGACGGGCGCTGTGCTGGGCCCTGCGCCAGGGCGGGAGGTGGCGAGCACGCAGGAGGCTGCGTGCATGCATTAGGCGCCTACGGTATGCACCGCGGGGGAGCAGGAGCAAGGGCTCGGCCTCCCTGCCTGCGGCGCACATCACCGTGGGGCCGGCTTGCAAGCGCCATACATGCATTAGGCGCCTACTGTTTGCGGGGGAGGGGGGGGCGGGGAGAGCGCCTCACCAGTCGACTGAGATGTCCGGACCAGCCCTGTCCGAAACACCGCACCCCAACTCCATGTGCAGAGCATGGGGGTACTGAGACTTCACCCGGCCCTTTCCCCCCGCGACCCCAGAACCCAGAGCTGTGCGTGCTCAGGCCGCCGTGGGCCCCGCGCCAGGCGCCGCCCGTCAATGTCACACTGTACTACGAGGCGCTGTGCCCCGGCTGCCGCGCCTTCCTCGTCCGGGAGCTCCTCCCCACCTGGCTCATGGTCATGGAGATCCTCAACGTCACGCTGGTGCCCTACGGGAATGCGCAGGTGCGCCCGTGAAATCGGGGCAGCACTCTGGATGGGGGTGGCGCTGAGGCCTCCCGCGCCGCCCTCACTGCCGCACCCCTGCCTGGCAGGAAAGGAACGTGAGCGGCCACTGGGAGTTTGAGTGCCAGCACGGACAGCAGGAGTGCAGACTGAACAAGGTGGAGGTGCGTGCCCCCCGCCCGCTTCCGGGTCTGTCCTCTGGGCTGCGAGGGGGTGCCTGGGTACCCTCTCTGCCCCACTCACGCCCAGCCTCCCCCACCTCAGGCCTGCCTCCTGGACCTGCTAGAGCAGTACTCGGCCTTCATGACCATCGTCTGCATGGAAGAGATCGACCCGATGGAGAAAAACCTGGCTCCGGTAAGGCCTGTGCCCATCCTTAGCAGGGCAGTGAGGCAGCCATCAGGCCTTCCGTACACGCAATCCCTGGATAGCCCCAGGAGAAATGGCCATCTTCTGGGAAGTCTCTGAATCTCTGAAAGGGAATGAAGGTGGGAGGTCGGGACCATGGAGGGCTTCCTGGAGGAGGCACCCTCCCCCCAGGCATGGATGCCTAGGAAGGACTCCGTTCTGTCTGGGGGACAGAAGCCACGTGCCTCCCTCTCTGGATGATTATGAAAAAGAATCCCATGTGGGTGACTCACGGCAGCATCCCGGTCAAACCAGGAAAGCCTCAGCCCAAGACAGCCCGGCAGGGCCCACCTGGGGCCACAGGAGGGCGGGAGGGCAGGGCGGAGGGCGTGCCTGGCAGAGGGAAGGGCTGTCCCCAGCCCTGAGGACAGTGTGGGCGTCAGACCGGCCAGCCATCGCCCAGGTAGGGGGGAGCAGCCGGCGGGACCGTTGGGGAGATAAGGGAGAGGAAGCTGAAGCAAGCCTGGCCACCCGCAGTGCCTGCAGCTCTACGGCCCCGACGTGTCCCCGGAGTCGGTCCTGGCATGTGCGGACGGCGAGCGAGGCACGGCCCTCCTGCACAGGAATGCGCAGCTCACGTCCGCCCTGCAGCCGCCCCACCAGTTCGTGCCCTGGGTGGTCATCAACGGGGTGAGAACCCAGTGCTGGGCGGGGGGGTTGGGGGGCGGGGGCCAGGGCGGGCACGGACGCGGCCCCCCTGACCTCTCCTCTGTCCCGTGCAGAAGCCCACACAAGAGCCAGGCCACCTCCTGAGCCTCGTGTGCAAGCTGTACCAGGTGGGCCACGGGCCGGGGGCGGCAGCCGGGGTGGTGGGGGCAGCAGGACCCTCACTCCCCACCGTCCTTCCAGGGGGAGAAGCCAGAACCCTGTCAGGGCATGGCCCGGAAGCACCAGGACCTCTGCTTCAAGTGACATGACGGGCCGCTGGCTGCCCGCTGACCCCGCTTTCCGGATCGTGAGCTGCCCAGCGTCTGGGCGATGGACACATCCCACAGCGCTGGGCAGAGCTGTGCCGGCGCCCGCCCAGCTGAGATGCCACCGCAGAGGAAGGAGCCTAATAAACTCTCTAGGGTGTTGTGATCAGTTCTTTTTTTTTTTTTTTTTTGGAGTTCAAGCCGTTTTATTTCTCCTGATGGATGTGGTGGTGGGGTCGCTGGGGGTAGGCACAATATTGCAGGTGGTGGGGCCTGCCTGGGGCAGGCAGAAGGGGCCAGCACGGTCCTCACACAAAGGTGGCGCCATTCCAGCCCACATTGGCAGAGTTCATCTTGTAGTAGTTGGTGTAGATCCTATCCGGCTGATGCGCAGGCGCTCGGTCAGGAGGTTACACAGTAGCTTCTGTAGGTGCGGTTCTGCGCACCCCCAATCTTGCCAATGCTGTGCAAGCTGCAGAGCGCACACGGCTCGCTCGAGCCACCAAAGGACATGAGTTGGTCGGGTACCACGTGCACCGCGATGTACTGGGCCAGCTCGCCCGTGGCCTGCGCCAGCTGCTGCATGAGCTCGGCAAGGAGCCCGTCGGGCACCGAGGCCCGGGGCACGTTGGTATTCACAAGGAACATCTGCATGATGGCGGAGGAGCGGCGAGAACTGGAGCTGACCAACACGTGCACCGCCGCTGCCCGGACCCCTTGATCAATTCTTATATCTGCGAGTCCCTCCTTCCTGAGCCTGATGTTGGGGTCCTGGCAGCCTAGCACAGGGAGTCAGAGCCTGATGGACATGCGAGACGAGATGCACCATCTCTGGAGGCGCCTTGAATGGGAGGTCAGGGTGCTGCCAAGGGAAGAAGGGCATTGGTGCTCGGGTTCTGAAGGTTGAGTAGAAGTTCTATAGGCCTGGCCATACAGTCATTAATTCATAAAACCCCTGGCCACCCCCTTTGGTTGGCCCTCCAGTCGGTCACATGGCTTGTAGTAGAGGTCAGGTATCTTGTTTGGGGAGTATTCACAAACTGGGGGACAGCTTAGTGGCCACAAGCACCTGCTTTGCTAGTGTGGGACCCGGGATCTGTCCCCAGCATCACTGCGGGCGCTGTGCCTGGCCCTCGTGGCGCTGTCTTCATCACTGTCACTCCATAGGACCCGCCAGGCCCTGAGCACCACAGCTTGTGCCACCCCAAAGGGAGTTGCAGGCTGTCAGCCCCCAGGCTGTGGACAACAGAGAGGCCCGCACGCCCTCAGCACATCTGAGCCTTCAGCAGAGACACTTCAGGTGGGGGGGCGGGGGGGACCCCAAGCCTGGCCAGAAGTCAGCCCTGAACACCATCAGGCATGGCCAGGAAAACTCAAAGGCCAAGTGGCGGCAGGAAACATCTTGTTCCCGACGCCCCACTGGCTAGGGCTGAGGCGTGCTGAGGCCACACGGGTCCCTCGGGAGTTTCCCCCGCCATATGTCAGCCCCGGAGCGTCCCCCAGCTGGATTGTCACAGCCCTGCCCTGGAGGAGACGCCTGGGTGCATCCGTGTGGTGGGGGTTTCCTGAGGCCCCCAAAACCCCAGCAAACATCCCCCTTCAAACCACAGACCAGCTTTTCTCTTGGGGACGGGGGAGGGTGACAGGAGAAAGGAGAAGAGGTGGGTCACGGGTCAGGGAGGGGGCGGCAGGGACAGAGCACAGCCATCAGCAGGAAGTGGGGTGCCTTCCTTGGAAAGGCCTGACTCCTGAGAAGTAGTTTCATGTTTGCCTCCTCCGTACACCCTCAGGACCCCGCCCCCGCACCAAAAAAGGAACACTCCAGAATCGGGTTGGGATGTACAGTGGTTAGGGACTTGCCTTTCATTCCACACGATCGTGGTTTGAACCCCAACACCCCACTGGGTCTCAGGAGTGGGCCTGCACTAGGAAGGGGGCCCAGCAAGCGGCTCTGACTTCTTAATTGGGGGGCGCATAGCAAGTCTCAAGGCCACTCCTAGGGGCCTCCTGGGCCCTTCGTGGCGCACTGGCCAGGTATGCGGCAGCTTCCCCGCAGTGCAACCTCACCCCTGCCGCCCTTCTCTCGGGGCTCCTTCCTGTTGGGGTCACCCCCATGTTTCTGAGCATATCCCCTTCCTCCTCCGAGAAGGCCCAGAGCTGCTGCCCCCAGTGCTCTGGAGAGTGTGGGGGCAACCTCAGCTCAGGGACCCCCGAGGCCGGGGGCTTTGGCTGGACATCAGGGAAGCCAGCACTTGCACCAGAGAAACACCGCTTCCGCTGAGGCTTCTATAATTAATTGGGGTTCAGGCGGGTCACACTTCAGGGCTCTGGGGACCATGAGGTGTGCCAGGGGTCAAAACTGGTCTGCCACAAGCAAGGCAAGTTTCCTTTTTTAAAAATCTTTATTTTTTTGTTTTCGGTCACACCTGGCAGTGTTCAAGGTTGACTCCAAGCTCGGTGCTCAAGGATCACTTCTGAGACTCTGAGTGGATGCCGGGCATCGAGCCCAGGAGGGCTGTAGGTCAAGCAAGTGCATCCCCTCTACATTATCTCTTGGGCTTCATGACTGTCACTGTCATCCCGTTGCTCATCAATTTGTTTGAGCGGGCACCAGTAATGTTTCTCATTGAGAGACTTATTGTTACTGTTTTTTGCATATCCAATACCCACGGTAGCTTGCCGGGCTCTCCGAGAGGGCTCAGGCCTCATAATCTTATTTTTTAATAATTTTAGGTTTTGGTTTTGGACCACACCAGTGATGCTCAGGGGCTTCTCCTGGCTCTGTGCTCAGGGCTCACTCCCAGAGGGGGTCAGAGGGACCCTTTGGGATGCCGGGTCACCATGTGCAAGGCCAGTGCCCTCTCCCCTGTACTAGTGCCGCAGCCCACACGTCAGGTCACCGAGTCCCACACTGCGCCCGAGTGCCCTCTCACCCTGTAAACTTCTTTTCTCCCTTACAAATTTCAGAGCCTGGGGCCAGAGTAATAGCCCAAGGGCTGAGCGCTGGCCTTGCACATGGCTGACCGGCTTTGATCCCCACACCCGCATGGTCCCTCAAGCACTGCCAGGAATGATCCTGGAGCAGGAAGTAAAACCTGGACAGCACTGGGTGTGGCTCCAAACTCCCCCAGATTATTTTTTTAAAAAGAATCTCAGAATCTTCCCAGACGCCCAAGCTGGGGACCTGAGGCTGCATCTGACCTCCCTGAGGGCGGACTCTGGGACGGAGCCAGGAGTGACCCAGGGGAGACCCCCCCCCAATAAAAAACCCAAAGAAAGTAAATGAAATACAGACAAATATCCCTCTCTGTGGGGGGTCCCCTGCTGAGCTTCTCAGATTTCTGGACAGAACCTTCCCCTCAGGGCACCCTCAGTCCGTTCCCCTTCCCCCCCAGTAAGCCCCACTCAGAGAGAAGAGGGAGAAAGGAAAAGAAGCAACGAGAACATTTTTTTGCGGGGGGGGGGGGTTGGGTCACACCCTCAGTCCGTTCCCCCTCCCCCCCCAGTAAGCCCCATTCAGAGAGAAGAGGGAGAAAGGAAAAGAAGCAACGAGAACATTTTTTTGCGGGGGGGTTTGGGTCACACCCAGCGGCGATGCACAGGGGTTACTCACACCCAGCAGCGATGCACAGGGGTTACTCACACCCAGCAGCGATGCACAGGGGTTACTCCTGGCTCATGCACTGAGGAATTACTCCTGTCGGTGCTCAGGGGACCCTATGGGATACTGGGAATCGAACCCAGATCGGCCGCGTGCAAGGCAAACGCCCTACCCGCTGTGCTATCGCTCCAGCCCCAAGCAACAAGAACATTTAAAGGAAGAAACTAGCCTTGCTGGTGGCAGATACAGGTCAGTCCTTGGCACCCCAGAGCCTGCTGGGGTGACCAGCCCAAACCCCAGATGAAGGAATCCTGGCAGGCTGCAGTGACGGGCTTCCGGAGGGGACTCCTGACCCCCGTGTTCATCCCCTTTGTTCCCACAGTACCCCAGGGCCTTTGACGGACTGTTCTCTCACCCCAAAGTTCAGGAGGTACCGGAGTTGAATCTTGACTCTGGGCAGAAGCATGGGGACCCCCTCGTCTCTGCAAGGACAGGGAAAGGGGCACCCTCAGAAATGAGGGGTGACAGGGGAGGGGATGCCCAGGACGGGAAACCTGTAAGAGTCGGACAAAGGGGTCGTACTGCGGGGAGGGCACCTGCCAGCCTCTGGCCGACCTGTGTCAATCCCCCTCACCATCCAGGCTCCCCTGAGACCCACCAGACCCCGCTGCTCCCACCCACGGCCCAAAATAAAGCCAGAGCCACTTGCTGGGCCGGTCAGCGTGGTGGGCGGCGGTAGGCTCCCTTCTGCACCGTGAGGGTCCTGGGGAGCTGCAGCAGGTTCTGCGGAAGGTCAGCGCCAGCCAGGGGTGGTTCTTAGAGAAACGTCCTGGGGAGTGATGGAGATGCCCACGGCGCCATCTTGTGGCACTTCGCTGGAACTCCCATAGCCCGATTTTCCCACGCTTAAGATTTCCAGCCCTTGGGGGGCTGGAGCCATAGCACAGTGGGTAGGGCGTTTGCCTTGCACGTGGCCCACCTGGGTTAGGTTCCCAGCATCCCATATGGTCCCCTGAGTACCGCCAGGGGAAATTCCTGAGTGCAGAGCCAGGAGTGACCCCTGTGCATTGCCAGGTGTGATGCATAAATAAATAAATAATTAAATAAAATAAAATATTTCCAGCTCTTTTCTTTGCTCCAATGTTAGGTATGAGGTAATTAAGGATCAAGCATGCATTTTTGGCTGCTGCAGTGGTAGCAAAGTGGTTAGACCCTTGCCTTGCATTCAGAAAACGCTGGTTCATTCATGGACTCTCTATACGGTCCCCCACTCATGCCAGGAGTGATTCTTGAGTGCAGAATCAGGAGTACCCCCTGAGCATCACTGGGTATAGTCCCCAAGGCATAAATAAATATGAAAAAAAAAAGCAGCCTCAGTCCCTGGGTGGTGGACTCCCTCCTCCTGACCTGGCAGGTTCTGGACTGTATCTTGCTCCCATGTCCCCTCCTCCTTGTAGAGAGGGTTGGGGGCCCCTCAGAATGTGGAGTGATGGGGCATGGGGTTGACCGTTACAGTAAACCTTTCCAAAGGGCTCAGTCAGAGAGATAGCAAAGTGGGTTCAGAACTTTTTCTGCTCAAAGCAAAGACAACAAAAATAAATTAATTAATAACCTAGCCTTGCTCTGGCAGACAAGGTTCAATCCTCAGCACCCTTCATGATCCCCAGAACCACGTTGGGGTGTCCCACTCTGAACCTCCACAAGACATTCAGCTATGTACCCCCAAAAGCCAGGATGGCAGAAATTGAACCCTGGTTGCCCGCTGGAAGGTGAGTAGCCAAGCCTGCTCTGTTACCTCTGCACTGGCACAGGCTTGATCCTTGATTACTCTAACATTAAGGGAACCCCAAGGGCTGGAAATCTTACGCCTGGGAAAGTCGGGCCACGGCAGTTCTGAAGAAATGCCACAAGATGGCACTGTGGGCATTTTGTCCCTCCCCAGGCCTGTTTCTATAAATCTTTGGGTTTGCTTCTGAGGTAGTTAATTAAGGACCAAGCACGCAGCTTCAGCACGTGTAGCCGGAGCAGAGCAATCTGGGGGATTTTCTTTCACGCGGGTGGCCTGGCTTTGATTCTTGCTATCCCAACTTTTGGGGGGTACATAGCTGAATCACTGTGGGGGTCTGGGTGGATCACCCTGGTGTGCTTCTAGGGATCATTAGGGATTCCGGGGATAGAACCTGGCCTGCCATGAGCAAGGCAAGTTTTATTTTGTTTGTTTGGGTTTAGATTCTCTTTGCTTTGAGCAGGAAAAATTTCTGAACCCACTTTGCTATCTCTCTGATAAACCCTTTGGAAAGATTTACTGTTATGGTCAACCCCACACCCAATCAGCCCACATTCTGAGGGTGCCCTAAGCCTGTTCTATAAGGAGGAGGGTATGGAATCAAGATACAGCTCAGAATCCCCCAAGTTGGCGTGAGGGAATCTGTCATGCAGAGACTGAGGCTGCTTTTGTTGTTGTTGTTTGTCTCGTCTCAGAGACAAACTAAAAAAAAAACAAAAATCGATCGGTTGGCAACTACACCACCTCTGCTTCACTGATGACACTGATAGTACCAAACATTAGCCACGCAGCACAAATGCTGGCCAATTTCGACCACGAGTATGGAAAGATTGGACTGCAGCTGAATCTCACCAAGACAGTGTTCATGAAAAATGAACTAGTCCCGGGGCTGGAGAGATAGCACAGCGGGTAGGGCGTTTGCCTTGCACGCGGCCGACCCGGGTTCAAATCCCAGCATCTCATATGGTCCCCTGAGCACCGCCAGGGGTAATTCCTGAGTGAAGAGCCAGGAGTAACCCCTGTGCATCGCCAGGTGTGACCCAAAAAGCAAAAAAAAAAAAAAAAAAATGAACTAGTCCCTGACATTCCATTTGCTCTCAATAGAGTGAACATCTCCGAAAGCAGCAATTATATGTACCTGGGTCGAGAACTCAACATGAGGAATGACTTGGCGCCAGAACTGCGCAGGATGAAGAAAGCAGTGTGGAACACCTTCAAGAGCATCGAAGAAGTGGTTAAGAGAATAGAAAACCTCCGGCTTCGGGCATATCTTTTCGACTCCACCATTCTTCCTGCTAATACGCCTCAGAGACCTGGGCCCTATGAAAAAAGGATGAGAACGCTATTCGGGTATCCCAAAGAGGAATCAAAAGAGCTATGCTTGGAGTATCACGTTTTACTCAAGTGAGAGAAGAAATCCAAAGTTTCAACCTCCATCAACGATCAAGAATCAGGGACACTGTCTTGTTTGCCAATGTGTCAAAAATCAGATGAGCCGGACACGTAATGCGATTTAGAGATAACCACTGGACAGGAGGTGTTACCGACTGGATTCCACGGGACCTCAAAAGACCGCGTGGCCACCCACCTACGAGATGGTCAGACTTCTTCGTCAAAACCCTAAACAAACGGTTTGAGGCTTTTCGTGTTCCTGGAGCGAGCAGATACCATTGGGCTACACTAGCACTCGACAGGGATGAATGAAGACATTACTGGCGCCTGCTCGAGCAAATTGAAGATCAATGGGATGACAAGTAATACAAGTGATTTTTTTAGTTAATTTTTTTGTTTATGATTTGGGGGCCACACCCAGCAATGCTCAGGGGATACTCCTGGCTTTGCACTCAGGAATCACTCCTGGAATGACTGGCGGACCGTATGGGAAGCCTGTGAATAAACCAGGCTCCTCTGAATGCAAGGTGAGAGCCCTAACCGCTTTGCTACCGCTGCAGCGGCCGAAGCTGCGTGCCCAATATTTAATCACCTCATACATGATACTGAAGGTCTGGAAATCTTAAGGTAGGCAATTCGTGCCGTGGCAGTTCCACTAAATTGCCACGAGATGACGCTGTGGTGCGTTTCTTAGAGAAACCTAAGGCTTGTTCACCCGTCATCCTGACCTCCCTCCAGGCACACAGAATTTCTGCCGAGAACAATTTTTTTTCTTTTTGGGTCACACCCAGCGATGTTCAGGGATTACTCCTGGCTCTTCATTCATGAATTACTCCTGGCGGTGCTGGGGGAACCATATAGGATGCTGGAGAATGAACCCAAGTTGGCTGCGTGCAGGGCAAATGCCCTACCATCTGTACTATTGCTCCGGCCCCGAAAACAAATTTTTTAATAATAAATAATTTATTCATAGGGGAGCCGGATCCTCAGTCCCCTCCGCAGCCCACCACGCTGACTGGTCAAGCAAGTGACTCTTGCATCTTTGTTTGGGGTACCGCCCCTTTCTAAGGGCCTCCAGGTGGCAATAGGGTGCCCAAGATCTAACCCAGGATGACCACAGGAGAAGATTGTGCCTTCCCTGCAGTTCGATCTCTATTTTATTTTCCTTTTTATTGAAACACCGTGAGAGCAGTTACAGAGTTTTTGGTTTAAGTCTCGGTCATACAATGGTGAAACACCTGACCCTACACCAGTGCACATTTCCACCACCGAAAAACCCAGTATCCCCTCATCCCATGCCCTCCCCCTACTTGTGTGGCATATGATTTCCACGTTACTCTCTCTCTACTTTGATTACATTCAAAACATTTTGACACCAAACCCACCATTATTACTTGGATTTTACCCCAACACTCAGATCTGCCGAAGAGGCAACATTGGACAATTTGTTTTCTATTGCTGATTATGAATTGCCTATAATGATGCGCGGCCGTTATTGTGGCTGCACGGTTTTGGAATACTGAAGTTTTTCTTTTTTCTTTTTGGGTCACACCCGGTGATGCACAGGGGTTACTCCTGGCTCTGCACTCAGGAATTACCTCTGATAGTGCTCAGGGGACCATATGGGATGCTGGAAATCGAACCTGGGTCAGCCGCATGCAAGGCAAATGCCCTACCTGCTGTGCTATCGCTCCAGCCCCTGTCTCTGGGATCATGGCCAATAAGCAGCTCGATCAGCAGCCAGAGGGCTCGTTCGTGGCAACTTGGGGTCTCATGGAGGGGGAAGGACTGGCTCTGCCCCCATCCCGTGAGGCCCCTAGTTCCTCATCACTGTGGGACCCTCCCTAGTTGTCCCTAAGCCTCTGGAAGATGTCAGTGGCAACTGAGCCGCGAGGGGAAACAGGCCAAGGCACGAAACCATTCCCACCTGGGGTGGTCCGGCGTCGGAAACCTAATGCATATTGCAGACGCATTTCTGCCCAAAGCCACATGGTTGATATTCAGCAATACAATGATCGACCACCCAACTCTCCACCAGGGCAAACTTTCCACCACCAATATCCCCATTGTCCCCTCATTTTCCCTTTCAGTCCTTACTCTGCCTCTACGGCAGACAATTGTTCAGATACTCTGTAGTTTTGGGCATTATATTTTGCTTGGATATTCCCACCAGCATTCAAGCCAGCCTTCTAGGGACAGATGCTAGATCATCTATTTTCCATTGCTCACTTTGCATATTAGGAAAGGTTTCGCGGTTCAGAGAAAAAGTCCCGGTCCCCATATACTGGAGCCTTGCTTGTATTGTTTTGTTTTGTTTGCTTTTTGGGTCACACCCAGCGTTGCTCAGGGGTTACTCCTGGCTCTGCACTCAGGAATTACTCCTGGCGGTGCTTGGAGGACCATATGGGATGCCGGGGATTGAACCCAGGTCGGCCGCATGCACGGAGCCTTGCTTGTAGAAGCTCAGGGTTGCTGGGATTCCATCTGGAGAAGGCGGGGAGACTGCGCCTGCTCCTTCTGGAACAACCCCTTTGATATCAGCTCGGTTTGGGGCCTGGAGCATTCTCCAGTGTTACGGTGCCCGCCGAGTACGATCACGATCACAATCATGAAATCCCATTAATCACCGATTTCTCGGGCGGGCTCAGTAACATCTTATTTCGTCCTTTCCCTGAGATCTTAAAAGTCTATCTCAATTCGGCCCTCCTAACGATGTTGCACTGGGGGCTCTTCAGGGTCAGGGGAATGAGATGCAACTTGTTACTGGATTTTGCACCATGGGGAGCTTGCAAGGCTGTCCCATGTGGGCAGGAAACTCTCAGAAGATTGCCAGTTTCTCCCAGAGGGAGAAGTAGGCTAAAGATGGGATTATACACACCTGGGTTCCTCTGCCGGTACCTTCATACATGAGGTCTGTCCGAACATGTGGAGAGGGGCCTCCAGCATGGCTGTAGCTAGGTTCCGGTGGTCTTCGGCCACCGGGAGCTCTGCTTGGGGTGGGGAGGGAAGCTGGAGCCCATCCCCTCCGAGGGGCCCCGGGGAAGACAGCCAGGCGTGGGGGCAAGAGACTCTCTGTCAAGGATGTTTACTTTATTTGGGGTTCAGGGAGTGGGTCCATAGGGTTCTGGGGACCAATAGAAGTACCTGGGATTGAATTTTGTCTGCTACAAGCAAGGCAAGTTTTCACATTTTAAAATTTAATTAAAATATTTATGTCCGGGGCTGGAGGAATAGCACAGCAGGTAGGGCATTTGCCTTGCACGCGGCCGACCCAGGTTCGAATCCCAGCATACCATATGGTTCCCTGAGCACGGCCAGGGGTGATTCCTGAGTGCAGAGCCAGGAGTGCAGCCTGTGCATCGCCGGGTGTGACCCATAAATAAATAAATAAATAAATAAATAAATAAAATATTTATGTCCTCGAACAAGGCAAGTTCCAAACCCGCTGTGTTATGTCTCTGACTGAACTGCTTCATAAAAGTTTCCTGTTCTTGTAGACCCCACAGGCCAAGATCCCACTTCTGAGGGTTCTCCCTTCCTTGTTCTATGAGAAAGAGGGGCGTGGAAGCAAAATTCAGCTCGGTACCCCACCAAGTTTGAATGTGAAGGCGTTTGTCAGCATTGGAACTGAGGCTGCTTTGTTTCCTTGTTTGCTTATGGTTTGGTGCCACACCCAGCACAATACTTAGGGGGTACTCCTGGCTCTGCATCCAGGGATCACTCCTGGCATGACTGGGGATGACATGGGGAGCCTACGAACGAGCCAGAGTCCCCTGAATGCAAGGTAAGAGCCCTAACCGCTCTGTACCCTGCATCACTTGAAGCTGCATGCTTGATCCTTAATGAGCCCATGCCTAACCTTGAAGCAAAGAAAAGGGCTGGAAGTCTTTTTTTTTTTTTTTTCTTTTTGGGTCACACCTGGCGATGCACAGGGGTTACTCCTGGCTATGCACTCAGGAATCACCCCTGGCCGTGCTCAGGGGACCATATGGGATGCTGGGATTTGAACCCGGGTCGGCCGCGAGCAAGGCAAACGCCCTACCCGCTGTGCTATCTCTAGGGCTGGAAGTCTTAAGCGTCGGAAAATTGGTCACAGCAGTTCTGCCGAAACGCCACGAGATGGCGCTGTGGGCGTTTCCGTCCCTCCTCAGGCCCGTTTCTCTAAGGAATTTCCACCCTCGGGTTTGCTTCAGAGTGAAGAATGGGGTCCTTAAGGATCAAACACGCAGCCTCCGCCTGTGCAGAGGTAGCAGAGCGGTTAGGGCTCTCACCTTGCATTCAGAGGACCCTGGTTCATTCATAGGTTCCCCATAGCGTCCCCCAGCCATGCCAGGAGTGAACCCTGGATGCAGAGCCAGGAGTATCTCCTGAGCATTGCCAGGTGTGGTCCCCAAACCATAAATAAACAAAACCCAAAACAGGGGGCTGGAGCAATAGCACAGTGGGTAGGGTGTTTGCCTTGCACGCAACTGACCCGGGTTCGATTCCCAGCATCCCATATGGTCCCCTGAGCACCACCAGGGGTAATTCCTAAGTTGCAGAGCCAGGAGTAACCCCTGTGCATCGCCAAGTGTGACCCAAAAAGCAAAAAAAAAAAAAAAAAACAGCCTCAGTCCCTTGATGGCAGATTCTTTCACCCCAACTTCAGGGGTTCTGAGCTGTACCTTACTCCCACTGCTCCCTCCTTGTAGAACAAGGTTGAGGCACCCTCAGATGTGTGGTATGATGGGGTGTGGAGTTTACCATAACAGCAAACCTTTACTAAAGGCTCCATCAGAGAGATAGAAAAGTGGGTTTAGAACTTTTCTTGCACAAAGCAAAGAGAACAACAAAAAACTTTGCCTTGCGGGGCTGGAGCGAAAGCACAGCAGGTAGGGCATTTGCCTTGCACGCGGCCGGCCGACCCGGGTTCGAATACCAGCATCCCATATGGTCCCCTGAGCACCGCCAGGAGTAATTCCTGAGTGCAGAGCCAGGAGTAACCCCTGTGCATCACCAGGTGTGACCCCCCCCCAAAAAAAAAAGCAAAAATAAAACTTTGCCTTGCTTGTGGCAGACCAGGTTCAATTCTTAGCATCCCTCATCGTCCCTAGAACCTTTCTGGGGTAACAACCCGAACCTCCAGAGAAGATTCAGCTAAGTACCCTTAAAACCTATAGCACAGCGGGTAGGGCGTTTGCCTTGCACGCGGCCGACCCGGGTTCGATCCCCGGCATCCCATATGGTCCCCCAAGCACTGCCAGGAGTAACTCCTGAGTGCAAAGCCAGGAGTAACCCCTGAGCATCACTGGGTGTGACCCAAAAAAAGCAAAAAAAAAAAAAAAAAAACCTGGCATGGCGGGAATGTAAATCAGATCCACTGAGTACAAGATAAATTCTCTCTGCTCTGTTTTGGATCCATGACCTGAGGCTGCAAGCTTGATCCTTAATGACCTCAGTTCTGCTGAAACGCCATGAGAGGCGCTGAGCTTTTCCATCCCTCCCCAGACCCATTTCTCTAAGGAATTTCCTCCCTTGCGTTTGCTTCAGTGTGAAGAATGGGACCATTAAGGATCAAGCATGTGGCTCCAGGTGGTGCAGTGGTAGCACAGCGGGTAGGGTTCTCGCCTTGCATTTTCATACCCAGCTTAGTTCTCTGGCACACCGTATGGTTCCCCATCACCCCAGGAGTAATTGTTGAGTGCAGAGCCAGAAGTACCCTCTGAGCATCGCCGGATGTGGCCCCGGAGCTATCAACAAACAAAAAACAGCCTCAGTTCCTATGATGACTGATTTCACATGCTAAAGGGGGATAGCAAGCTGAGTGTTGCTCCTACACCCGGTTCCTCCAGGTGGCACACGGACAGGGGCACCCTTGACACTGAAGGGCCAGTGGCCAGAGCACTAGTACAGCGAGTGGGGCCTTCGCGAATTCCACACCCGCTCTGCTATCTCTTTGGTTGAACCCCTTCATAATTTTTTGTTATGGTGAACCCCAAATTCCTTCACCCCGTCATTTCTGCCGTACTCCCTTCCCTTTTCTACGTGGCAAAGTGGTGGTGGAAGCAAGATTAATCTCAGTACCCCTGAGTTTGCCTATGAAGAAATCTACCGTCACTGAAACTTTGGCTGCTTTGTTTTCCTGTTCAGTTTTAGTTGATCGGCGATGCTCCAGGGTTACTCCTATCTCTGCACTCAGGAATCATTCCTGGCATGAGTGGGAGACCTTATGGGTCCACCCAATGCAAGGCAAGAGCCCTAATCTGAAACTGTGTGCTTGATCTTTAACAACCCCAAGCTTAACATTGACGCAAACCCAAGGGTGGAAATTTTAAGCGTGGGAGTCAGACCACGGCAGTTTCGCCGAAACGCCACGAGATGGCGCTGTGGGTGTTTCCGTCACTCTCCAGGAACCTGCTATAGCTCCCCAGGACCCAGTTTCCTCTCTTTCTTACTTTCTTTTCTTTCTTCTTCCTTCCTCCCTTCCTCCCTTTCTTCCTTTCTTTCTCTCTTTTTCCTTTCTTTCTTTCTTTCTTTCTTTCTTTTTCTTTTTCTTCCTTCTTTCCTTTCCTCCCTTGCTCCCTCCCTCCCTACAACCCTTCCTTCCTTCCTTCCTTCCTTCCTTCCTTCCTTCCTTCCTTCCTTCCTTCCTTCCTTCCTTCCTTCCTTCCTTCCTTCCTTCCTTCCTTCCTTCCTTCCTCTCTTTCTTCTTTCTTCTTGGGTCACACCGGTGATACTCAGGGGTTACTCTTGGCTCTGCATTCAGGAATTACTCCTGGCAATGTTGGCGGACCTTATGGGGTGCCGGGAATAGAGCCCAGATCCGCCGCATGCAAGGCAAACGCCCTATCCACTCTACTATGGCTCTGGCCCCTACCTCAGAATTTCTACAGAGGGGAGCCGGATCCTCGCCCACCGCTGCAACCCACCTTACTGTCTGGGCTTGGCTTTTTTTTGGGGGGGGTGCAGGGGAGTTGTGGTGAGCTTGGGGCAGTAACGTAAAGGTTAATGGGATCTTTTTTCTTGTTTACTTGTTGTTGTTGTTTTTTCTTTTTCTCACACTTGGTGTTCACCTGGCTGCGGATGTGTCCATTGACGGCTGGACATCACTCACTGGCAGAAGGTAGTTCCAGCCAGCAGAGAGCCCGGGGGTTGGGGTTGGGCCAGTGGGAGCACGTGGGTCAGTGCCGGGGCGTTGAGGACCAACCCGGAGCGGGGTGGGGCGGGCCCGAGTACGGCTCAGCCAATTAGATGGCTGATGGGGCGGGACTGGGCCACAGGCTCCACTCCCAGCTCCCAATCTAGTGTTCTCTGGACCTCAGAGGTGAAAACTTCAAGAATCCCTCCAAAGCCTAGTCTGGCTATTTCATTGACCGAAGTCTTAGGTTGAATTCGTCTGATGTTTGTGGGGGGCTCACACCTGGCGGGGCTCAGGACTGGCTCCTGACTCTGCCCTCAGGGTTGCTCCTGTTGGCGGTAGAGACAGTATGGGTTGCGGGGGATCTATAGCTGCTCCCCGCGTGCAGGCAAGAGCCCTCCCCATCTGTCTCTAGTTGTGGTCCTGTACTTTTTTTTGTTTTTTGTTTTTTTTTGGGTGGTCACACCCAGGGATGCTCAGGGTACTCCTGGCTCTACACTCAGTAATTACTCCTGGAGGTGTTTCGGGGACCATATGGGATGCCTGGGATTGAACCCAAATCGGCTGCGTGCAAGGCAAACAGCCTACCCGCTATACTATCTCTCTGCCCCCTGCTGTGGCCCTGTAACTGTCTCATTTTGTTTGCTTTTCTTAGGCTGCTTCTGTGCATGTTCTAAGGTGTAGTAGGGTGTCTCCGGAGCGCTGGTCCTGAGCCCTGGGGCTCCAGTCAAGATTCTTGGCCAAGAGACATGGGGCGGGAAGGACCCACAGCGAAGGGCCCGGTGCTCCGGGACCTGTGCTGTGATTTGTGGAGCCAGCCCCGAGGTACTCGATGTGGTGCTAGAGACAAAACAGGATATGCACCTTAATACACTCTTCCAACAGCCCTCACTCATTTTCTAGCCCCCAGACTTCTCAAGGGCGGCTCATGGCTCTGCAATCAGGACTAATCAGGTTGGTCGAGTGGAAGACAAACACCCTCCCCACTGTACTATGTCTTGGCCTTGCAAGAAACAATCCTTATCCACCCTTTTACTCTATAAGAACACGACCCTGGGGGTCCAAGTTGCCCAGCAGGCCAACCTGTACCTGTGGGGCGAGTGCGTCAGCAGTCTGAGGGTGCCTTCAGCTTCCTGATACCCCAAAATTGCCGCTGTCACTCTGGCCAGACCCCAACAACTTTGGACCAAGTTTCCCAAGAAATTAAATGGCAGGGCTGGAGTGATAACACAGTGGGGAGGGCGTTTGCCTTGCAGGTGGCCAATCCAGGTTTGATTCCCAGCATCCCATATGGTCCCCTGAGCACCGCCAGGAGTAATTCCTGAATGCAGAGCCAGGAGTAACCCTTGAGCATCGCCAGGTGTGGGAACCCCCCCAAAAAATTAAATGACCAAAAGTTAGGTATGTGGGAGCCATGTCCACAAACCACCTCTGGTTCAGCTATACAAGCTCATTTATCAGCCTTGCTTCAGAGACCCATAAATAAATCTTGAAAGAGATAAAAATCAGGCCATTTAAATGCATTAACAACTGTGATTCAGAGACTCACAAATGAATCTCAGGAGAGAGCAGCACGGTGCAGAGATGTCTCCCTACCGCGCGCCAGGCTGGCTTCACTGGAGCACCTCAGAGCGGGCAAGTGTGTCCCTCCACATGTCCCAAGTGAACCCTGGCAGCCACAAACCTGCAGAACCCAATCACATCACCACCACTCTCATGGCTGACCTTCACAGGCTCGTGGGAGCCCCCCATGCATGAGAATAAATCCGCTGAAAAACCCGGGGATTTGGGACTGGTGACTGAAAACTCCAAGCTTCATGCAGTTGGGGATGGGCCACCTTCCCCCATCTCCCCACCCTTCTGGTTCCCTGGCAGTCAAGCCCAAGAACACCTGTGGGTGCCATTTAAGCTAATTAATGGCCATGATTCAGAGACTCACAAATAAATCTCAGAAGAGAGCAGCAAGCAGCATAGATACCTCTGGTCTCCAAATATTACAAAATTTTAGAATTCCAAGAGCACGTGGCCGCTTTAGTGGCTGCATGACGTCTCATACTATTCATAACAAGCAATACAAAATAAATTACTTAGCATCTGCCTATCGGGCAGGCTTGGGTGGTGGTGGGAAAATTAAAATAATGGTGGTGGGAAGGTGTAATGGTGGCGGGATTGGTTTTAAAGTACTGAATGTAAACAATTATTGTGAACAACTTTATGAAAACATAATTTTAATTTTTTTTTTTGCTTTTTGGGTCACACTTGGCGATGCACAGGGGTTACTCCTGGCTCTGCACTCAGGAATTATCCCTGGCCGTGCTCAGGGGACCATATGGGATGCTGGGATTTGAACCTGGGTCGGCCTGAGTGCAAGGCAAACGCCCTACCCACTGTGCTATCTCTCCAGCCATATAATTTTAAATTTAAAAAAATTAAAAATTTTAAAAAAAGAACACTCCTGGCACCTCATGGTTTTCCTACCAAAACTGTATCTTATTTCCCTGGCATATTCTGCATGCAAAGTTCCTCCTGCCCCTTCCTTCCCAGCCCTTTGATTTGCTTCTATTGATTATAATTCCACTGTACGGTGACCATTCAGATGCTGTGCTGTGGCTCAAACTCAGTGCCCATACATAAAGGGAAACTATCTGAGCTTCCTCCCAAGCAATCATTCTCTCTCTCTCTCTCTCTCTCTCTCTCTCTCTCTCTCTCTCTCTCTCTCTCTCTCTCTCTCTCTCTCTCTCTCTCTCTCTCTCAATGATTGGTGGGGATGGGCCACCCTAGGGGGTGTACAGGGGCTATTCAAGACCAGCCGTAATGGTACTTGGGGACCATATGGTACCAGAGATCAAAGTGAGGCCGGCTGTATGCCAGACAAGCCCCTTAACTAACAAGTACTCACTCCATGGTGTCGATTCTAATTCTGAAATGAGCTTGTGCTTCCACAGGCCACATTAACTTCTAAGACAATTATTCAATGTGGCCAAAATCATGGTTGGCCTAGTGGACCCCAAAGCTTGCACCGATTTGTCCAAATGAAGACAATAATCAAGATAAACACAGTACGGAACAGAAATTGTTTATTGCATTTGGAGTGACCCACCCTATTCAATGGATTGTCATTTTACCTAGTGTTGTAAATAGCTTTTCAGGTCTCTTTAATTCTCCAGAAATATTTTGGAAACTGTAGGTTAACTTAAACATCCTCGTGGACTTGCGGGATGGGGGTGGGGTAGGGCTGACTTCCACAGTGTAAAGCTGTGTGTGCAACACACACACACACACACACACACACACGGTGCATGCATGCCAAGGGGACAGAAAGGTGGGGACACATTTTGAGTAGGGTGGTTGGGTGGGATGGATGTACATGAAATCATGGTCAAAGAAGTAGCAGGGGGGAGAGGCTATGAGTCAGGGACCCTCACCTCAAGTAGTGAACATGTGGCTGCATAAGTGGGCAGGCCCAGACTCTGCTGTTTCCTGGGATGGAGGATATCCCAGCTGAAAATGCCTGCTGGGTGTTGGGTCCCTTTCCCCATTTCCTACAAACATCTTAGATTGCTCACAAAAATGAAATAAATCATTTGGCAGCTTTCCTTGAAAAACGGCTTTGCAGTTCACATATAAGGTGCCCAAACTCACAGAAGCAAAGAATGTACAGATTAAATAAGATTTTTTACTCTCTCTCTCTCTCTCTCTCTCTCTCTCTCTCTCTCTCTCTCTCTCTCCCTGCTCCACGCACTGTTCTGCTTGATACTCACAGTGCAATTAGTCCCCCCACTTTTTTTTTTGGGGGGGGGGCACAGTGTGTGCTTGTGCTCAGGACTTATGCTTGTCCCTGCATTCAGGGATAACTCCTGGCGAGTACCATATGGAGCGCCAAGGAACGATGCTGAGTCAGATGCGTTCGTCCAAAGCAAGTACCTTACCAGTTGTAGGATCGCTCCGGACCCCAATAGCTATATTTTTCAAAGAAATATTCATAACTCCTGGGCTTCCCTCAAGAAAGCAGAGGTAAGACTGGTCCTGGTGGGCTGGAGCAATAGCACAGCGGGTAGGGCTTTTGCCTTGCACGCGGCCGACCAGCATTCGATTCCCAGCATCCCATACGGTCCCCCAGCACCGCCAGGAGTAATTCCTGAGTGCAGAGCCAGGAGTAACCCCTGAGCATCGCCGGGTGTGACCCAAAAAGAAAAAAAAGAAAAAAAGAAATAAGACTGGGTCCTGGGCTCCCTCAAACAGGCAGCGCAGGGGATTACAGAGAAACTCACCTCCCCCGTCCCCCTGTCCCCGAGCCCCAACAGCAATTAGTTGTTGCTACTGCTAAGAGAGTGAACGCATCTAATGCACCGTTAGGGTGTCTAACATTTAATGAAAATTACCACTCAAACAAGGTCAAGTTTGGTCCGTGATCCAATAGGGATGCGCGTGTAGCAAGCGGTAGCCACACCCCCCGCTGCACTTCCGCCTCTATAACTGTCATGGAGAATTCCGTCTTCTGGAAGTTCTGGATTATTGGCTAACCTCAATTGAGAAGGCGGGATGACAGCCCAATGCTAACCTACGATTGGCCAATGTTGTCGACGGGTACTCATAGGTCAATGAGCGAGGGGGCGGAAAAAAAGATGAAATATCAGCAAATGCCAGAGCAGTGTGGATGTGATGCTTACTGATGATTGGCCCGTCGGTTAAATTAGTCTTTTATTGGGTTAAACTCCTAGGGGCGGACGCTCAGCGATTGGCCAACACGGCGCGTGGGCGGCTCCTGCGGCGCTTACTGGCGATTGGGTGGTGCAGGCTGGAGCCACCGGTGTCTGAGCGCTCCCGGGCCATGGCCTCGGGTGGCTGGCGCTGGCTGCGTGGCCTGTGGGCCGCGGGGCAGCCGCTGTTCCAAGGACGGGCGCTGCTCGTGACCAACACGCTGAGCTGTGGCACTCTTATGGCGGCCGGGGACGCCGCGCGCCAAACCTGGGAGCTCCGCTCTCGGCCGGGCCAGAAGTACGACCGGTGGCGCTCAGGTGGGCTACTGGCCCTTGAACCCGGGGTCTTTGATCCCGACTGCAGGTTTGGAAATCCCTGAGCCGGACCCGCGGGTTGTCACCTGTAACTGAGACCGTCTCTCTCGGGGATCCTCACAGAACCCTCTGGCCCGATTTCCCTCCCCCACCTCGTTTTCTCTGTGCATTTGAACCCTTGCAGCCAGGACCTTGCAGTGCTCACCTGGCCCCCTACTTCCCTGCCCATTCCCGCACTTCACTTGCCCCTGGGTAGCAGGTGGAAGGTACCGCCTGGAGGGGTGATCCGGGGAGGCGGAGCATGGCTGCCTGCGGGTGCAAAGTGTCAACTTTGAGCAGGATGGGTGTGCATAGGGCGATGCCTGCCTGACGGTGGGACCCTGCTCTCGACCCCCTCAGCAAGGATGTTTGCGGTGGGCTGCAGCATGGGTCCCTTCCTGCATTACTGGTACCTGTGGCTGGACCGGCTGCTCCCCGCTTCCGGCCTCCGGGGCCTCCCAAACATTCTCAAGAAGGTTCTCGTGGACCAGCTGGTGGCCTCCCCAGCGATGGGCGTCTGGTACTTCGTGGGTAAGACACAGCCTGGTGTGGGCGGGAAGTGGAAGATGCTCTATAGATGTGAGGGTGGATGGAGGCGTTCGCAGGTTCTGGTGCCCTTCTAGAAACGGGTGGGGCTGAAGACTTCCGGAAGGAAGGGGTGCCATGCGGGCGGGTCAAAGGCCAGGGCCCGGAGCCCCGACTGGGTGCATGCAGCAGACACTTTTATTATCTGCTGATCTGTAATAAAATTTGCCGCCGCCTGGCACACAGTGTTTGTCCTTTGTCCTCCTTCCCCCGGCACGCGCCGGCCCGGCCCATAACCTCTCCCTCACTGGGCAGCCCGCGTCTCTCCCAACTCCACCCCACCCGCTCTCTGAGGCCTCCCAGAGCTATGTGGATGGGTGCATCCTCGGAGCTCTGAACTTGGTCTTCTGGCTTCCCTTCCCAGGCATCGGCTGCCTGGAGGGCCAGACGCTGGAGGAGAGCTGCCAGGAGCTGCGGGACAAGTTCTGGGAATTCTACAAGGTGGGCTTGTACTTGACCCCAGTCCTTTGCTAAGGCCCCGCCCCCTCCGGATCCTTCCCAGTCACTTTGAAGCCCCGCCCCCGTATAGATCCCACCCCCATAGCACCAGGCCCCGCCCCTCACCTCTGCCCTCCCTGCAGGCTGACTGGTGCGTGTGGCCTGCTGCGCAGCTGCTCAACTTCCTCTTCGTGCCCCCCCACCTCCGAGTCACCTACATCAACGGACTGACACTGGGCTGGGACACGTATCTGTCCTACCTGAAATACCGGGTGAGGCCTGTATAGCAGGCACTGGCAGGGTACCGTGGGGGGATGCATGGAAGACTGCGCCCACCTGACCAGCCCCTCTTGTCCGCACAGATCCCAGGACCTGGCACATCCCCAGGCTGCGTGGCCCTGGGCACGGTGCATACTGAGCTGCCCTCGTCGCAGTCCGGATGCCAGGCAGGGCAAGACTGAACATGTGCCCCCCCCTCCGCCTGGGGGAAGGAGCCCAAGGACCTGGACAAGGGGCGGGACTGGCCCTCCACAGCCCAGATTCGGACTCAGTTTCTCCATCTGAACACACCCATCAAGGTGGTCCAGCCCTCAGTGGGCGCCTCAGCCATGGGTGACAGGCAGCCGAGTTCCCAGTACTGCTTGGGACCAGGGTGGGAGTGCTGACGTCGGCCCTCACCCCGAGCCCATGCACCCGGACTGAAAATGCATTAAATTCTCTGGTGATCGTGGAGCCCGCGCAGTATGGGGCAGGAGCTCGGCGCACACGGGGGTGTCCATTCGCTTTATTATGGGGCATGGTTGTTGTCAGGGCGTCTCCTGGGGGTGGGGAGGGGCAGGTTTGAAAGTCGGGACGTCAGAACAGACAGAAGGGGCTTCCCAGGGTAGTAGACACCCACAGCAGCCACCCACCCCTAAAACCAGACCAGCGGTGCACTGTCCCCCGAGTCCCATCCCAGGGGCCAGTGGATGTGGTCAACAATCGCGGATCAGCCTGCCAGGGGGTGTCATCCAGCCCCCCTCTTTAACCAAGACGTGTGGATGGAGCTGAATTTTAAAAAAGAGGGTTCAGGAGAGGAGGTGCATGGTGAGGTCATGGGGCCACGACGCGCCACGGCAAAGGGTCGGGGCTGTATGTACAGGGCAGGGCGGAGCGGGCATCTCCGATAAATAAATAAATAGCTACGATCATAGATAATAAATAGGGGGGCGGGCAGCGGGGGCGGCTCAGCAGGCGCAGTCCTGGTGCGGAGGCGCCTGCTGGTCCGTGAGCTGCGGGCCCTGCTTGGCGCCGGTCACTGCGGGGTCAGCCGCGTCCAGCGACTCGGACATCTTCTCGCAGATCACGTCCACCAGCCGCTCAAACGTCTGCTTCACGTTGATGTTGTCCTTGGCGCTGGCCTCGAAGAACTCGAACCCTGTGCGAGGGCGGCAGGGTGAGGCCCCACCCCCAGAGCCAAGTCCCCCATTGCCCCCCCGAAGCTGCCCTTGTCACTGTGCCCAGGATCTTCCTGTTTTCCTTTGGTTTGGAGGCCACACCCGAGGTGATCAGGGCTCACTCCTGGCGGGGACCCTCCCCGGGCTGGAACTCGGGCCAGCTGCTCTGAGGCCAGTGCCCGCCCTGCCATACTCCGCTTCCCAGACGCGTCAGGACTCGGCTCAGCCCAAACCCCGCAAGGCCACAGGTGGCCCAATACCACAACCACACCCCCAAACTGCTGCCCTCCCCCCCCTCCTGTGTCCCTCTGCAGAGGGTGGGCGCCCGGGCAGGAAGTGCGCATGCAGTGCGCATGCAGCAGGTCCTCCAGGGCCTCTCCGCGCACTCACCCAGGTGGTCGGCCAGCTGCCGGCCACGTTCCGAGGACACCACGCGCTCGTCCTCCATGTCACACTTGTTCCCCACGAGGAGCACCTGCGCGTTGTCCCACGAGTAGGTCTTGATCTGAGTGGACCTGCAGGGCAGCGGGGTCTCAGCAGGGAAGACCCACTGGGCTCCTCCTGCCATTGCACCCTCCCCTCCTCTTCCCCACACACCCATTCCTCCCTGCTTTCTGGAGTCTAGAATGTTCTTGATCAAACCTGGGCAAGCTGTGTGCAAGGCAGATGCCCTCCCCACTAGACTCTCTCTCCAGTCCTGTTCTTTTATTTTGCAAGATGGGGACTTGGGGTCTGCAGGGTCTGGGGGACCCAGAGCTGTCATTTTGTACAAAGCAAGCAACCTCCCCCTCAGTGCTCACTCTGGCCCCTCCTTGCAGGGGCAGTGGGGTCTCCCTAGCAGTGCCCAGAGGGTGTAGGGTCATCTCTGGTGAGACTCACCCGGCCGAGCAAGGCCAGAGGGCAGGGGCCTGCTCGGGCCTGGCAGTGTCTGGATACCAGCGAGGGTGGGGACCCCAGGCCACACCCATGATGATCAGTAAATACATGGCACCAGGAACCAATCCAGATTCGGGTGCATGTAAGGCAGAGCCTCACCCCTGCACTCTCTCCTGGGCCTGGGTCTCACCCCTGCATTCTCCCAGGCCCAGGTCTCACTTCTGCATTTTCTCTCAGGCCCAGGTCTTATATCTGCACTCTCCCAGCCCAGGTCTCACCCCTACATTCTCCCCCAGGCCCAGTCTCATTTCTACACTCTTTCCCCAGGCCCATGTTTCACCCTGCACTCTCTCCTAGGCTCAGGTCTCACCCCTGCTCTCTCCCCCAGGCTTAGGGCTCACCCCTACATTCTCCCGGGCCAGTGTCTCACCCCTGCAATTTCTCCCAGGCCCAGGTCTCACCCCTATACTCTTCCCCCAGGCCCGTGTCTCACCCCTACACTCTCTGAGCTCTGTCTCCTGGTGATCAGCCCTTCAGGCTGGATCTTTCTTGTACATTATTATTGTGGGGTTTGGGCCACACCAAAAGGTGCCCAGGGGCCATTTGGGCCAAGAGTTCAGCAGTGCTCCCTGGCAGTGCTGTGGAGCTGCATACGGGGCCAGGATCTGGGGAGGAGCAAGGTGAAGGTAGGCACCAGCCCGCAGGCCAGCACCCAGGCACAAACCGCGGGACCTGGAGCAGCTCAGGCAGGTTCTCTGCCCTCTGACCCGGCCAGATTCTCTTGGCCCCAACCATCTCCCTATCCTATGCAGAATGTTACAGTGTGTCTGTGAAGGCACCAGAACAAGGGGGGAGGGCACACACCTCAGGTGGGGTGGAGGGTGATGCCTGCTGACTCAGCAGGAACATTTCTGGAAGAGGGGGTGTTTGTCTTCAGAAAAGGGGTGGAAGGCCAAGTAAGATGGGAGGGCTGGAAAGACAGTGCAATGGGTAAGGTTCTTACTTTGCATGTGGCAGACCCAGGTTCAATCCCTAGGTCCCTATATGGTTCTGGAGCACTGCAAGGATGTGATTCCAGAGTGCAGAGTTGGGAGGAAACCCTGAGAATCACCCATTGTGGCAACAAACCAAAATAAAAGAAACTAATAATAATGATATTAATAATAAATAATAATACTCTGGGAACTTCTGTGTTAGTGCCAGGAGCTGGCCTTATTGTGTGACAGTTTCTGTCCCCTCCTCCACGCCCCCAATGTGCCAACAGTCTTGTCAGCCCCCCTTGGAGCACACTTTGCCCTACCCCCGAGCCAGTGCCAAGCCAAGGTCGGAGTCTGCTAGTGGCTGTGGGGACCCAGTGTAGTTCTTGCGGCTCTAGCCGGGGGCAGGGCCCTGCTGCTGGCTGCAGTGAACCCGGAGCCACTCACCAGTCCTGCACGGCATTGAACGACTCTTCATTGGTGATGTCGTACATGAGGATGAAGCCCATGGCCCCTCGGTAGTATGCCGTGGTGATGGTCCGGTACCGCTCCTGACCTGCCGTGTCCTGGAGGAGAAGAGACAAGTCAGAGGGAACCCCACCCCAAAGGCCTCAGAGTCAGGGGCCTGACCCCCAAACCAAAACATCTGCTTATAAATGAAGGGACGTGGAGAGTATCATGCTGAGTGAAATGAGTCCGGAGCAGAGGGAGAGATATAGAATCACTGCATTCGTTTGTAATATGCTAAAAAAAAAAATAGTCTGAGAGTAATATCCGAGGCCAAGAAAAACAGGCTAGGAGGACTGGTCAATGGTTGGAAGCTTGCCAGGAGTGTGTGTGTGGGGTGGGGGGGCGAAGGGAAGTTAGGATAGAAAGACCAGCAAGACAGTAACAGTCGGAATAGTTGGAAATGATCACTCTGGACAAGAACTGAGTGTTGAAAGTAGGTAAAGGGATAGACATGATAACCTTTCAGTATCTGAATTGCAAACCAAAATACCCAAAAGGAGAGAGGAAAGGAAGGAGGGCAGGAGGGAGGGAGGGAGGAAGAGAGAGAAGAAAAGTGCCTGCCATAATGGCAGGGGGCAAACTGGGCACATGGGTGGTGGGAACTGTCCACTGATGAGGGGCTGGGTGTTAGACATTACATGACTGAAACCCAATCATGAACAATTTGTAACTGTATCTCACTGTGATTCAATTTTTTTAATAATTTAAAAATAAAAATAAAACAAAAAATTCAAAAGGAAAAAAAAATTCCTTACTGTCTCCTTATAGACAAAACAAAGAAAGAAAAAAAAAGGCTTCCATTTCAAGTCTGAGGCAGGGGCATATCCAACAGCGCTCAGGGGTTACTCCTGGCTCTGAACACAGAAATCACTCCTGGCGGTGCTTGGGGGACCATATGGGATGCCGGGTACTAAACCCGGGTCCACTGTGTGCAAGGCAAACGCCCTCCCTGCTGTACTAGGATGTTGTTTGTACTTTTTTTTTTTTGCTTTTGATTTTTTTTTTTTTGTCTATGGGTCACAAGAGCCAGTTTTGCAGCCTGGGATCCCTACTGGGGCTGGGTCCAGTGGGGGGGGGGGGAATCTTCCTCATATGCGCAGACCTGGATTGGATCCCAGCATCCCTTAAGGCCCCCTGAGCACCCCCAGGAGTCATTCCCGAGTACAGGGCCAAGGGTAAGTCCTGAGCATTGCTAGGCCTGCCCCTTCCCCCAAAAAATCACTTCTGGTAGGGTTCAAGGGAACCTATGGGGCTTGGGGGTTCAAACCTGGGTCAGCTACGTGCAAGACAAGTGCCCTCCCTGCCTTCCAGGGAAGAACCTTACTGTAGGGAAGAGGTAGCAAGAGGAGCGGCTACCCAGTGCTGGGGGTGGGAGGAGCTGGGGACACCTTTGGGGTCACTGGTCCCTGGTCACAGCAAGCCCCAGTGCCCTGCATGGGAATGAGTGAAGCACACAGAGGCGGGCAGGCCGGGCGGACCCACGCACCCAGATCTGCAGCTTGATCCTCTTCTCGTTGCGGTAGATGGTCTTGACCTTGAAGTCGATGCCCACGGTGCTGACGAAGGCGGGCGTGAAGGAGTCGTCGGCGTAGCGGAACAGGAAGGACGTCTTGCCCACTGAGCTGTTGCCGATGATGAGGATCTTGAACATGTAGTCAAAGTTCTGGTCTGAGGACTCCTTCTGCCCGTAGCGTGAGTCTGTGGCCGACGCCATCTGGGGGTGCGGGCAGGCGTGGGTGAGGCTGGGGGTATCCCTCCACCCGCTGCCCCCCAGAGAAGGAAATATGCGGGATCGCTCCCCGCAGAGGGAGGGCCATGACCTTGAAAGGCCAGGAGGCTTCCGATGAGGGGCTCAGGGTGACTACCAGGGAGGAGCTGCTCCTGGAGCGCCACCCTGCAGGTCTGCACCCACACCCGGCCGGAACCCCAATAAGCTCTAGGGCAGCACCGCTCAGGGGGAGACTGCATCCCCATCAATCATTCACGTGGGGCGCACGTGCGGCCTCCATTCAGCCGCCGGGATGCAGGACTTGCATCCGCAGTGCCGGGTTCTCCAGGGCAGGGACAAGGCAGCTGCATCACGTGACGGGGAGGAGGCGTGTCCATGCTCACGTGCACCCCGCCGGACTCACACCAACCAGTGCATGAGCCTGCACAGGTGAGAGTGCCAAGGCGCTGGGGGCCCTGGGCGGCAGCTCACCCTTGTCCACACAGAGACGTCCACGTCCAAATGTGCACAGCCAGCGTGCCCTGCAGCCCTGCGCACGGCCGCGACCCAGCACGCAACCTCGGGCACATCTGCACATGGACCTTCCTGCACACACGCGGGCCACACATCTCCGCACACAGGTAGCACGCAAACACCTGGTCCAGGAGCCCCGCGTGTCACAAGACTGTTCCCTGGCTCACACTCCAGGGTACACGAGCCCCGCAGCACAGGCAGGCGCGCACACGCGTGTGCACATCACGCGCACGCGCACGCACCCAGCCTCCTGTGCGCACAGCTTCCCGCAAGGCACCCGCCTCCCCTCCCCCTCCGCCGCAGAGCCGGGGGTGGGGAGAGAGATGGGCTGAGGGCTGGGCAGGCCGGGGGAGCCCGCACAGGCCTCTCCTTCCCAGACCCGCAACCGCCGCATCCTTCCCCGCATTCCAGCCCAGCCGACTCGCCCCCCACCCTAACAGCCCATCAGTCAAATGAAGGTTATGAGGGAGCTCGGTGCAGAGAACAAGGGACACCCGGAGCTCACCTTGGCCTCCAGGGAACCGGCGGCGACCCTCAAGCGGCGACTTCTTGGACGGCGCGGAGCCGGGGCCGCGGGGGCGCTGATGCGGGGCTGCGCGGCGGCGGCTGGGGCCCCTGCAGTCCGCGGTGACGTCCTGCAAAGAGCGGGGCGGGGCCTCGCATGCAGATACGGCGTGACGCCATAGAGGGGCGGGGCATAATGCCGGGAGGCGGGCCGCTAGCGCCTACACAACCTATAAGGCGAGGTTTACGCGCAGACAGACGAGGTCAGAATCCAGTAGCGAACGGAGGCGGTGCTGGTGGGCGTGGCCACCTCCCGGGTCCCGCCCCTGGTCTGTGTCGGGGAGGTGGGGCTTCTCGCCCCTCTTACAGGCTTAAGAGCTCTGAGCGACGGGGTGAGAAGCCAACCAGCAACTGTCCCAGCCCTCCTTCTGACCAATGGCAGCTCACAAAAGGAGCAGAAAGCTGATGGCTGGGTTGAGCCAGGGGTTTCAGGAGGCGTCGCCTTTCCTGTCCCTGACCCTCCTAGTGGGGACTTCAATGATCCCCACCCCGTCCGGGATGCAGTGACCTCTCCCCCAACGCCCTCTACTCTTCGGCAAAGAGAAACGGAGCTCCGTGTCCCCCTCTTTCCGGGGTTCAAAATAAGTGCCAAAATAAGACCCCCGCCTCATATCGCTTCAATAAGAGGGTCGGGCTGAGGGAGGAATGTTCCCGCCCAGAACTGAGGCGAAAAGAAAGAATCCGGAGAGAGGGGGTAAGGGGCGGGGGCCGGAGCGATCCCGGCGCCCCATGGGGTCCCCCAGCCCGGGCACGGGTGATCCCCGAGCGCAGACCCAGGACTCAGCCCTGAGCACCTCCGGGTGTGGCCCTAAAACTAAAAAAAGAAAAAGCGACGGACAGACAGTCGCGCTGAAAGCCTCTCCCTTTTGCGCCCCATTTTCCAGAGGAAAAAAAAATGCCCCCAAACGGCGGAGGCAGGTCAGGAAAAAATAAAAGAAATTAAAGGCCTGTCCCCTCAGCACCGCGGAAGGGAGAGCCGACAGGGCTTCAGAGAACCCCCAGTTTGGCCTCAGCAACCGGAGATGCTCCCCACAAGGTGTTGGAGGCTGGATGGGAGGCAGTGATGCATAGTTTGTCACACACGCCCCCACCTAATCTTAAGGGTGCGAAACAGCCAGCATGGGGGGAGAGAGAGGAGAACCGAGTATTTATTTTGAGTCCCTGGCCCTCAACTCTGGCGCCCCCAGAGACTCTGATTCCCACTTCTCCATTCCTCCCCAGGAGGCAGGGAAGGGGGGGGCTCGTCCTGTTTATAAAAAGCTCGCCAGCTGCAGAGCACCAAGAGACCAGAATAACTTCGCGCCTCCAGGCCGCCCCCCCCATGCACCATGGAAGCAAATGTGTTTCTCTCCCCCTCTCCCCTCTCCCCCTACCCCTCTGTCCCTCTTTCTCCTTCTCCCCCTTCCCCCTTCCCACTTCTCTACCCCCTCTCTCTCCCCTTCTCTCACTCCCTTCTCTCACTCCCTCTCTCTCCCCTCACCTATCTCCCTGTCTCTCTGTCTCTCTCTGTCTCTCGTGTTTGTCCTTCTTTACCTCTCTCAGACAAAAGAAGTATCACAAACCCAGTACAGAGAACAGAGAGAGCTCAAACCACTTACAAAGAAATAAAAATACCCTGTGAGCGTCTCTGCCCCCAGCGCCCCACCCAGAAAGTCCAGAGAGGCTCAGAAATCCCTATCGGTCCCTCCCACACCAAAAGGAAGTCCAGGAGACAAAGCAGCAGCTTCTTCAGGCATCATTGTGTGGAATAAAGCAATGGGGGGCTTTCTTGCCAAGAATTAGCAGAAGGTGGGGGGCTGGGCGAGAGAGAAGCAGGCGCCTCATGTGCCACTCCCATTCTGTCTCCAAAGTCCCAGGTCATGGCCCTGGTGTCCACCCTCCATCGCCCCTAGCCTAACCCTTACAAACTGAAATGTAAAATAGTTATCTATCTTTACATCAGCATTTAGCATCAGAGGTCTACAGGGGCCCCCATATAGCAGGAGAAAGGGAAGGGGTCACAGGACACCCCAATCAGAGGAATGTCCAGACTCGGCCCCCACTCTGCTTCTCCAGCTCCCCTCCATCTTTCTTGGCCAAATGTTCCTTGCTCTGATAGCAGGAGACACCTGCCCCTGAGCCTTTGCACCTGCCACCTGCTGCTCTGTGCCGGCCGAATTCATGCATCCTCCCCACTTGGTGTCTCTGCCACCTCCTGCAGAGGTTCTCTCCTGCCCCTCACCTCCTACTTCCTCACCACAGACCTTCTTGCTTATCAGCCCCAGTCAATAGGCCAGGCTTGCCAGAGACACTTTGGTATGAGTGACCAGGAAGAACAGCAGGTCCAGGAAGGGAACTGGACTGGGGCCTCAGGAGGGCGTGGGGCAAGATGGGTGTACCTGGCTTCTTGGTGGGAGCAATCAGGAAGGACTTCCTGGGGCAGGGGGCACTGGACTGAGTTTCATAGAGGGAGGGAGCATCTGTGCCAAGGCACTAAGGTGGCCTTCTTGGGGTACAGAGGGCAAGTAGCATGGAAACCAGTAAGGGGGAGGAGGTACAGAGGAAAGAGAAAGTATCAGGGTACAGAGGAAGCGCGGTGCCCTAGGGAGATACAATCTGAGCCAGATACAATCTCGCCTCACACTGGGAAGCCCCTTTCCTGGTGAGAAAAATGGAACCCTCCCAAATCTTTGTAATGTTACATCTGAATGTCAAAATGTAAATAAATCCTTTTCATGTTAACATTTCGGGCTGGAGGGGGCGGGAGATGTGTGAGTCAGGATGGAAAGGAGACTCGCAGGGCTGGGGACCCCTCTGGAAAGCTGTCAGCAGCTCCCTCTTTATAGGGATGAGGCGCGAGAATTCACCCTCTAGCCACTAGAGGGGGCCCAGCTCCAAAGCCTGGGGCAGGAAAGTCCTACGGCCTCAGTGTCCCCAAAAATAAACAGACACAGGGGTTGGAGCAATAGCACAGTGGGTAGGGCTTTTGCCTTGCACGCGGCCGACCCGAATTCGATTCCCAGCATCCCATATGGTCCCTTGAGCACCGCCAGGAGTAATTCCTGAGTGTAGAGCCAGGAGTAACCCCTGTGCATCGCCCGGTATGACCCAAAAAGAAAAAAAAAAAAAAAGAAAGAAAGAAACAGACACAACATTGATCTAAAATATTTTCGCAGCTTAGAGATAATGCAGTGGGGAGGGCGCAGGGCTTGCAAAATGCACATCACCCGGGTTTGGATCCTCGGCAATCCTTAAGGTCCTCAGAACCTGCCAAGAGTGATTCCTGAGTGCAGAGCCAGGAGTAAGCCCTGAGCGTCTCCGGGTGTGACCCCCCAAAACAACCCAAACCCCAAAGTAATGGGGTTCCTCAAACCCCACAGACATGTTCAACTCCCATACACATTTCTAAGACATTTCAGGGAGGGTCCAGCTACCCGCCCCACTGTGTGCATGGCAGGTTCTGGTACCACCACCCCAGCAAGGGTTCTCCTCCTAGATTTGGGATCAGGAGACAGACCCACCAGGACCTGGGGCGGCATGGGGAGTCTCTGTTTTCAGCAGGTGTTGGCCAGGAAAAGAATGTGACTGGGGGACCTAGCTGTGCAGAGGACACAGAAACCCCCAGTCCACAGCTCCCTGATAGAGCTACCCGGAGGACAGGAGGGCAGTGCCCCCCAGGATCCTGTTCAGTAAATGTCAGGGAGACCTGGCCAGTCCCAGGGGAGGCTATGAGCTGGCCTGGGATCAGAGTGGACCCTAAGACCAGCCTGGGCACATCTGAGGGCTGCAGGGCCATTAGGAGTCACAGGGCGGAGCCGTTCCGCCGTCCCCAACATCCACACAGGCATGGCCCGTGGTCCTCGGGGTGTTCAGGAGGAGGGTCTCTGGGTCTGGACTGGCTTCTGGGGACAACAGTTGACAGCTGGGTGACCCCAAGGACTCCAGGTTTGACGTTCCCTCTTTTCCCTCTTCCTCCCCTTCCTCCTCCTCCTCTTCGGCCTCCTCCAGAGTTAGCTCAAACTGGAACCTGTCGGGGCCCCCGTGCTCAGGGCTGCTGGTGTCCATGGGGCTCCGGGGGATCTTGCTCTGGTACCACTCGCGGTTGTCCTCCAGCGTGTCCAGCAGGTCCTGGGCGTCTGGGTGGACCAGATCAGCCCACGTCTCCCACAGAGGGTGAGCGATGTAGTCGATGAAACCCACCTTGGGGAGTAATGAAGTGAGGGAGGGGGCCTGTGAATCCCCATAACCAACACACGGTCCAGCCTCCAGGCCTGCGTAGTTCCTTCTAACTGCAAATGCCATTCACAACTCCACTCAGCTTTCAAAACCCTCCTCAAAAAACCCTTTTCTGGGGCTGGAGCGATAGCACAGCGGGTAGGGCGTTTGCCTTGCACGCGGCCGACCCAGGTTCTAATCCCAGTGTCCCATATGGTCCCCTGAGCATCGCCAGGGGTGATTCCTGAGTGAAGAGCCAGGAGTAACCCCTGTGCATCGCCGGGTGTGACCCAAAAACCAAAAAAATAAAATAAAATAAACAAAAAACCCTTTTCTGGGCTAGAGAGATAGGACACCAAGGAGAGGGCTTGCCTTGCATGTGGCAATCCGGGTTCAATCCCAGGCTTCCCATAGGGTGTCCTCTGAGTACCGCCAGGAATAATTCCTGGGCTCAGAGCCAGGAGTAACCCCTAGGCATCGCTGGGTGTGGCCCCCATACAAACAAAAAGACCTTTCTAGAAGCCTGCCCTTCAGGGCAACCCCTGCCTCCTGAGTCCTTTCCTTTATTCCAGTCTGACCTTTCAGGGCTGCAGGCACCTGGGCATGGTCCCCAGAACAGCTACCTCCCACCTGTTGGGGCAGCTGGCATTCCTACAGTCCGGAGATTGCGGGACCCTGATTCCCCGCCGCCCTGCACAGGCCTCGCCTCACTTCATGCCTGGGCTTTGAACCTGTCGGCACCCACCCCTTCCCCAGCCCCGCCACTAGACCTGAGACTTCTCCACCGAGGCACTATGTTTGTCGCACATGGGGCTGACGTCCAGCCCCGCGTCGCGCTCGCGGTCACCCTGCTGGAAGAACTCAGCCATGATACGCGCTGTCCACTGGCGGTACAGCTCCAGCGGCTTCGTGGGGTTGCTGAGGTCAGCACAGTGCACCAGGCTCTGCAAGACCTGTGGAGAAGCGACTCAGAGGGGGCAGAGGCACAGCTCAGGTCTGGTAGCCCCCAGACCAGACGGCCACGACGATGCAGAGGAGGGTGGATCCATCCTGGCACCCAAGCTTGCCCCAGCCTCTAAGGATTACCCCATGCCCTCAGGTACAGGAGGTGGGGTTGGGTGAAGCCCCGCCACATGGGCATGAGGTGGGGTCAGGAAAAGCCACGCCCTCAAGCAAGAGGCAATTGGGTGAGGCCCCGCCCCACGCAGAGGTGGAGTCAGGCGAGACCCCCCCCACACATGCAGAAGGCGGGGTCAGATGAGGCCACACCCCGTGCATGGATGAGGCAGGATTATGAAGGCCTGCCCATAAATTCAGGGGCGGGGTCACGGGAGACCACACCTCCATGGGGGCGGGGTTGCATTAACTCCGCCTTGACTGGTGCTGGGCACAGAGGGTTGGGGTCAGGCAAGAACCCTCCGCCTCTCACCTGGATACGGTCCGAGTAGTGGTCTAGCATCAGCACCCCCAGGCTCGTCACCTTCTTGGTCTCCACCATGGTCTTGAGGTCGGCCAGGAGATTCATGTGCTTGGACATGTCAGTGGCCAGCACCTGGGGAGAAAGGGAGGGTCCTGAAGCACCCTGCCATCCCGCAAGGACCCGCCCCTGGCAGCTTCCTGTGCTCCGAAGTGGCTGGGACTGGCCAGGTTCTTGGTCCGCCCCACCTGTGAGGCAGGCGGGCTGTGAGGTGGTGGCCTGGTGCCTGCCTCACGTGCATGAGACCTTGGTTTGAATCCTGCACACCAGAACAGATAGACCCGGGTGAACAGCGCTGAGGAATTCCTTGCAAGCCTCAGCACTTCTCCCCAGACCTCTCATGCTGAGGAGCGCTCCCTACATGCCCAAGCCCGAAGGCCCAACTTGCCAGAACTCTCACTCTGTTCCCCAGGTGGGGTCTCCCCTGTGCCGCCCTCGCCACTGTTCCCCGCTCAGGGAACCCATCTCAGATTGCCCTCCGGCCCAGCACCTCAGGACCGGCCCTGCCCACCACCTCTGGGACTGCAATTCCGAGCGCAGTGACAGCTGGCTTGGTCATGGCCACCAGGGAATATGACCGGTGCCTGAGAAAGCTTGTCGGTGGGACAGAAGAGGCGGAGACCTCAATACTGAGGCGTGCCCCCTCCCCACTGTGCCTCACCATGTCGATGACCATCCTGCGCAGAGTCAACCGCTGCTTGGCACTGAAGTTCTGGAAGATGTCACAGTTTTCGCCCTGAAGGAGCTTGAAGCCCACGGCCAGGTGGTGGTTCTCCAGCACCGATGAATCATTATACATGAGTGCCAGCTCTGAGTCTGGGGTCAGGGTTCAGGGGGAAACACTGAAGAGTCTCCAGATCCGCTGCCCCCAGTCAACCTCCCCAAAGTGAGTTTTACGCATCCTTGGCAAACTCCTATTCATACACTGGAGCCCTGGCGTGAATACCCTTTCCTTCAGGAAGTTCTCCTGGAAGACCTGACTTCTCTTCTCTGGTCCAGGCCTGACCTGTACAGGTCAGGGAAGTGCCACTCCTGCACTTTATAGACCTCCAGGTGAGTCCACTGATGGACCACCTAGTGTGAACCCAGAGCCCCCAATGGAGGAAGACTGTGGGCACTGAAGAGAGCATGGCCCTCACCTCCAGGGAGCCCTCGTCTCACTCACTGGTGTTAATGAGAAACTGGTTGGAGACGCCAGGGTGGTCCACATCGTGGATGGCACTGGCGAAGATGGCAGCCAGGATCTCCAGGTCTGTGAACACGGCCTGCAGGGCACACGACAGGTGAGGCTGCTCGCCCACGCCGTGGTGCCCACGCCTGCCCGGCTGCCCGGGGCTCCTACCTCCAGGGCCGGTGTGGCCAGCAGGACATGCGTGGACTGGGCCACGTCAGCCGCATGCGTACTATTGTGGTAGGCCACGTCCTGGCGGTAGTGGCTCTCCAGGGTTAGCAAATAGGTCACAAGCGTGTCGGGGGGGATCTGGAAGGTCTTCAGCAGGTCCCTGCCCTGCTCCGGCACAGGCCTGTCAGGACCATGCCCTGCTCCGACTCCCCCTGCTCTCCCCTCCTGCTCCCTGTCTGAGAATGTCCCCAGTGCCCCATCCTCTCTCTGTCCCCTCCAGCCTCCCCATCCCTCTGGCTCCCTTTGGGGATGGTCCCAGGGTGGAGATTTAGAGAGAATGAATGAGTCGGCTCAATGACGTAATTTAGAAGTGACGGGGAATTCAAGGAATGCGTGTCCCTGAGGTCTGAGGGCAGGAAGAGGAACCCCAGTTATTGGAAGTCAGGTTGAGGAGGTACCTGGAAGATGCTGAAAATTACAGCTGTGAGGGGCCGGCCCCCACTCAGCTCTGCCACCTTGAACACATCCAGTCCCCACTTATGGACACCTTCCAGCACCTACAGGCAGGTGAGAACCTGTTGCCAGCACCTCCCGGCTCCCCAAGACTTGTGCCTCAGCACCCTCCTGGCCAACCCCAATGAGACACTGAACCCCTAACGTCATCACAGAATTCTGGATGGGTGCCCCTACCTTTGCCAACTGCTCTTCCTGGTCAGTCTGGACCCCAAAGCGTGGCACAGCAGCTGCAGAGAAGCTGGCCTGGTGTGGGGATCGACGCAGGACACTGATCTGGGACATGGGTCTCGAGGACTCTGCTTGAGCCACCAGGGGCAAGTCCATCTCTGTCTTCTGGTCTGTAGGTAGGGACAGAAGCTGATTCCTGTGTTGGGGTCATCCTTGCCCAGCCTCAAGATGAATGGGTTTCCTTCTTCCATGAGTCAAAGAGCACTTAGAATAGAGTCCCTGTTCAGTGACTGCTGCAGGTACACAGAAGTGCTTGGCATTGGGGATCAACCCAATAACCTTTCCATCCCCCAAATGAAGATCTATCTGTCTGATTCTTTGCATCGCTTCCTTGGTGAGCTCTTATTCATCCTTCAAAACCCTAGCATTTATGCCCCTTCCACCCAGCATTTACTCTTGTTCTCCCCTCTCATCCAGCCCTGACCCCAGAGGGCCTGGGGTGTCTGTGTCTGTGTTTCTGCTCTCCTCCAATAGAGTTGGGGCTTCTCTATCTCCCTCCTTCCTGCCTCTCAGTGGTGTCCAGGCAGTGACCCCCACTCCTGCTCACCCAGGAAGGTCCGGGCTATGTACTCCGAAACCTGGTTCCCGGAGCGGCTGGTTTCCGACAGGTGTGTCAACTCTCGGCTCAGCATCCGCTTGAACTGTGGGGATGGGGGTTGGGGTGCCAGGGCCGGGAGCGGGTGGGGCGGCGCGGCAGGGCTCTGGGCTGCTGTGGTCCCTCACCTTGTTGGAGGCCATCTCGCCCACCGAGTGCTGTGTCTGCAGGCTCTCAAGCTGCTCCAGGCACCAGTCCAGCTCCTCCAGTGTCTCCCATGCCAGCTTGTGACCAGGCTCCTCTGAGAGTGGCGAGTCAGGGCACTGCCCCTCCCACCCAGGAGGTCCCCCACTTCATGCTTCCAGCAGGGCTACTGCAGCACCCAAGATCAGAGCCCCAGATCTGTCCCAAAGGGGCTATGTGAACCACGTGCTGATCGCTGCCCCTCTCTGAGCCTCGGCCTACCCTCGGCCCCTTTGTGCGGGGTAGGATTGCCATTAGATTAGCTGAAGGGCACACCCAAAGGTCAGTCTGGGTCAGAAGCTCACTGCAGAGGGGTGCTCACCTGAAGGTGCGGGAGGCTGAGCTGTAGTCAGGGGATTCCCCACGGATGCCTGCCTGGGGTACAGTGGACAAAGAGATGGCCATGCCCTCAGCCCTCCAGGTCGGTTCTCAGGCTCTCACCCAGGCCACTCACCCGTGCCCCGCCCCACTGATAGACACCGCCCTCTCTTGTGTAGGCCCCGCCCACCACAGTGTAGCCCCGCCCCTCCCTGCCTACCCTTCTTCCATCAGGCTTACCTGGCTGCCCCTCTGCTTGGCAGGTGGGCCAGGGCGGTCACATTGCTCCGAACAGTCCGCAGACTGGCCAGGACCTATCAGCAGGGTGATGGTCAGCATGGGGAATGGTCAGCCAGCTGGGAGGATGCGGGAACCAGGGAGAAGGGGCAGGCTGGACTCCTACCTGGGCAAAGGGCGTCACGATCATGTCTTCTCCGTGACTGCGGAAAGCAGAAGTGTCAGGAAAGCGCTCAGGAAGCGTCTGGCACGGTCCACGCTCCAGCTTCTACCTGCCCTGCGGGACCCTTCCATCTACATCACCCCGTCCACTGCCTGAAGGCCACAGCAGCCCCTCCTACCGGCCAGACACATTATCCCGGCCTCCTAAATGAGGGACTCAGTCCCTGGGGGCAGCAGGAGGCTTGGTCAAAGAGGACCATACAGGACTGCGCTTCCCTTTTTGCTTGGGACACCAGGGACCTCAGATTTAAGTATCTGACTTTGGTGCTCCTGGAATTGCTCCCAACCTCACCCATTCTGAACTCAATGGTGTCATTTTGGACATGTTCTACTGAGGGAGTGTGCCTGGCGAACTCCTACTTAAACCTCAAAACCCAGGGCAAATGGTCACTTGAAGGAGGTGGGATGAACAGAGGAACAGAGAGTGGAGGCTGGAGGAAGAGGCGGGGACTCACAGGTCGCTGGCCACGGAGGAATTCCTGGACATGGCCTTAGGAGAGAGCTCAAAGTCGCTGTCTGATCGGTAGAGGAAGGATTCCCGCCGTTGGCAGTGCTGACTTGGAGCTTGTACTGCGCGACCCAAGCCAGGGCCCACCTGGGGGTCAAGGGAGCTTCTTCCGCATGAAAATCCATTTTCCAGGTCAAAGCTGAAGGCACAGGAGGCTCAGTGAGAGCTGAGAGTTCTGGATTACCTGTGAGCCCCTGCAGCCCTGAGCCCTTTCCAGGTTAGGGATATCTGACATGTCCCCCAAACAGGGAGGTCTCAGCCTTCCTCTGCTGGCTGTGTACATGCGAAGGGGGAAACGAAGTCCAGGATATCAGGCCAAAGGCACTCTGGCTCCGCCAGCTCATCCCAGCTTCTGTTGGGTCCCCACTATGTGCTCTCTACCTCTGGGTCTTTGCACAAGCTCTATCTGCATCAGGAGGACTTTACTCCACTGTGCGTGCCCCTGCTCCCGCACCCCTCGATTCCCCTCTCAGCACTTCAGCCACTCCTGCCCTCTGATCACACCTGGAGTCAGGAGTCGGGAAGGGCAATCTCTGCCCCTCTCTCTGGGATCAGGAGATAAAGACAGAGGGGGAAAAAAAAAAAGACAGAGGGGGGTGGGGTGGGGGGAGGGTGGGGGTGATAGGACAGTGGTGAGGGCGTTTGCCTTGCATGTGGTCATTTCCCTGAGCACCACCAGGAGTGATTCCTGAGTGCAGAGCCAGAAGTGAGCCCTGAGCATCGTTGGGTGTGACCCAAAACAAAGACTGGGAAGGGATGGAGGACCAGGATGGAGCAACCAGGAAGAGGAATGGTCTCTCGGGTTTTTTTTTTTTCTTTTTGGGTCACACCCGGCGATGCACATGGGTTACTCCTGGCTCTTCACTCAGGAATTACCCCTGGCGGTGCTCAGGGGACCATATGGAATGCTGGGATTCGAACCTGGGTTGGCCGCGTGCAAGGCAAACGCCCTACCCACTGTGCTATCCCTCCAGCCCTGGTCTCTCGGGTTTTTTATTTACTTTTTTTTTTTTGCTTATTTTGGGGTCACACCCGGCGATACACAGGGGTTACTCCTAGCTTGTCACTCAGGAATTACTCCTGACGGTGCTCAGGGGACCATATGGGATGCTGGGATTCGAACCTGGGTCGGCCGCGTGCAAGGCAAACGCCCTACCCGCTGTGCTATCGCTCCAGCCCCTTTCGGGTTTTTTAAAAAGGGGGTGCAGTCAGTAGGGACAAACACCGGGAGGCACTGGCGGTCACCCAGGTCTCGAGGCGTCACTAAAGGCCACTGTCCACCTAGGTCCTGCCAGGTGCCCCCAGTCCGTGCTGCAGCTCAGGCCAGGCTGGGTTGAGGGACAAGGCGGGATTCCTTCCAGGTCGGCTGGACTCATTTGGCTCGTTCACACACGGGCGGCGGTGATCAAACGGTCAGATCCCACGGGGTGGATCCCCAAGGTTGAAACCGGCAGTGTTCTGCGCGCGCACGAGGGTGGCGCCAAGAGGCGCGTCCCTTGGCGTCATTGGGGCGTGGTCTCTTCTGGCCCAGTCCCGCGGGCTTGCTGCGGCTGGGACGCCCCCCAAACTCTCCAGAGTAGGGGGTATCAGGGGCGATTCCCCACCTCCCCACCCCGACTCCTGCCTCTCCCGCCAGGATCTGGGAATGTGCACGCGCATGCGTGCGGGGAAACTGAGGCCGACGGCCCGCGCGCCGTGTTGTGCAGCCCCAGCAGCTGTTTTTCTTTCTGCGCTAAACTTAGCCGAGAGCCGCCGGGTCAGGACGCTCCATGACGCGGGCGGCGGGGGGCGAGGGCTCCCGGACTGTGGGAACCGCGTGCCTGACCCTCCGAGGGACGGGGAAACTGAGTCAGGCTCCGCGGCAGCCCGGGGCGCAGGCTCTGGAGCTCTGACTAAGCTGGGCTGCGCTCTGGGGACGCGGGAGCCCAACCCGCCAGGACTGGCAAGGTGCCACGGAGGACCAGGGTCACGGCTAACCCTCCACCGCGCGGTCACTGTCACACGGCCGGGAGCCCGGCGACCGCCAATGACGAGCGACTGAGGCGCTAACCCAGGCGTGGCCACGAGCCACCTGGGACCCCAGCCTCGCCCATCTGCCTCCCCGCCCCCCCCACCCCACCCCCCGCCCAAAGCCAGCATTTCCCTACGGGGCTGGGGAACCCTCCACGGAGTCTTGGAGCTCGGGACCACTCGGGTTGGGGGCCGCCGGATGTGACCCCTTTTGCCATCGAAGCCGACCTCCGAGGCTCCCCTCCAGCCAGGCTCCCGGCAGGGCGCGGTGACAAGCCCCCCCCCAGGGCCATCTGGTTGCTGGCCAGCAGGAACCACCACTGTCCCTCCCCCGGCCTCACCCTGACTGGGCAGGAGGAGCCGCGCGCCGGCCAGCTCCATGCGTGCCCAATGCGGGGGGCACAGGCGCGTTCCCCGGCGGGGTCGGCCCCCGCGCCAGTCGGGACCCCCGGCCCCACTCCCACCTCACCACAGCGGATGGGCCACGGTGAAGCGCCGCTGCAGGCGGATGCTCTGGTTCACCAGGAGCTTCCTGAAGAGCCCGGGGGAGCCGCGCGGGGACCCCCGGGGAGAGCCGGGACTCGTGGGCGCGGGGGGACCCTGCATGACCCCGACTCCGGGAGGCGCAAGGCTGGTGGGGGCCGGGCCGGGCTGCGCGGGGCCTTTTCAGCATGGCCTGTGGGGGCGGGGCCGGCCCGGGCTGGGGGAAAGGGGAGGCGCCCCCGTGGCCGCCCAGCTGCTCCCTCTACCCCGTTCCCCGCGGGGAAACTGAGGCACGGCGCTGCCAGGCCAACTTGGTTCCTGTTCTGGGAGGGCAGCGCCGCCCCGCCCCCCCATGCCTTCCCCCCAGGGCCGCCCATCAGCTCAGCGGGGGTGGGGAGGCTGTGAGGTGCTGAAGTCAGAGGATGGTTGTCAGAAGAGGGTCAGTGGGCATGGAGCCCAACCCGGACCCACCCGGCACAGCCCCTCTGCCCACACTCCAAACCCAGGGACAGCGGCTGGTGGCTTCTAAGTGGGAAACTGAGGCGGGAGCAAAGGGAGCTTCGCTGCTGGCCAGCCTCCCAGTCCCGGCCTGACCACCCGCTGGCTGGCCTCTGAGTGACATTCCCCAGGCCCCCTCGGCCCTGTCTCCACCAGACAAACATCCGCACCCCTTCCGCCCTGCGCAGTGTCAGTCCCCTCTCCTGTCTCAGCGCGAGCCCCACCCCACAGGAAGGGGGGCCTGAGGCGTGGGGCGGGGTGGGGGGACCTAGGGCTGTGTCCCAAAGCCCTGGTCGTGGTGCCGGTGGCCTGCTGAGTCCACAAAAAAGGCAGAAATCAAAAACAACCCAGTCTCAGGGCTACCAGCCAAGGAAGGGTCAGGAGCCTCTTACAGGGGGTAAGTCCAGGGGGGGCCTTCCCAGAGCCCCCGCCACCCCATCCTCACTGTGAGAAACACTGGGGGCCCCTAAGAATACCCCTCCACCGGTTCCTGGTAATCATCAGGGTGAGTGAGCTCCAGCGACTATGGTGTTTGGGGTCACAGTAGTCAGTGTTCAGTGGGGGACCTGTGGCCTGCCAAGGAATAGAGGGTCCAGTGAGTCTTGGGGGTCTGTGGGGGACCTCAAGGCACCTGCTGGGAACCGATGTTGACTGTCCCGGAGACAGAAATATCCTGGGTGGCTGTGGGAGAGGAGAGGACCTAATTATAGTCAGTCCCAGGGGACAGCTTCGGGGCTCAGAGACGCCAGCACCCGGGCCCAGGAGCCCTGGCAGGGACCCTCCATCCCCCGGAAGAGGTTGAGTGAGAGGGGCGGGGGGCTGCACTGGGGCAGAACTCCAGCCTAAGTCTGCATCTGGACACCCCGAGTGGGCTCCCTGCAAACCCAGCGGCCAAGTGTCTGGCCCAGCCCTGCCTCTGTGTCTTACAGCTGTGCCATGGCCACATGGCGTCAGGGTGAGGTCACAGTCTCCACGGGAACTGGGGTTCCCCCTGCACACCCACACCGGCGCCTTCTGAGGTGCGGGTGCGACTTCCAGGTTCCTCACAGATTCCGCCCAGTGCCAACTGCGATTCTCATTTTGAGGGTGAAGAAACTGAGGTAGCCTAGGCTTGTGCTCCTCTCATGGTTGAAAGGTGGGGCCAGGCCCACCCACACCCGACAGCGGTCAAGAGTCCACTCTCACCTCCAGGGTGTGACATTAAGGCTTTGTTGATTGGTTCATTTTTCCCTGCACTTGACCATGCTCAGGACTTACTCCTGGTTCTGCACTTGGGACTTTATCCCGGCAGAGCTTGGGATGCTCTGGGTGCGGGGGATGGCGGTGGTCCCCTGCACCACAGATCAAGCAGCTTAAACCCTGGAAAGGCAGAGAGAGAGAGAGAGAGAGAGAGAGAGAGAGACTGGAGACTGGGCATTTGAAGTGTGGCCCGTGTGGCCCTCCGGAAGGAGCCCGAGCTGAAGGACTGCTCCCCTCTGACTCTGCAGTGCTCTATGACTTACTGGGGTTGGGGGTGGGGGTGGGGGCCCTGCCAACCCTGCTGCGGCTCCCTCTCAGTCCTTCCTGGGAAGCATTTCTCTCCTCTGCCCCCAGGGGGCGCGCGCCGCCAGACGGTGGTGGCTGTTACTCCTGTTTTTTGGAGCCGCTTACAATGAGACCTGGGGGGTCCCCAGTGACCGGGTGAGGCGTTTGTCTTGCATGCAGCTGACCCAGGTTTGATCCCTAGGGCCCTCTATGGTCCCCCAGCAAAACCAGGAGTGACCCCTGAGCATCACCGGTGTGGCCTTCAGCAACAGCAACAGAAAGAGCCCTGACGGGCAGGATGCCTGAGCCCACACCCTGCAGATTGTTCCACAGTGAGAAAAATGGTGGGTTCCCTCCTGGTTAGATCCCAGCCGTCTTGCTTCCCTCCCTCCCGCAGCTCCCCACTGCCCTCATGCCCTCCTTTGGGCTCACTCCAGTCTCCTCCTCCCCCTTCCCTCACTGCTCCTCAGAACAGCTGAGCTGAATCCAATCCATATTCATCCCTTTGTCCAGAAGTTCCTCGTTCTGTTGACTTATTTGCTCTGGAACATCATCTCCAGGAAGTTTTCCCTGACCAACCAGTCAGGTCAGTCGTCTAGAGCTCTGTTATTTGTAGTTTTATGATCCATGTGAGGAGCATCTGATGTGCATGTCTGCCTATTTCACCAGTCCCAGAGAGTAAATGCCTGCTCCCGCTGTGTCCTCAGGGCTCACCATTCAGTGGGTGCTCAGCAAAGAGCCTCCCCTCATGCCCCACAGTCACCCGGACCTGTGCCCAGTGCCCCTAACACCTGATGCTATTGAGTTTGAAGCTTTGTACATTCCATTCCTTCTGATCAACATTCTGTTCCCTGTACCCTGACCTGCTGCTGTTCATCCTTCTGTCAGAGCTGAGCTGACCTTTCAGCCCTTTCTCTCTCAAGGTACACTCTCCACCCTGGAATCTCTGCCCAGTTGGTTGGAATCGCTGAGATGGGGAGTCCATGGCTGTCCTTGCCCAGTATAGGTTGTGGTGTTCAATAGGTACTCAATAAATGCTTATTGAACACGACTTTTGTGGGCTAGAGAGCGTCCCATGCTGGGGGACATACACCCAGCACACAACATTTGAGACAAAATTGCTCTGTGCTCCTGCCCCATGACACAGACTAAGGGAAGCCCCTGCTTGGGAGCTGGTGGATGGGCCTGGCCTGGCTTTTCTGAGTGCCCAGCCGCACTGGCCCCAGCACATACCTGCGAGGGTGCCCATGAGCCCACACATGCTGCTCACACGCTCACAGGGCCTCACCCTCCACTCCAGCTTTCCAGAGCCACCGGGGGCCCAAACCTAGTCCCTGCTTACTCATTCTTAAAGATGGAAAATTGTGAGTCACTGGGAAGCGGAAGGCTGTGCCTGGGAGGCTGCAGGGTCACCTGGGCACAAGTCCAGCCAGCCTGCTGCCCTGATGCCGGTCCCGGGTTGATGGAGGAAGTCAGGACCTCATCATGGGGCGCACCTGGCATCCTCCGAGAGCAGCCTGCTTAGGGCGCTACTCCAGTAGTTCCTAGGGGGCTCCTGAAGCCCTCTTTTGCCCTGCTGGCCTGGAGGGCCTGCTGGGAGCATCTCTCCCTTTGGCTGGTGCTCCCCAGAGAGACAGGAGGGAAAGCAGCATCAGCTCCTCTCCGCTTCCCTTCTACCTGGGACTCGGGCAGGCCTCCAGGGTATGGGGGCCAGATGTGTGCAGCGTGCCCCAATCCCCCTGAAACCCTCCACCCTGACCTGCTCATGCCCCCATCCAGATCCGTGCAGAGACCCGTAGAATCCCACAATACCTGCAAAAAAGTAGGCCGTTGACCCCACCTCCCCACCAGCTCTAGCCAGCCCAGATCCTTTGCAAGCAACCGCCCCCCAAAACGCCCCCACTCCACAGACCCAGGCCCTGCCCCATTCCTGTCAGACCGTAGCCCACCAGGCCACGCCCCATCCAACTAGGCCCCACCCAACTGGGAAGGGCCCGCCCATCCGCCCCGCCCCGCCCATCCTATCAGGCCCCGCCCGCCCACCAGGCCCCATACACGCCTTCTCCAGCCCAGCTCCCATGCTCCTGCAGGCCACCTCTCAGCGGCCTATGGGTTATTTGGGGTCCCAGTGAAAGCGCTGCTGGACGCGGATGGGGCGCCAGGGCTGCCGCCACAGGTGCGTCGAGACTCGGGCTGTGCCTGGGAGGCTGCAAGGGCCCACCCCTTCTTGCACTCCGCAGCTCCCTCTGCACCGGAGAAGGGAAGCAGATCTGCCCCAGCGGGAGCCAAGGAACCGCGCTCCAGGCCTGCGGGTGGAAGCGACAGCGAGGAGCTGTCCACGTGACAGTGCTGAAGGGCCCTGAGGGGGACTCCAGTGGGAGCTTCAGAAAGGGCCTGGGGGGCGCTCCAGGGATCCCAAAGGTTTGAGGCCCCCTCTAGTACTGAATGCAAGAGGGTGAAGATAGGAGCCTGCAGTGGAAAGAACGAAAATAGTCCCACAGATGCTGCTGAAGCCCCCCCGCCCCACTCCTGCCATGGTGCTATTTCTTCTCCTGGAGCTTGAAAATGCAGCCAGAAGAAAGGTCTGGAGGCCTCAGTAGGAGCACTGTCCACGCAGGAAGTGCTGAAGGGCCTCTGCCCCTCCCCAGTGCTAGCGTCAAGGAGCCCCTGGGGGCATGGACCAGGGCACCTCCCAGGTCCCGGCCTCAGGAAGGCAGGCTCTCCAGCAAAGCCCCAGAGGGTGCAGGCAGGGAGGGTGGGGCACAGCTGTCCACCCCAGACGCTGCAGGAAGAGTCTCATGCGGTCTGGCCGTGCCCCCAGTCCCAGTTCCACACCTGGAGGAGCCTCGGGCTGGCCCCTGCGGGCCCCCTCTGGACATCCAGGCAGTGTAACCTCAAGGAAGAGGATGGGCGGGCAGGACTGGCCCATCTGAGGGCAGGAGATGCAGTGATTCACGATTGTTATTGTTTCAGGCCATACTTGGAGGGTGCTCAGGGCTTACTCCTGACTCTGCCTTCAAGATCACTCCTGGAGGGGCTCAGGGGCCCTTGGGGTGCTGGGAATTGAACCCCAGGCAGCCCCATGCAAAGCCCGTGCCCTGGCCACTGCTCAATCTCTCCCATCCAAGACCCCTCTGGGCTCAGAAAACTCACAGGGACATTGGCCATGTGGGGTGTGGGGAATGTTGGGGCCAGACCCCCACTTGGGGGTGAAGGGACAGCAGCCTCCCAGAAGGGACAGCAGGCGACAGCAGGATCAGGGGTGAGGGACCCGGGGCTTACAACCTTCGCTCCTAGCACTGATCTCTGGGGCATAAATACAGTGTTCCCATTTCTTGGCATCCCCAATATCAAACGTGAAAAATCAAAGTCGAGGGCTGGAGCAATAGTAGTGGGAGGGCGCTGCTCTTGGACGCAGCTGACCTGAGTCCAATCCCTGACATCCCACAGGGTCCCTTGAGCACTACCAGGAGTGACCCCTGAGTGCATAGCCAAGAGTCACCCCTGAGCACAATTGGGTATGTCCCCCATTCCCCCCAAAAAAACTCTCAAAGTCTAGGCCACAGAGATAGTTCTATGAACACCTCAGGGTTCAGCTCAAGGCCATGAAGACACCCTCAGCACCCCGTGAGGGTTTGTGGGCTCCCTGTACACCCCCCTAGAGTTCCCTTTCAGCCTGCAGCCACATGGATCTGTATTTAGCATCTCATACACCTAATGTTTTGGAGTATGAGGCTTTGCACATTCTGTTCTTCCTGCTTGGCACACCCTTCCCTGCACACCCCCCCTCCCACCTGCATACCTGCTTCTCACTCTTCAGGCTGAGCACAGATGCACTCTTTTAAGCAACCTTTCCTTTCCTCTCTGGCCGGTCACTGTGCACCCTCCCAGACCCCCAATCTCTCCCGGCTGCTCCGAGTCTGTTCCCACCTCTGCTCACCTGTGACTGTGCCCAGTGTCATGTCCCCTGTGTGCAGTTTGTGCTCAAAAAACGCTGAAAATGGGCCAGAGAGGAGCACAACTGGGAGCACTCTGGCCTTGCTGTGGCTGCCCAGCGCCCCATATGGCTTCCTGAACCCCACCGGGAGTGATCCCCGAGCACTGCTGGGTGTGATCCAAACAAACAAACACAAAGAGGCTTCTTCTACCCAGACTTTCCGTTCCTCTCCCCGGGGTACTCTGCCCCCTCACCTGCCCAAGGCTGGCCCCTGGCTGGGCTCTGCCCCACGGGTCTCGATGGTGAATACCACACGGGTGCTCGGTTCTGTGTCTGCTCCGGGGGACCCGAGGCGGCTGGACAGGGGTGGCAGCAGCGGGGTCCCCGAGAAGCGTCTCCGGATGATCCTGGTGCCCTGCGGGCTCACAGGTGCCGAGGCTGAATCCGTGAGCTCCCGCACCTGTGGGGAACCCACAGCAGACAGTGAACATCACTGTATCACTGTATCACTGTCCTTCCATTGTTCATGGAGTTGCTCAAGCGGGCACCAGTAACGTCTCCATTGTGAGACTTGTTGTTACTGTTTTTGGCATATCGAATACCCCATTAGGAGCTTGCCAGGCTCTGCCATGCGGGCGGGATACTCTTGGTAGCTTGCCAGGCAGGCTCTCCGAGAGGGACAGAGTAATCGAACCCAGGTCGGCCGCGTGCAAGGCAAAGGCCCTACCTGCTGTGCTATCGCTCCAGTCCATATATATATGTATACATATAAATATATTTTTAAATTTAAGTTGGTTTTGGGGGTTTTGAGTCACACCTGGCTCAGGGGTTACTTGGCTCCATGCTCAGGGATCACGCCTAGAGGAGTCTGGAGGATCAAATGGGGGTGCTAGGGGAACAAATAGGCCAAATGGGTGCCAGGGACTGAAGTCGAGTCAGGCGGTGAACACGGGACCTCAAAACAGCTGCCCCTGCACTGGTTCCCTGCACTGGCCCAAAAAAACACACCTGGGGTCTCCTCAGGGCCCCTCCCAGCCTTAGTTTCCTCCAAGTGGGTGGTGGTCAAAACTCTGGGCTGTACAGAGCACGAGGCCCAAGCAGGAGATTGAAAGCCACAGGCGACAGCAGCTTGAGCACCATCGTCCACCCTGCCCTGGGCAGCGAGGCCAAAGTCCTCCTTGGATGTTCTCAGACACGCAGCCCATTGGGCCCTGCATGACACACACAGCCCCGATGGTGACCCTGAGTCATGGTTTTACCTATTTTGGGGGAGGGCCACACATGGCAGTGCTCAGGGGTTACTCCTGAGGAATGACCTCAGGAATGACTCGTGGCAGTGTTTGGGGGACCATATGGGAAGCCAGGAATTGAACCCAGGTCAGCCATGTGCAAGGCAAATGCCCTCTGTGCTATCCTATCGCTCCGGCCCCTGACAGGGTTATATCCCCCTCTTGGCCTCTGCTGCTACCCTCCGTGATTCCCCAGTGGTGTCAGTGCTGACTGCCAGCTCTGCACCCAGGAATTACTCCTGGCAGGGCTTGGGGACCCTACGGGGTGTTGGGGCTTGAATCCAGGTCAGCCGCATGCAAGGCAAGTGCCTCACAGCTGTGTTGTCACTCTGGCTCCAGGCATCACTTTTGCTCTAGGGACCTTGCTGCATTGCTTGTCTTGTTCTCACTGCAGAATTCATCATTGTCAGCCCCTGGGAGGACATACGTGCTAGGTTGCAGTGTCACCATACTTCTTAGGGGTCACTCCCAGCACAGCTCAGGGCCCCTACGTGGTGGTGGGATCACATCAGCCGTGGGCAAGGCAGTGACCAACTGGCTGCACTGTCTCTTTGTCCCTGATGGTCAGAAAAGACATGACCTGGAGCCAGAGCAGCAGCCCAGCATGATGCGCACAGCTGGCCTGGGCCCGTCCCTCCACCTCCAGGAGGGATCCCTGAATGCAGAGCCCAAGCACAGCAGCTGGGGCCCAACTGCCCACCAGAAAATCTTGTGGGGATGGAATCCAGAGAAGTCAAAGAGCTGAGGGACTCTGGCACCGCAGGCCCCTGAGCGAGGCCCAGACTCAGGTGCCCACTGCAGGCTGTGTGAGGCAGGCCTGAGTCCCTGAGCTTGCTTGGGGGATACCTGCAAAACAGCTCACTTATGGGCTGGAGCGACAACACAGCAAGGAGGGTGCTGGCCTTGAACGCCGCTGACCCAGGTTCAATCCCTGGCATCCCATGGGGTCCCCTGAGCACAGCCAGGAGTGATCCCTGAGTGCTGAGCCAGGAGTAACCCCTGTGGGGTGTGACCCCCCCAAAAAATAACTAACATATATCAAATAAAGACGCTCTGCAGCCAGTCCCAGGGGCCTCACTCTGCTCCTCGCACACGCGGCTGAGCCCTGGCCTATGCCAGCCTCAGGTGGGGGGTCCCTGGACCTCGGCGCTGCTGCCCAGAGTTGAGCTTTCCCAGTCCCACTCACCTCGCTCAGCAGGAAGGGGAGGGCCGTGCCGCTGCGCCGCATGCTTCAGCTGCTCTGACCTGGGGAGTGAGCAGGAGGACCCAAGCCTGTGAGCCCCACGCAGTGTGCACCCTCCCCACAGGGTCTCACCGCAGCCCCTCCGGACCTCTGCAGGCCCACCCGGATTCACAGAAGTGTGGCAAGGGGCCCACCCCACCCCGAGTCCCCCAAACGCATACGACCTGCACGAGATCTGACACCTGCTTCCGCCACCCATCCAGCTGGGTCCTGTGACCTGAGGGGCAGGCGGGAGGACGGGAGGACGGGCCTGTCCCCATCCCCCACCCCGTGGGGACCTTAACTATCTCTCTGCCAGTCTGGCTGGCCGGGTCAACCTCCCTGCCCAGCCAGGGGTAGCCAGGAGGAGCGAGTGGGAGTGAAGGCTCAGGTTGTCCCCGCGGGCTCTGGATGTGGCCCGGAGGGTGGGACCACAGGGGTCTGTTTTATTGCCTCTGTGTTCACCCTCCTCCTCAGAGACAAGCACACAGAGACCATGCGTCGCCAGGTGCTGGCCAGTGATTTCTGCAGTTCAAGTTTCTGGGATACCTGCTGCACGAGGGACTCTAGGGCCAGGAGGGCTCCAGAGTGCTTGCAGGCTCGCGTGGGTAAAGCTGGGCAGTGCGGGCCTGCCCCAGGCCCATCCAAGACCCTCTACAGGTGGACCGACCCAGAGGTGAGGCGGGGGCGTGGCCAGAGCAATGGGCGTGGTGCTCACCCGGGGCGTGGCCAGGGCGTTGGGTGTGGTTAAGACTGGACGGTAGTGTGGGCGGGACCTGGGGAGGGCAGTCAGTGGTCAAGGCAAGGCCAGTAGAAGGGGCCGTAGAGCCTCTCCTCAGAGTTAATGTTTCACCCGAACTGCCGCCTGCCCGGGAGGCCCCGCCGTCCTCTCTGCCCCCGAGAACCATCAGAGCATGACCCTCGCTGGTTCAGACTCACCCGATAAAGCAGGTGACTTTGCGTATCTCTCTAAGAGCAGTTTCCCTCCAGGGTGGACACAGACCCTAAGGGCCACTTTTGTCCACGCCCTAGTCACCACTGGATGTCACTCAAAGAAAAGCTGAGGGTCACACGATGCCATGGAACCCGGGTCCCCAAACTGGCTCCTCACAGACCAGGTTTTTTTTGGGGGGAGCCACACCTGACGGTGCCCAGGGATTTCTCCTGACTCTACACTCAGAAATTACTCCTGGCGGTGCTCAGGGGACCATATGGGATACCAGGGACCGAACCCAGGTTGGCGCATGCAAGGATAACACCCTCCCTGCTGTGCTATCGCTCTGGTCCCCAGGCCAGTATCTGTCCCATTTGCAGAGACAGAGGCATCACCCTGTTTCTGTGCACCCGGACAACAGGGTGCAGTGCAGGCTCCCGGGAAAGCACCTGCCTCACAGGTGTGCAGCGCCGGGCTCCGATGCCGGCGCTGCACACAGTGCCCCTCTCTATCCCCAGCACCACCAAATGTGAGACCACCAGAGCCAGGTGTCTGCGGACCCCCGCCATTGCAACAACACAACAGCGCTGGGGGGAGAGAGTGTGCCCAGCAGGCAGGGCGCTAGCCTTGCGTGTCGCCTACCTGGCGTCCGTCTGCCAAACTCCATGGGGCTGCCAGAGATCCACCAGGACTAAGCCCTGAGCATTGCCGATGTGCCCCACCCCCCAAAAGAACAACAGGGCCCCGGACCATAGGGGTAACATTCTACCTTGCAACCTCCACACCCTCGCTGTCCCAATTCACCCCCAGAACCCGCTCACGCTGGGCCCAGGCCCGGAATTCACCATCTTTGCACCCAGCCTGCTCTGCCCTGCATGGCTCTGCTGACCTCTTTCACGTGTGACTTCTTGCCCTCTCTTCTCGCTCTTCTCCGGCTCTGTTTTTGCTCTTCCTCCCGGAGATTCGTCATTGCTGGCGAACCTGCCTCCCCAGCGGCGCGCAGCATTTGAACCAGTGAGCCGGGCTCCATGGGCAGCTGGACGGCCACCATGCGCATGGCTGTTCCCCCCCCTGGTGGCTTATCCCAGAACTGCACCCTGGAACCCATCAGCCCTGCAGCTCTGAGGGCCTGGATGGGGCTCTATCCTGGCGCTCAAGAGGTGGAACTTGGTGGGGTGGGGTTACTGGGGAGAGAAGACAGACGTCTTCTGCCCTAGCATTTTCCAATGGAGGCATCCTGCCTGCATTGGAGTTTAGCGCCCAACGCGGTCACCCTGGGCCAGCAACCTGGAAGCTGAGGGATTCGTGCTTCCCAGAGCAGAGGAGAGCAGGGCCATGTGAATGAGGCCATGCCGGCAGCCGGCCCACCCGTCACGGACCCCCGAGTGCCAACCCCGAGGTGGGAAGCTTAGGGCACCTCCAGATAACAACTCCCCATTTCCCTCCTGTTCCTGCCACATGCCCCACAGATAAACACATGGACCAGGACGCAGGCTGTGGAGGGCTTTATTTCTTAGCCCCAGAGAGTCACGGGGTCTCCGCACCAGCCTCCCCCCTAGCAGGCAGCCGAGAGTCCTAGTACCCTGGCCACTGAGTGTGCCGGGGGCTTTTCCACGTGTTCAGGCCCAGAAGGTTGTTGGAACTGAGGGCCGCACGCGTGGAGTGGCCCCGCCATGTAGCCTGGAGTCTCTGCGCAGCTGTCCGCTGCTGCATCAGCTGCCGGCGGACACGGAAGCCCTTCCAGGTGGCCTGGATGCGGGTGGCTGCAGCTTCCCGGTTGGGGGGCTGTTTGGGGCTGCAGTCCCTGCCGCGCTGGCCCAGGCCGTGCACCACCCGCGTGGGGGCTGCCTGACCACACATGTGGCAGGTCCGAGGGCTGGAGCCCACGAGCATCACCACGCTGGGAGTACTTCCCAGTCCGGAGGTCAGCGACTGGCAGAGGTGACAAATGTTCGGCTGGCACGACTGGAAACAGCGGTGCTCAGACATCCGGGGACTCACGCTGGTGGCCTCAGGCCACGGGGCCGGGGACAGGGCGTAAGGAGTGCGGCTCTGCCGGCAGGAGAAGCCACGCCAGGCAGCCTGGATGACCACTGCAGCCCTGGTGAGCCGGGCCAGGTCCCGCCGCACGCAGTAGCCCCGCCAGGCGGCCTGGATGACCATGGCCCACTGGTGCCACACCTTGATGGTCTTCCGCACCAGGTAGCCTCGGGCACCGGCCTGCAGCATGATCACCGCCTGAATGACGAGCTTTTCCATCGCCTGCATCGATGCCAGCTCCCTGGAGCTTCTAGGGTTCGCTGCCGCTGCACTGCCCATGGCCCACGGCCCCAAGCCCTGTGCTCGCTCCCACGCGCCACGGGGTGGTAGAGCCACTCTATTGGCGCCGGCGGAGTTCCACGCTGAGCCACCGGCCACACTGGGGTCCTCGGCACCCTGGAGTACAGGGGGAGTCAGGTACTTTCCAGGGGCCCCTGTGGGGCCATGGGCACACCCAGACCCAAGGGGTGAGGACACGAAGCCCTGATGCACCCGCCAAGCTGTCGAGGACGGTGTTGAGCAAGCGGTGGCAGGTGGGACTGTGGGTACCAGGGCCTCCTGGTGACTGAAGCGACAGGACTTCTTGAGACAAGAGCTACGGCACTTGCCTGTAGTTGTCACAGTGGCCTCGGACCGATTTGGAGGCACACGTGGGGTCCTGGGGATGGCCTCAGGACCCCAGGAGAGGCTTAATGTTGCCGGTCCAGCCCTAGATCCTAGTGGTAAGTCGGGTGCCACATGACTACAATGGGTCAGTCCCTGGCATCCCAAAATCCCAGACGAGTCTGCTACCTCATGGGAACGGTTATAGGGTTCAACTTGAGCCACAGGTGTATGCTGGAGGCTGGAGTGGGCCCGCGGGGCCCTGGGGGACATGGACACCTGCTGGAGGACTGAGTGGGCCTTGGGTATCACAGGGGCCACACACACCTTCTGAAAGTGGACTTTGGGGGCCATGGGGACCACAGGCACCTGCGGAAGGGCTGATGGGGCCTTGGGTGCCACTGGTGTCTGCTGGAGGGCTCGGTGGACTTTGGGTGTCATGGCAGCCATGGGCACCTGCTGAAGGGCTGATGGGGCCTCAGGGGCCACGGGGAGCACGGGCACCTGCTGGAGGGCTCGATGGGCCTTGGGCGTCATGGCAGCCACGGGCACTTGCTGGAAAGCTGAGGGCGCCTTGGGGACCACTGGTGTCTGCTGGAGGGCTGATGGGGCCTCAGGGGCCACAGGGGACACTGGTGACTGTTGGAGAGCTGGATCGACCTTGGATGTCATGGGGGCCACAGGCACCTGCTGAAGGGCTGAAGGGACCTTGGGGGCCATGGGAGCCACTGGTGTCTGCTGGAGGGCTGGGTGGACCTTGGGGGCCACAGGGACCACAGGCACCTGCTGGAGGGCTGAAAGGACCTTGGGTGCTACAGGAGCCACTGGTGTCTGCTGGAGGCATGGATGGACCTTGGGAGTCACTGGGGCCACAGGCACCTGCTGAAGGGATGAAGGGACCTTAGGTGCCATGGGGGCCACTGGTGTCTGCTGGAGGGTTGGGTGGACCTTGGGGGCCACTGGGGCCACAGGTATCTGCTGGAGGGCTGAAGGGGCCTTGGGTGCTACAGGGGCCACTGGTGTCTGCTGGAAGGTTGGGTGGACCTTGGGTGCCACCAGGGCCACAGGCACCTTCTGGGGGGCTGGGGGGGTCCTGGGAGACACAGGGGCCTGCTGGAGGGCTGAGTGGGTTTTGGATGTCATGGGGGCCACAAATGCCTGCTGGAGGGCTGACGGGGCCTTAGGTACCACAGGGGACATTAGTGCCTGCTGGAGGCCTTGGTGGATCTTAGGTGTCACAGGACACACGGGTGCCTGCTGAAGGGCCCTAGACCCCTGCCTATAGACTGAGGGGCTTAAGGGGACCACAGGGGCAGTGTGGGTCATCTGATGTGCTGTGGGGGCCTGGGGGGCCATGGACACCTGCTGATGGAATGGAGTGCTCAGGGATGCTACAGGGGCCTCAGACATCTGCTCATGGCTCTGGGGTGCCTCAGGTGCCATGGACACCTGCTGAGGGAACGAGGGGCTCCAGGGTGCCACGGGGTCCATGGACACCTGCTGAGGGAATAAGGGGTTCTGGGGTTCCACGGGGGCCACTGGCACCTGCTGAGGAAATAAGGGGTTCTGGGGTTCCATGGGGGCCACAGGCACCTGCTGAGGGAATGAGGAGTTCTGGGGTTCCACGGGGGCCATGAACACCTGCTGAGGGAATGAAGGGCTCTGGGGCTCCATGGGGGCCATTGGCACCTGCTGAGGGAATGAGGGGTTCTGGGGTTCCACGGGGGCCACTGGCACCTGCTGAGGGAATGAGGCGTTCTGGGGTTCCACGGGAGCCACGGGGGCCACGGGCACCTGCTGAGGGAATGAGGTGTTCTGGGGTTCCACGGGAGTCACGGGGGCCATGGGCACCTGCTGAGGGAATGAGGGGCTCTGGGGTTCCATGGGGGCCACGGGCACCTGCTGAGGGAATGAGGGGCTCTGGAGTGCCACAGGGGCCACGGGGAACTGCCTATAGGCTGAGGGACTCTGGGATGCCACAGGGGCAGTGTGGGTTATCTGCTGTGCTGCAGGGCTTTGGGGGGCCATGGGGGCCCTGGTGCCCTTGACAGATTCCCTCAGCACAGAGTGGGGTGCAGAGGCTCCCCATGTGGTGGCTGGCCTCTGCTGCGGAGGCGGGGTTGTGCTCCCAGTTTGGACGGGGCACTTGGACACATGGGGAGAACAGGGAGGAAGGTGGGCCGGGCCAGTGCCCTTGAGCTGGGCCTGTATGGCGTCAGCCTCCTGCAGCCAGGGCATCTGACCTTGCAGAAGGCTGGGGTCGTCGGCCAGGGAACTGGTGCTGTACCGCGCGTTGGCCGCCAGGGGGCTGGGGTGGACCCAAGGGGTGGCCTCGCAGACTGCGGGCTGGGGGGACCCCAAGCTGGAACTGAACATCTGAGACCCCCGGGTTTCCAGCGTCTCCCCAGCACCTGGGATCAGCTGCTCAGCTGCCTGGAGCACTGAGGTGGCCAAGAGCGGGAGTAGGCCAGGGGCACTGGGTGCCTGGATGGGGGCTGCAGCCCCCTTCCTCCCTGTGGGCCCTTGGAAAGGGCGAGGAGAGAGGCCAATGATCAGGCTTTGGGGCAGACTCGGGGCTTTGGGGCCTGGGGTCCGACCCCCACCGGGTTCTTCCAGGCAGGCCTGCAGCTCAGGCGGAGGACAGGGGGGCCTGCTCAAAGGTGTCTTCTGACCGATGCTTCTGATCAGGGACCCCAACAGCAGGCCCCCAGGCCCTGGCTCCAGAGTGGAGGGGGGTGGATGCCCTGCAGGGTGCAGGGTGGGTGGGGATGTCTGGCGGGGGGACTCTGGGCTTAGTGGAGCAAAGCAGGGCCCTGGGTGTGCAGGGGGGTAGGTGTTGGGGCTGATGGTCAGCCTGTGGGACAGTAACCCCCAGGTGAAACTGGGCTGGGATCTGGGCGGAGGCTTCTCTTTGGCAACCTGGGAGACGCAGGTTCTGGGTGGCCGCGCACAGCAGGGAGCCCCCGGGCTCTGGCTCCGGCTCCGGCTCCCCTGCAGGGACGCGGGTCCCTGAACCACAGACTGGAGCAGGCCAGCTGCCACCAGACCCTGGGTGTCACTGACCACCCCAGAGCCACGGAAGCAGAGCCTGGGGGAGCCCCCGGCCCTTGCGCCCTGCTGAGCCCCTTCCCAGCCAGCAGGAGCTGATGGTGTACACGGGCACGGGGCCGACATGGAATTGCCCCGTGGGTCCCTGGGCCTGCTGAAGTCAAACCTGGGACTCTGGAGGGGGTTGGGATTCTGGCTGGCAGCTGCAGGGCTGCTCAGACCCCGGGCCCGGCTTCTTGTGCACCGTGGGTATGGGTGGCTGTAGGTGATCTGCACGACAAAGGGGCAGCAGGCACGGGCCTCCGGGGTGTCCTGGGGCTGACTGCAGCGGTCATCCTGACCACTGGCTGCCAGTGGTGTGGGGGCCGGGGCCCTCGCAGGTGCTGGGCTCTTGGGTGTTTCGGCTGAATGGGGGGCTGCAGTGATGGTCTCCAGCGACTGGACTGGGACTGGGGCCACCTCACCCATCACAGATGCCTGATTCTGATCAGGGGTCACCTCTTGGGCCCAAGGTGGGTAACTCTGCCTGGGGGCCCCCTCATCAGATAGGTGGCCTGGGCTGGGACGCACCTGACAGGTCACAGGTAGACATTCTGGGCCTAGGGCCACACCAGTGGTGTTGCTCAGTGGGCAGCGCTGCCTGCCTGGTGAGCCCGCTTTAGAGGCCTGGGAGATCTGTATTTTGGGGAAGTTCCCCCCACCATCCTGGGCTGGCTGGCCTGGATTCAGGGCCACCTTGGTGCATGTGATGGGCTCCAACAGGATCGGAGTTGCCGTGGGGCTCTGAGGCCTATCAAAGAGGCCACCCCCCTTCAGGCTCCCCAGATCATGAAAGCATGACTTCCCCGCGCCGGGCCCCAGTTGCGGGATGGTGGGGGCCACGTGGACACTGTCCAGGGAACAGCTTCTCTTCAGGGGCACCTGGTCCCAGCCGAGTGAATTTGGGTCCAAGGCCTCGCCCAGGCCGCGGCGGTTGTGCGGGCGCCAGTGCAGTTTAAAGGTCACTCGGCTGGACGCGGGAGTGCGAGCCAGTGCGGGAATCAGCTCGGAAACATTGCAGATGGTGGGGGACTCCCTGGGCCCGCCGGCCTCCTTCTCAGCCTTGTTCAGGCTGCCCTCCTGAGCCTTGCTGGCCACCATCAGGTTGTCCATGGACCTGGCGGACAGGCTGAACGAGCTTGCGCTGGGCTGCAAGCTCTGAGACGAGCCCAAGAACAGCGTGCGGGTCAGCAGGTCCTCAGCACTGGAGCTTGCACAGGCCACCAGGTCGCTGAGGAGGTGGTTGGCCTGGCACTCCGGGGAACCCTCGGCCACCAGTCCCAGCTGAGGACAGCCCAGGGGCTCCAGAACACGAGGAGTGGGGCCGGCGGGAGGAGCTAAAGCAGGGGGCGGGGCCACGGTGGGGGGCGGGGGCAAGGAGATGGGCGGGGCTACTTGCAACGGACTGGGCTCCACCAGGGTGCCAAGGACCCTGCGGTGGCAGGGAGTCAGGGGGCTGGGCATCAGACTGAGGCACCTGTCTCCAGTCTTGGGCCGCGCCGGGGCGAGGGGTACCCTGCTGTACTTGGTGGCCTGCCGCGTGCTTGGGGTTACCCTGCTGGCCTCCCTGCAGCCCTCCCTCCCCGGCTTAGCACTAGTGGCCCTGGGCCTCTGCACGGTCCCGGAAAGACCCCTAGCTGGGTGCTGCTTGGATACGAAGCACCGGCACGCGCCAGGGTCCATCTGTCTGGCCCCCGACAACTGACACCTGCACACAGGACCCCCGAAGGTGACGGTTTTGGGACGCATGTCCCTCCCACAGCCCCTGGCGGTTCTGGAAGCCTTATCCACAGCCCCCCGGCCCACCCCCGACGTCCCCCAAGGCTTCGGGGCACCCCTGCCCATGACGGGAGTCTTGTGGGAGGTCTGGGAGGGTGCATGTGGCAGAGAGGGCTGGCCAGTGCTGGAGCCCACGCCGTTGGCATGAAGAGGCTGCCACAAGCTGGCAGGGGGAGCGGAGGGGGATCCCGCAGGCCGCTCGGGCCCCAAACCCTCCGCCCAGGGGGTGAGATGGAACGGCAGCTCCATGGCTCCCAGCAATGGCCAGACAGTCTCCTGCTGGCCCCTGAGGCTTTGGGGTGAGTTGAAGTAAGGCCCCAAGGTGAGCAGCGCTCTCCTGAGGAAAGAGGGCCCCCCAGAGACCACCAGTGAGCAGGGTGAGCCCACCATGAGAAGCCCATCCCCCATCTCTGCCAGAAACCCCACCGGCCAGGCCGGGACGCATCCCCCCCAGGCCTCAGGCCAGGGCCCCCTGACCTTGCTTTGCTGGGGTCTCCCGGGACCCAGAGTGGGTCCCCAGCTGCCCGGCAAGCCCCTGAAGTCCATCTCCACTGGGGCCCTCGGCGCTGTGCCTCTGCTTGCCGGCTTCAGATTGGCCTTGGGGAGGACCAGGCCGGTCCTCAGCAGAGCCTGGCTGAGGACGGCGCCCAGCTCGCCCTGGCACAGGGCCTGGCCCAGCGCCGCCCGCTCCTCCTCCGTCAGCGCTTTGCTAAGCACGTCCGCCAGCTGGCCCTGCACGGTCTTGGTCAGCTCCGTCCGCAGCTCGCCCCGCGACAGTGCCCGGGACAGAGCAGTGCCCAGCTCAGTCCATGACAGCGCCCTCAGCAGCGCCAGGCCCACCATGCCCTGCGGCAGCGCCCTGCCCACGCTGGTGGCCAGCACCTCCTTGGAGAGTGCCTGGCCAAGGGCCGTCCGCGTGTCCCCCTGCGGCAGGCCCTTGGCCAGCAGTGCGCGCAGGTCCTCCTGGGAGGCCAGCATGCTGGCCAGCTCCGAGCACAGCGCCGCCACCTGCGAGGCGGCCAGCTCCTCCTGACTCTGTGTGGCTGACGTCGGCGGGCCACGGGCCACCTGGCTGTCACCTGAGTCCACACTGGAGGCTGGATGTCCTGCAGGCCGTAGCGGGGAGGTCTTGAGGCTGGTCAGCAGCGGAGGGGACTGGGTCTTGCTGTTGAGCTTGGAGGTGGCCTGGGGGGCCATGAACTGGACTCTGCCGGAGTCCGCGGGCAGCTGGGTCTGTGATGGTGCCTTGTTGGGTGCGGCTGGCGGGCGCCCCTGTGAGGGAGTCTTTGCTTGGGACAGGTGTGTGCTCGGTGGGGAATGCGCCAGCGCCTGTGAATTGGGGCGCTGTGACAGGACCTTGCTGAGCTGAGTGAGGGGGTGGGTCCCTGCTCTCGGCTGCAGGAACGGGGTCACCGGTGTCGGATGCAGGACCACCTGGGACTGGAGCTTCCCATTGCCAGGGTGCTCTCTGGCCCCCCAGGGCATGCCCTGAGCCATGGGCCCGGTTGTCCTCTCAGCCTTGCCCTGCTTGGAAGGCAAAGCTCTGGTCTTGTCCATTTCCAAAGGTCCCCCAGCGGGCACCGACGGCTTGGCTTTCCCCGCTGCCGGCTGGGGTGGCGCGAACCTGACCGGCCCATCGGGCAGGGTGGGCTGCGACGGGACCTTCAGTAGCCCGGTCACATGCCTGGCGTTCACGGCCGTGGTCTTCATCCTGGTGATGGTCAGTGACAAGTGCGATGAGGCAGTGGCGGGCACTCCGGGGGGCGGCGGGGGTGCGGCCTTGGCGTGGCCAGCAGCACCAGCTGGCACGGGGGGCGCGGGGGGCGTGCACAGCGTGCGGAGGACGGCAGCCACGGAGCGCAGGTGGGCGGGGGTCTTGGTGATCATGGCGGCCAGGCGCGTCTGAGGGGCGGTCTTGGGCAGAGACGGTGCCTGCTGCGCATGGGACGGCGTCCTGCTGATGGTGACTGTGCGGCAGGTGTGCAGGGATGCCTTGGCGACGGCGGAGGGGGGCTGGAGCAGGGATCGGGCCCTCCCCATGCCGGGCGTCGGGCACGTCGGGGGCGGAGTCTTGGCGGGCACTGGGGAGGGACCCTGCGGGGGCCGCAGAGAAGAATGGAGCACCACTGGGGGTGGCCCTTTGGTGGTCACGGTGCGTGTCTGGGCAGGCGCATTGGTCATGGGGGCCATGGGACGCGTCTGCGCGGAGGGCTTGGCCATCTGGGCTGCCGGTTCAGGGGGGCCCGCGGAGACCGGACCCCTGTTCATCAGGACGGCCAGGCAGGACTGTAGCGGGGTCCTGGCAGGTGGTGATGGGCACGTGGGCATGGGGAGCCTGCCCAGGAGAGTGGCAAAGCCGGAGGGCAGTGGCGGCGACTTCGCGGAGGTGCCGGGTGAGGGTGGAGGCGGAAACATCTGCGAGGGCGTCCTGGTGACACTCACTGTGGCCGGCGGGTATGTCTGTGGGGTTGGCCGGGGTACTGTGGCCGCCACTCTGGGCTGCCCCAGGGTCCGGCCTGCCGGTGGCGGGTATGTTGGTGGGTACAGCTGAGGCGGAATCTTGGTGGTGGTCATACCGGGCACAGTCTTAGCCACTTTGGATGTCTGGGGAGGGACCTTCTGGGGCCCTTCACCCGAGTTAACATGGATCTTGACGGCTGCCCGCTGACTGACCGCTGACTGACCAGGCCCAGGGGCTCCCGCCTTGCTGGTCCGATACGATGCTTCATCCACCTTCACCGCCTGGGACCCGATGCTGGAGCTGTGGACCGTCCTGGTCAGCAGGCATGGCTGGAAACTGGCCTCCGGAGCCCCAGGTCCCACAAGTTTGATGGTGACAGTCTGGTGAGGCAGGAAGGTGACGCTGGGGTCCCCGGGCGGTGCAGCGCCCTGGGAGGGGTGGCTGGGGGACAGGATGTCGGCGGAGGGGAACTGGGTCTGCTTGCTGATCTTGGCGGGGAGCCCCTGGGGCTCTGCGTCCTCCACTTGCTGGAAGCGCACCTGTGCAGGTGGGTGGTAGGGGATGTTCTCGTCCTCCACCTTGGCCTTCTTGAGCGGAGCATGGCCCAGGCGCCGCAGCCGTCGCGTACTGAAGCGGCGCCAGGCCTCCTGGATGGCCCTGGCCGCGGTCATCTGCGAGACCAGCTTCTGCCGCAGCTGGTGGCGCCGCCAGCTGGCCTGGATGAGGGTGGCCGCGCGGGACATCATCATGTCCATCTCGTCCACCAGGATGTTCCGGAACGCCTGGCTCTCCACCACAGCCCGCAGTCGGGGCACGCGCGAGGGTGCCGGCGACTCCCTCTGGGGGCATGGACACAGCTTCTCGGCGTTGCCCAGAGGACTGGGGGCCGGCGGGGGCTGCGGGGGCTGTGCTCTGTGGGTGACTGCTGACTCCGTATTGCTGGCTGCATTGTTTGGATCCACAGGCGGCAGAGCAGCAAGGCCTGCGGGGTGTCCTAAAGGTCAGGTGGGTGGGAGCCTGACCTGCACCGCCCCTTGCATGTCCTCTCTGTGCCTGCCGTCTGCCCGGTGGCCTTGGGCACCCATGCCACCCACTGACCACCTATTGATGTCCCAGCTATAGCTCTGGACAGACTGTGGGAACAGCCCAGTCACGGACTCAGGAATCGCGGGCTGGACCACATGAGCAGTAATTGCACCTGGTCCTGTGGACAACAGAGAGTTCACCTGTCGTCCCCATGGCCCCATTTTCAGCCCTAAGGCTGGGAACAGGTGGTGGTGACGTACCAGCCTAGTGATCTGTGAGGGGCGGTGCATGGACAGGAAGATGGATGGGTGGGTTGGATGGATGGATGGATAGATGATGGATAGGTGGATGGGTGGGTGGATGATGGGTGGATGGATGGGTGGGTGGATGCATGGGTGGAAGGATAGGTGAATGGATGATGGATGGATGGATGGGTGGATGTATGATGGTGGATGGATGGATGGGTAGATGGATGGGTGGATGGATAGATGGGTGAATGAATGATAGATGGATGGGTGGGTGGATGATGAATGCATGGGTAGATGGGTGGATGGATCAAAGGGTGGATGGGTGGATGGATGGGTGGGTGGATGGATGGATGGGTGGATGGATTATGGATGATGAATGGATGGGTGGGTGAGTGGATGGATAACGGGTGGGTGGGTGGATGGATGGTTGAGAATGTGGATGTGTGAACGGGTGTGTGGTTGGATGGATACGTGGATGGGCATGTGGGAGGACGGACAGGAGTGGACAGCTGGTGGAGTCACAGGTGACACTGGACAGGCACATGAACAAGGGGCACTCTAGCAACTGTCCCCAAGATCGGTGAATGAAAGGTGAACTGTGGAACGACTGGATTCCCTAGTGAGGCCTGGGACCAGAAAGAGGGCGGGTGCCAGAGGTGACACTGGGTGGATGGGAGAATGGGCAGTGGCTGTGGCCTGCAGGGCTGGGGTGCCCTCAGACAGCCCAGATACCCCACCTGGCACAGACGGCAGGGGCTGCCCCACGCTAGCAGCAGCCCCCTCAGCCGCCAACATACCTTGGAGGGGCATTGGAGGGGCAGGAGGAGGCGTGATCTCAGACGCCAGCTTGCCGGAGGAAGCAGCCTTCAGCCCTTTAGCCCATGCAACACACAGCAAGACTGCCCTGGGCTGACTCTGCTTGGAGTGAGAGGAAAAGGTGTGTCAGCAGCCAAATGCACCTGCAGGCCACCAATTCATGGTGCAGCCACCTTGTTCTTTAAACTAGTAGAGGGCGCGGTGCTCACCAGAAGGCAAGCAAGTGCCTGGCTGGGGAAGCCTGAGGAGGAAGCCCTGAAACCACCCAGTCCTGATGGCGGGTGGCAGCTGGAATGCCAGGGTGGGACTTCCAGCCCCAGCATGGGACGAATCAATGGGCAGAGGGACGGGGCTGGGTGGGGGAGTGGGGTGTCAGGGTAGACACGATCACAGATGACTCAGTGGAGCGAGAGGGAGATGGAGGGGTGGGGAAGGGTAGGTGACTGGCGTGTGGGTGGGCAGTGGGTAGTGGGTGGACGGAGACTGCTCCTCAGGGTTGGGATCTACAGTGGTTATTGCGGGGGGGGGGAGGGGACAGCCACATGGTTCTGTAAGTGGGACAGTGTAAAGGGTGATGGGGAGGGAGGCAGCACTGGTGGCTCCACAAGCCTCAGCTGGGGGCCAGGGTGGAGAGGGCACTTGCTTTGCATGTAGCCAACCTGGGTTCAATTCTCTGGACCCCTGGGCACCTCCAGGAGTGATTCCTGAGTGTGGGGCCAGGAGTAACCTGAGTTTCTCCAGATGTGACCCCAAAACACACACTAAAAGTATCTGGCTTTATGAGCAGCCCGACCCCTTTGAGCCCATTAAAGCCCTTGGGGCAGGTGCCCGGGATGGCCCCCAACAGAGTTGGAGAACTCAGGCTATATGAGACGCCTGACCCCTTGCCAAAGAGCTGAGGTGCTGGCGTACCCCATCTAAAACAGCCTAAAGGGAAGCAGGGTTCAGGGAGACCCCAGCTGGTCCCTGTGTTCCCCCACCCAAGCCCTCCTGCTACCCCACTCACCTGCCCCCGAAGTTGAAGCCAGCAGCCCGAATGGGCAGCCAGGGGGTGCACAGGCTTTATGACCCGACACCAGGTTCCGGCCAATCGCACTGGGCCTGGAGCAGGAGTTCTAGCAGGTAGCCTGGGGGGTGGGGCAGGCCCAGGGCTGTGGGGCTGCTGCCTGGTGGAGACTGAGCCGAGTGGGACACTGGTCCCAGAGCTCCAGCTTTGGCCTGGGATCCACCCAGTGCAGGGACACAAATTGAGTCATTTGGGCTCCTGGGGATGCCACTGAATCCTGTCCCCCTAAAATCACTGCTGGGTGTGGTTGAGGGCAGACTTCCCGGGTCCCTGGATTGGGGGCCTCTGACTATACCCCAATCCTGGAAGGCCAGGCCTGGGCTTGTTCACAGCCACTGATGGGAGGCCATGGCCAGAGCTCTGGGTCTCAGGTATCTAACGGAACCTACCATCCCACCAGGCCAAGCCGGGGAGCTGCGGTGGGGGAGCGCCTGTCCTTGATCTGGAGATGCCGGACCTGGGACAGGCTGAGGAAACAAAGAGGGGCTTGGGGGAGCAGGGGGAGCAGGGGGCGCAGGCTGGAGAGGGACATGAGCTGTCCCGGCCCGGGAGCGGAGAGGGATCATTCCTGGTGAGTGCAGGAAGGTGGCGGCCTGGTGGTGGCGGTCACTGCACGTCCATCAGTCCCTCTGCTCATGGACTCATTTGTCACGTTTGCTTTTTAGGGGGCCCACACCCAGCAGCACTGGGGTCACTTCCGGCTGTTGGGGTCCACGCGGCGCTGGGGATCGAACCCGGCCTTCCTGCACACGGAGCTGCCCACGCCTCTTTCAGCTGGGGGCTTGGATCTAGCCTGCACCCTTGGACTTGCTGACAGATCTAAGCGTTCGTGGGCCAGAGGGGGCTGAGGGTGGGCGTGGAGGCCAGGCAGCGCAGGTCTGGGTGGTAGGAGGCGGGGGAATGTGCTGCCTGGCGTTGTGGGTTCCAGCACCCCACAGAGCCGAGCACGGCTGGGTGTGGCTCCCAAACAAATGAAAGTCTGGTCCACCAGCCTTTCCCAGGTCTTTGAGGTTGTAGGGTGGGAGGGGCCGAGGCTGGGGGTGCCTGGGCTACCCACACTCCAGGCCCCGCGGATCTGTTTCATGGGCCCCTTGGAGCCCTGCAAAGCTCTGAACCCTTCTCTGCTCTGCCGATGAACTCCGGAACTCGGGGGCCACGGTCGGGAGCTCGGGTGGGGTCTCACGAGACGGGCAGCCAGGCCTGCCCACGTACCGCCCGCTCACGGTGAGGCTGGAAAGGGGCGTGGGAATCGCGGGGGGCCGGCAGAAGGCCGGGTTCCCGCACCGCTGGGCTTCTTCGAAGGCTGTGTGACTCCTAGGCAGCGGCTGATGCTGTCGCCCCACCCGCCCACGGGAATTCAAGGCCTGACCCGGCCGAGGCCACGAGCGAGCCACGGAGCGCTCTGCCCCCCCGCGGGCGCGGCGCCTCCCGTCTCTCCGGGCTCCGAAGGCCCGTTTCCGCCCTCGGCTTCCGGGGCTGCCCCCGCTCCCGCCGCCCGCGGGCGCGCCTAGGGGGCGCTCGCTGCGCGCTGGAGGAGCGGGCCCCGCCCCCGGGCAGGGGCGAGGAGGCGGGCGGCGCGGGGTGCGGGACACGCAGGCCCCGCCCACACGCCAGGCCCCGGCGGGGGAAGGAGGAGGCCGAGGCGAGCTGGCGTAAGGAGACTTTACTGAAAACAGAAAACCGGGCGAACCGAGGCGTACAAACAGGAATGTGGATCGTAGCAAAGCCCCATAAAACATAACAGAAGAGCGGGAGGCTGGGGCGTCGGGGACGGAAGAGGGGGCGCGAAGGGCGAGGGAAGGGGGAGGCGCAGAGGGTTTTTTCTTATTTCCTTAAAAAAAAACCAACACAAGAAAACACACGCGCGCACACACAACCAACGTTTGTTCCCGAGTAGAAACATAAATAGGGCTGCATCGGACACTCTGCTCTTCTCTCTTCCAAAAACAAAAACGAAAGGGAAAAGAAAAGGAAACGCCAGGCTAGAGGCTGCGCCCCGCCGAGCCCTCTGCGCGGCGGCAGCTAGTACAAAGGGGCGGCCGGGGCGCGCGGGTGGCAGCGCGCGCAGGGAATCATGCGCTCGCCCCCCGAAGGCAGGGGGTCCAGCTTGTCGAGTCCAAGGAGCCCTCTCAGAGTCCAGGTGCCCCGGGGCGGGTGAGTCCCCGGGGCCGCGCCCTCTCCTGAGTCCGGGGCGCCCACGACTCCCCCCGCCACCCGCGCCCGCCTTCGGGGCAGGGGGGCCGCGCATGCGCCCCGCCGCGGCCTCAGTACGCGGGCACCTGGTGCTGGGGCAGCAGCTGGCAGCCGCTGTTGACGTGGCTGAGGACCTTCTGCTTAAGCTGCGCCACCTGCTCACGCAGCAAGCTCGCCGTGGACGCCAGCTCCGTGTTCTGGCTCTTGAGCGTCTTCACCTTCTCCTCGAGGCGCGAGATGCGCTCCAGCTTGCGCTTGCGGCACTTGGACGCGGCGATGCGGTTGCGCAGCCGCTTGCGCTCCGCCTTGATGCGCTCCTGCGTGTCCATGTCGATGGGCGACAGCGGCGGGCTCTCGCCGAAGCTCGGCACGTCGGGCACCGTCTGCGGCTCATCCTTGAGCGCGGCCAGGCGCGGCGGCCCCAGTGCGCCCGGGGGCGGCGGCGGCGGCGGGAAGGGCACCGGCTCGGCGGCGAAGCCGACCGTCGCGGCGCCCCCGGCGGCCCCGCTGCCGCCCGCGTAGCTGCTCAAGTTCGCGTAGACGGGCGCCTCGGGCGTGGCCGCCGCCGGGGCCAGCTCGCCGGGGGGCGCGGCGCCCGCCGCCGTGCCCGAAGGTCCCCCGGCGGCCGCGGCCGCCGTGGCCGCGCCCGCACCCAGCTGGTTCTGCTTGTGTAGATCCTCCAGGGCCTTGACGAAGCCCTCGGCGAACTCCTGCTCCTCGCTGGCCGCCACCTTGGGGTAGAGGAACTGCGTGCTAGTCGGCGTGGTGGTGACCAGGCCGTTGGACTGGATGATGAGGCGCTCGAGCTCCGGGGACGCGAGCTTGAGCAGTCCGAGGTCCGGCGAGGCCAGCAGGCTGTCGGGGGCCGCAGCGCCTGGGGCGCCGTCGGTGCGCAGGGGGGCTGGGGGCGGAGCGGCCCCAGGCTTTAGCGCCGCGGCCACCTGCTCGCTCAGGCTCAGCGTCAGCGCGTCCTTCTTCATCATGCTGCCGGCCGCCGCCGTCGGGGGCGCCCCGGGGAACAGGCGACCCGGGGACGCGAAACTGCCGCCGCTGCCGCCGCTGCCACTGCCGCCGCCCAGGCCGCTCAGCGCCTCATCACCGTAGAAGGGTGTTTCCATCCTCCGCCTCCCCCGCCGCGCCGGCCCGGGGGGGAGTGGCCCGCGGCCGCCCGGGGGGCCCGCGCCCCCCCCGTCCGCTCGGCCCCTGCGCCCGCCTCGGCCGAGGCCGCTGCGCCCGGCCCTCCGCTGGCGGCGGCTCCTGCGCCGCGCAACCCGCACGCCCCTTTATAGCCTCGGACCGGCGCGATGAGCTCACTGCGCCCGCTCGCCATTGGTCGCGGGTGACGTCGCTCATTTGCATGGGGGCGGGGCCGGGGCGCGGTTACCCCGGTGACGCACGGTAAACGGCACAACAGCGCGCGGCCTTGTGGGTTGACGTCATGGGGGCGGAACCGCGCGCTGGGTCCCCACGCCCCGGGGGCTCCGCCTCCCGCCGAGGCACGTCCTAGGGTGGCGTGATGGGCCCGGCCTGCGGGGGCTCGGCCCCGGTCCCTAAGGCTGCGTGGGGAGGCTCCGGGCCAGCGGGGGCGGCGGCGGAGGCCTCGAGGAGACCGGGCCGTGTGGGTTGACCACGGCCGGCCCCCGCTTCTTCCGCCGCCCTGCCCGCGCCCGCGGGTCGCTTTTGTGCAAACTGCGGGAAGCTCAAGGTCCGGGGTCCCGTACCCGGGTCCCAGCACACGCACACGCACGCCCCGGCCAAGCCCCCACTCGCCCTCACATCCTGGGCCGCGGTTGCCCCGCACCGGCGGTCAGTGCTGGAAGCGCTACTCTTGGCCCGGATGCTCTTCCTGGGTGGGGTCTGCAGCATGGAGCATTATTTTAAGACTGAAGACTGAGGATGGGCGTCGTGGTGTGACCTAAATTGAGATCGTATCCACCCTGTGGAACCCCAGCGTCCATGCCCCTGGGCTGCTTCCTCCTTTTGAAATCTGGTCCCCCCAGTGCATGCTGTGAATCCTTCTAGTGGTGAGGGTGCAGAACTCAGCTGCCCAAGTACCCCAGTGCCCTCCGCACCCCCACCCCCTCCTCCATTTAGCTCTGGGCAGGTTGGGCTGTTGAGGTCAATTATTCCCTGCTCATTACTGTCATGTGGCTGTCAAAAAAAAGACTGACTAGGGAGCAACCACCACACCAGCCTTCCCAGGAGACAGATGAGGTGGGCTGGGGGGCTGGTACACCCTGCTCTAGCCTCTGCACCTCTCCTACCTCCTTCAGCCTTGTCTCCTGGCCTTTGTATGCCCTCAGTCTTCTTTCTGTTTCCTCCAATTTCCTGGGAACCATCCCCAGATGTGAGGTGCCCCCAAGCTTCCAGGCAGACATGAGTGCCTGGCTCTTTGTTGTTCAGTGCCAAAGTCCTGCCCAACCCGGACTCTGAGGCCAAAGGGCCTCACAGGCGATGATGACCTGGCCATGCCCCAGCCCCGGGGTGGGGGTGGCGTCAGATACACAAGTGTAGGTGTTGGCAAATGGTAACAGGTAGGATGAGAGGGTGAGTGGAGGGTCTGCACCTCCCTCCAGAGTTTAGTTAGCGGGGAGGAGGGTCTGTAGACTCTGCCCCACTTGTTTCACCCAGCGATGCTCAGGGGTTACTCCTAGTGGTGCTCAGGGGCCATATGGGAATGCCGGGGATTGAATTCAGGTGGCCGCGTGCAAGGCCAGTGCCCTCCCCGCTGTCCTATCACTCTGTCACCTTTCCTGAAGGCCTTGAAAAAATGGCAAATGTCGTCTGCCATCATTCTCCCTTTGGTCTGATCAAGCTCAACTTCTGGGGGTGTTCAAGGACCTTTTGTGGGGCTCCAGCCCTTAGAGCCATCTTCCAGGCTCCCTAACTGCAATTTTAGCTCTCAGAGACCCTATTCAGCCAAGTGGCCAACTCCTACTCATCCTTCAAAACCCACTGGTTAAGATCCCTCCTATAGGTTCCCTGAAGGACTACTCAGAACCTCCAGAACAGGCTGGGCGGTCCCGGGTGGACTCTCTTGGCAGCAGCCTGTGATGTGCTCACACTCTTCCCTCTGACCCAAAGCCCCGGACGCCAGCAAAGCCGGGTGGTGTTTTGGCCAAGGGCAGTGGGAGTGACAGATGGGACAGGAAAGAGGCGGCAGTGGGTCGGGCCTGGGACTCGGCATTTGGCCGATTTTCCCCGCTGGCCAGACGTCACTGGCCCAGAGAGGACATGAGCACAATAATTAAAACAAACAAACAGGGCGCGCCCTCTGGCTCGACCACACTCCAGGTCCCCACCCTGCAGAGCAGGTCTGGCTTCGCCCCTCTAAGCCGTCACTGCAGGGGGGGTCTCGGGGGCTGCGCTGTGCACCTTTCCTTTGAATGGCTAGAAACTCCAGTGGCCTTGATGAGACTGAAAACGAAAAAGAAGCAAAAGGGAAGGAAAGGGGGAATGGGCCAGAGGGGCGGGCGCAAGTTCTCCCAGTGCACGCCCACCCCTGCCCCAGCGCGGCCCCTACCAGAACCAGACACCCGTTAAAAATGGAGCAGGACGCTGAAAATGGGGCGACAGGGACCCCCGGGTGAGAGTAGATGGGCGGCCCCGACCCTTCCCGCAGGACTGCAGACCGCGCGGGTTTGAGCCGAAGGTGTCCCGGGGCTGGCGACTCGCGCGGGGTGGGGTGGGGGTGGCCGCGGGGGCCGGTTCCACCCACTCCCGCCCCGGCAGGGCGCCAAGGGGCGGCCGGGGGAGGGGCGCTGGCTAGGGCCGGGGGCGCGTCTGGGCAGGCGCATTCCAGAGGATCAGGTTACGGGGCAGGCGGCGGCCCCTTCCCTCTCCTGCCCTCCCGCGCCGCTTCCGCCAGGCCGCTCCGCCGCGCCTCGCCCCTGCAGGTGTCTGGGGCTGCTGCGCACCTTCCCCAGACCCGCAGTGGCGCTGGAACCTGAGGGACACCTCAAAAGGTCCCGGCCAGGCTCCCGTGACCCGGAAGAGCCGCTGGCCTGGGCTGTGTTTGTTGATTGACTGACAGACCGCCTACACACACCCCATCCCCTCCCCAGCTTCATCCTGCCCCAGCCACCTCTTCTGCATGCATTTGCTGCGTGCCCCAGTCCAGGCTGGGCCCCAGCCGCTTTGACGTTCCCCCCCACCCACCCTTTTGAAGCTCAGAGGTAATGTCTGCCAGACTGTCGCCGCCAGGGCCGAGGTCTCCCTGTGGAAAGCCGGCGGGCTGGCTCAGGCATGGTGAGGCCCAGGCAGCCAGGACCACCGTCTCTAGCTCAAGGAAAGCTGGGGAGCCCTACCACGGAACGGAAAAATAGAAGAACCCCCCCAGGAAAGGGGAATGAGGAGTGCTAGAAAGATGGGGCAGGAATAAGGGATGCACATTGCATGCAGCCAACATGGGTTTGGACCCAGAACCGCACAGGGTGTCCTGTGTGCTGCCAGGAGAAATCCCTGAAGACAGCGGGGTGTGGCCCCCAAACCAAGGGAAAAACAAGATGGAATGAGTAAAACCCCAGACACTCCTCGCTTGGGACACCGCCAGGCCTGGACCCTGAGGGAACCCAGCGCCCAGGCAGAGCTGGGAGTAGGAAAAGCAAGAGGGGCACACCAGGTGGTGCTCACTCCTGGGCTGGGTGCTGACTTATCCCCTCCCGTGTGGGTACTGAACTTAGTCCTGTCCGGCGTGGGTGCTGACTTGGGCTCTCTCCGTTGAATCGGAGCATGGGATCTTCAGCCAGGGATGAGCCCTACCTGGTGGGGGCGGCGGAGGGGGGCTGTGGGTGCCTGTACCCTCCAAGGCCTGGTGCTGGCCCGCCCACTTCCCCGGATGGCTTCGAGGCCGGGCCCCCAGGACAGCTCAGGGCCATGCAGTTCCGTAGTAGGTCCAACTTCTGTGCCGGGCTGTTGGGACTGTCCCCACCCACAGCTCTCAGGTCCCCTGACTGTCAGGCTCGGTCGGGACCCTGAGGTGGGGGCAGGGGCGAGTGTGGGGATTAAGGCGTGAAGGAGCTGGGGCGGGGGTGTGTGAAACAATGAGCTCAGGAGAGAATCTGGGCGATTCACGGTGCAAGCAGGTGGGTTCCAGGTGCCAGCAGGGAGGGTCTGGGTCACCACATCTCCCCGGATGTGGGAAGATCCGGGGACTATGGGTGCCAAAGTGCTGGCTAGTTAGCAGGGGGCCCCAAGGAGGAAGCAGGTTTGGGGGCCGCCCCCTCTCGCTGGCACAGAAGCCAGCCCTGCTGCCTAGGGGCTGTGGGGGCGGGGACCCCCTCTCAGAGCCGGAGCTGCTCCGCCAGCTTCCTCGCCTGCCGGCCGCACTCCCTCCCCGCTGACCCCGCTGCCGCCTCCCCGGAGGAAGTGGAGAGGATGCGGGGGAAGGGCCCCCCACTCTCACTTCCCCTGGGGCAGGGCGGGGCCTGCAGGTCCCCTCCCCCGCCCCGGGAATGGGGTGGGGGCAGGGAGGGCCCAGAGGGGGGCTGGGCGCGGGGTTCAGTCGATGCCCTCGGGCTGCAGATAGAGCAAAGAGCCCGGGCCTGGACAGAACCGATTGCGGGGACGGTGGAACCGGCCTTGGGCCCCACGTGCTTCCCTTCGCACTCCAGGCCGGGCCTCGCTGGCGCGCTCCGGACACGCCCGGTCGGCGGGTCAGGGACGGGGCGGCCGGTGCGGTCACTCGGGCTGGAGCGGGGGCGCAGGCCGGGCCTCGAGGCTGGCGGGTGGGCACACGGGGGCCGTCGAAGCCCCCCTGCGCGCTGCGGCGGCGTCGGGGTTAAGCGCGCGCGGGGCCGATGGCGTCAGCGGGACGTCAGGCCCGGCAGGGACGCGGCGGGGCCGGCCTCCGGGGCCAGGAGGGCTGTGTGGCCCCCGCGGCCCAGAGGGTCGTCTGGCTGCGTGCAGTCCAACCCCCAGCAAGTTTTGGGCGCCCGACATGTGTCCTGGGAGGCGCGGCGCCACGACTGCGTGGGCCTCAGTTTCCCCCGCAGCACTCGGAGGTGGAGCTGCTGCGCTCTCCGCGGCCCGGGGAATTTGGTGCTGGAGGGATGGGGCTGAGGAGTGGGGGTGGGGCTGGAACCCCGGCAGGCTGTGGGGAGCCCTCTATACCCCTCCCCCATGCTAATTAAATACAGATCTGAGAGGAACTGAGGGGGCCTGCCTTGGTTAACCCTTTCCTCGCCCACCTTGGTGGGCAGCCGGAGTCCACTGACTTGCCTCTGGGTTTAGGATGTCTGATGATGGTGTAGGGGGACCACAAAGGGTTTACGAAGAAGGCCGCAGGGCCCTCTGACCCAGCCAAGGGGGTCCTGGTTTTCCCCCTCTGACCCCAGAGAGGTGAGGGAGTCCTGGAGGGACATGGGGGTGCCAGTGGACACTGGCCCTGGGTTCTCTGGGGGTCGTGGACATGGCTCGGACAGCGTCTCAGGGCCTGGGCCTTCTCTGCTCCCTCACAGTGCCCCTGTCCAGCAGGGTAAACCGAGGCTCTGCACAGGGCCCAAGGTCTTGGCCAGAGAGTTCTGACAGTGCAGAGTTCAGGGGTAAAGGCAGCAGAGGGTTTGGGACCCCTTTGGGAAAGGGGATGTGGCCCCCAAACATGCTTAAGGAACAGAATGGTGGTTCTGTTAGGAGCTAGACCATGTGCCAAGGCCCTGGGGCAGCATGGTGGGGGATAAAGGGACAGTGGAGGAAGATGTCTTGATTAGGGAGGGGCAGCTCAGAACCACAGTGCTGCAGGCCCTACCTGGCCCAGGAGGCCCTCTCTGCCTCAGTTTCCCCCTTACCCATGTTTCCCAGCAGGCAAGATCCCATCATCTACCTGATCCCCAACTGAGCCCCGGCTCTGCTGGAGCACTGCAGGGACAGGGGCTGGCACAGGAAATGGGCCTGAGGGGGCCCTGGGGAAAGTGGGCATCAGCAGAGTAAAAATAGCTGACCTGTGCTCAGGGCCAGGAGGCGGCCGCGGCAGTGACGGGGCTGTGGTGACGAGGTGCCCGCGAAGCATCCGGCAGGGCCAAGTTGCCATGGCAACGCTGACTCAGGCTGAGGCAGGTAGAGGCATCTGGTACCCGGCAGCCATCCTTGTCCTCAAGGCAGGCTCCGCCCTGTGGTCCACCCTGTGATGTCGTGGTGGGCGGCTGGTCTGGGCCCCCTCCCCTCCCCTGTGGGCAGGACCTCCCAGTCTGCGCCTCTGTCCTGAGCCCTCTGCCTTCATGGGGAACCTACTGGTGGGGAGTGTGGGCTCCAGGGGCTGTGCTCATGGATGGCTCTGGGGGCCCTGTGACGTGTCTTCCCCAAACTGTCCCTCCAGCCCTGTCCACACCGCCTGCTCCTGCAGCTGTTGCTGCCCCGTTCATTCATCAGGCCCAAGGGGGGAGTCGCCCTGCAGACCCTACATCTGAGTTTCGGGGTTCAGGGTGGTGATGGCCAGAAGTGCTGCAGCTCCTGTGGACCCATGGTTCCTAGGGACATGAAGGTCACCCCAGCGCCACTGGGCTCAGGACTAAAGGACTCTGGCGTGTCCTTTAGTCCTGAGCACTCCCTTGGGGCACCTTGATGCATTTACAAAGGGCAATGGAGGGGGTGTGGGGCAGCTGTGACACTGCCGCAACCACAGGGGATGGGGAAGGGTGTCCGAACTGCACCTGCTCATACTCCCAGCAGTGGCTACAGGCCACGGTCACTCAGAGCTGGTCAGGGGACTGGGGTGCCAGGGACACTCACAGCTTCTGCGGGGCCCCCCAGCCCATATGGGGGGCTTCTGCCCCACAGTCACCACCAGTAGAAGAGAGGTCTGGGGCAGGGACTTACTGCCCCCAATGACCCCCTGAGCACCACTGGGTGAGGGCTTGCCCCAAAACTGCCAAGTGACAAAGGCCCCAGCTGTTGTCTGCAGGCTGCGCCAGGTTTACTGGGCGCAGAGGCGGGAGTATTTTTAGGCACTGAAATGTTTGCCGAACGGGGAGTTTCTGCCTGTCCAGCAGAGTGGGGGGGTGGCATGAGTCACCTCAGGCCTGGCCAGCAGAAGGGGGTTCTCAGGGAGGCGTCAGGGTAGGGGCACCCCCCTCCAGGCAGGCCTCACTGGGCGGTGACCTGGCTGCATGCCAGCTGAGGCCTGGCTAGGCTGGGTGGGGAAGGTGCAGGGAAGGGGACGCACACCTGGGCAGGCAGTCCTGGGTCTCAGCTGCATCTTCACCTGTTCCCTCACTGGTTTTGGTGTCTTCCAGAACTTTTTTTTTTTTTTTGGGTCACACCTGGCGATGCACAGGAGTTACTCCTGGTTGTGCACTTCAGGAATTACTCCTGGCGGTGCTCAGGGGACCATATGGGATGCTGGGATTCGAACCAGGGTCAGCCACGTGCAAGGCAAATGCCCTCCCCACTGTGCTATTGCTCCAGCTCCTCTTCCAGAACCTTTTGCAGAGACTCAACGACCCTCCCCAACCCTGTATCATGCCTCCTTGGCCATAGCTGGACAGCTGTCCCCCCACGGTATCTGTGTCACTTCACAGAAGAGTTTGCCAGCCAGGTGGTGGGTGGGAAGGGCCACTGCCCCCAGATGCCAGCATCTGCGCCCAGGCACTCGCTGAGGCCCAGCCCCGCCCTGGAATACCCCGTGGGGCCAAGAGTGCAGGAAGGAGCGTGCGGAGTGGCCCAGTCACACGCCAGGGGCACTGGCATCCAGGGCTTGGGGATCACCGGGGGCTCAGCCTCGACAGACTTGGCCGAGGGGCTGCTGCAGGTATTGGGGGGCCTGGGTTGGCCCACCATGCCTCTAAGCACCAGTGGCGACCCCCTGCCACCCATGCACCATGTCCTGAAGGTCAAGTCGGAGACAGAGAAGGACACAGGCCCTCAGGGCTGAGGGTTTATTTCTCTTAACAGCACAGAGAGGCTGTGGGGGGCTGGGGACCAGCTACATCCCAGGAAGCTTCGGGAAACACATTCCCCCACGCGCCTGAAAGAGGTGATTCTGGGTCCACGTCTCACTGAGCTGCGGGTAGCCCCAGGGCCCTGGATCCAGCCTGAGGGCCCACCTCAAACCCAGGGCATGCCAGAGTCCACTGCGACACCCCCAGAATGGTGGGCCGCAGCACGCACCCCGGCCCAGCCCGCACACACGCGCCCGAGGGGCCATGGCCAGGCTCACTGCTTGCCCGCCTGCCGGCCTGGCTTCTTCTCGGGCTGCCCTCGGCCAGTGCCTGCAATGCTGCCGCGGCCCCGGCCGCCGAACACACCTGTGGGACAAAAGAGATGCTGCAGCAGGCGCAGGGTCTCCCCTGGACGCAGCTGCCCTTTGGGAAAAGGGAGGGGTATAGCACAATGTCCTGAGGCTGAAGAGGGACAAGAGCAGGTGAGGTGGGCAGGGTCCTGAGAGACCAGGAAGCACTCTAGGAGGTGGGGGGAGGAGGAACCACCTGCACCTGACAGACCCAGGAGGCAGGGCTGGGGGCACTCTGGGAAAGGGCAGCTCGGGGCACACAGCTCCCCGAGTCGTCAGAGATGGCAGGGAGGGGCCTCAAAACAGAGCGGCCAGGAGGGAAGTGGGGTGCCCTGCTTCCTCAGAGGGGCTCGTGTCAGAGAAGGGCCCCTCCGCAGAGGGGAAACTGAGTTTCAGGGCTGTGCCAAGCAATGAGATGGGCAGCGACTTGGGCAGACCCCAAAGAGCAGGAGGGCAGAGGCTCAGAGCAGCCCCTGGGCCCACCCCATCCATCCCCCAGGACGCAGCCCAGCAGGAGGGTCTGCACGATGCCACCCACCTCGCCCGGTGCCCCCCAGGCCGCGCCCCTTCTGCTGCTTCTGCTGCTGCAGGCCGCCGCGCCCGCGGCCCTTGGCCACCACCTCCTCCTTCACCATGTCGATGATCTCGTCCGGGATCCGCAGGTACTTGATGGTGCTGCCCCTGATATAACACTCGGGCATCCGCCAGAACTTGTCCCCGTCCTGTAGGGGAGCTTGGGGGGTGAGGGAGTGACACCCCTCACCTCCAGCATGCCCCAGCCCACCAGAACCAACTTCCCAGAACTCTCTCTGGCGCCTGGTTCCACCATCAACCAAGAATAGTCTGCCAGGAGTTTGAGATGGGGACCCCCCTACGGTGCCCTTTTAGGGCACTTTGGGCGCTCAGCCCCACCCCAGCCTGCCAGGGTGGGTTTCCCACAGAACTCAATAGCTGAAGCCCCCGGGACCGAAATCCAGACCCACCCTGGCCACACTGTCCAGTAGAACTTGCATGTGTTGTGCCCTGCCTGTCCTGCCCCAGCTCACACCAGCGCCCCGCCCCCGCTGTGACTGGCCCTCAAGGGAGCTGGTTTGGCAGGACCATGGAATGTTCCAGGGTCCCTCTTCCCAGCAAGCTGTAAGCAGCGCCCCAGAAACTCCTCTGGAATGTGCAGGCGTCGGGCCGAGTCCACAGGAAGGCAAGAAGAGCATGAGTCTGGACCCTTGGGGTATCCCCCACCCCAAGTCTGAACCACCGGAGACCCTGTGGCTGCACCGGGGGCTGCATGCGAGAAACAGGAAACACCTGGTGACCCTCAAGGGCTGCCATGGGGGTCGGACCCATCTCCCCAGGGCTCTGCAGGCGGCCGACAAAGGGGTGATGCCTTGGTGTGGGAAAGGCTCGTTGCCCCATGGCCGCACTGACCCAAAAGGTGCCCAGAGCCCAGCCTCCAGGCGGCCTAGCCTGCTGCTCACCCTGGACGTGCAGATCACTTCCCGCAGGTTGATGTTCATCCAGTTGTCACAGCTCACCAGGTGCCCGTTGTACGTCTCCCCATTTTTCAGCTCCACCAACTGGAAGAAAAGGGCGTCCTCAGGGCCGGTGACTTGCCCCTTCCCTCACAGCCAGCAGAGCCCCCTGCACGGCCCCAGGGACCACCCAAATGCCTGTCAGCAGGGGGAAGCTCTTCTGTGAGAGGGACCCAAGGGACACAGGGTCTCTCAGAGGAAACGGCCAGAACATGGTCCTCTGAGAGAGTACCAACTAGCCACCTCTGGGCTGGAAGGTTTGGGCGCAGAGCAAGGCCTCTTGGCCGGCGGCACTCAGGCAGCCCTATCAGGGGAAAGGGGGTGTGGGCACGTGTGTGTATAGGAGGGTCCACTCAGCGCAGCAAGGCCGGGGTCCACTCACCATGGGGTGGTTCTGGGCTGTCTTCAGCAGCGACAGGGGAAGCTGGGGGACGAGAAGACATGGGCGGTAAGTACCGTGCAATCACCAGGGCACCCCGAAACCCCCCAGAATATGGCTCCTCACTGCCCGCAAGAGCTCCTAACTCACAGCAGTTGGGTCCTGAGGAGCATGACCTGACTCACTCCCCCCATGACCCAGGTTGGTTGCCTGGACAGGCCACAGTGCTCCCATGGGTTCCCCAAGCCCAGGCAGCCAGGAGGGACCCCACCATGACTCTAGGTAAGAGCCAGGGAGGGTCTGACCTGCCCCAGAATGAGCTGGGGTGCGGGGGTACAGCTCAGGGGGCAGTGGTGCCCAGTCTCCCGCACACACAAGCTTAAGGAAGCCTCCAGGGGCACAGCGCCCGCCTTTCCTGTGGGGCAGAACCTGTTCTTGTGGGTTTAGGGGAGATCTCAGACTGCAGAGAGGAGCCCGGCACCCAGGGCCTGGTAACTCTTCAGTGGGCCTGGAGGCCCCGTGGCTGCACCCGCCAAGCAGTGGCGGAGGACAGCTAGGCAGCTGTGTCCAGCCCACATGTGTCCACCAGACGTCCCTGTAATCGGCTTGTCTATGCCACCCGGGTGGCCGGAGTGGGCAGAGGCTCCTGCTGGACAGGAAGTGCGCTGCGGGGGACAGCAACAAGAGGGACAATAGCGCCCCATGGTGGCGGAGTGTTCCCCACACAGCACTCCCATCCACACCCCCAAACTGTGGCACAGGGTCCTCCACACACACACTGGGAAAGCGGGAAGCCAGCTGGGCAGCTGTAGGAGCCTAGGCCCAGGGTATCAGGACTAGGCCCCAGGTGGCCTAGGGCACCTCCCATCTCCCCCACCCAGCCTGGGGCATCCGGGAGGTTGCCACCTGGGTTCCCTAAAAAAGCGTGTTCTAAGCCTTCTGGCCTCTGCAGCCCAACTCAGCCGTCTGGCCCCGGCCCCCACATGCCTTGGGGACCCCCAAGTCTCTGTGCCAGGTCTAGAGCTGCGCGTTGTGGGGGCTGCAGGCGGCCAGCTAGGGACCCCAGGCCGCCTGGGACACCCCCATCCCATCTGCTCTGGGTTTCCGGTCTAGGCGATGCCACAGAGGCGGGCTGCCAGGCTGGGCGTGCCCGGAACCGTCCCACTCCGCCCCGACGTGAGCGGGACCGATTCCTGCCACGGCGAGTAGAGGAGGCAAGAGGCCTCGGGAGCCCTTTCCCGACCCCCAGCCGCATCCCCCGGAGCTCTGGCCTCAGTTTCCCCAACTGCAAAGTGGAGACCATAAAGACCAGGCCGCAGGACTGCGGTCCACACATCGGTCCCCGAGACCGGCGAGCTGGGAAACTCTGGCTCCCGAAGGCCTCGCCCTGCGCCCGGCCGGCTCCCCGACCCGCGCCGGCTCCCTGCCCTCACCATGGTGTCGGCGGGGCACCAAGCTCGCCCGCCGCTACTTCCGCCGCCGCCGCTCCCGCCGGGAAGCGCCCCGCCGCGCGCCACTAAGCTGAAATGGAATGGCAGCGATGCCAGCCAATCACCGCGAGGCAGAAGGGACGAATAACCAATCCACGCTGGGTAAGGCGGAACCCGCTAGGCACAAGGAGCGGGCAGGCCGAGTTCTCTCCGGAGAGCCGTAAAGTGTCGCAAAGATGCTGCAAAAGGGGGCAGGGCAACGCATGCCGACAACGGGGGTAAAGGCGCATGCGCACGTGCGCTCCTCTGAGCCGCGATCCATCCTGAGTGCTCAAGTGCGCGTTGTTTCTGAATTGCAAAGCCGATATCTTCTCAGGCTCTTGCGATGTGCCTTGATGTTGCGTTTGACCATCCCGTTTTTGGATGCTCCTTATTGTGGTCCGAACCCCGACTCCTGCCTCTTGACAGGATGGAGTTCTGACTGCACTTCCGAGCCTCAGTTTACCCCCTTGTGAAATGGGCTTGATGACGCCGTGCTCTGGAAATTGTAGTGAGGGCCACAGGAGTTAAGCCACGCAGATAAGAAGCAACTAGGGGCCAGAGTGATAGTACAGCGGGTAGGGCGTTTGCCTTGCATGTCGCAGACCCAGGTTCAATCTCTGGCATCCCATATGGTCTCCTGAGCACTGCCGGTGTGACCAAAAAAAAAAAAAAAAAAAGCAAAGAGGAAGCACTTGAACCCACTCGCAGCGCACAAACCCAGGGCTACTAAGCTTAGGACACAGTTCGTAATTCTGGCATCCTCCTGAGCATCATCCTGAGCTGGCCAGGTTGCTTCCTCCTGGGGACACCGACAGGTGGGCCATCTGTGCTGGGGACGCCAAGGGGTGGGTCACCTGACCCAGGCCCCTCCCCTCCACTCAACCGTTGGCGAGCTATCCTGTCCTGAGCCCCCAAAGCCCATGTCCCAGCCCCCGTGTTACCTGCCCTGGGTGCCTCTGCCACCACCCATGTCTTTCTCTAGGCCTTCCCATCTTCTGTGTTACACTGCATTGGGGCTGTTTGGTTTGCAGGCAGTGTTGGAGGGGCAGGGGAACCTACCCAACCCCGTTTGCAACGGTACAGGCCACAGTATGTCAAGACAGAAACGGCGGTGGGGGAGGCAGAGGCCTTGAGGTGTTCCAGCATCAACATGGCGATGCTGATAACTTGTCTACGTTTTTCTGAAGAAGGAATTTGCGAGGCAAACGCCTCTTCATCCTTTAAAAACTCGGTTTGGGTGACCCCGTGTGGCCAACAGTGGTCACTGCAGGCTTCAGTGATTGTTAAAGGGGAAGAGCCTGTGAAGCTGGAGGTGGTTAAATTGAGAGCAGTAAGTCCAGGGCCAGGTCAGGATCCGTCTGCTGAGGCAGAACTGCTTCTAGGTGAAATGAACATGATTCGAGCTCCTGGATCCTGTGGCGCCCTGGGAGAGGGGCTTCGTTGTCTATGCTACGTGGATATGGGACTCTGCCCCAGGCCAAAGGCAGAACTTGTGCTCCTGCATCCCAGTGCCTCATCCACCACCCTGCAAATGCCACGGCCCCTCTTGTACTTTGCTCTTCAGACCTCACCCTGCCTTTTGTCGTCAGCGTGTGATTTATAGTAAGGAGACTGACCTGTAGGAGCAAAAATGTGAGGGTTTGCAGGGGCCAGAATTTGATGCCTTCTATCTGGTTCCGCCTCTCCCTGCTCCTCTTACCCTCCGTTCCTTCCCCAGCCAGAGGCTTCCCCAGGGATATTTCTGGAATTGTAGAGCTGGTATCACCCTCTCCAGGGCAGAGTCCTGCCTGGTTTATCCCTAGATCCAGGTGGACTTTATAAGACCTTATTCTTTTCTATTCTTTGCATCACTATTTTTCCCACCAGTGCAGTTTCCTATTATTATTATTATATTTTGGCATTTTGGGTCACACCGGCAATACTCAGAGGTTACTCCTGGCTCCGTATTCAGGAATTAATCCTGGCGGTGCTCGGGGTACCATATGGGATGCTGGGGATTGAGCCCGGCTTGGCCACATGTGAGGCAAACACCCTCCCCTCTGTACTATTGCTCTGCCCCAACCACCAGTGCACTTTCAGTGGTGTTTCTGACAGTGGAAACCTGACGTGGAAACAGCAGATGCATCAAACAACAACACAATGTCCTTCCTTCCACTAAATAAAGTACCATGAAACTCACTGCTGGCAAGTCTGCAGTCAAACTGGCCGATACACCCATCCTTCCCATCCAGGAAAACCTCAGCCTGATGCTGAATCCTGAGCAGTGCCCTGTTCTTTCATTCAGCAGCATCAGTTCTGAAGTGGCGTTGGGGAACATCAGGCCTGTCTCCCCTACGCCTGCTGTCCCCTCTGGTCAGGCTGCTCACTGCCTTCTCGGCAGCTCTCCTTGGGAGATTTCTATCTGAAGCTGATACACACCAAACAGCCTTGGTGGTGTGACTTCGGGTCCAAGGCTGGGCAAGGAGTGGCATCCAGGGCACTGCCCTGAGCTGACAGGCACCAGTGGCCCAAGTCCAAAGATCACCTTCTTCAGCACTCTGGCCATTCAGGGGCCTGAGCACCAGCAGACCAAGTGCTGAGTCCAGGGCCCAAGAGATAGCGCAGCAAGTAGGGCACCTGCCTTTTATGTGTCGAGCCCTAGTCCGATCTTTGGCATCCCACATGGTTCCTCAAGCCTCACCAGGAGAGACTGCTGAGCAGAGCCAGGAGTAAGCCCTGAACACAGGTGGGCGTGTCCCCAAAACCGAAACAGCCAAGTGCAGAGCCTAGCACTGCTCCTGAGGACGTGGCTTGAACCTCAGCTTGGTGTTTGCAAGGACACCATGGGCACAGAGACCCATCCTGGGCCATAACCCCTGAGGCCATGAGAACAGGCCTGATACCAGATGAGGAAGGGCTCCCAGACTGGGTGGCTGCTGGAATCCAGGACTTGGCAGGCCCATGGAGGTTGGGGTGGGGAGATCTCAAAGGCAGGTCTGTAAGCAACACAGGAACGAAGGTTGAGGCGCCATCGATTCCATGCCCCCCTCAGTCTCCTGGCCCTTGTGACCCTTGGGATAAGGGGTCTTCTGGGCCCGCTTCTCCATATGTAAAACCGGGTGAGGGGCTAAAGTGACAATAAAGCGAGTAGGGTGTTTGCGGTGCACTCGGCCACACTGGGCTCGATCCCCAGAATCCCATGTAGTCCCCTGATCTCTGCCAGGAGTAATTCCTGAGTGCAGAACCTGGAGTAACCTCTGAACGTCGCCGGTGTGGCTCAAAAACAAAACAAAAACCGGGTCATGGAGAGTCTTGCTGAAGAGAAGCCTGGTCCCCAAAACACAGGGCCACGCGTTTGCAGAAAGGACGGTCCCAGGGGCTGGAGTGATAGCACAGTGGGTAGGGCTTTTGCCTTGCACGCAGCCGAACCGGGTTCGATTCCCAGCATCCCATATGGTCCCCTGAGCGCCGCCAGGAGTGACTCCTGAGTGCTTGAGCCAGGAGTAATCCCTGTGCATCGCCGGATGTGACCCAAAAAGCAAAAAAAAAAGAAAGGACGGTGTTGGCCGACGGAATAGTACAATGGCCGTACCCTCCGGGGCTCAGTGCCTCGTCCTACTGGGGGAGAAGCTGAGGCTGGGGCGCCCCGGAGTCGGATTCAGGAAGTGGTGAGAGTTAAGTCTGAGTTCTGGGCGCGGGAGGTGGAGCCTGCCTTATGGATGGGGCCTGGGTGTGGCCCTCCGTGGGGCGGGACCCTATGGCAGCGCGCGTGCTCAGCCAGCTAGGAGGCGGATCCCGGCGAGGGCGCATGCGTCCGGGCGGATGGGGCGGGGCGGGCGCGCAGACCGAGCGCGGGGCGGGGCGGGGCGGGGCCGCGGGCGGGTGGGGGCGGGGCCGCCGCCAGCGGGGGCGGGGCCGGGCGGCGGCGGCAGCGGCGGCAGCGGCGGCGGCTGCGGACGAGCCAGTTGGGCCGGGAGCCGGTCGGAGTCGCCGCCGCGCGGGCCATGGAGCAACCCAGGAAGGCGGTGGTGGTGACGGGTAGGCGCGGGGAAGAGCCAGGCGGAGGCGGCGGGGCAGGTGGCAGAAGCGTCGCAGGTTGGGGCCGTGTCACCGGCCGCTGGAGCCCTGCTCGGTCAGCGCGGCGGAGAAAGCGGAGACGGGGGCCGGGGTGGCGCAATGTTCCTGTGTCAGGGGGTCCCTGGGGTCGGGCCCGGAACCCAGCTGGCCACTCTGGCCACTCTGGGAGTCGCTCCTTTCCCCGGGAGGGCATCGCCACCTCGCGGGTACCTGCTGCTGGCGGCGGAGACCGGACCTTGCCCCGGCCCCTCCCGAGGTCCGGCCTGTCCCCACCCTCGCCCCAGGGGACAAAGGCCGAGTTGGGGTCAGGCAATACCCGCCGCTGCTCTCCTGCACCCCCAGATCTACCTTCGTGGGGGGCTGCCTCCCCGTGGCAGAGTGACCTGGAAGTTGGGGGACCTGTGGCAGGTAACCCTCACAACTGTTCCGGGACAGACTCCATCAAAACCTCCTCTCACCAGCCCCCCTAAACTTCCTTTCAGAGGAGAGTGGACCTGGGGCCCCTGTGGGTGTCACCCTCCCCCAACTCCCGTGGCGGGGTCCCAGAGATGGGATGTGCTGTCCATAGGGGTGGGGGCGGGTCCAGCTGCCTTTGTGATCCCTGGGGGCAGGGCTGGAGGATGTGAGCCGCGCCTGCCTAACAGGTGTGTTTGTTCTGCTGGCCCTGGTTGTTGCACCCGGCGGTAAGTGGCTGAGCTGGGACTCTGGGGCAGGAGGATGAAGTGAGGCCCTCACTGGGGCCACAGACATCCCCCCAAGCCCCCCCAGAGCCACTTGGGCTCCATGCCCACTTAGCAGACGCCTTAATTCTGGACACCCTTTTCTTGGTTTGCTCTGGACACAGCCAGCTGCGCACTCAGGTGCTCAGGGCATCATGTGGGATGCTGGGCGGGAACCAACGTCAGCAAGTGCCCTTCCAGCTGTGCTCTCGCCCCTGCCCTTTTGCTAACTTCTTTATTTGCTTATTTTGTTATTGTGATGATGATGATGATGATGATGATGATGGCCGTATCTGGTGTATTCAGGGACTGCCTGGCAAGGGGGGGTGATGTTGGGATCTTGCCAACCTTGTGCCCACCATGGTGGGTGACAGGGTCTAGGGTGAGCAGGGTGAGCAGAGGGGAAGCATGGGGGGTCACCTTGTGGCGCTGCGTGCTGGCCTCCGTGGTCACACAGCTCACGCTCGACTGCTGTCTGGGGCTATCCACGGGGCAGGCCTGTGCCGTGCTGGGCCCGGGCACTGTTGTGACCCCCAAAGATGCCATCCAGTGGTCACAGGCCGGGTCAGCATCAGGGCACTGCTGTGAAGGTGAGGTGAGGCGGCTCTGGGAGGTCCTGAGGGGCACCCCGGAACTTGGAACCACGGAGACAGCAGCCTGGCGGGCAAGGAAGCACAGGAGGGGGCTTACAACTGTTCCTTTGATCACTTTCAGGGTTCGGCCCTTTTGGGGAGCACACGGTGAATGCCAGCTGGATTGCCGTGCAGGTAACTCGGATCTGGGGACTGAGACTCAGGATGGGGGTGGGGGTGGGGTCTGGAGTCAGGGGCCAGCCAGGAGGGCTCTTGCCTTGCACACAGCTACCCCCGCCCCCGTCTGATCCTGCCATTCCCCAGAGTACCACCAGAAGTGCTCCCTGAGCACCAGGAGTAAGTCCTGAGCACAGCTGTGTATGGCCCCCAAACCAAAACAAACAACAGCAAAACCATATTAAAAACGTTTTTATTTTATTTTATTTTTTTAAAAAAACTTTTTAAAAAAAAGTTTTTTAAAAAGAATAAAAGTCGCTGGGGCTGGAGCGATAGCACAGCGGGTAGGGCATTTGCCTTGCACGCGGCCGACCCGGGTTCTAATCCCAGCATCCCATATGGTCCCCTGAGCACTGCCAGGGGTAATTCCTGAGTGAAGAGCCAGGAGTAACCCCTGTGCATCGCCGGGTGTGACCCAAAAACCAAAAAAAAAAAAAAGAATAAAAGTCGGGGGCCAGAGCGGTAGTAAAGAAGGTAGGGCGTTTGCTTTGCATGCAGCCAACCTGGGTAAAATCCCCGGCGTCCCATATGGTCCCCCAAGCACCGCCAGGAGTAATTCCTGAGTGCAGAACCAGGAGTAACCCCTGAGCAGGGTGTGACCCAAAATGCAAAAAAAAAAAGAAGAAAAGTCCAAAACCAGGATGAGGCTGGGGCTCCGGCGGAGGTCCTGAGTGCCCTGTCCCGGGGGTACGGATGACATATGTGTGCACCAGGCTTGTACCCACTGCTCAGATGGAGAGACTGAGGCTCTGAGAGGAGGCTGGAACCCAGGCACCCCCAGGAACAGCGTCTTCTCAGGTCTCCTGGCCCATTAGGCAGGGATGGTCAGGATGGAGTAGCAGCAGCTGGGCGGAAGGGGCAGCCTGCAGGCTGTGTGTGGGGGGATCTTCTCCGCAGTCCTGGGCTGGGTCAGCCCCGAGACCTTCCCATTTCTTTGTCAGACGGGGTGGGGAGGGGGGTAAGGGGTTGCGGGAACAATGGGAGAAAGAGGCGCCTGAGATAAATCAGTCCCGCGGACAGACCCCAGCGCTTCCCTGAGCTGGGCCACCGGGAGGGATGGAATGCCGGTGCACCTGCGTGTGTGCACCTGTCAGGCGCCCGGGGCGGCCCTGCCGGGAGTGTCCCACGTCCCACACTCGCGCCCACCTTGCCACCTCAGACAGAGAGGCCTCGGTGTCGGCGTGTCAGGCGTGCGGCCTTTGTGCCCCAGACGGCCTCCTTCACGGCCCGAGTGCGCACAAAGCCGCCGTCTGGATTCCGGCGCCTGGACATCATCTGCATCTAAATGGGAGGAAAATCAATTAAACAACCTCGGGAAATCCCTGCATCGTTGCCCCGCAGCCCTGGCCTTCTCGGGGAGCCCCCAGACCCTGCCTTCCAGCCACCCCCACCCCCTAGTGCTCCAGCAGGTCCCTCTGCACCCAGGGGGCAAGATCTAGAAAGTTGTCCTGCCCCTTTCCAGTGACTCCACCCCCACGTGGCGACTTCTCTCCCCCTCCCCACTCCCTCTGGCACCTTCTAGAAGATACTTTCAGCCACCCCCAGGGAAGTAGGGTTTGCCTGCCACCCTCATGGAGTGAGTCCCACCCCCAGGCCAGCTGCCACCCCATCTTCCCTCTGTCTTTCCAGTCACCCTGTCCCTTGGGCCACAGCAGGGACACCGGGGACAGGGGGGGTCCCCCTCCATGTCTCCGCAGATGGTGCTGGCCCCCAGTGCGGCCCTAGGAGGGATAGAGCCATCCAGAGCCTTCGTGCCCGCCAAGTGAGGGGGGCACAGGCTTTGGGAGCACATCCCCAGGGCTCTGGGCCTGACACCCCCTGACTTAGAACATGAAGGGTGTGGCAGAGCGGTCCTGGAGCTGGTCCTGAGGACCTCACTTTGTGGGGTGCAGGGCGCTGCCTGGAGGCGGAGCCCAGACAGGGCTGGCCAAGGCTATTATCGGGGGGGACAAAGGGGTCTTTGTGACTGGGTCAAGGGATGGTCAGAGGCGGGCAGGCAGGGCCTGGCAGGTAGGCGGGGAGGGGGCTGCACTGGGGGGGCCCCCCCGGCCTGTGTTCCATCACTGCAGCTGCTCCTGGCTAGTCACACTGGCCTCTGGAGGGGTGACCTGAGGCTGCTGCTAGAGCAGGAGGAGCACCAGGCCAAGAGTTCAGCCCCTCAGCCCCTCCCGACCACTGAGTCCTTGATTCCCATAGGGACAAGGGACTGGCCTGTGTGCTGCAGACTTGGACCAAGACAGCCCTTCTAGAATGTTCTGCGTGCATGGGGGAGTGAGGGGCGCCATACCCAGCAGTGCCAGGGTGAACCCAGCAGTGTGGGGGCTGCACCCAGCCCTGTTCATCTCCCTGAGCTCCATTCATGCTCCATGTCCCTTTCCACAGACTTCCTGTCCCAGAAAGGGCTTCCAGGGACGCGGGGACAGCGGGAGACAGCATAATCGGGGGGAATTGGAAGGGAAGAAAAAGGGGTTGGTAGATGGTGGGATTTAAAGACAGGCTGGAAGGCGCTGGCCTTGCACATGGCGAACACGGCTCAGGCCCCAGCACCGCCAGCAGTGACCCTGGAGCACTGGTGTGGCCCCCAAACCAAAAACCAAAACCTGAGATGCCCAGTTCTTGGAGTGTACCTGGCTGGGAGCCCCAAGGCCCGTGGGTGACCTCTGGGTAGACTCCAGACACTACGCAGGGTGAGCGCGTGCAGGTGTCCCCAGGTCCCCGCGGCCACCTGCCTGCCTCTGTCTGGCAGGAGCTGGAGAAGCTGGGGCTGGGGGACAGTGTGGACCTGCACGTGTACGAGATCCCCGTGGAGTACCAGACGGTGCAGCGGCTCATCCCTGCCCTGTGGGAGAAGCACAGCCCGCAGGTGAGTGCAGCCGGGAGGGGGCGCACCTGGTTAAGCGCCGATTGTGCAAACACACTTGGAACAGGACAGGACCATTGGGTCTGCTTCAGGTACGGTTTGATCCAGGCATGCACCTCGTGTTCCGGTGTGGACCACCCACTTTTTGTACCTGGCCTTTGTTCATTTCACAGTCCCCTTGCCAGGCACTCTAGGGGGCCGCCAGGATCCCGTGGGTGACACTGGCACTCAGGCCTCACGTTGACCTGAGAGCCTCCCAGGCGGCCCACCGCCAAATGCCACAAACCCTTTCATCTGGCTCCCTCGACCCGCCCGTCTTCGAGAGCTACTGCAGGGTCTGTCCCAGACACAGGAAGTCAGAACCGGCCCATCGGCCCTTCTGTCCCCACTAAGCCCTCTCCGTCTGCCCACAGCTGGTGGTGCACGTGGGAGTCTCTGGCATGGCCACCACAGTCACGCTGGAGAAGTGTGGCCACAACAAGGGCTACCGGGGCCTGGACAACTGCCTCTTCTGCCCCGGCTCGCAGTGCTGTGTGGAGGACGGCCCCGAGAGTATTGACTCCATCATCGACATGGACGCCGTATGCCAGCGGGTCACTGGACTGGGCCTGGATGTGTCGGTGACCATCTCCCAGGACGCCGGCAGGTAGGGACTAGTTCCTGGCGCTCTTCCCGGACACTCCAGCATCCCCCCTCCCTGGCCCTCAGGATCTGTTTGGGTCCTTGTTTTTCACCTAATTCATCCTTTTTTATAGCTTTTGAGACACACCTGGCAGTGCTCAGGGATTGTCCTCAGCTCTGGTTATGCGGCGCCAGGCATCCAACCCTGGGCGGCCACATGCGAGCCAAGGGCCCTCCCCATCGGACTATTGCTCGGCTCCAGTGCCCCGTTTTCTGGGTTTTGGGGTCACACCTAGCAGTGCCAGGGGAGAGAAGGGCACATGCACTGTGGTGGGGCACAGCCTCACCCCCCGTGTGGAGCCGTTCCCGGGTCCTGCTCTCTTTTGTTTTGATTTTGGGGCCACACCTGGAGGCGCTGTGGGGGCCCCTCCCAGCTCTGCTCAGGGGATCACAATATGGTGTCAGCTGTGGAACTGGGGATACCACAGCCTCTGTCAGCAGGTTCCCAAAGCCTGATTCTCTCTCTCCTTTTTTTTGCGGGGGGTCTTTTTGGGTCACACCCGGCGATGCTCAGGGGTTACTCCTGCCTTTGCACTCAGGAATTACTCCTGGTGGTGCTCGGGGGACCATATGGGATGCTGGGAATTGAACCCAGGTCGGCTGCGTGCAAGGCAAACGCCCTACCCGCTGTGCTATAGCTCCAGCTCCCCCAACCGAAGACTGATTTTCAGCCGTACCTTTATTTATTTATTTATTTATAATTTATTCTTTAATTGAGTCATCATGTGGAAAGTTACAAAGCTTTCAGTTTAAGTCTCAGTTATACAATGCTCGAACACCCATCCCTTCACCAGTGTACATATTCCACCACCAAGAATCACAGTATACCTCCCCCCCGCCCCCTCAGCCGTACCTTTTGCCCAGAGCAGTTCCTAGGCATCGTGCTCGGGGATGGAACCAGGGGCCCAGGACTCACCCCAGGGTTCTCTAGGCAGGGAGGGAGAAGGAGACGGTGGGGGAGCTTTGGAGCCTGGGCTGGGGTGCCTGGGGTCCGGGCACTGACGGTCCCGCCCCACGGTGCAGGTACCTGTGTGACTTCACCTACTACACGTCTCTGTACCAGAGCCGAGGCCGCTCCGCCTTCGTGCATGTGCCACCCCTGGGCAAGCCCTACAGCGCGGACCAGCTGGGCCGGGCCCTGCAGGTCATCATTGAGGAGATGCTTTTGCTGCTGGAGCAGGCGGAGGGCACCCTCGGCTGCCACCACGCACGCTGAGGGCCACTGGTGGCAGCACGGCGCCTTCAGCAAGCATGCAGGCTCGTGGCGTGCCAGGAACCCTGGCCAGGCGGTGGACTTGTCCCCCACACCCAGGAGCCTGGCAGAGCGTCCTCGGCCGCATCCCCAGGGCCGGCGGCTGGGGCAGCCCGGGAAGGGCCCTCGTGGGCGCAGGACTGCCTTCTCTCCCTCTCTCATTCTCTTTTCTGGAACAATCGTGCGAGCTTGGGCAGAGTAATTTATGTTCCCTCAGCTTCCAACCCAGGCTCCCACCAGCCACGAAAGTGTCTTTTCTCAGCGCTACTGCTTCCCCGCCCGGACGCCCATCTGTGCCCAGAGCAGGGGCCAGGCACGGCGCCCCCATTGGCGCTGCACTCGGGGACCAAAGCGGGGTGCCATGGGGAGGGACAAACTTTGTTGTCATTGTCCCAACAAACATGTTGATGACCTGTCTCTCAAGACGTGCCAACAGCTCACAGCCGTGGACCTGCCTGCTTCTGGCCGGATTTCTAGGGCTTTCTCCAAGTTGGGGGTCCCATCTCAGCCACTCTTTCCAAGGGGGGTCCAGTGGGGGCCGTGTGTCTGGCTCTGGGGCTAATGGTGCTTTTTCTTCTTGGAGACTCCAGATTTCCAGCCTAGAGACTGGGGGGCATCACCCTGGGGGGATCCAGGGAGACTTTGGCTCTGAGGGGGCAGCCTGGCTCCCAGAAGACACCTTTCCCTGGAGTGGCTGGAGTATGGAAGCCCACAGCTGGGGGCCCATGGCTGGGAAGTGTTTCCTTCACCTCCCCCAGGTCTTGGGGTTTCACTCTCTACCCCCCCAGCAGGCAGCACCCTCCAGCCGCCCTCTCTGCAAGGTCTGTCGCTGTCGTGTGAGCAGAAAGGAGGGAAGGAATTTTGGATTTTTTGGATTTTTGAGGTGAGGAAGTACAAGGCCTGAGCTGAGACTTTTTTTTACTGGTTCCCCATACATCCCCCAAATTTCATTTGTTCTGGTCCTTGCAAGATTCTGGTCAGTTTCAGAGTGAAACACTCCACGTCAGCTTCTCGGGTCTGGGCCCTGGTCCATGAGTTTCTTTTCGTGCTGGGGACCTATGGAGCATCTTACCAGGGGTCCTCTCCCAGGGCCCCTTGGTCATCCGTGTCCCTCTGTTCCTGGGCTCTGCGCCTGCCTTTGCCTTGGTCCCCGAGCCCATGACTCTGCCACATTTGAGGGTCCCTGACTCTCCACAGACATTTTCACTTGGACACATTTTGCCTTTTTCCGCTGAACCCCAACAGCACCCCCTCCCCAGGCAGCCCGCTCCTCCATGGTGCCGATGCGTCTCCACGCAGCCTGTGTCCTGGGGGCAGAGTCCCTGGTCTGTGTCACTCAGAAAGATGGGGTGCAGAGACAGAGGGGCCTAGGAAGGTGAAGCAGTCTGTAGTACAGTGTGTGCTGGAGAGCCGAGCGGAGGGATGATAGGATGGGGGGATGGGACCGTGAGCCCCTAGGGGTGCTGCAGGGAGGGGGCTGGACAGGGCTGCCCGGTGTCCCCTGTGGCGTGAGAGGAAAGTCCAACTCCATCCCCACTTTGCTACCATGGAAACTTCGAGGAACAACAGGGCCTGCTCAGGGCAGCGGCAGGCAAAGGGGCTCCAAAGCGCCTTTTCTCTCCCAAGTCACCGCCTGGCCAGTGGCCAGCTGCTGCATGTGTGTGAGCCTGTGTGTGCTCACACAAGTGTGTGTGCATGTACTCTTCATGTGCGTGTAAGCCTGTGTGTGCTCATGAATGTGTGTGTGTGTGTGTGTGTGTGTATGTGCACGCCCCCTCCTGGGCAGGGGAGGGCCAGTGTGAGGCGGAGAAAATCTGCCCACCAAGCCCCCCTCTTTCAGGCTGCAGCCCTGTCTAGACTGTTGACCTTTCACCTCTCCACCCCTCCAAGTGTCTGAACCCAGAAGTTCCCGGTGGGAGCGGGCACAAAGCCCCATTCTTCAGCCAGCCCCTCCCAGCCAGCCCACAGCCGGCCTATGGGCACCTCTCTCCTCTCCCCAGATGCTTCCCTTCCCGTAAGTGCCTAACCCATGGGGGACACGGTGCCTCGGAGGCCAGGGTCCCTCTGAGACATACGCGCAGTGCGGGGTGAAGGGGTGAATTCTGAGACCCCCAGTTCATTCCCCAGCAGACAGCTGCCTCCTGCTCTCCCCCCCCCCGCCCAGGGGCGAGGCCGGCTGCAGGCCTGTGTGCCCTGCATGGGGGCCCATGGGGGCTCCCTTCCCAGGGGTGCAGGCCTGCTGCTCCCCCGGAACATCTTTCCCAGTGTGTATCCTGCACCCCGACAGCTCAGCCCCCTCCTGTGGACCCATGAAGACCCTCCTCCAGCTCCGGGTCCTTCAGTCTCGGGGTACCCTCTGCACCCCCAAGTTCCAGTGAGTGCCTTGTCCAAAACCCTCATGCCTGGGTGTGGCCAGGGAGGGGCCCACTGGCCTTCTTTGGGGGCTCATTCTGGGCACCTCCACACCTGACATCTCAGAAAGTAAATAAAGCTGTTGAAATGTGAGCACTGCAGCCTGTCTAGGGGAGCTGGGGGGCGGGGGCGCTCTGACCCTGCTCTCCCTGCTGACCACTCTCATCCCCAAAACATCCAGCTTGGAGAACCCTTCCTGTTTTGGTGGCGGGGCTTGTGAGGGTCACCTCAGGGATACATCCAGTGTGATAGATGGGGGTGGAGGGCAAAGGGGGGGTCAAAGAACAGTTGGAAACTTCGAACATGGCCTTCCGGCTGCTTCATCCCTGCAGCCTGCTCCTTCCTTCCTGGACCTGCCCAGACATGCCCTGGGGGTGCCCAAGCAATGACCCCGTGCCCTGCAGGGCTAGAGCCACAGCAGAGAAAAATATGCAGCGTGGCAGATGTGTGCCTCTCACCTCACCATTACCCACATGGCACACGGCCCAGGGCCCCCACCCCCAGCGCAGACCCCCAGAACAAACAACGAAACAGCAATGCGGGGTTGGAGGGAAGGGACAGAGAGAGCGCGCTTGCCTCAATCCAGGCTCAGTCCCCAGGACCCCCATAAGGTGCCGCAGGGAGATCTGCCAGGAGTGACCTCTGCTCTGCAGGGCCAAAAGCCAGACGGGGGAACTTCGGCCTGAGGAGCCCAGGTTTCATGCAGATGAGGTGCTGCCGGCACGTGGGGGCTGCGGGGGAGGAGCTCGGGAGGCACACCTGAGGATCCCCGGCCAGGCCCCCTCCACTGACCCACTTCCTGCCGGGACTGGGGCAGTCCAGGCCAGGAGCACGCACAGCTGGTGGCAGGAGCTCAGCCTACCACTTCCGGTAGCTGGAGGGGGGGGGCGGTCTCCTCCCGCAGCCTTTCGCGGGGTGGGGCTCTGACTCACACAGGCCATCCCGCCCGCCCCGACCCCGCTGAGCCTCTATGCTTGGGGGCGGGGTGCAGACTTGGAAAGCTGCAAGATCACGCGGCCTCCAGCTCAGCCCGAGCGCCCCCCACTCCCCGCCACACATGGCACGCAAGGGAAAAGCTCCCCTGGCTGGGAGCCGTAACCCACAACCCACCGTTAAAAACAAACCAAAAGACAACTTTAACTGCAGGAGCCCGGGAGACTGTACAGCAGGGAGGGGCGTTTGCCAACCGGGTTCAATCTCCCAGCAACCCATAGGATTCCCTGAGCCTGCAGTAGCGAGCTCAGAGTATCGCTGGCCACTGGCGGCTCTGGCTCTGGTGGGCAGTCACGTGCTCATTCCCTCCCCTGCTCCACAGCCAGCAGCGTGGCCCCTGGCGGAACTCCTGGCCAGATACTCCAGGGTATGCTCCAGCTATGCAGGCAGGTAGACAGTGAAGGCCCCTCCTGAGCCGATGGCAGTGAATTTTCTGGGAAAATAATATCAGTAGCCCTAAAGTTGCAAAAAGTCAACTTTTTGGAAAACAGGAACTGATTATTGTTATTGGCTCACTTGGAGCCACTAACAGCCCAAAGAAGGCAGGACTCCTACAGAGGTGACAGACTTCAGCAGAGACAGGAACTTCAATCAAAGACTTGAAGGACAGGCTGTCCCTTCGTGACAATACCTGATGGAACCTCCACAGCTGGCAGAAAACTCCAGCCCAAGGAGCTGGAGTGATAGCACAGCGGGTAGGGTGTTTGCCTTGCAGGTGGCCAACCCGAGAGTTCGAGAGTTCGATTCCCAGCATCCCATATGGTCCCCTGAGCACGGCCAGGGGTAATTCCTGAGTGCAGAGCCAGGAGTGACCCCTGAGCATCGCTGGATGTGACCCAAAAAGCAAAAACAAACAAACAAAAACTCCAGCCCAAGACAATCCTGAGAATATGCATATAAAAGCCAGTCTTAAAGGCCGCTCAAGGCTTCTCCACTCTCCCACTTTCTCTCCTTCCTCTGCTTCTAAAACCTCCAAATAAAATCTGTTTTTACTGCTTTGTCTACTCCTGAGATTCCTTTCTGCGAGGCAAGACAAGACCGGAGACCCTGGGTCAGACCCGGGACTGACTCTCCTTTCCTGCAAAGAGTAAATCCTCGTTCTGAGTCCGTGGCTCCCTGAGAAATCAGATGGTGGGGATGGACTCCCTACCTAGACCTACCTAGATCAGGTGTGGCCTGGAGGTAGCCGCTGAGCAGACGGTTGGCCTGTATCAGCCTAGCCTTCCCAGCTGGTCCTGGGGGCAGAGGTGATCAGGCAGTGACTGTCTCTCTCCTCCCCGCCTCACATAAGCCACCCATGGGATCCGGCGACCTCACTTTGGGCCTCAGCACCATACCCGGACATCCCAGGAGGCTGGCAATGCCCAGGCTGGAAATGACCCCCGGCTCCTGCTGCCAGGAGCCTATTCTGAATTGCTGGAAGAAGTCTGTGCCAGCAGCAGGTGACCAGAAAATATGCCAGGACGTCTGAGGACTTGCCAGGCGGGGAGACCCACCTGACCTTGCCCTGCCACCGCCCCCCCCACAACCGCAGCACTGTTCACCTCTAACCTGGATAAGCCTCCCCGGACCGGACGCAGCTGGACAGGAAGGGGGGATCGGCCCCATGAGCTCGTCGCTGGCCGCCCGCCACAGCCGGGTGCCCTGGCCACCACCTTCTACTTCTGTGGAAGGCCCTAGAGAAGGACCTTCCAAATCGCCTCTGATCCGGAAAGTCGAGCTCCTTAGCAAGGTGGCGCCTCCTCCAGGGCCCGCCCAGCCTGCCCGCTGAGGGTTTAATGCGCCCCCACACACACTGGCGCAACGCACTAGATCCATGCTGGGCCAGGCACCCGTGGCCGCTCATTCTCATGTCAGCACCCCGACACCCACCCGCACTCCATATCTTGCACACCAGAAACGGGGTCAGGATTACATAGCTTTGGATCAGCGGGGGCGTGGCTTCGGTGGGCGTGGCTTTATTTGGGGGCGTGGCCCAGCGGCCTGTGGGTGGTCTAGTCCCCTGCCTTCTATGTCCTGCACTTAGAGGGAACCTACTATGTGCACCAATCTGGGGGGGTCTCTCCAGGAGACAGCTCAAGTTGTATCTCAAGACCCCTCCCCCCGTAATGAAGCAGTCATCACTTTGCTTTAAGAGGTTGAGTTTCTTGCAGAGTTCTTCAAACTGAAAGTGTGAGCTGTAGATGGTGGGGGCAGCACCTGGTCATCAGTTCGTGCAGGGGGGGGGATCCCACCTGTGACTCATGTTGGCCTGGGTGTCTGAACATACCACAGCCACAGGAGTGGGCACCGTCCTGGTGAGCATCACGGCCGGGAACTGTCTGGTGAGCACCATGGCCAGGAACTGTGAGCCCTGGCGGTGAGCATGGGAGGAACCCTGTCCTGGAGAGGAAGGGGCGCCATGTGGGCCCCAACTCAGATTACAGCCCCAGGACCACAGCTGGAGGCTCTGCACACAGGAGGCCTTGGATCTACCCACACACACACACGCACCGCATAGTCAGTTCCCTGAGCACTGAGCCGGGAGTAGTCCCTGAGCACTGCGCAGTATGGGACTCCCTCCATAAGAGCAGGCTCTGCCAAGCCAAGGAGTTCAGGGCACTGTCTGGAAGTTCCTACCTCCTGAGGCTGCAAGGGTCACTCCCAGGGCTGTCACTGCCCCAGCCATAGACGTGGCAGCTCTAGCTGGGGTGCTCAGTCCTGCGTTTGCGTCCTGCTGGCCGTTCTGTGTGGCTGGAAGCAGTATGGGCACTGCAGTACACCTGTGTCTGCAGCCAGGAGCAGGTGACCAGGGAATATGCTGGGAGGTCTAAGGTTTTATGTTTTTTATTCTTTTTGAGGGGGTGGGATCACCCCCAGGGTTGCTCAGGGCTCACTCCCAGCTCTGGGCTTAGGGATCAGTCCTGGCGGGGTTTGGGGGACCTCATGGGATGCTGGAATCAACCCCAGTTGGCCACATCTGAGGCAAGTGCGCCTGCAGCACATTACTAGTTGGCAAGGCAGGGGGACCCACCTGAGCATGCCCTGCCACGACTCCAGCCGCAGTGCTGTTCACCTCTAACCTGGATCGGCCTCCCGGGACCAGACCCGGAGAAGAAGATGGGAGTCAGTCCCATGAGCTCATCGCTCCATGGCTGGGTGGTCACCAACCAGCCTGGCCACCAAACTGCCATAAGGTAACCTGCCAGAGGGGCCTGGCTGCCAGTACCTGGTCCTAGTAGTGGACAGCGCTGCTTCCCCACTGGCTCCGTGTGATGACCCCACCTGGATTTCAGGGACCAGAAAAACCCCTCCTGGTGATGTCACTGATGCAAGCTTCACAGGCGCAGAAGGAGCTGCCGGACTGGCAGAAGAAGGGGCTGGAAAGCCAAGTCAAAGATGGCTTCTGGAATCGGGGCTTTCTAAATAGGGCTTTGCTGGATAAATAAAAGCTCTCCAGATGAGGCACTGCAAACACATTCAGTTAAATTAGCCCCTCCAGGTGCCTGGTCCTATCCCTGACCTCTTATGTGATCTCATGTCCTTCCATATCCTCCAGGTAGAGGGGGGTGTGGCCCCAGGAAGGACTTTCTTGCTCTCTTCCTGCTTTGCTTTGCTTTAGGCAGTTGACCTCCTCAGCTGGGGCTATAGAGCTCCGCAGTCGCGCGCCCACCGCCCGCTCCAATCAGCCTCCCTCTCACTGGGAGGGCACTGAGGCTCCTGTAGGTTATGGGGCGGTGGGGTGACCCGCTTCCGCAAGACCCCCCCTCCCCATCTCGGCCTCTTCCCCCAGCCGACCTCGCCCAAGTCGCGGTCTCTCCGGAATGGAACTGTTTATTCAGCTCCCACGGGGCGGGACAGGCAGGAGGGAACGGACAAAGTCCGGGCACTATAAAAGGCGTCCAGCCTGCAGGCGGGTCAGTGCCGAGTCTCTTAGCTGGGTCATGCCCGGGCCAAGCTCCCTGAGGCTGCTGCTGTTCTGGCTGCTGCTGCCGCGGCTGCCGGCAGGAGGCGCCCTCGAGCTGCCCCGCCACCACCTCCGCGTGTTCCGGGGACCCCCGACCCGGGCGGACCCCAGAGTGCGGGAGCTGCGGAAGCGCTATGAAAACCTGCAGAAGCGACTCTGGGAGAACCAGACCCGGGACACCTTGAACCCCGACGCGGCCCCCGACGTCCAGGTCCGGCTCCTCAGCTCAAAGCGTGAGTCCACGAAGCTCCTTTCTACGGCGCCAACACCCCCTAGACGCAGGCCACTCACCTGCTGCTGGGCCTGTTTCCCCACCCACAATCCGAGCAAGAACCTCAGGGCTGACAGAGGACCCCAGCACAGCTGGGACCAGAGTAGGTTTTAACCACACCTCCCCGGAAAGCAGATGGGTAAACTGAGGCGCGGGGAGAACGCAATTCCCGGAGGTTCGCAGCGCCTGAAGAGCCCAGGGACGGGGTTCGAGTGGGGGAAGCGAGGAGTAGGGGTCGAGGGTATCCGGGAGGAAGGATGGGGGCGGGGCAGAGCCCAGGAATACGGCTGGTTAGTTTCTGATGCAACCCGGGGTAAAGAGGCTGCTGAAGATTCTCGTGACCGACGCGCGAGGCGTGTCTTGCTGCTGCCCCGAGAGTCGGGGGTGGGGTCAGGGGCGGAAGGTCTGCGTGGGGGGTATCCAGCCTAAGGGGGGCGCTGTCACCCCCATCCCACCTGCACCAAAGCCTGAGACCAGCGAATGGCGTGGAGGACCTTCTTCCCAGCCAGCCTCCCGGACCGCGCGGGGTGGGAGGTCTGAGAGTACTGGGGACCCTCCCTCCTGCCTTGTGTTTCTCAGATTTCTGACTGACTGTGGGGGGGGGATTTTATTGTTTTTGTTTTTCCTCTTTTCTTTTTTTAGTTTTAGACCACACCTGGCTGAGTTTCAGGAATCATGCCTAACGGGGTTCGAACCCGGGTCGGCTATGTGCAAGGCCAGCGCCCTGACCGCTGGACTATGGCTTGGGCCCGAGAATGCAGCTGCGCGCCCGGCGGCCCGAGTGTGCGGGCTCCGGGCTGACACGTGCAAAACGCCTGCAGCGCGGTGCGGGCTGGCGCGTAGGAGGACTGCGGGTGACCGCCTTCCCCTCTCTGTCACCTCCACAGCGCGACTCGGACCCGGTAGCCACCTGTACCAGCGGATCCCCCGGAGCGCCCTGACGGAGGGGGTTCCCGCCAGCTCCCGCCTGCATCTGGCCCTGCTCCGGCTGGCCCCGACGGCGCCCTCCTCGTGGGACGTGACGCGGCTGCTGCGGCAGCAGCTCGGATCCAGAGCCCCTCGACGGCCCGCACTGCACCTGCGACTGCCGCCTGCTTCGGACCGCTGGAGGGGCGCGCAAAGGTCCTCGCGGCCCCAGCTGGAGCTGCACTGGCGGCCGGCGGTCAGCAGGGGGCGGCGCAGCACGCAGACTCTGGGCGAGGACCTCTGCCCGCTGGGGGCGGGGCGCTGCTGCCGCCTGGTGAGCCTGCGCGCGTCGCTGCACGACCTGGACTGGGCCGACTGGGTGGTCGCGCCGGAGGAGCTGGACGTGCGCATGTGCGTCGGCGCCTGCCCCAGCCAGTTCCGCTCGGCCAAGGCGCACACGCAAATGCAGGCCCGTTTGCATCGGCTGCGCCCCGACTCCGTGCCAGAGCCTTGCTGTGTCCCCTCCAAATACGAGCCCGTGGTGCTCATGCACCGGGACCACCGCGGCCACATCGCCCTCACACCCTTCGACGACCTCGTGGCCGCCGATTGCCACTGCGCATGAGCAGTGGGTTCACCCTCAGCGTCCCCACCCGTCAGTTGGGCAAGTGGGGGCGCCTGCTCCTGGGACAACTGACCTTCCCGCCCAAACCACTGTATTTATTAGTTCCGTATTTATTATTAAGTTATTGGGGTGATCTACCCGGGGGTGGAAAGACCAGTTGGAGAGGGCTGTCTTGAGGTGGCCCTTGGTGGACGGCGAGTCAGAGCAGCAGCCTTGAGGGAGTTAGAGATGATCCGGCTGATGCTTGTTGCCCCAGAACAATAAAAAAATATTTCTTTTTTGCAGAAAAATTAAATGGAGCTGCCGTTTTACTTGATTTCTCCCTAGAGTACTGGCAGTAGGAAGGTGCAGGCCTGGAATGGGGGTGCAGGCACAGGACAAAGGGATGGGGTGCATGCACAGAGTGGGGGCAGGGGTGGGTGGGGAGTTAGGGTTCCCGTGTGAACTCGGGGGCTCAGGCTCGTGGGGTATCTGTTGGGCACCCCTGCCAGAGGCTCCTCCCCTCTTCTCACTGCTGGGGTGCTGGGAGCCTCCTGACCCCGAGGATGGCCCTGGCGGCTCTCATCTGAAGGACTGGGGTGCCTCGGTGGGGACTCAGCGCCCAGGAACCACATAATCCTCCTCATCCTGCTCAGCTTCGGGCTGCAGAGTCGGCAGGTTGCAGTAGATGGCATGGGGCCCCGACTCTGCGCTCTGCTCCTCGAACTCCATGTAGAAGTCACTGTCGTTGGCCGACTGAGGCCTGTCAGGACAGGGAGGGGTGAGGAAGGAGTCTGGTGAGCAGAGGGGCTGGAGAGGTCATGCCACTGCTGGGGGGCACTGGGAAGCAGCAGATCCTCCCGGGCTGCCCCCATGCCCTGCCCTCTGAGGGCAGGAAGGAGGGAAGCATGCGGCAGAGTTACTCTGACCAGAGTAAAGAATCACTCCTGGTGGGGCTCAAGGGATCCATGGGATGCTGGGAACTGAACTCAAGACAGACGTGGGCAAGGCCAGTGCCACTGCCACTGTCTTAGCCCCTCTGGGGAAGCGCTATCAGTCCATCACACTTTAGTATAAACAACACCGGAACACTGAAGGGTGGCTCTGAGCCAGGGCTTGTGTCCCTTGCTGCACCCAATCATCCTCCTGCTGGGAGATGCAACATGTGGAGGGACATAGCCATTGCTGAACTTTGCACCAAGCCGGGGGACAGTCAGTCTCAGCGTCTCCCACTTCTGCTTCCCTGCCCCTTTGCATCTGCTTTGCATAGCCTCACTTCTCGGCAGCAGGCCCTGTCGTGGTCCCACTGTCCCAACATGGCCAAATCCAAGCCCCTGTTCCTGTCCACAGCTCCTGCTCTGGCCCTTTTTTTTTTTTTTTTTTTTGCTTTTTGGGTCACACCCAGCGATGCTCAGGGGTTACTCCTGGTTTTGCACTCAGGAGTTACTCCTGGCGGTGCTTGGGGGACCATATGGGATGCCGGGGATCGAACCCGGGTCGGCCGCGTGCAAGGCAAACGCCCTACCCGCTGTGCTATCGCTCCGGCCCCATTTTTTTTTTTTTCTGCTCTGGCCCTTTGCCCGAAATTGCCCCTGGATGATATTTGTGTCTTAGATGGGCTCAGGCGAGGTGGGGAGAGCAGCTGCTGCCCCCATCTTGTTGTTCTTGTTTTGGGACCACACCTGGCACTGCTCAGAAATTACTCCTGGCAGGGTTTGGGGAACCCTATGCGGCACTGGGGACTGAATCTGGGTCAGCAGTGTGTCAGGCAAGTGTCCTCCCTGCTATCCTGGTTTCTTACCTAGAGGGAAACGGAAGTTCCATAGGAACCGGGTCACGGAGATCTGAACCCCAGAACACTGACCACCCTACAGCGCTTCTTTCTCCCACTCCCTGCTCTCCAGTGCCAGAAATCGGGGTTTGCAGGCCAGGAAAGGTGGGGGAGGGGAGACTACTCCCCCACATAGAGGGAGGGGCCCTTGGTCCCTCAAGAGTCAGCGCTGGGCCGGGAGGTTTGTAAGAGCATCACCCACCTGTCATCCCAGCGGGGCTGGGCGGGCTCCCCCTGGAACATGTTCTCATAGTCGGGCGACACAGGACTAAGCTGCACTTTCATGGGAGCCTGAGGGCTCTGGGCTCGGCTGCCATAGCGCGTCTGCTGGCTGCTGCCCTGGCTGGGTGCACTGGACGCAGTCAACATCTTGCCCAGGCTTTGGGTGCCCCTGGCCCTCCAGTCTCGGAGCCTGTGGGCCAGCCAGGAGCCTGCGATGCCGAGGGCCAGGAGCACACAGCCTCCGGCAGCCAGGCCCCCGATGGCCGCTGTGCTCAGACCCTCGGGGCAGTGCGTCTTCAGGAAAAGCGTGAGGTTCTGGGTGTAGTTGAAGCCCACCTGGCACTGTAGGCTTGGCGCTTCAGAGCAGTTGGCGCGGGCCTGGTGCCAGGGCACCAGGGCGCACGCGCAGTCCGCCCGCAGCTCCAGCGCACACAGAGCACCCAGAGTCCCGCTCACCGTGAACAGGGGGTTGCCGGTCACGTCGAGGACCTGGAGCTTCCCCAGGCTAGCAAAGAGGGAGCCCGGGAGGTGCTGAAGCCTGTTCCTGGACAGGTCGAGGTATTCCAAGTTGCTGGCCTGGAGCTCATTTGGGAGCATGTCCAGCTCTTGGCCACTGAAGTTCAGGCATGTGGCAGTCAGTCCAGCGGTCCAGTTGACAGAGGACGCGCTGCAGGACAATCCGTGGCTGCCTGGAGCCAACAGGAACAGCAGCAGCGGCGGCGGCAGCAGCAGCAGCAGCAGCGGCAGCGGCAGCAACCCCTCCAGGGCGCACCCCATTCAACTCCTGGGCAGAGAGAAGCACCAAGAAACTGCTACCTCGGCCTGCGGTCACCCACAGCGCCCCCGTCCGGTGATTGCTCCTATTTTTAGCGCTCAAAGCCACTGAGGCTGCCTCCAAATAACCTTGCAGTCGCTTGTCACTTGGCCTCAGTCTCACCCTCTGGGAAATGGGGTCATAACTCTAGCGCTCGGAAATGAGAAAGCGGAGGAAGAACCTACTGCTTACCGATCTCCTCCGCCAGCATCCCAGGCGCCCTCATTGGCTAGGACGCGGCTTATGCAAATGAGTAGCTGCCCAGGTAACAGTTGGGGGTTGCCAGCTGGTCCTGGATCAGATCCAACAGCTGGGAGCCTGGGAGCCCGCCCTCAACCCCCTGACTGGGGTCAGTGGGCTCCTCCGAAGGCTGGGGCCCAAGCTGGGGTGGGCACACACCTACCTTTCGGGTACCACCGACACACCTTCGCCTGGCCTCAGCCCTGCGGCCTGGGTCCCGGAGGTTCAGGCTTGTGTCCTGTGCTCGCTTGCACACCGCGGGGCGCCAGGCGGGCTGCGTGTCCCCGGCAGATGGCTGTAACCCCTGACGTTCCTCAGGCTCTGCAGTCCGTACCTTGGGGGTGGGGGGGAAGAGGAACTGGTGTCCCTCCGGGTGGAGCGCCAAGGGGAAGAATGAAGACGCAGGCCCGCCCCCTCTGCTTGGCCTCCAGGCTCTGGGTTCTCACGAGAGGGGGAGGGGCGCCCAGCCTCCTGCTTCCCTCTTGCTGGAACCCACCAGCACCTGTGCCCAGGAGCCAGCGGAGTGCCTGCCTATGCCCCACAGTGCCTGCCTATGCCCAGCTCCTGCATTCAAGGGTTCAGTGGCCTCCACCATTGTGGAGACTCCACCTCACCCATCCCTGCCCCCGCCCCATGCTCCTGAGGCAGGAGCAGCAACCCTTCTCAGGAAAAAACAGAACCGAACCCAGCTCCTCCCCACAATCAGGTGTGCCTGTAAAGTGTGAGCAGGTTAGAGCGAGACCTGGGAAGGCTTCCTGCAAGGGGCAGTGTAGACTGGGGCTTCCACGCATGGGTAGGAGTACGCTGACAATTCCTAAAACCTGCCATGGGCTCTCCAAGTTCCTCAGCCCTGCCATAGACCCAGATAGATGCCCAGATATGGGGACGCGGCACCCTGCCCCCTCCAATCTGGGATCTGGAGGAGGAGCTGTAAGTGTGAGTAGGAAGGGCAGTGAGCAAGTGGCGGGGGGGCGAGGGGGCAGCCAGGTACAAGGCCACGAGGTTCAGGTCCTCGACCCCTCTATTCACTGTGGGCCTGGGTCTGCTGTAGCTCTGTGTCCATCCACATCTGCAAAGTGGGCGAGTGTCCAGAAACCTGTCCCCTCCCCCGCCTACAGGCACCCCCTCCTCCGTTGCTGGGTGCACCCCCATAGAAGGCGCGGGCACAGTCCCCTAGCTTGCGAAGGTCGTTGCCCACTGACTCAGCAACCCCATCATGGGGTTCCCCCATATTTGCATGTTTGCAAAACGGCAACTGTGAGTTGACTAAGGAGGAACCAAGCCCAGGGCCTTGCAGGGTGGACCCCTGGGGGCCAGCAGCAGAGGGCCAACCCCAAGCCTCACAGAGGGGGAATTCCTGGCAAATGGGCAACTGGAAATGACCCAGAGCTTGCGAGAAGGAAGGCGCTGACAGCTTCCTGCACAGGGAGGCAGGGTGTGGGGCGCCTGCTCAGAGGCGTGGGGGCTGTGGGCCGTGTGAGCAGCTCAGCTCAGGCACGGGGCCATGTTCCAAACTGCAAGGTTCGGTGGGAGCGTGCAGGTCAGCAGGGCACTGGAAGGGGCAGGAAGAACCAGTGGGGGGGTGTGGAGGGTATTATGTCTGGGAGGGGGTGTTGTCAGAGGGAGGCTTCTCTCATTCTAGGGTCTGAATTAATGCGATAGCCAATGACCCTTTTATTTTATTTTTTTATTTCTTTTGCTTTTTGGGTCACACCCAGCAGTGCACAGGGGTTACTCCTGGCTCTGCACTCAGGAATTACTCCTGGCAGTGCTGGGGGACCATATGGGATGCTGGAAATCGAATCCGGGTCGGCCGCGTGCAAGGCAAATGCCCTACCCGCTGTGCTATCGCTCCAGCCCCCAGTGACCCTTTTAATGAAGTCGCCCATGACCAGCATGAGGCCCAGGGGTGTGGCTGGCATGGCTGGCAGGACGGAATGGGGATGGTAGGCAGAGCCCCTGAGCCCCAGATCTGAGGAAAGGAGGAAATGGGGAAAGAGGAAGCAGCGAGGCATGTGAGCTGAGGACAGGGCCCAGGACAATGAGTTCTGGGGGTGCTGTGGATTTGGGGAGACTTTGGTCCTGGAGTCCAGCGCTAGGGCTGGTTGTGGTATGATTTGCAGCACCAGGCACTCTGTTCTTCTGTCGCAGCCGTCGCCCCACACTGTCCCCCATGTTTGGGACGTGGTTGTTCCAGTCCTGGTGTTCTCGGAAGTGAGCAGGACAATGAGATATCACAGTGCGAAGGTAGAACCTCTGTGTCCTGTGGGACTGAGGGGCCCGCAGGGAGTGGCCTGGGAAGATGAATGTGCAGGAGTCAACGCTGAGTCTCCTCCCGAAGTGGCAATGCTGGTCTGTTTGTCTGGGGACCAGCCGTGTTCATGGCTGACTCCTGGCAGTGCCAGCATTACTCTTTCCAGTTTCAAATTTTTATTTGCTGTGAAAACCTCCTATGTGGACACATGCCAGTACATACTTAGGTTTCTTAATCTGGGGGAGGCACACCCCGTGATGCTCAGGGGTTCTGCACTCGGGAATCACTCCAGGCGGTGTTCCGGGGACCCTACTGGGATGCTGAGGATCCATCCTGGGTCAGCCGCTGCAAGGCTGTCCTATCGCTCCGGCCCAGGGCCCAGGTGCACACTTGGTTTCTGACTTGGCTACCGGAGCAAAGTCGAGAGCAGCCAACAGTTACTGGGGAGCTCCAGACGCCCCCTCCCCACTGCCGCTTCAGCAGGCGGCACTCTGCTGCCACCGTGCGGCCTTTCCTGCGGATGGCAAGCCCGGGTGCCTGTGGGGAGCCCCCTCACCCTGCCCCCAGCCAGCGAGCGCAGGGGAGCTGTTTTGGCCTTGTATGGCAACCGCCCCATACAGTGGGGCACTGATGTCGGGGACCCCAGGCATCAGCCGCCCGTGTTGCTGAGCGCCGGCTGCATGCAGAGCTGCAGCGCATGAACACCCACCCCAGCCCACATCAGCCTGTGTGAGGATCCACTCCATGGGCGGACAGTAACCCAAGGGGTCCCCCAAAATGAAGGAAGGCCCTTCCCGGTACTGCCCACAGGAATGAATGGGGCCCAAGAGCTCTGGGGATGGCAGTGTCCGAGGGGCCCCCAGCAGAATCAGCTGCTTGTTCATTCCCCTGGCTGGCCCCCACAGTCCTGGCAATCTGCTCCCAGGCTGGAGACCCATTTGGAGAACTTCCCAGAAACTTTTCTGCAGCTCGGCCCTTCCATCGCATCTCCAGGTCTGAAGTTCCCGTGAAATGCCTTCCACTGCCAGGGTGAGGACCTAGGTTACAAGCGGGTGCCGAGTGGGAGATCCGATGCCCCTCTGAGCCTGTTTCCTCAACAGTAACATGCAGGGGTAGGGTTTGATTTGTGGGCTGGAAGGTGCAGAAGGCAGGGCGGCTCGGGGCGCCTCTGGAGGGGGGAATCCCGGGCCGGTGAGACCCCGCTCAAATGACCACAGGGCAGCCACACCACACCGCCAGCCCCCCCCCGCCCCCGCACCGCTGGGCCCCGGGGCGCATTGCTATTTGGGGAATAGTCCCTCAAGCCCCGCTCCTGGGCTCAACCCCCTCCCAGGCTTGTCCTGGCGCCACCTTAGAAAGCGGCAGGGCGGAATTACCGCCGCAGAGAGCGGCCGGCCGGCCCCGGGGCCCTCGCCAGCCTGCGGGTCGCGTAGCTCTCCCCACCCCCGCCCAAGTCCAGGCAGGGTGGGAGGGGAGGGGAGGCGCATGACGGGAAGAGCGGCAGGGAAGGGAGGACGGCAGGGGCGAAAACAAAGGGGAAGGAGGCGGAGGAAGCGGCGGGGGCTGGAGGAGGGACTCGTGGGCTCCCAGAGGAGACAGAAGCTGTCAAGTTCCCAAGGAGACGCGCGAAGGGGGCGGCTGGGGTCAGGCACGCTCCTCCTGCGGGCAGCCTCCTGGGCGCTGCTTCGCGGGCTGGGAGGCAGGGTGGGGTGCTGTCCCTTCCATCCTGCCCGGGAGAGCAGCCCCGAACGCTGCCGAGCCGCGGCTCCCATAACGCTCAGGACGGCGCCTCCACCCTCCGGCCTCGCCACGTGCGGCAGCCTCTCCTGGACGCCGCGGGGGGCGCAGAGGCGTCTGGGGCGCCCTTCGCTGGCGCCGAGCCTGTTGCCATGAGAACCGCGTTCCCGCCGGGCCGCACGGGGCTGGCCTTGGCTGCCCGTGCCGCTGTCCCCACTGACCCCGGGTGCCACCAGCCTGACGCGTCACGGCATCCAGTTGTGAGCCCGCCGCGGGGCTCACAAGTGCCGCCCCTTCACTCTCTCTGCCCCGAGAGAGTGGGCGCCTGCTGCGGGGACCCCCTAAGCACTCCAAGTCCGTCGGAAGCGTGCAGCGCTGGCGGGAGAGGAAGCGGGGGAAGGGGAGGGGACGGCTGGACAGGAAGTGGGAAGGGGGGCCCAACTCCCTGGCGGGTTTGTCTTAATGGAGGCGGGGTTGGGGCCGCCTTCTTTGCGGGAGTGCAGGGGGATGACGCCCTGGGGGCTCAGGAGCGCTGGCAGCGGACGGGGGTGCACACGCACTACACGGGGTCCTGGAGCACCTGAGGCACCCGGGACTGGGCCCCTCGCCCGCAGACCAATTCTGGGGTTGCGCGCTCGGCGCCAGCGCCACACGTGCGCACGCGCACAGTCGTGCATAGGTAACGGCGAGCGCGTCGCTAACGGTCGCAGCCAGGCTCGGCGCTCCAGTCCCAGGAATTCCGTGCGCGTCATGTCAAGTCCAACTCCTCTGCACACCTGGGGAAAAGACGGGGCAGGAAACCTGCGGGAAGAAGGGGGAGGGACAGTGCTGGCATCTGCCTCCTGCCCCGGGACCCTGAAACGTGAGGCACGCCCCGTTTGAAGCGGGCACCAGAGGCTGCCAGGCGTTGCGAGCACGAAACTGCCCACTAACCCGACCCCTCTTACTGCCCCGCGGGCATGCGTCGCGTGGCTCCTGGTTTCTGTAGTCTATGCGGCCTCCAGGAGGCTGCTGTGTCTGCGGGATCCGAGGCTGTGTCCGGATCGAGCGTGTGCCCACGTGGGAGCGCCCCGGGAGCCGTGCAAAGCGCCCGGGGAAACCCTGGGCTTCTAGTGGTGGACATTGCACAGCGCGGGTTCACGTGCTCTGTACGCTGGGGCCTGCGTGCGGCCACCCGTCGTGGGACGGGCCAACGACTGGTTCCAGGACAGCGTGCGGAGCGTCTTTCCGGGATCCCACGGTGGGCTGGCTCGACCCGCGGACGATTCGCTGCGCGTGCGCGGCGAGACCCACCCGATCGCCCGCCACGGCCCCTTTAAGAGTGGAGGGGGCGCGCGCGGCGGGAGAGGAGCGCGCGCTTCCCGGAACAGCTGCGTGCAGGAAAAAGCCCAGAAAACCCGACCTGCAGCCGGAGTCCCAAAGGTGGAGCCGCCGGGGCCGCCAGAACCGCCGCCGCGGCCGTCGGGAGCTCCTGCGCGCGGACGATGCCCAGCGCGGCGGCGCGGGGCTCGGGGTGCTGAGGCCAGGGGACACGGGGTAGCCATGGCGACGGCCTGCGCGACCCGCCGCGCCGCCTGACAGGTGGGACCGGGCCGGCCGGCACAACATGTACGCCAAGGGGAGCAAAGGGTCGGCTGTGCCCTCAGACAGCCAGGCCCGCGAGAAGTGAGTCCAAGGGGCGCGCGGCCAGGTGGCACGAGATGTGCGCGGGGGGGTGTGGGAGCGCGCGCCCCGTGTGGCACGAGGTGTGCCGGGCGCACTGGGCCGGGAGGAGCGCGGGGACGCGAGAGCGCCCTGGACCTTACTGGCGCGGGGGCTCCGGAGGTCTCCAGATTTGCGTGTCCGAGACCGGAGGATGGGCCTCAGGGTCGCGGGGGCGTGGCCGCAGGGCCTCCCGCAGATTCCAGGGAAGTTTTCTGGACTGGCCCCACGGGTACCCCAGCTCCCCACATCCTGTGTCCGGGAGAGCTTGAGAAAAGGAAGGGGAACCTGCGTGGTGGGGGGCGCCGGTGCCACCCCCGCAAGAGGACTTGTCTGCCTGCTGCGGGATGAGCGGCCCTCCATGTCCCCATCAGGTGGAGGGCCGGGTCCCTCCTCCAGATCCAGTGCGCCTGCCTAGCACAAAGCTCGGGGTCCTCCTGGGAAGGCAGGCGCCCAGGAAGGTGCTGGGGGTCCTGGGCTAGTTCCAGGAGGAGGCAGAGCTGCCAGAGGGTCCTCCTTGGAGGCCTGTGGTCCTGGATGCTACTGGGGACCCCATACCTCTCAGTCCGGGGATCCTGGGCCCCCTCTCTGGACAGGGCCTCCAGGCCAAGGGTGCCCCTGGTAGGGATGTGGATATGGGGCCCGGCACCCCCTGAGGTGTGGCTTCCCACAGGCTGGCGCTGTATGTGTATGAGTACTTGCTGCACATGGGGGCCCAGAAATCAGCACAGACTTTCCTCTCCGAGGTAAGGCAGCGCCCCCCCCTTGTCCTGGAGCCTGAGGGCTCCCCCTGCCCCTTGTGCTGTGGCTAGGGTTCGGGCAGGTCCCCCCTGAGCGCTGCTTCTCTCTCGGCTGCAGATCCGGTGGGAGAAGAACATCATGCTGGGGGAACCCCCGGGGTTCCTGCACTCCTGGTGGTGGTAGGTTGGGGGCCAGGTGGGCTGGGGGGTGGGCGCGGCGACCCCACCGACCCCCTGCTGCCCACAGCGTGTTTTGGGACCTGTACTGCATGGCGCCCGACTGCCGGGAGGCCTGCGCGCCCTCGAGTGAGCCCAAGGCGTTTCCCGACTTTGTGAGTGCAGGGGTCACTGCAGACTGCAGCTGGGGTGCGTCTGGGAGCCGTGTGTCATTTACACAGGCTGTGAGGGTGGGGAGAGGGTCCCTCAGTGTGAAGCCCCCCACCCAAGTCCTGACCTGGCTTCCCTCCACCCCTCCACAGAGCCCTGCAGCGGGCCCTAAGCCTATGGTGGGGGGCTTGGTCCCTGGGGATGTGATGGCAGCCGGACCCTTGGCCCCTGGCTTCTTCCAGGTACAAAACTCAAGATATTTGTTTGCAGACGGGGTGCCAGTGTTGGGGCGCAGGGGGGCGGGCACTAGGCAGCATCTTGTTCTGCATCTGCTCTCTCTGCAAATGCTGGCTTCCACCAGGCGGGGTTCTCCCAGGCAGGGGTGCCGCCACACCAACCCAGAATCCCTCACCCAGCCTCTGGGGCTCAGGGAGAAGGAGCTTCCTTGGCCATTGTCCAGCCAGAAGCCCCTAACTCCCAGCTACACTGACCCCAGTGCCCCGCTTACGGGGCTCCAGGCCCGGTTAAGCCACATGGGACCCGGCCCCCCAGGCACACACACATGCCTTTTGGGGTGAGGGAGAGTCCCTGGGGAGTCTTGGGGAGCGGGCAGAGGTGTGCTGACCCTGGCCCACCTCTTGCAGCCCTTCATGTCCTCGCGGTTCCCAGGGGGCCCCTGGCCCACCCTGCGGATGCCGAGTCAGGTGAGAGCTGGACACGGGAGGGGCCAGTGTTGGGGGGACAAGGACTGCCTGCTCAGTGTCCACACACCCCCTCTGCAGCCTCCTGTGGGCCTCCCAGGTCCTCAGCCCCTCCTCCCCAGTTCCATGGACCCCTCTCGCGCTCAGGGTGAGTGGCCCAATCCTGTCGCCGTGCCTCTCCTTTGGGGTGGCCCCAGTAAGAAACCCCAGTCCTTCACTGCCTAGGGCACCCCGGCCTGGGCCCCATGCAGAGAGTGCCTCCACCCCGGGCCATGGCTGGCCTTGGGCCGCAGGTAAGGGCAGGCCAGGGAGTGGGGGGCTGGGCTCCCTCCTTTTGGCCCCTGTCATGCCCTTTTCACCTTCACAGAGCTATGGCGGGGGCTTGCGGCCACCCCCCCATGCCGTCAGCGGCCCGGCCCTGCCCCCCTCGAGCATGTGAGTCCGGGGTTTCAACTGTTTTGCTGTGGGGAAACTGAGGCCGTTATATGGGGGCTGGGGTCCCTCGGTGCCTGACCCTGATCCATCCCCAGCTGATGGGAGTGGAGGAGGTGGGCGCCAGACTCCAACCTCGTCTCTTTCAGGAGCCCAGTGGGCCGAGGCCCCTGGACCAGCCCGGGGGACAACTCGGTGAGTCTGGGGGTGGGGGTGGGGGGCCGCTAGTGGGTTGGGTACTGAATACTCACAGCCGACTCTCCCCAGGCCCCCTACCCATCGTCTTCCCCTGGCAGCTACACTGTGAGTGGTGGGGCCCAAAGTGAGTGGGGGGCTGAGGGCTCTGACAGGGTCTATTTGGTTCACCTGCCTCCCTCCCCACAGGGACCCCCAGGAGCAGGCAGGCCCTCGGGAACACCCATCCTGCCCAGCCCTGGAGGTACTAGGGGGGCCTGAAGGGGTTTGCTGGGGTGAGGGGAGAGGTGCCGACCCTGCGCCCCACATGCGTGCGCCCTGCAGACTCCAGCGCATCCAGTGAGAACACGTACACCGTCATGAACCCCGTGAGCGCCAGCAGGGCTAACGTGAGTTCCGGGACACGGGGAGGGGGGTGCAGGGCGCAGCAGCCGAGTCCCACCTGCCCTCTGCCCTCAGTTTCCACTTGGGCCGGCCCCTGAGGACCCCCTGATGGCGCTGAGCGCCCTGGAGGCTCACCACGCCAACGGATCCCTGGGTGAGTGGCCGCCCCAGGGCGGCGTCAGGGGGACGTGGGCGTAGGCGCGGCAATCTCGGCTCGCTATTCGGCTCGCTATTAGTGCATCCGTCTTTGTCTGTCTGCAGGATCCGGTGACATGGATGGGCTGCCCAAGGTGAGTGGCTCAGCAGGCCGGGATCAGCATTAGGAGGCGGGATCAGCGCCTGGGCGAGGAGAGACCTGGGGGCGGGGTCCAGCGGTTGCTAGCGGAGCACTCGGCGTCACCCACCCCCCCCCCCCCGCCAGAACTCCCTGGGCTCGGTGGCGGGCCTGAGCAATGCCCTGGGCACCCCGCGGGATGATGGCGAGATGGCACCCGCTGGGACCTTCCTGCATTCATTCCCTAGTGAAAGCGTAAGTGATTGTGGACTCCCCATGGCGGAGGCGGGCAGGCCCCCTGAGGGGCGGCGTGGGCGGGGGCAGAGCAAGACCATGACCGCATCTGGTCAGGTTGTGGGGGCGTCCATGCCCACCTCTCTCTCCCCCCTCTCCAACCCTCCTTTCACGGCTCTACCCCCAATCCCGGGACCCGAGCGCCTCCTTCCCCATCTCTTCTCTCCCCTTCCTCTGGGCGGGACAGGGTGAGCCCCTGGCGAGACCCGAGCTGAGCCGCTGCCCTGGTCTCTGCAGCTCTCTCCTGGCATGACCGTTAGTGTGTGAAGGGCACTGCCCAGCGGCCCTGCCCAGTCACAGGCTGCAGGGAGTCAGCGCATGGATATGCTTTCAGCTGGCGAAGCACTAAATGCTCTGGACCGGGCCTGCAGCCCTGCAGCCCGGTGGGGGACGGGCGGGGGCCCTGTTGGGGCTGGGTGGGGAGGGCACCATGGTAACCCGTGCCCGGCCACGGGGAGCTCTGACAATAAATGTTTACTTTGGTTTTTGGTATCTGGTCTCCGTGTTTTAAAGGTGTTTTGGAGGGGTGGAATAGTGGAGCAATGGAACTGGACGTAGGGGGCAGGGGTTGGACACAGGGAATCAGAGACACTGGCTTTATTGGGGTGTCTGGGAGAGGGGGATGCAGAGCCAGGACGTCAGTTGGTGGTTGTCTTGGGCACCATGTCCTGCGGGAGCCCGTTGGGGTCTGCGGCCACTTCCTTCTTGACAGGCAGCAGGTGGGCGTCATCTTCCACCAGAGCATGCGCAAAGGCGGCCGGGCGCTCCATTTTGTGCTCCAAGAGCATGTGGTTCTGCGGCGGGAGCCCCACGCAGGCCCTGTGGAAGTCGGCCTTCAGTTTTGGGGTCGTCCCGGGCCGTGCAGGGAGCGGATCCAAGGCTTCCCGCATGCAAAGCCTGTGCCCGTGGAGATCTCTCGGGCCCTGTATGGGCCCCAAGACCCGCCCGAACCCCAAGGAGGGCGGCCACACCCACCGGATAATGTTCTCAATGCAGCTGCGCTGGCGGAAGAGCGCGTTGACCACTGGGCTGCCAGGTGGCACCAGGGGCGCCTTGAAGAGGAAGGCGAGCAGAGACAGCACCGGGTGGAAGCCCTGAGGCTCAGGGTCGCTGTCCGTGAAGAAGCTCACGCGCTGGCACAGCTCGGTCAGCAGCACCAGGTCCAGCATGATGGGCGCGGCCAGCAGCGAGTCCTGCGCGGCGAGGGTCAGAGAGCAGGCCCGGCTGCCCACCCCCCTGCCCCCTCTCTGCCCCGCCGTGCCCCCACCACCTCGCATGTGTTGTGCAGCACCAGCGTGTTGGTGCCGCCCAGCATCAGCTCCGACGTGTACTCATCCAGAGCGCGCTTGCTGTCACCCACGTAAGGCACGTACTTGATAACCACCTGCAGGGGCGGGGTGCGTCACACAGAGCCCCGCCCACCCTCAGGCCCCGCCCCTCCAAGGCCCCGCCCCACGCACGCAGTGGTCAGGCTCCTCGCCTGGCGCGTAGAGGACCGGGTTGCTGTGCACCATGTCGTCCACGACGCTGCTCTTGGACACCTCCTTGGAGCGGAACTGAGGCGGCGCCGACAGGTTGCGCCCGTCGTTGTTGCCCAGGTGGTTGTAGCTCACAATGGACATAGTCTAGAGGGGCACAGGGCCGAAGCAACAGCAGCTGTAGTTCCTGACCCTCGTTCGGTTGGGACCCCTGGGAAGTGAGGCCCCCACCCCACCCCACTCGCCCTCCGGGTCCCCCCCCCGAACCTTGAGGCCCGAGCCAATCAGGAAGTCCACCAGCACAGACTTGACCTTGGTCTGACCTGACTTGAAGTCGTCCCCGCCCACGAAGACCCGGTGCTGACTGGCCAGCTCGAGCGCACCGGGCACCAGCGTGTTCTGCGGGGACCCGTTGAGGAAGGCGCAGCCCTCGAGGATGCTGGCCACGGCGAACAATGTGGAGGGTGACACCTCCAGGCCCAGCTGTGGGCGGGTCGGTGAGCGTCAGCCCGCGAAACCAGGCACCCCCCGCCCCCCACAGACAGGCTGCACGCCCCCACCCCGGGCACGGTGCCTACCTGGATAGTGCGGAGCAGGTTCTCGGCTGTGTCGTTGAGGCCCGAGACCACTTCGCAGAAGCGCTCCGTGTTGGCCGTCCACATCACGATGACCTTGTCCAGGCCGGCCTTGGACCGGAAGTCTCGGATATCCCTGCGAATCTGCTCCAGCTGGGGGCGGGGAAGGGGTGAAGTTGGACACAACCTCCTATATGTGGGAGTCCGGGCTGCTCACGCCCCCAAATGTCCAGTGGGGCCAGGACCCTGGGGGCGGGGATCGCGTGGGGGCCACAGGGGGGTGCGGGCACCTGCTCGGCGCGGGTGCCGGGGATGATGTTGTCGGCGCGCGCGCACTGGTTGGCAGCGATGAACTCCGGAATGTAGACGGAGGGCCGGGGGCGCAGCGTCTCCATGTGCGCCCACAGCTGCTCCTGCAGCCCCCAGTCCAGCACCTGTGCGCGGCGCATGGCCTCGGCCAGGTTCAGCGACGAGATGTCCCAGCCTGGGGGCGATCCCGAGGCCCGGCTCGGATCCCGGCGTGGGGGAGGGTTGGCACCACCTTCCCCACCCCTCCTCCCGCCGCCGCCGCCCCCCACCCCGGCCCGGGGCCCCCGCACACCGTCGAACTGGAGATCGTTGGGAGCCACCATGGGCAGCACGGTGCTTAGGGGCACGAACACCTCGCGGCCCTCGGCGTCCAGGCCCAGGCTGACCGTGCCCGCCTGCGTCAGCGAGCCGTAGTAGTTGGCCTCCTGGGGACAGGCACGCGGCCTGGGTGAGCGCTGGCAGGGGCCGCTCCCAGGGGCCGCTCGTCCCCTCCCCCACGTCCGGCCGTTCCCACCTTGCTGCCGCTGCGCGTGGGCCAGGACAGGCGCAGTCGGTTGGCCAGCACGGCGGCGGTAAGCGTGGAGCCGTTGTTCCCGCCCCAGCCTACCAGCATGACTCCAAGCCGGGGCACCTGCCGGACGGTCCGGAAGGAGAACCGCGTGGACGTGGGGCGCACCTGCGGACGGACAGTGCAGTAAGCCAGGCGGAGCCCCCCGCGGGCCGGTCCCGGCGCGGGTCCATCTCCTGCCCCCTCACCTTGAGGACGCCACCCTCCTGGCGGACGCTGGTAGTCCGGTAGTCATACTGGGCCTCGATGGCCTCGGGGCCGTACACCACGTCCGGGCTGTCCACCACGAAGTGAGCGGCGGCCTGCATCGTGGCGGACTAGCTGTGGGCGCGGAAGAGCGGGAGGTGAGCAGGACCCCGGAGACTAGGGGTCCGGCAGCCCGCAGCCCGCGCCCGCGCTCCGCACTCACCGGCACCAAGCGGCTGCGAGCGAGGGCGTCAGGGCGGCGGGCGCGCGGCAGCCAAGAAAAGGGCCGCGGCCCCGCCCCCGCCCCGCCCCCCTGCCCGCCCGTCCGCGCTGGGGAAGGGAGTGGCGCGCTGGCCTTGGACTCGGGTCCGAGGCGCCCCACCCCATCCTGCCTCACTTGTCCTTTGTGCGAGGGAGTGCGAATCCCAAGCTCAAGGCGAAACGGGGGCAACTGGGGCCGAGGGCGGAACCGAGACTCCAAAGCAGCCAGCCCGCACCCCCATCCCCCACCTGCACCCCCGTCCCTGCGGCTTCCACAGTCCCGCCAACCCTTGGTTCCTGGGTTCGCGCGTGCGGGCCTCGAGTTCCCCACCTGGGACCTCCGAACTGGCTTGCAGGGCTGGGCTGGGAGGAGGGGGCGCACGAGTCTTCCCGGCTCGGGGGTGCTGCGGAGCAGTGCCTTGGAGATAAGAGCGTGGGAATCCGCGGGAGGGCGCGGGGGCGGATCCCCCAGGAACTTTCCAAAACAAGCTGCCTCCCTCGGGCTGGAAAGTTTCCAGGCTGGAGCAGGCGCAGAAGGTGGAGAGGGGAACGTGGCGGCCTGCGGGGCTGGCGGCGGGTGTGGGCCCTGGAGGTGGTTGCGGGGAGGCGTGTGACAGCCACGAGATGCAGGGGCAGCTCAGGACTTTGGGAGGGGCTCCCCACAGGACACGGTCGGGGGGGCAGGAGAGGGGGTGGCAGGGCAGGGTGGGTCTGAAGCTCTGGGCTGAGAAGATGGGGGGTGGCCTGGACCATGGAGCCACCGCGGGAGGTCAGTTCTGAGCCGCAATACCATGTGGGGGCGGGGTGGAGGCCTGCAGCTGCCCGACTGCCTCCCAGGGCCGCAGCCCTGACCCCTGGACCCCTTAATCCTGGTCTGATTCTTGCTGCTGCTTCCTCAAGTCACCACCGCCCACCCCCGCTTGTCCTTGGAGGTCGGACTCTGACCTGGAATGAGGGGACCCGGGGCTGGTTGGCCCCAGGGTGCTGTGGGGGTTAGGGGGAAGAGACGGAGACCCCTGGTCTGACAGCTCCATGGGTCCCCTCGGACCCTGCCCCAATGCAACAAACACACACAGTGGGGGCGCAACTGGTTCGGGGACATTTATTGTGGGTTGAAAAGTCAGCATTGGCCGGTTCCACATACAAAAAGGACACTGGCTCTGGTAAGAAAATATCAGGGATTGAAGTCCGGCTGCTTTTCAATTGTAACATTTTGGCAAAAGTGAAAAGTTCCTGTAAACACCAACTCCATGGCTCAAAGTTTCTCTCCACAGCCCGAGGGGCCGGGGAGGCCCGGCAGAGACCCCACCCCCCACCCCTGCTCCCGCTCCGGCCTCGGGATTCCTTTGGAGGACGAAAACCCCAGCCGGCAGCACGGGGAGCTGGGGCGGGCTCCGACAGTCTGAAACACGCAGTACTCTGAAACGTCACGGATCCATTGCCTGCATTTCCCGCGTCTGGGGAGGGAGAGGCCAGCCCAGCCCGCTCCGCGCACACGGTGGGCGGCTGGGGTGCCTCAACTCTTTGGGAAGCTCTTGGGGGGGGACACCCCCCGCGGCAGAGGAAAAACAGCAGCTCTCTGGGCACTTCCGCTCCCCCAACTTGTCTCCTCAGCCACGAATGTGGCCCTGAACGCGACCCAGACCTCGGCCCGGTGCGTGGGGACACGCGGGCGCCAGGCCCGACCGGCCACGGCCAGCAGTGCTCGCGCATGCGCACCCCTGCACATGCGCCACCCCGACCAGCGGCATCTAAGACTAGGCACAGCGACTAAGCAGCATTGGGGTGTCCGTGAGCTGGTCCGGGCCGGCCCTCCCTGAGTGCGTACAGCAAGGCCTCGGCCACGCGTACGGCCCACGAGCAGCAGCGGTGTAGCGGCGACGGCAGCAGCTGGCAGTGGGGCGCCCAGAATAGCAGCCGGGCAGCCGCCTCGGTGCCAGCTGGGGCACCGAAATAGCCCGGAGGTCCAGCCGCCCAGCCCCCTGGCCAGCGCCCCCGTCCAGGCCGGGGGAGGTGGGCGCCATCTCTCACTGCAAGGGTGCAGGCGTCCGGGGAGGATGTTAAAAAAGGGGCATCTCTTCCGTACAAAAATAGAGGGAGGCTCGCAGGCCGGGTTGAGAAGGGGCGAGTCTATGAAGGGGAGGAGCCGGGGGCAGCTAGCAGGGGCCCAGCAGGGTGAGGCCGGCGGGGGTGGCCAGCTGCACCACCTGCTCTCGGCAGGGTCCGGGCCGGCTCCGAGGAACGTGCCTGCCTGTTTCTTCTGGCAGGGCATCCCGCGGGTCCCGCCCGCTGTGCACTGCGGGCCGGGGCCGGGGCTAGGGCCAGGCGTGCAGCTGCCGCTGGTCGTACTCGGCGATGAGGCGTTTGATGTGTGCCAGCTTGCTGTGCAGGTACTCGCAGCGCCGCTTCTCCTGGCTGTAGTTGGTGTTGGTCTGCAGGGGGGTCAGGTCAGGGCCAGGGCCACCTCCCAGGGGGACATCCCAGCGCAGCCCCCTGTCCCCTGGGGTACCAGCTGGGGGCAGGTCTCACCTTCTTGATCTTGCGATACTCCTGCAAGATCTGGCCCCGGGTGGTCTGCAGGGAACAAAGAAGAATAGAGAACAATGCCCCGATAACCCATGACCCTGGACAATGTGGGGGAGGGCCGGCAGGAGGGCCGCACCTCGTACTCAGTGGAGCCCTGCGTGAGTTGCCTTAGCTGTGCGTCAAGCTGCGTGAAGCGCCTCGTGACAAGCTCGATTCGGGCGTGCAGGCCCCGGTACTCTGTGTACTCGGCGTTGAAGTCATTCTTGTAGCTCTGTCGCTGCTCAGAGCTCACGATGGGCGCGTACTTCCTGGGGGACAGCGGCTGGGGCTCAGGGCCAGTCCAGGGGAGGCTGGACAGACCCAGGGAGCAGCGGGGTGGGGCCGGGCACTCACAGCAGGTAGTCGGGGGTCTCCGAGGTGGACGTGGGGGTAGGGACACTGGAGCTGCTGCAGGTCCCGTTGAGCCCTGGAGAGAGGGAGCACGGGTGGTGAGTCCCGAGGGTGGGGCCTGTGGAAGTGCCCTCTTGGACCTGGGAACACAGGGTCATCCACGCCAGAGCCCACCAAAGCCCAGCCTTGGCCTTACAGCACAGGCCATAGCTGTGGGGTGCCTGCCAGCCGCCTGATCCAGCTGCAGGGCTCTGCCTGGAGCACACCCAAAAGTCACCCCCACCCCACCCATGGGCACCGAACACATGGGCCCATCTACCCTGGAGACCTCAGACCTGTGTCTCCAGAGCTCGGCGCCCCCTGTAGACCAGTCCTGGGAAAGGCCTCTCTGGGCAGATGCAGGCACTCGGGTGGGGGTCACAGGGCCCCAGTACAGCCCCCTCCACCTGTTAAGTGTGGTGGGTGGGCAGAGGGGCAACCCCTAGCTGCCACCTGCCCACCCTTGAGGCAGCAGCTCCACACACGCTGGGTGGCCTGTATGGGAGTCCAGCACGGCGCCTAGGGTCGGTGTCCTGTGCCCAGTTCTCAGCAGCCATGCAGGACCTCCGTGCTGGTGTGCTGCCCCACCCCAAGGAACCCCCGGCTCCCAGGCCCCGCCCCTGCAGCACCCACCCGGGGCGTCGGGCGCCAGGGCCGGCGGCTGGGTGTGGGGCTGGGCCTCCGCCCGCTCCCTGAGCCTGTGCTTCTTGGATCGCTTCTTGGCCTTGCTGCGTGCAGGCCCGAGTGGGCGGCTGGGTGACGCACAGGTCGGGGGCGCTGATGGGGCCGGACCGGCCACTTCCCGCCGCTCACAGTCCCGACCACTGTGGCCCAGGTCATTGCTGACATCAGCCAGGGGGTCGTGGGCGCGCGGGGGCTCCAGCCGTGGGGGCAGGGGGGTGTCCATGGCGGCCAGCGGGCCTGGGGTGGGCAGCAGGGCCTCCCGGCTGTGGGGTACACTCAGCTTCCCGTTGGCGATGGGCTGGGTTCTCTGGGTGAAGTGTGAGATCCGGGGCTTCTTGGGGGCCAGGGGGTCGATGAAGTCGGGAGGCGGTGGCGGCCGTTTCTGGTCCAAGTGGACAATCTCTCAGGGGAGCCAGGCAGCCCCAGGCTCAGAACCCACCCGCCGAGCCCGTGCCTGCCACAGGGGGGCGCCCGGAGCCGACAGCCAGCCTCAGCAGCCCGGCTCCCCAGGGCAGAGGTGGTTGGTGGCTCAAACACCAGACAGTGGTCACCGGACTTCCTGGCCCCCAAACAGGGGTGGGGCCGCTGAGAACGGAGAGGGGAGAGCAGGGGTTCCCCACGGTGTCCCCAACCTGCTGCTCCCCACTGAGAGCCAGCCTCAGCACAGAGACCCCGCCATGCCCTGCCCTGCTCCTACCTGCAGGGGTGAGGCTGAGCAGTCATGCTCCCCTGAAGGGCTGGTGCTGGCAGACTCTCCAGAGAGCGCTCCGGCCCCTTGCGGCTGCAGCAGCTTCCTGTGGGGCCAAGCGGGTGGGTGGGTGGGTGTGGCCACACAGCCCCCAGAGCCTCCCGGCCTGCCACTGCCCACTGCCATGGCCCAGCAGGACACATGATACCCCACGGGCCACTTCGGCACCCCCTAGAGGCCCATCCAGGGGGCTGTGCAGCACAGCGACACTCAAGGTTGCATGAAGGGGGAGGCTGGCCTCTAACTGTACAGCAGCGGCTCTCAGAGGCTTCAGACAAACATGTACCCCAAGCCGGCCGAGCCAGGGCTGACTCACTGCACAGAGTGGACCAGGCAGGGCAGGACCTGCAGTGCCCACCTGAGGGGAGGTGAACCTGGGGAAGGTGCCAGGGCCTCCCTCCTCGATCTAGTGGGATGCTTCCCACCCCACCCCACTGCCTGTGACCCCAAGGTCCTACCTGACCAGCACGCGCTTCAGCAGTTGCTGGTCACCCTCCGAGTAGCCGGGCCAGTCACGCTGCACATCCCTGTAGACACTGTCCTTAAGGGTGCACGCGCCGTCCCGGGCATCCACGTTGGCCAGCTGCCGGACCAGAGGGGTCACTGGGGCACCACGCAGGCGTCCATCCCCAGCCTGGCGCTCAGGGGCAGTTGGAGGGGCTGGGGGGTGTAGGGGAGCTGCACCTGCTGTAGGAGGCCGTCCAGGGCATCCCTGTCGGCGGTGGCCAGGCCGTCCCTCTGCAGCCGCAGCAGCAGCTCCGCCTTGCGGTAGGGCCTCAGGGCCAGCAGGTGCAGCACTCGGTCCCGGAAGGGCCTCTGTGCCACGCTGCCCGCCCCGCCCCGCCGCACGGCGCTCGCCAGGCTGATGGGAGTAGCGCGCTTTCGGGAGGGCACGGCCTCCGTGGCCCCAGGCGCCGGCTTCCGGAATTGCACCCTCTTCCCTGCAAGGATGCAGGGTTCAGGCGGGGCAGGACACGGAGCCCAGGGCAGCAAGGAAGTGGCCGCGGGCGCCACCTGCTGGCCGCACTCGGCTCCGGCCGCCCCTGGCCCAGCCCCTGTGCTCACCCAGGTAGCGGCCCCCCGGCTTGATGACGATGGCGCTGCGGCTTCGCGTCTCCTCCTCGGCCTGTGCTAGGCTCTGCCGCGCCTTCTGGTAGGAGTCATCAGTGGCGCACACCGTGATCTTGTCCTGGACGCTGCCCAGGCAGTCCAGCTGCTCATCCCCATGGCTGAAAAGAGCACCTGTGTGAGCAGTGCAGCGGCGGGGAGCATGGGGGGGGGGGAGAGGGGTGTGCACACGGAGCACAGCTGCCTCACCTGGACACGTACTGCTGGATGCAGTCGAAGCTGCCCTGTGGGCCGTCGCGGCCCACGTTGGTGAGGTAGAAGGAGAAGGTGCGCGACTCGGTGGCACCGTTGGGCTGGGGGATGCAGATGTGCTGCCCGGGGACAAGGCTTCCGTCACGCGCCGCTTCTGGGAGCCATCAGCACAGAGACCCCACCCCGCATGCAGGGTACACACAGGAAGGGGGACGTGGGACGGGCACAATGACAGAGAGCACGGAACTTTCTAGAGTAGTGCTCCTCCCACTGTGGGTGGCACTCCCTCCTGGGGGTTCTGAGATGATGGGGGGGCAGAAGCCTCTAATGCAGCTGGTGGGTGCTCATTTACTGTCTGTCCGCTGACCTGTGGCAGATGCAGGGGGCGGGGGGGTGGGGAGACGACACACAGATTGTGTTTCTCTGGAAAAGAAGTGTCTATTCGGAAGCCCTTGGACCAGAAGGTCCACCAGGTGGAAGAGGGGACAGAGCTGGGCCCTGGCAGAGGGCCTGGCAGAGCACTAGTCCCTTAGGCATGCCAGCCGCGGACACTAGAGGGCGCCACAAGACCCGGGGAACAGGAAGGCAGGAAAGGGGTGCCGGGAATGAAAAGCATTGGGGGGAGGGGTTGGGGTGTTCCTGGGAAGGACTGACACCCCAAGACAGACTCACCCCCTGGCTTCCTTGAAATTGGATGGACGGTCTCAGTGACGCGGTGCCCTGCAGAGCGAAGGGGGTTGTTGGGGGTGTGGCCGAGTGTGAGCCCACTGCCCGCCACAGCCTGCAGCGCATTGGGGCACCAGCAGGAACACCCCAATGGCCCTCCTGCACTCATGGAACCTGAGCAGGCGGGATGTATGCACCCCTCACCACCTGGGGCAACTGGGGACAGCAACATCAGAGCCTCTCAGCACCCAGGTGGGGTGCAGAGGTGCAGGTGTGAGGAAGAGGCGCCCGCAGTGACCCTTAGCCCCGTGGCCCCTCAAACATGGGAAGGAGGGCCAGCCAGCACCCACTCATGTGCACTGGGGGGCAGGCGCCCTAGGAGGGGTCTCGGAGGAGACTCCAGCACAGATGATGTGACAGGGCAGTGGGTGATGGGTCAGAGGGGAGAGGCTGGGGGGCATCCCGCTCCTCCAGCCTGTCCACGAGGTTCCCCCTGGCTTCTGCAAGCTAGGTCGAGGCCCCTTCCAGCCACACGTCTTCTGCCAGGGAATCCAGCAGCCATCCGGTAAGCTGACCGGATGGAGGCCAGACCCAGGGAGCCAGAACCAGGCTGCCCCTCCAGGGCTAGCAAGCCCTCCTGGCACAGCCCACTTCTGGTCAGGGGTAGGAACTCAGAGCGGTCCCACGCAGATGGCCGTATGAGGTCCCCATCGGGGAGAGACACACCCTGGCCAAAGAAGATTCCTAAAGGTCTCACTGGCTCCCAGGGAGCAGGAGTCCCCTCCCCCCCAGAACTGTCAGGGTCACTGGCACAGAGGGATCATCATGGGCAGCTCCACTCAGCATGACATAAGCAGTGGGTGGCCAGGGGACGGGCAGGCCGTGTCCTGGGCCATCTCAGTAAAGGTTTACTTGGAAACCTTAGCAGCTGCCCCCCCACTCGGGTGCGTGCCTGGGGCCATGGTTCCCTGGGGACAGCCCCCAATTCCAGAAGGCACGCATGCGAGGCAGCCAGGTGCTGAGCTTGGTATCCCCAGTAAGAGAGTCCCGCTGGGCCCCTAGTCAGCTCCTTCTGAGCACGGAGACCTGGGGTCCAGACAGGAAAGCTGAATTTCCCCAAGCAATAATAATAATTATTATTATTATTATTATTATTATTGCTTTTTTGGGTCACACCTGGCGATGCACAGGGGTTATTCCTGGTGGTTCTCAGGAGACCATATGGGATGCTGGGAATCGAACCTGGGTCGGCCACATGCAAGGCAAGTGCCCTACCCGCTGTGCTATCTCTCTAGCCCCCCAAGCAATTATCATTCTTAAAAATGGAAAGAAAAAGGAAGCCCTGACTCCCCCTCCCAGCTGCCTCCGAGCAGCTCCAGGGCAAGGTGAGGCTGGGTGCAGTCTCCTGGGGGTCCCCCAAATGCCCACACAATAGGGCTGGGTTCCCGGCCCACTAGCTGGTGTCACCCCTCGGTCACCTTCACTGCTACCAGACGATTCTCGAGTCAAGCCCCAGCCCAAGAGGGCCTTGTAGCCCCCACAAGGGCCACCAACAAGCAGCAACGGCAAGGCTGAGCCCGGGCCCCACTGGGAAGGGTGGAGGGGGCCGGTGCTTTGTCCAGGTTCCAGGTGCGACCTCGGAGTGCCAAGCAGGAAGCCAGGGGCACCTCTGGCACAGAGCAGGATGGAGAGAAGGGGCTCGGGGCTGCAGAGGTGCGGCCACCAAGGAGGGCAGCCGGCACCCCATCGGGACCCCCAGCTCTTCGAGATTGTGGGGGAGGAGAAGAGGCTGCAGGCACCAGGAAGACGCCCTCCGTGAAGGGGGAAGGACACTTGGGTGTGGTGAGCCCAGCCCCACTAGGGGCCCCAGAAAGAACAGACCAGAAGTTCCAGAGGGAGATGGGGTGAGGCCGGGAGCTGTGCGACCCCCAGCAGGGCAGAGCACTAAGGGCTCTGCATGCTGACCCCCATGACCTCCCACCGCCAGTCAGGTGCATAGAGATGCGGCTGGGATGAAAGTGGATGGGGGAGCACAGTTCTGGGGGGTGCACACACAGGGCAGGTCCATCCCTGTCCCCTGCCTCGGTGCCCCGGGAGAACCTGGGGAAACTGAGGCTGGACCACCACAGAAGGGGCCCCCCCCAGCTATCAGCAGAGCCAGGGTTGGGGGTCGCCCTGCCCAGTGTGACACCAGAGGAACAGCAGAAATGGGGCCAGGCCAGGGAGTGCAGGCACCCGCTGGCAATGGCCCCAGGACAGACAGAAACCAGAGACCCAGGAGGACACACATGGTGATGGACAGCCCAGAGCAGGTCCTGCAGCCCCTCCCCACAGGGCTGACCTGGTGACTCAGCAGCCACCACGTCTCAAGTGGCCAGGGCAGTCCAGGCCATGACATGACGGGGTGCCACACGCAGCGGCGCTGGGCCAGTTGCAGCCGCTGGGAAGCAAATTCTCACAGCAGCGTCTCTGCAAAGGGCACAGCGGGCAGAGCCCATGACACGCCCCACGCAGGATAGGGCCCAGCCTTGGAGGCGGGACACAGGGCTCCCCACCTCCCATCCGAGGCCCACCGGGCTCCAGCCACTGCAAAGCTTGAACATGGGATGGTAAAGGTCCAGATGGGAGGCCAGGTCTCGGTCACCACTACTGGGAGGGGTATCCTGGAGTGGGGGGGAGAGGCCAGGGAGGTCAGTGGAGGGCAGGGGAGCGGGGAGGAGTGGGGGAGAGGAGCAGGAGGAGGGGGGCAGGGGGAGGAGCAGAGGGAGGGAGGAGCAGGGGGGCAGGGGGAGAAAGGGGGAGGGAGAGGGGGGAGGGGCAGCAGAGACTCTCAGGACTCCCCAGGGATGGCACCAGCCAGGATGATGTCAAAGCCGGTGGGGACGGTGACCTCTGGCCTCGGATGAGTCACCAGAGGCCGGTTCTGAGTGTGCAGCCCAGCAGCCTCGGGCTCCGCCCGCCCACAGCGGGAATGGGCATGTAGGCAGGAAATAGGCGTGTCACGAGGGGTCACACGCAGTCGAGGGTCACGCACGTCACGGGTTTGGGGGGGGGTCACACAGCTGCGGGACACGTCATGGGAGTCACATCATGGAGGAGTCACGTCATGGAGGGTCATGTCATGGGGGTCCCAGGGTTCATGTCAGAGGAATGGTACCACCCCCCTTCGAAGGCTGCCTGCCCTCGCCAGCAGCGCTAGGAGTCTGCGCCCCACGGTCCCCTCGTGCTGATCCCGAACACCAGCCCCTGCGGGCAGGGCATAGAGAAGAGGGTGAAGGGCTAAATGGAGGCTCCGTCCCTGCCCTGCACAGCACGGCCACCTCACCCTCCCGACACAGCCCAGGCACCCCCAGCCCTGAGCACCAGAGGCCGTCCGGTGCTTTCTGTAAGGGGGTCAGGCCCAGGCTGAGAGTGACACAGGTCCCGGGGCTGTTCCCCCACCCCCCACATTCCTGAAAGGAAAAGGAGGGGTCCCAGCCTAATCTCAGCTGGTGGGGAGCCCTGGGGGCTGCCAAGGGAAAGGTGCTGGCTCATTTCTCCTGCGAGGGGTAGAGTAGCCAAGGCCCTGGTTAGGCCCCTCTGGGTGTAGTCCCAGAGGACCCCCCAGCACTGCCTCAGCCTCCTCCAGGGTGGCCACCAGGCTCTCCAGTAACAGCCTGAATCCCAGCTCCCAGAGCCCCAGGCTGACTCGTGAAAGTAAAAATAAAAAACGTGGGCAAGCTGCACCTGGCAATCTGTCATCCCCTGCACCCCCCACAGGTGCCCTCAGTGCTCCCTACACTGGCCCCAGGAGCACCCAGGAGCCTCAGGACTTCCCTGGCTGCCCAACCAGGAAGAGGAACTGCGAAAAGCCCCCTGAGGCCTGGATCCTCCTGGGCCGGAACTGGCCAGTCAGCACCCTGACCACCCCCCCCAGTAAGCGGGGAGGACTTGCACGCTGGGGGGTGGGCAGGGTGGGCAGCTCCCTCTGCCCTCTCTACAGGGACCCAGCCCCCTTGCGGTGTAGCCCTCACCCCGCATTAAAAATAGCCGCGTGTCCGCGGTGGACGCGGGCGGGCCTTCCGGGAGGACGCGCCGGGCTGCGGGCCAGCACTGACCAGGTACCAAGTTCACCCCGGCCGTGCGTGACTCACGCGGCCCGCAGCCGCTGCGAGCAAAGCCGCGCCCCCCTCCCGCCGTCACAGGCTGGGGAGACCCCGACCCGAGTCACTCGCCCGCGCCCGGTGGGGGGGGGGGCGGGATCTTCCAGCAAGGGGAGAACGGCTTTGCTCCCACCCCGAAAGGTGAGGGACCCTTTGCACCCGGAGGAGCCGGCAAGACTACGGCGAGGGACGTGACCCCAGACGCGCTGAGGCCGGGCACGCGGCAAGGGGGACCCCGGCGGGAAGCAACCCCGGGCTGAGACCCAAGCGCGCGACATTCCTTCCGCCTGAGTGTGTCCCCGCCGGCCCGGCCCGTGAGCGCACTTGGCCCCCCCGCACCGAAGCACTGCCCCGTCCCCAGCTGGAGCGCACGAGACCGAGGCCCCTGCGCGGGGACCCGAAGGCACATCCCCCAGGCGCGGGGGCCCCTAGTGCAGTGCCCCCAGGCACGGGGACCCCGAGGGCTGAGACCCCAGGTGCGAGATTCCCGAGGGCACAATCCTTAGGCGCGGGGACTCCTGGATCTGTGTCCCCCCACCAGGTGCCGGAAGGGAGGCGGCACGGCTCTCCCAGGTCCCCCGAAGATGAGGCGCCCCCACCTCCCGAGGCACCTGGGCGAGAAGGACGACCGGCAGTTTGGGGGTCTCCCGACTCCCCACGGACCAAAACAGAGCTCAGCTGGGGGCTCTTGAGAATCTGCGCGAGGCTGCGGGCGGGGGCCCCGGCACCCCGTCCCGCAGGTGCCAGGTACCCGCACGGACGCTGTCCCCAGGCCCGCACGCGACCCCGGCCTTCCCGCGCCGCCCACCGGGGACGCGGCCGCGACGTTCCGAATGGGTGGGGCGCCCCGCCGGCCCGGACAGTCCGGCCCCGCGGCCCCGGGCCCCGGCGCTGGGGAGGGGGCGCGCCGGGCCAGTTCGCGCCCCGCAGAGCCCTGACGGCTCACCTGGCAGGCGCGGTAGCTCTCGAAGGCTCTCAGTGCACTGTCGGTGAGCTTCACGTGAAACACCGACACCCGGCTGCCGTCGCTGACCCGCCCGCACGACAGCCCGTAGCTCCGAGCCTCCTTCAGCGCCGCCATCTTGCGACCATCGCGCCCTGCCCCGCCCCGCCGCGCAGGCGCCCGCGCCCTGGCCCCGCCCCCCGCTGTACTGCATTATTCATAAGAGGCCGAGCCCCGCCCCCGCAGCGTCCAATCAGACCCGCCACCACTGGAAGCTGCATTATTCATAGGGCACTTGGTCACGCCCCCACCTGGGTCCGTAGTCTTCGTCCTGTATCCTTATTCATAAGGCTCGCCTGAACACGCCCCTCCTCGACCGCTCCAACCTGCATATTCATATTCGAGGCCCTCGGATAGAACCGCTTCCGCGTTCAAGCTCCGACCCCTATTCGCGCACCACCTCCCCCAAGCCCCGTCTCTATATGCATTATTCATGACTCAGAAGGGCTCGCAAGAGACCCCGCCCCACAAGCCGCTGCCGTGACGCAATATTTAGGAGGCTTCTTCAACACTTCCGTCTTTGGTTTCAGTTGGGAGCCGCAGAGGGCGTGGAGGGGGCGTGGCCTTCTCGGAACACGTGGTGGGCAGGGCCGGCTGGCTATCCCCCTCCCTTGTGGGCGTGACTCTTCAAAGAGCCAGAGCTGGCTGCAGGGTTGGGGTTTCCCTTAAGGTGGGAGTTTGGAATTTCCCTCTCCCAGACTTCAGCGGACTTCTGGGGCTGGTCCGTGATGGGAATAGATTTTTAAGGGAATGAAAATCTACATCACCGGGTCCTGAGAGATCATTGTCCAATTACCACAGGTTTTTAATTTATCTTATTGGGTGCCTCTGCAGCAGATTAGGGCCCACGCCCTGGGCTCCCAGGTCAACTCTTCCGGAAGGGTTAATGCCAGGGCACAGTGATGCAGTGCTGGAAGCCAGCAGAGAACCCCATCCCCAACCCCTCAGCACTGGGCGGAGTGCTGGGCTCCAGAGCTACTGCTCCAGTACTCAGGGGGCCCATGTGGTGACAGGAGAATTTGGGTCCTTGCTCATGGGAGTCAAGTACACCAGATCTAGGAGCTGTAACACAGGCTGACACCCCATTCAACAAAATCAAGCCTTGTAGGGCTGGAAAGATAATGCAGAGGTTCGGGGGCCCCCAGCACCTCATATGGTCTCCCTGGGCCCCATCAGGAGTGAGCACTGAGAACAAGAGGTGGGAGTAAACCCTGAGCACTGCCAGCTGTGGCCCCCCTTATAAAAAAAAAGAAAACAAGGAGCTTGAGTGATAGGACAGCCTCGCAATCCGGCTGATCCGGGTTTGGTCCCTGGCACCCCATATGGCCCCAGAGCCCAGGCGGGAGTGATGTGTGATGAGGTTGAGATCTGAGGTCGGGTAAACCATACATATGGAATTTGATCTGGACTGATTGTAAAGGTGGGAGCTATGAATAACTTTGGAAATTACAGTACCTCAATAAAAAATATTTTGAAAAATAATAAAAAGAAAAAAAGAAAATAAGAACAGGTTACTTGTCATAAAAGTTACCATTTCCAGGGGCTGGAGCGATATAGCACAGCGGGTAGGGCGTTTGCCTTGCACGCGGCCGACCCGGGTTCTAATCCCAGCATCCCATATGGTCCCCTGAGCACCGCCAGGGATAATTCCTGAGTGAAGAGCCAGGAGTAACCCCTAAGCATCGCCGGGTGTGACCCAAAAACCAAAAAATAAAAAATAGTTACCATTTCCAGTGAACAGTCCAGAGGCATGCAGTACATTCACATGCCGTGCAACCACCTACAATAATTCCAGAACATTCCATCCTCCAAATGAACTCCATAGCCATGAGCAGCCCCCTTCTACCATGTCCCTAGGTCTTGACAGTCCCCATGTTCCTGGGAGGGGCTTGCTCTTATTGGCTGTGTGTCCATTACTCTCCCTTTGGTGAAAGGAGAGAAACGAAACGGGCCACCCCCCCCCCAGCCCCGCTGATGACCATTCCGTTATTCATTCTGTTATAAATACTTCTTGGCTTATTTCTCCTGTAGCCTGTGCTTGTGTGACCCCCAGCCCCATCCTGCTCCCCTGGGTAGGGAGCCTCACCAGGGAGCAGCCAAGCAGGTCTGGGCAGGCTCTCCTGGGAGAGGGGCAACGGGGGTTGTCCAGGCCTCCCCAAGTTCCGAGTCACTTTCTGTCTCTGCATTCTCCAAGCTGCAGCCAGTGGCACAGTGAGGAGCCGGGGAGGAAGGAAGCTGGCCTGGCCCAAAAGTCCACTCCCTCCATCAGGACATGTGGACTCCAAAGGCCAACAGTACTCACAAGCTCTTCCTGCATCAGCTGACACATTGGTCCATAGACAGACATCCCGACAGTGCCAGGAACTGAGCAGACGCTCTGCAGGAGCCCCAAATACCACAGAAGCAACCCCCAGCTACCAAGCACAGACATGAGTTCCCCCATGAACAAAATACCAGAGAAGAGATGAGGGGCCAGAGCCAGTACAGCTGAAGAGTGTCGGTCTTACTAAATATGCCAACCTGGGTTCAAGCCCCAGCACCACATATGATTCCCCGAACTCCACCAAAAAGAGCAACTTTTTAATTTTTTTGTTCTTTTTGGGTCACACTCAGCGAAGCACAGGGGTTACTCCTGGCGGTGCTCAGGAGTGGCGGGGAACCATATGGGATGCTGGGAATCGAACCCAGCATCGTGCAAGGCAAATGCCCTACCCACTGTACTATTGCTCCAGCCCCTGGGAGAGTGGTTTTTTTTTTTTTTTTTTGGTTCTCACCTGGTGATGCACAGGGGTTTTTCTTGGCTCATGCACTCAGGAATGACTCCTGGCGGTGCTCAGGGGACCATATGGGATGCTGGGAATCGAACCCGGGTCGGCCACATGTAAGGCAAATGCCCTATCGGCTGTACTATCGCTCCAGCCCCGAAAGGAAGAGTGATTTCTAAGCACAAAGGCAGGAATGCGTCCAGAGGGCCCAAAACCAAAAATAAAAAAAGAGGAGGAGAGGGATGAAGACTCAAAAGGGTGAGAGGGGCTGGCAGGAACCTGGACATGGGTCAGTTCCAGTCCCCAGGCCCTTGCCCCAATCCCACCTTTCTCACTTCCCCATCTAAGAGCCAACACCAAGGTGTGTACAAACACCTGAACATCCCTGACCTCATGCCCAGCACGGCCTGTTCCATGATGGAGCAGGAGCCGAGCCCAAGAACCCTCTCTCCAAGGCACCACAGACCTGCCTGCCTGCTGTCGGGGCCCAAAGATTATTCTGGAAGCTGGGCCGGGCCAGGGTCAGGATTGGGCAGAGTCAGCTTAGGCTGAGTGCAGGCCTAGCTGGCCGTGTGGCCCCAGGAAAGACATCTGCCCCCTCTGAGCCACAGCAGCAGATGTTTTCCACCGCCCGCCCCCCCCCCCCCCAGGCCAGCACTGGCAGATGCCAGAGAAAGGCCGTGAGCAGCTCGGCAAGCCTGGGCCGCAGTGAGGGGTCAGCTGGCTTTGCCCTTGCTTCCAACACCCAGCAGCACTCAGTGTCTCAGGGCTCGACGCTGGGGGGATGCTGGGATCCACACAGGCCTGTGTCCGGGGCCACAGAGAGTATAGGGGGAGGCACTGGCCTTGCACAGGGCAGACTGTATCTGGCCTCTTGGCCGTACACCGGGCCTTTGATCCATTGGGACTCGAGGTAAATGCAGTGGACACGGGGATACACCCAGCCCCAGGCCTCAGCCCCCTCTGCTGGTACTGCTCCGGGGCTGTGCCCTTAGCCAGACCTCACAGGTCCCTGCCTTCCCCTCTCCTTGGTCCCTACAGGGCTCCTGCTCCAGGCTGGGTCATGAATGAAATGCGGTACGGGTCCTGGGGCAGGTGCATCCCAGCACAAGACCCTGCACAAACCTTCCCCAGCAGACACATCACTTTGTCAAGCCCTCCCCCCGCACCTCCATGTGGCACGGTGGCAGGACCCTGGGCGCAGACACCAACTCCATAGGCAGCAGAGAAAGCTCTGGAAAGGAGTGCGGGTGGGAGGCTTTATTTCACTGTGGGGAAGGAGCCTGGACGGAGGGCAGCAGGCGGGGAACAAGGGGCTGGCACTGAGCAGTAGCGGGGGGGGGGGGGGGTGGGGGCTGCCCCTAGGCTGGTGGGGAAGGAGAAACTGAGTCAGGCCCCTGGTGGGACCTGACCCAGCAGGTGGGAAATGAGTTTGGAGGAGGGAGGCCCCTTCCCTCGTGGCTGGGCGGGGTCCCTGGCCTGCCTCTCCCCTAGGGACCTCGGTCCCCCCTACTCTCTGGGCGGCAACCCACCCACAGACCTGGCTGCCCCTGCCCTGGAGGAGGGGCTAGGTCACAGAGGGCAGTGGACAGGGGGCCTGGGGGCACTGGGAAGCGTGGGATGGGATCCACAATGTGCAGAGGGGACAGCGGGCAACCTAGGCGGTCAGTTCCTGGCAGCGATGACCACAGAGAGTGCCACACCCCCCAGGGCAACGGCGGTGGCACCAAACAGCCACTTCCATGGGATGGACTGTGGACAGAGACACAGGGTGGTTAAGGATGGTTGACCCAACGTCCCAGGCATCTGCCTACATGTGAGGTCCATCCACCACACCGCAAACTCCTGTTTGAACTTCAAAACCCTAGGACACAGCCCTCCGCTTTGCTCCCTAAAGAATCTCTCGCTCTATGGGGTTTCAACCTCCAGGAAGGGCCTCCCTCAGCCCCAGCAGGACAGAACTCCAGAGAGGGATTAAGGAACTCCAGCTTCTTTCCGGGTATCAGTATCAGGTCTGGAGCCCTGCCCCTAGCCCCAGCCTGGCCCTGCTCTCACAGCAGCCCCACCCCCTGCACGCACCCAGGCACCCTTGCCCTGACACTTGGTGGGCAGCCGGCTCGGGTTGCCCAGCATCTTCCGGTAGAGCGCTGTCTCGGTGCTGCGCTGCGCTGCATGCTTCTTCACCAGCTTGGAGAGCTCCGCGTGGATCGTCTGCCAGGGCGGGTGGGGGGCAGGGGGAGCGATGCCCAGTGAGCCCTGTGCTTTCCCAGCCAGGACCATGGGGTATGAGGGCTCTGACACCCTGTCATCTCTGACCCCTCAGGGAGCCCACGGGGAGCCCATGGATTCGGCAGAGCACAAGTAGGCCAGATGGAAGGTTCTGGAAGGAGGACATACTGGCACCAGCCTAGCCAGCCCAGTCCCTGGCCTTTGGGAGCCCGGAGCATCTGGTGTGGCGACGCACAGGGGCTCGGCTAGGCGGGGCAGCTGGGGGAACTCACCTTGTTGGACGGTTCCAGCTTCAGGGCGGCCCGCAGGATGGGGATGGCCTCGCTGTACTCGCCCTGCTGGGCCAGGACCTGAGTGGAGGCACCGCTGATCAGCACAGGCCCCGGTGACACAGCCTGGGTCATACACTGCAGGGCCCTCCTGCCATGCAACTGCCCTGGGCCGACTTAAGGAGCACCCCTCCAGCCTCGCTCAAACTGGGGAGCGGGTCCCCAAGAGCTGGCCTGACTCCCCCCCACCTTGGCTGACTCGAGGCTGGTGGGACCCCGCACCCCGACATCCCGCACCTTGCCCTTGCGAAAGAGTGCCTTGATGTTGTCGGGCTGGTGCTGTAGCACGAGGCTGCAGGAGCGCAGCGCTGCACGGTAGTGGTCCAGCTTCAGCTGCGAGGCGGCCAGGTTGTTCAGACACTTCACCTTCAGCTGCAGCAGCTGCTCCTCCTCCTCCAGGGTCATGTCCACTGTGGGGCGGGGTGGGGGGCTCAGTGTGCAGCCCCAGCCCCCCAGCACTGCTCAGTGACCCCATGCATGTGCAGCGAATGCGGGCCCGGAGGGTGGCCGGTCACCTTTGGCGCTGGAGGTGATGGCCTTGATGGCCAGGTCGTAGGAGTTGGCGGCCAGCACGAAATCTGCCCGCTGGTAGTGGGCATTCCCACACTCGCGCTTCCGGTCGGCCAGGGCCACGCGCTCCTGCCCGGAGAGCAGCTCCAGGTTGGGGCCATCCACTGCCGCCTTCAAAGTCACCTCCAGACACAGGGCCGCGTGTGGGGGGATGTAGGGGCTCCTGCTGCGGGGATCGTGGGGAAGGCACTCAGGTGCACCCCCACCCTGTCGGGGCACCCCGGGGTCCCTGGGAGGGGTACTGCCCACCACCTCCCTCACCCCCCTGCTCAGCTCACCTGCCCTGGGGGCCGTAGCAGTACTTGGAGTCAGCAGTGACCATGGCCGTCTCACCCACGTCCATGAGCGGCACGCTGAGGTCCAGGGCCTGGAGGGGAGCAGGAGGCTCAGCGGGGCTGGGGAGCAGCGCCCCCACCCCCAGGCAGCAGCCCCCACCTGGATGACGTCGCAGTCCCCCAGCGTGAACTGCAGCTCAGGCTCATCCTGTACTCGGGTCCCGTTCTCCAGGGCTGTCTGCAGCCGCACGGTCACCACCTGGCCCTTGGTGGGGCGCTCGGAGCCCGGCGGGCCCGGGATAAGCGTCTTCTTCCTCAGCAGCCCGTTCCCTGCAGCCAGGGGCAAAGCCTGTCACCGCAGCTCCCGGCCTGCCCCAGTGGCCCTGTGGGGGACTGACCACGTGGGCCCTGGCTGCCCCGGTATCAGCTCGGAAGACAGGAAGGACAGTGGGGAGGGTGCTGGCCATGCATGCCAGGCACAGCCCCCAGAACGCATCAATAAAACACCACTTCAGAAGAAAGAGCCTGTGGCCTCGCCGGCCAGCCCCCTGCCCTCTCCACAGAGGCCTGTCCAGCTGCTGGCGCCGTGGCCCCCCGAACACCCCCTCCCCCGTGGCAGCTCTTTCCTGCCAAAAAGGAAAACAAAGCGCATCAACGCTGGGCCGGGCTGTGGCCCAAGTGCAGGGCACATGGCTGGCACGGGGGGCTCCAGGCACAACCCTGGCACTGTGTGTGCCCACAGCACTCGGGTGCTGGCCCTAGTGGGCCCGAGCACAGCCTAGAATCACCAGGGCCCCAGCGTGACCCCACAACCAGTCGCACCATGAAAGGATCCCAGACTGCCCCACAGCCAGGAGAGCAGCCGGGGCCCCATCCAAGAGCCATGACCCGTCACCATGGGGGACGGCACTGGCGGCCCCAACTGGCAGGTGCCACCCAGGTCCCTTGTACCCCAAAACAGCACAGGAGTGTGGGAGCACAGCCAGTCCCAGTGAGCTTCAGGCAGGGGTCCCACAATCCCGTCACCCCATGTCTTGCTGTCACCTCAGATCCCACTGTCACCCTACCGCTGTTATCTATAACCTGTAACCCTTGACCTATTGTGATCCATGACTCCACAATGACCCACAATCCCCTGTGGGCACCAACCCATGTCACCCACCACCCGTCACTCCAGGTCAAGAGCTATCTCCCCATGAGTTCCACTGATCTGGTCTGAGCTGGCCCCATCTAGAAGCAGGAAGGGGGTGGAGGAAGATCACGACCCAGAAGGTTCTAGATTGTCCCCAAGGCTTCCGCCTGAGCACCCAAAGCTCCTGATGAGGCAAGTCCTAGGGCACCTGCAGGTTGGGAGATAAAGAGCAGTGGCCTGGGGCGCCGCAGTCTCCTCAGGCACAGGGGTGGGGTGCTGGGAACCCAGGGACCGGGGCAAGACCGGGAAACAAGCTGCTCTGGTCTCAGCAGCCCTTTCTAGGGTGCTGTTGTGTGGCCTCAGGGAGGTGACTCAGCCTCTCTGAGCAGTGGTAAGCATAATCTATGCACGCAGAGCCCTGACCCCCAGTGTCTGGTCACCACCCCAGTTACCACACACTTGACTCTCAGCCTCCTTCAGCGGAATGAGGCTCGAGGGAGCAGAGGCCAGCCAAGGTGACCCCTGACCCTGCGCTGTCCGGGTGCCAGGGGTCAGCCACAGCCACTCCTGTTCCTTACCCAGGATGTCCAGCCACTCATCCGGGTCTGGTGCGGGTGCAGGCTCGGGCTCCATGGCCGCCAAGAACTCGCGGGCCAAAGCCCCGGGCTGCTCAGCCTCGGCCAGCGGGGGCCGCCCCACGTCCTGCAGGGGCGGCAGCTCCTCGTCCTCATCCTCATCTTCATCCTCCTCGCCCTCGGCCCCGTCCAACATCTCAAAGTCCTCCAGCGGAGGGACCCCGGCGGTAGACGGGGCACTGGGCTCCGGGCCTGAGGCCGTGGGCTCAGTACAGGATGCCATGGTGCTGGGGGACGGGAATCAGCCCTGCGGAGGGAGGGCGGGGTGAGACCCCAGCGAGGCCCTCCCATGCTCCCAGCCTCATCCACCCCGCCCCCACTGGCCCCGCTACTGGGGGAGGGGCCGATGCACTGAATGCAAGTGAGGGTTAACTTCAGATGAAACAGGTGCCACCCAGGCCCTTGGTTGCAGAAAGGGAAACCGAGGCCTATTCAAGGGTCACTAAGCCCTAGGTTACCAGCCAGCAGAGTGCAGGGGCAGGATCTGAAGTCCGGATACCACTTACAAAGCAGGAACGTGAGAAAGGAGGGGAGAGGGCACTGGAGTCTTCACCCAATTCCCGCCCATCTCCAGTCACCCACTGCCCTCCAGGGAACCATGCTGATGTGACCACCCCCTAAAGCTGATCTCGTTCCTTCCACGCGCACCACTCGAGCTCCCAGCCATGACACCCGGGGCTCTGGCCCAAACGCTCTGCCCACCGGCTCCAGGGGGCGTCAGCCCCGGGAGAACTGGGGACCCCCGGGGTTCCTCCTCCACCATGTCCTGGTCCGTCTCTGGGCCCAGGCCCCAAGTTCAGGGGCGAATGGCGCGCCGCCCCCACCCCTACCAGTGCCCCCCAAACCTCACCTGCCCGCTCCTTCCAGGCTCCGAGACCCTCCCAGCCCCCACCGAACCCCCACAATCCCCCGCGCCGGCCCCCTCCCCAGCCCCGCCAGCTCCCCACCCAGCCCCCGTCGCCACTCTGCTCCCATAAACACCAAGTCCCAGAACGCTCCCCACAAGCCGCCGGTCCCCTGTCCGGCCAAGACTACCTGGGGGCCTCCACCCGGGACCCCCAACGCCCCTCGCCTGTTTGACACCACCGCTAAGGCCCCTCGACCCCCGCACCCTCTGGGGCGTCCCACCGTGCAAGTCCCAGCGGACGGTGCCGCACCCCCGCGCCCCCGTGAAGCCCCCGGTTGCACCCCCCGCGGGGATCCTGACTCCCGCGCCGCCCTCCACCCTCCTTCGCTGCCCCCCGCCCCGCCCCTCGGCCTCGGCCCCAGCCGCGCCGCTCCCAGGCTGTCGCGGCCCCTCCTGCGCCCCTGGCCAGCTCAACCCAGCCGGCGCCCCAGGACACGTGCCTCCGGCTCCGCGACCCCCGTCTGGGGTCCTGCGCCCCCTCCCCGCCCCCGGCCGTGGCCGCCGCGCCTCGGGAACCAGGCTCAGGCCCCCGGCTCCGCCCCTGCCGTGTCTATTGGCCGCCGTCGCGGCGTACGCAGCATCCACTGGTCACTGCGTACGTCCGTCTAGGCTTCAGACACCGCCTCCTTCCTGCTTGGATCCGCGGGACGTTCTTAAAGGGGCCGCGGCCTCCGCTACACCAGGGCGGGGGCTGGGGTGCAGGTGGAGGTGGGGGTGGCTCGGGAGCAGGAGCAGGAGCCCTTCTCGGCTCAGAGAGCGCCCCCGCGTGAGCTTCCCGCTGCTTCTCTGTGAACACCCCCATCGTGCCCGGACCTGGGGGAGCCCAGGACTCAAAGGTGCTCGGGTTTCCAGGCTGCAGGAACAGGCGCCTCTGGACTTCAGTGTCACCACCTGGAGCCTCGGTTGCAGACATGGAACCAACGGGAGCACCGTGCCCACGTGCCCACCCTCTCCCCGCACGGAGCCTGTGTGAACCCCTGCTAAGTTGTCAGGTGCTCGCTCACGCAAGGAGCTCACGCGAAGGTTCACTGAGCCCCTGAGCGCCAGGAATCTCTTGCCACTTTCTGCCACCCCGCGATAAGGTGCCCGGGCCTCACAGGTGGCCAGCTCGATTAAGTGTATGCTCTGAATCTGCTTTGGAAAGTGGGGTGCTCATATGCCTCGCCGGCCCTATTTCATGCCCTGCCCAACCTCTGCCCCGTACCCCTCCTCTGTGCTCCATTCCAGAGAATTTTTGCCTCTTCTGTCCACACTGTCTTTTTGAGTGCTGCCCAGCACCTATGGGAATTTAAGGCATAAATCAATGAGTGGGTGAGTGGGATACTGGTGGAGGGAACAGGAACTGGTTTCCAGAGCATCAAGCCCCTACCAGAAGCCTCCCTGATGTTCTCTCTTCTGCGCTGCATAAGTCCAGGCCTGTATTCTGCAGTCATGTCACTTACCCCTACCTTGTTCCCACCCCAATGACTTCCTAACAGGATCCTGGAATAAGGACCTAATACTCCTTTTTTAGCACGGCCCTCTGAACCTTCATAGGCAGAGGACCACACTGTGAGTGTGTGTGGGGTGTGTGTGTGTGTGTGTGTGTGTGTGTGTGTGTGTGTATGGGATGGGAGGGGTGACAGAAAAAAACTCATTATAGGAGGTAGGGAGGGCAGTCAGGGGTTACAGAATCTCTGGGCTGGCCTCCTGAAATGATCTTTCTTGTCATCCTCCAGCCCCAGTGCTGTTATAGGCCCACAGAAAATATCTTCCCAAGGGCAATGAGGAGCCAAATAAAACAGGCTTGCTAGACCCTGGATAGCTACGGGAGGCTCTGAAGCTTGGGGCCAAGCCTCCAGCTGTGGGCCCTGTGGTTGCCTTCCTTTTCCCTACAAAGAAACAGAAATCCCCCCTCCTCAGCTCCCTGCCCATCTTCAGGTGGACTTTGCCAGACACTGGGCACACATATCCTTTCTCCTTCACCTGCTCGTGACCTCATGCCCTACAAGCTGATTAGCCTTTTCCTTTTATATGTGCTCTGCTCCTCTATTTATTCACTTACTTAGGGTCTTTTTTTGGGGGGGGACCACACCCAGCAGTGCTCAGGGTTTACTCCTGGCTCTGCATTCAGGGATCACTGCTAACAGTGCTTGGGGGGACAGATGTGGTGTGTCATGTGTCATGCCCAGGGGCTCCAACCAGTCAGCTGCATTCAAGGTAAAAACCTTACCTGCTATACTATCTCTCTGGCCTTTATAATTCTAATTAATATTAACAATGGTCCAGGGTGTGGCTCAGCTGTAAGGCCCATGGCTTCAATGCACGAGACCCTGGGTTTGGATCCAGACTCCAAACACAAAATATAACAGCAAAATCACTGTTACACAAAAACTACTGAAATAACTGCTGTGGGGGCAGAGCCACGAAAATATGCTAAACCCAGTGAGAAGAACTATGTTTAAAAAATAAATACTATTTCCATAGTCTCCTAAGGACTAAATTAATTCATTGCCTAAGAGACAACAGTAGCAAGTGAATGTGGCAGACCGCCTCTGCAATTCTTCAAGGACGGTGCTCGGGGGACCATACGGGATGCTGGGAATTGAACCAGGGTCGGCCGCGTGGAAGGCAAACGCCTTACCCGCTGTGCTATCACTCCAACCCCCAAAATAAACAAGTCTTAAAAAAGTAAAAACAACAAATTAATATATACAAAGAGCTCCCGACAACAGAGAAACTAAAATATTTTGACAAACGGATCAAAATTTTAAAAGGGCTGAAAGGACAAAAAGATGTGTGAAAATAGAACTAAGATCCTGAGACATTTACAAAACCCCAAAGTAGGACTCCATGAAATGGGAAGGCCCCGAAGGGTCAGGGAAGGAAGCTGCATCAATGAGTGGGAGACGCTAAGACCAGGAATAAATGCAACCGGTGACTCTAGCGGGTAGCCTGGCCCAGAAAAGGGTTCCAAAGAGCAGAGCTGGGATTTCTGCCGCGGATCCGGCCAGATTCCTGCTGACCAAAGGCGACGTCTTCCGGCCTCACCGCTCACTTCCGGCCCGCCGGAGAGTCCAGCTTGGCCGACTGCACAAGCGCACGAGGGGGCGGCGGGATTGGCTCCCGGCTGTGACGCAGGCGCGGGCGGACGCTGCGTCGGGCCTCTCGCTCCCACCACCCCCACGGGCGCGTCTCCGTTCCGTGCGCGCGCTCGCACGTCGGGTGCGTGATGACGTCACGGTGGCGCGGGCGCCATCCCGGAAGCGCGAGCAAGGCTGCCAGATGTGCAGGTGCGGCCGCCGGGGCCGGGGGCGGGGCGGGCGCGGGGCCGGGGGCTCGGTGTTGTGTCGCACGGGTGGCCGCACCGCTGCGGGGGCACCGCTCGCTGCCCCGCGGCCCGTGCCCGCGCACACGCCCGCCCCCGCCCGCGCGTCGCGGACGCGCTGCGCCTCGTCCAGATGCGGGAAGCGGGGTCGCTAGCGTTGGGGCAGTGGGGCGCGACTGCAGTCGGTGTGTCTGCGTGGCGTAAGCGGATGAGGGGGAAAGGAACCGGGTGGGGTGGCCGCATCGTGGGTTGACCGGGTAGTGGATGAAGCGCTTGCGTGGAAGCGGCGCAGGGGCACGAAGTGTCTCATGAGCACCCTGCGGCCCGCGTTCAATGTTGGTTCCCGGCCCTGCTGCCAGGCCCTTCACATCCATCCCCTTCTTTGGAGGAATCTCCTAACCCCGTGCCCCTGCTCTTTGTCACAGTGGCGATGCCCTGACTCCTTCCTCGTATCCTGAGGCTTGGAGAGTGAGCGAGGAGGGGGAGAGCCCAAGGTCACAGGCCCGCCCCACTTCGCCGGACACCCAGTCTCTGCCGGGTGTGCCGCAGAGACCCGAGCCCTCACATGCTCCTTTTCCCTCAGATATGGGAACGGAACGGCTGTCAGTCCGAGAAGGCTTCCTGGTGGAGGCAGCTGGGACCTTGCGAGTGTGTGGGCTTGTGTATGTGTTTAGGTGCTGGCAGTGTTGTGTGCTCATGGCTTCCTGGCCCCTGAAGCCTCTCTATCCCTAGTGGTGCTCAGGAGACCTGGAAACTTCTCCAGGGCCTCTCAATCCCTTGGGCCCGCGGGGATGACTTTGCTGGCCTGTGTCGTCCTTCTGCTCCCTAGTCCATAGCAGTACTGAAGCCTGGCCTGGGTCAGATTGTGTGTCACTGTGAGGCTCTGAAGCTTGACTGCCCCCCTCCCTGGGGGTTCCTGGCTGGGGTCTGGTCTGAGCAGATGTAGAAATGGCCTCTTCAGAAGTTAGCTTGGGTGCAGGGATGCCTTCAGGAGCTCTGGGGGCCATGGGGAAACCAGACGTTCCCCTGGGGGGAGTATAGTGAGCTCAGAGCCCCTGGGGCAGGACTGGGGGGAGCTAGCACCGATGACCCGCAGCCCCCCATGTCCCCATGTCCACACCTCCCTTCCCCTTTTTAGACTGCGGAGGAGGAAGAGAAAGAGATGGAGCTGCCGGACTCGGCCTCGAGGGTTTTCTGCAGTCGCATCCTGAGCATGGTGAACGCGGAAGACGTCAATGCCATCATCCTGGCCCAGAAGAACATGTGAGCCTGGTCCCGCCCGGCGGTTTCTGCTGTGCACAGAGCTAGACTTCCTGGCTTGAAGCCATGAGAAATGTAGACAAGCGGGCCCCGGAGAGGGCCTTTGTCTCTGCATGCATACACAGGTTCCATCCCAGTGCCCTATCGGGTCCTCTGAGCACTGCCAGGAGTGGTTCCTGTATGCAGGCCAGGGGGAACCCCTGGGCACTGCCGGGTGTGGCCCCAGAATAGAAAGGAATGCAGAGTAAAGGCAAGAGGCTGAGCATAGGGTGAGGGGCCTATGGGCTGGCAGTCTCAGGGGAGCAGGCCTGTGAGTTTGGGCGTCCAGGGTGGGCTGAGTGCCCCCTGCCCTCTTCAGAAGTCAGCTTGGGGTTGTCCAGAGCTGGGGTCCAGCAGGTGGTGTGGGACAGGAATCAGGCCTTGTTCAGGCTCAGCCTTGCTGCTCCCTCGTGGCCCCCAGTCTTGCTTTGGGAGTGTGGAGTCTTTCCCTGAGTCGGGGCCTCTCTCCTGCCCTGTCTAGGCCTGACAGAAATCTGTTCGTCCCTCATCCCCCAAATTCTCCCACTGAGGGCACACAAAGCCGACAGCCACCTTCCTGGCCCCACGATGTCAGGTGGGATCAGAGCCAGGCCAGGGGAGCCCCTCCAAGGAGAGGAGCAGAGTTTCCAAGGGTCCGTTGGAAGGGCAGGACATTCACATTCGTTTTGGAGGTTGGAGAGGAGTTTGGCGTGGGAGCGGTGGCACGAGGAGGGACTACAGGTTGCTCTTGCCAGCCACGAACCACCCACAGCCCCCCGCCCCACCACAGGCTGGACCGCTTTGAGAAGACCAACGAGATGCTGCTGAACTTCAACGGGCTGTCTAGCGCGCGCCTGCAGCAGATGAGCGAGCGCTTCCTGCAGCACACACGCGCCCTGGTGGAGCTCAAACGCGACCTGGACAGCATCTTCCGCCGCATCCGGTGCGTGGTTGCTCATCAGGTGCCACGGGGTGGAGCTCAAGGCCAGTGGTGACAGGACTCAAATGGGAGTAGCCCCGAAACTTCAGGTTTATTTAGCTAGTAGCACAGCCTGGCTGGACTCATTGTGCCAGGGTGTGGCCAGCCCCCACCTTACAGGGGGGCAGATGAGCTCAGGATCCCAGGCCCTTCCAAAACTGTTTTTTCCATTTTTGCCTCCCCATCCCCGTTTATTTTTTGTTTTTTTTTTTGCAGGGGCCACCACACCTGGAACCCCAAAGCCACAGGGGTTCCCTCTGGCTTTGCACTCAGGAATTACTCCTGAAGGTGCTCAGGGGGTCCTATGGGAGGCCGGGGACTGAGCCCGGGTCTTCTGTGTGCAAAGCAAGCACCCTCCCTGCTGTGGTATGACTCTGGGCTCCCCAAACTGTTTTTGGCACGGAGATGGGGAATGAGGAGAGTGCTCAGCCCTGGGTGGAGCAGCCTCGCTTTACAAGCATGGGTCTTTTCTTGGGGTCCAGTCTGGTGTGAGGGCGCCTGCCAAGAGCCCAGGGTTGGGCTTTTTTGTTTGTTTTGCTTTTTTTGGTACACCTGGCGATGTTCAGGGGTTACTCCTGGCTCTGCACTCAGGAATTACTCCTGGCAGTGTTTGGGGGGCCCTATGGGATGCTGGGAATCAAACCTGGGTCAGTTGCGTGCAAGGCAAACACCCTCCCCGCTATGCTATCGCTCCAGCCTGGGTTGGTGTCTTTTGTGGGTTTCACGCACAGCAGGGATAGTAGTGTCTTCCCTGGCCTCTGGAACTTGGCTCAGCCAGGGTGGCCCATGGGAGTCCTGCTGTAGGGGCACTAGAAGCACCGCCCAAGATCAGGCCAGTGGAAGGTGAGACAATAACGGCCCGGGGTCTCGGGTATGTGCAGCTATGGGGGCTCACTCCAGTGCCCTTCCCTCCCCCAGGACGCTAAAAGGGAAACTGAGCAGGCAGCATCCTGAGGCCTTCAGCCGTAAGTAGTGGGGGCCCTCCCTGTGCCTCCTGAGCCCCAGGACCCCTCCGAGCTATGGATGTGTGCTTTTTAGATGTCTCCTGGGGCATGGCGGGAAGTGGGGGGTGGAGCCTTGCCCCAGCCCACTCCTGTCCCACAGACATCCCCGAGGCCAGTTTTCTGGAGGACGAGGACGAGGACCCTATCCCACCCAGCACCACCACCACCATCGCCACGTCTGAGCAGAGCACTGGCTCGTGTGACACCAGCCCCGCCACTGTCTCGCCGTCCCTGAGCCCTGGCTTCGAGGACCTGTCTCATGCCCGTCCTGGCTCCCCGACCATCAACGGTCGAAGCCCAACGGACCAGGATGATGAGGGCGAGGCGCTGGGCAAGTAACCTTGGGCGAGGCCCCACCAAGCAGCTCGGCCTCTGCTTCTGTCATCTGCCCGAATCCTGGGACACTCCAGCGGGGCCTTTCCCCTGCCCACCCCTCCCAGAGCATCTCCTTCAGACCCTCCCTAGGCTGGAGGCGTTGGCACAGCTGGCCAAGAGTCACTGCTGAAGGTTCCAGGAGGGGAGTTGACCCTGCCTGCCCTGCGATGGCCAGGCCCTTCTCCGGTGGGCAAGCTGGCATGTCCCGTATCTGCAGCCCACCCTGCACTAATTCTGGCTGCCCACCCCACCCCTACTCACGCCAGAATGCAGGGTCCGGCCCAGCACGAGGCCAGTTGCTCGGTCCCGAGGCTGCTGGGCCTGCGTCTGTGAGGCGCAGCAAGCGCAAGGTCGATCTGGAGTTTCATGGAATATTTTTGTACCCGATGTTTACAGATGCTGTTGGGAAATATCAATAAAAACTGTTACTAAACAGCAGGGGACACTGCTGAGCTGCTTCTTCCTTCTGGCTGAGTCCCACAACCCAGTGTTGGCATGGGCTGGGTGACAGCTGTAGTGGCTGCCCCTCTAGGGAGCATCCCGTGTCCTGGGGGCAGGGCAGCCGCACGCACATGTTCCTTTTGCTGGCCATTCTTTGAGTGCACCTCCCTTGAGGGGCTTGTGGGGTAGAGACGGGGTGGTCCCCTCCCCAGTGGCACATTGTGAACACCCTCTCTGTAACACCGAGCTGGTTACTGTCCCTAACTTCCCAGGCCTCAAAACAGAAGGCCAAGCCCTGGAGCTCTTCCAGTGATCCCATCCTTCCCCCTCCCTCAGCCTCTTGCTCAGGTGCCCTCCAGCTGGTCTGCAGCCCCTCTGCAGTCACCACCTCCTGGACCCCAGCTTTTTGTGTATTTTGATTTGGTTCTTGGGCCACACCTACTGGGTGCTCCCAGGGATCACTCCTGACAGGGTTTGGGGGGACCCTGAGGAGTGCTAGAGATCTAATCCTGCTCCACAATATGCTCCAGCCTCGGGACCCCAGGTCTGTGACCAAGGGCCCCCTTCCGCCCTATCCATAAGTGCCCGCCCGCACTGCCCTCGCGCTGGCCCTTTGGTCCGCTTCCTCCAGGCTGTGGGCAGGTGAACCCGGCCAGGAAAGTGACCCGGACCCCTGTGGGGCCGCACGCCCACAGGCGCTAAGGCTTCGCTCGCCCGCACCCAACATGGCGGCGCCCGGGGCGTGGCTTTTCCTGGATTGTGACGTAAGCACGCAGCGTGCGCCGTGCGCAGGCGCCCTCGGAGACGAATCGCGGGTTTCCGCTTCCGCCGCCCTCTTTCTCGTTAACGAGGCGGCCGAGCGGGTCGGTGCCGGCGGCCTTGCGGGTTCGCATGGGGCCAGGGCCGGGCGGGGGATTGCGGGGCCCAGGAGCGCGTTTGGGTGCGCGGAGGTGGTAGGAGGGGCGTTCCGAGCCGGGCTGGGCGCCTGGGGCCGGGCCGCCAGGGTCGCGGCCGTCGAGGCGCGGGGCCAGGCCGAGTCCGTCGGGCGGAGCGGCTCGGGCGTGCTCTATGCGTCGCGGGGCCAGGCCCGGGCCTGTGGCTCCTCCAGGCGTGTATCCTCGCGGCTCCTGCCCACCGCTCACTCCCCTCAGTCTGCAGGAGGCGGCGGGCATCGGAGCCCTTCACTTTCTGTTCGGGAGGAATGGAACGTTAAGTGCAAGGGTGGCGTCACGGAGAAGGGAGCCCGAGCCCAGGCCTATAGGGGGCGGATCGCTGCGGGCGACCACCCGCGCCCCGCACCTGGCTGTCCCCGCCGCTCACCTCCCTGTCCCCCACCCGCGCAGGAGACGCAGAGATGCAGATCTTTGTGAAGACCCTGACGGGCAAGACCATCACCCTCGAGGTAGAGCCCAGTGACACCATTGAGAATGTCAAAGCCAAAATCCAGGACAAGGAAGGTGAGCGGGGCCGGGGGCTCATCAGGGTGCATCTGGGCCGACAGGTAGGGGTGATGCGGGGACGGGAAGCTGCCAGCGCTTACAGTAAGACTCTCCCCCGCAGGCATCCCGCCGGACCAGCAGCGTCTGATTTTTGCGGGCAAACAGCTGGAGGATGGCCGCACCCTCTCGGACTACAACATCCAGAAAGGTACATGATGGCTCCCGCGCCCAGGCCTGGGTCCCCCGAGTTTGGTGGATGCGGGGGGCGATGGTAGGGGAAGGGTAGTCTAAGACACGCCCCTCTCCCCTCTAGAGTCCACCCTGCATCTGGTGCTGCGCCTCCGCGGGGGCATCATTGAGCCTTCGCTGCGCCAGCTGGCCCAGAAGTACAACTGTGAGAAGATGATCTGCCGGAAGTGCTACGCCCGCCTGCACCCCCGCGCCGTCAACTGCCGCAAGAAGAAGTGCGGGCACACCAACAATCTGCGCCCCAAGAAGAGGCTCAAATAAGGAAGGCCCCTCATGCGCCGCACCCCCGGGCTGCCGTTATTGGGGCCCTGCTGCCTCAATAAAGTTCCCCTTTGATTGACTGGAGCAGCAACTGGTGTCCGAGTGTCCGTCTGTCCGTTCACCCACCCGGGGTGGGGCATGATGTTCCTACTTCTCCGTTCTCACACTGCCGGAACATAAGCCGGGGTGGTCTTGGGATTCTTGTAAGCCCTTCCATGTAAAATAGAGGTCGTGCAGTTGTTGGGTGGGGGTGGATCGAGGAACACACCCTCTCCCCCCCCAACTCTCCATCTGGTTGCAACTAGGATTTTGAAAGCTTGCAGAGACTCGCTGTTCCCACCAAATCGGGGTGCCCCTACAAGGGTGGGCTTTTGTTCCCTAAGGATTGTGACAATCCAGTTCTGGTCCCCATGAGCTACTGAACTCTATGCCAGCTGGTCCTGGTAATCAATGACCCCTGCACACCTGCCCCCCCCTCTAAATTAAGGGTGCGTTTCCAGCAGCCATTTCTGAGGTCTGGTGTGCCCACAGCCTGCCTGGAGTCACCCCCGGAGAGGTCAACAGGGGAAGAAGGGAGGGTCCGTCCAAACTTAAGGCCTGTGCAGAAACCCCTGGACCTTATTGAGACCTCCCCCCACAGCGAGGTGTCTGCATTCCTGTCCCCAGGTTAGGGGCTGGAGGCCTCCGGGCCTCTAGGGGGCGCCAGCGCCACGGAGCAGGTTGTTCACTGGCAGTGCCGGGGCCGCACAGTCATGCTCACCGCTCCGGCCGGGACCGAGGCGCCCGTCCCCGCGGGGCCCGGTGCGGCACCGATCGCCGGAATCCCGGAGCGCGGAGAAGCAACGTGGCCCTGGGTGAGCCCGGGCCCCAGCGGGAACGGGCGTGGGGTGGGCGGTCAGGCCGGGGCGCCGGCTTCATGCCCGGGCCATGCCCTCCTCCACCCCCCACCTCGTAGAAAGATGCCCCGATTGGGGCGCTGGTGCAACGCGTCCACCAGCTGCAGACCGAGCGCGCGCAGGCCTTCCGCCGGCTGGAGGAGTAAGTGGGAGCCCGGGTGCGTGGGGCGGCCGGGTTCGGTGCATAGGGTCGCGCGTTGGGCCGGCCTGGGGCGGGCCTGTATCCCCGCCGCGCGGCAGTGTCACTGGAGGGACAGCCTTCAGACTTGGGGGGCCGATCCTCTTTCCCCTGCATGGACCCCAGCCCCGAGACACACTCTGCGTGGATCTCTCACGCTCCCAAGCGCCGGGGCTTTAGGCCTGTCGTGGTCCTCTCGGACTCAGCAGCGCCCTCCATGGGGTCCAGGGACATTCACCTGGAGGGCTTTTAGGTGGTGGGTGCGGATGCGGGCCTTGATTGGCATCGGGCGTGGCCTCAGAACCCCACCCCCACCCCACGTGCCGCAGAGCACACCGCCAGTACGTGAGCAGCGGCCCGCCCTATGACTTCCCACGGTTCCGCGCCACCGTGCATGAGGTGACCCAGGTCTTTGCCGCCGCCTCGCGGGAGGTGCTGGCGGTGGAGGCTGAACTGGCCGGACCCCGAGCGCAGCCACTCCTTGCAGGCCACGTGCGCCGCCTGCAGCAGCTGGAAGAGACGCATCTGGTCACGGTGAGGCCCAACCCGCAGAACCCCCCCACCACCCCCCTCTGTCGGGCTGTCCCCTGCGCGCCCCGTGGTAGAGTGGATGTATTCCAACCAGGTTCCCACATCCTGCCCAGGGCACCTCCCGTCCACCCCGCAGTATTTACCGCTGATCTCTAGCCTCCAGCTTTCCAGGGCAGCCCAGACTCGATTCCCAAACCCTATTTCGGCTCTGGTCCTGGCTTCACCCTTTTGCTGCTGGGTGTGGACGTTCAGGCTACGCCCATTACGAGTTACCCTAAGTGCTGAGTCTACCCTGCCTGCCGCGGAGTCCCGTGGCCTCCTCACCTGCTCTGACACTTACAGCCAATCCTAACACTCTATTCCCAGGCTCAGGCCACGCCCCGTTCCCCAAGACTAGCCACCCCACGCCACGCCCAACCCAACCTAGCACTGCACCAATCATTTGCCAGGAGTCCGGTGGGTCTCCCGCCCCGCCCATATTTTGCCCTAGACACATCCCTGACCCGCCCCTTAGGGGCCCCATCCGTGCACCACGGGTGGCCTCAGGTACTTAGCTCATCCTTGTTCGACTCCGCCCCCCTGCTCTACCCTGGGTGCCTCTCTAGATCTGCCGGACTTTGGTGGGCGGATCGCTGGTGCCCTTTGCCCTTGTGACATCCTCCCCACACCCCGCCAGGTGGCCCTGCTGCAAGTGATGGGGAGCCCCGAGCTAGCGCGGGAGGAAGACAGCCAGCAGAAGCACCAGCTGAAGATGAAGTGAGTCTGCCTCCTCCCCTCCTGGGGTCCCCGCTGCGGGGTGTGGGGTGCTCACTGGAGCTCTGGAGTCTCGTGGGTGCACGCCCCAGGACCAGGCAGGACACAGCTGCGCCTCCTGCACACCAGTCCTGCTTAGGGAGCTGGACCCCACCTGGGTCCTAGCCCGTCCCCTCCCCCACCCCGCGCACAGGCGCACCCCTGCTGCTCCGCTGCCTTGGTCAAACTGCCCGCCCCTGGGGGGCTAGCACCAGGAGGGGCTTCTCACCACCCACTCTGGCTGGCTCCTGCCAGACACCCAAATAGTCACCCGGTTGCCGTGCAGGATGGAGGCGGGGGCTGAGGAGGGACCCGGGGCTTGCCACAGCCCCCTCGGAGCTGAGCTGCGCCGCGGCGGGCTAATTCACCCCATCTGGGTTTTATTTATAGTTCCCATCCGCTCTTGTAGGGTAATTAAAACCATGGAGGCGATCAGCGAGGCCCTTCAGGACCTCAGGTTTGATGCAGAATCTACCCAGTGATGGCGCCTGGCCCAGCCCTGACGGCCAGCTGGTGGGGGTCGAGCCCCAAGGCGCCAGACCCTCCCCGAGCTGCTCTGTGCTTAATAAACACCTTCCTTGCAAGCTGTTGCGTCTCTGTCCAGCGGGGGCGGGCGAGAGGGGCCTTCTCGCTTTAGAAACCAATAGACTGAACACTCCAAGGAGTTTTTGGTGGGGGGGCACACCTAGGGGGCCCAGGGGACCATATGGGATGCTGGGGATCAAACCAGGGTTAGCTGCATGTAAGGCAAGCTCCCTCCCCACGCACTGTCGCCCCAACTTCCTCCAGAGAGTTCTGAACCTGCTATTCCAAATCTGCACAGAAAGCACCTGGAATTCTGGGAGGTAAAGGGGTACAAAGGTCCTCATGCCCCGAAACCTGCAGCCGCTCCTGGAGACGCCTTGGTTTCAAACTCACCTGCAGAAGCGGGGCACCTAAAAGCTTTTTATTAAAAAAAAAAAATAGTAAGACTTTTGGAGGGGCCTGGCATAGGGGGTGGATCCCGGCACTCGTGCCCACCCCCAGCCCTAACAGCGGTTCTGGGTAGCTCAGCTCTCCCCACTACACCCCACTGCACACAGCGGCCACAGCTCCGCCGGAAGGTGTGGGGTGTAGATCTGGAGGAGGTCCCCGGGCCTCGCGACAGGATGCAGGGTGGTCCAGGTCTCTAGAGTTTATCAGGCAGAACCTACAAGCAGAGAAGGCTAACCAGGGTGTCGCCCACTTTGCAGTGCAGCAACTGGGATGTATTCACTCATTTTGGGTGACATTCCTGGGGATTCCAGAGCCAGGCACACGGGTGTTAAATGCAGGTAAATAGGAGATTCGGGCCCGGCGCCCCTAAGACAGAGCGGGGATCCCCCACCAAAAGCCTTACCTCCCACCTGGCAGATCCCCTTACCTCTCGCCGTGCCCCGTCTGCTCGAGGGCAGGATCCCCTCGTCCTGTGCTTGTAAGGAAGGACGCAGTGTCTGGGGGTTGCAGGCCGACCCCGACTCGGCCCCACCCCGCGGGGTCCCCCCTTCCTACCTGGTTGCGGGTCTTATGCGACTTCTGCATCCAGGCCCGCCACTGGTCGTAGAGGCGGAAGCTGAGGTTCGAGCAGTACGCGTGCTTCTTGAGCCAGCCCACGAACTGCTTGAGCTCGCGCCGCACTGGCCCCGAGCTCGGCTCGGCGCCCCGCGGCTCGCAGGCCCCGCCGCCCGGGCCCGGCCGTTCTGCGGAGCGGAGCGCGGCGTCAGGGCGCGCCGGCAGGGGGCGCGCGCGGGGCAGGAGCAGGGCCGACGCCGCAGCCCAGCTGTGCGCCGAGCAGGGGAGGGGCGAGGTGGAGCGGGCGGGGGGAGGGTGGGTGGGAAGGAAGGGGCCCTTGCAGTCTCCTCCAGGACCCGGGTTCCCGTGGCCTGAGCCAGGTGTGAGCAGAGGGAGGGGGAGAGGGGAGAGGCCGGGAGACACGGGAGCCGCAGAAAAGTGGGGAGAGTGGGAAAAGCATGCATGCGCGGTGGGGCGGGGGATCCGGACCAGGAGACTCAGGGGGCGGGGGCTTGGAGACCCGGCTGGAGGTGGGGGGAAGGCTTCGGAGACCCAGAAACCGAGCAGGGCGGAATGTCAGGCAGGCTCAGATGAGAGAGGTGGAGGGCGCTGGGGTGGGGGCCGTGGGGAGTGGCCTGCGGGGCCAGATGGGAGGCCGGTCTGGCCGAGCAGTCGCCGCGGCCAGCCCCCAGCAGGCCGGCGGATAAGGACATCGGCCTCACGTCATAAATATAGCCGGGGACCCGCTGACAGGCCCTGGCACGGCCGCGGCCCCCGCCGCCCCTGCCGGCCTCCCGGGCGGAGCGGCCGCTGCTGGCTCCCGTGCAGCCTCCACAGGTGCTGGGCACGAGCGGGGGCCAAGCTCAGGGCCCGCCCCCGCGAGCTCCCGCCCCGAACCTGGAGGGGCCTGCGCTGGGGGCTGGGGGCCTCTGCCAAGCCGGCCCTGCCCCTACCGGAACGCTCTCTGGGCCTCAGTTTCCAGGTCAGCCCATGGGAATGGGCCTGGCCCTCAGGGTCTGTGGGGGATGACCGACCCCTGGGAGGAACCAGCAAACTTTCTGGAGGCACCTCAGCACCAGGGACTTGGAGCAATCGGGTGATTTTGGGTTTCCTTTTTTGGGAAGCACACCCAAGTCGCATTGTGAGACCATGTGATACCAGCTCCAAACCCAGGCTTCCTACATGCAAAGCCACCCCCACAAACACCTTTCACGCCATGTCACAAGATGCCCCCGATGGCAAGGGGGGGTCAGACCCAGGTTCCCTGACCCCCAGGCTGCCTAGAGCAGAAGGGAAAGTGGCCATCACCCTGATGTTGGTCCTGACACTGACCTCTTGGACAGGCAGGGGGGATGCTGCCGGCTGGGGGGAGGAGAGGAGGGAGACCAGTGCCCTGAAGCTAATGTTGGAATCCTATTTCCTATGGAATCATCCTCTTTCAGGGTTCTGAGTTGTGGGTGCAGACATTTGCTGCCCTTTTGGAGGTTCAGCTTGTTGGTGGTCAGGGGTTCTCGGCAGAACCTATCTGTTGTGTCAGGCACAGAATCAGGGTCTGCAGCAGGCGAGGCGAGCAGCAGGTCTCCTGGACTATCTGGGCCACCGGCTGCTTTTCAACTGTCCACAGCTGTCAAGTTGTTTTTTTTTTAAGGAGCCACTACAGAGAGTAGTTCCAGGGGGTTGCCAGGGCCCCCAGTTTGAGACCCCTCGTCCCTGGGCATGAAGCCTATGTGGTCCTCCAGCGCCCAGCCCTGGCGGGTGCTCACCGCTGCGGGGAGTGGAGGCGGCTGTGGGGTGACTCCACTCGCTCCAGATGCCAGCCTTCTTGGAGCCGTAGATTCCGAAGGGGTTACAGCGCACCTGCACGAAGTAGACGGTGCCCGGCTTCAGGCCAGCCAGGCGGCACGAGGTCTGGTTGCTCACATCGTCCACCACCTGGGCATCAAGGTCAAGGGACAGAGGTGCAGAGGTCAAAGTGTGTGTGGGTGAAACACTGAATGGGGTGGGACCAGTCAGGAGGGGTGGACGGGGCTATAGACCAGGGCAATGAGTGGGGTGGGGCCAGGTAATAGGGCGGTGGTTGGGCGGGTGAGACAATAGGGCGGTGACTGGGGCCGAGCCATCACCTTCCAGTCCACACTGTCCTCCACGCGGTAGCGGATCTGGTACTTGGCTTGGAAGAGGAAGTCCTTGAGGGCAGGTGGTGACACCCAGCGGACGCTAAGCTGGTCCTCCAGGCCCCCCACGCGGCTCACATGTACCTCGGGTGGAGGGTCAGTGGTCACTGTGAGGGCAGTGGCATGCGCAGGTAGGGTGAGTCCTGGGCTCTCCCGGGCCTCTGACAGCCCAGCATTCCCTGGGACCATCCCAGGAGCAAGGGGCTAAGTCAGCCAGTGCCAGGGGGTTGGAAAGCAGCCAGGGCCGAGTCACTGGTGCCTTCTCACTTGACCCAGGTCCTTACTTGACCTCTAAGAACAATTCAGGACTGCATCCTGCAGCCTCACATCTCAGGAAGCTGATTTTGGGAAGGACAATGGCCCCACACGGCCCGGAGGTCCTTCTGGGATCCCTCTGGGCAGCAAGGAGGGCTGGCCGTTCCCCGTGAGGCCTCAGTAAGGGGTGGAAAGGGTTAAAACACAGGCCTGCTCTGGGCTGAGAAACCTCCTAATTAGATTAGGCCCAATTCTACTCACAGATCATCCATTTCCTGCCTCCTGCCTGCACACCCCCCCCCCCCACCCCAGCTCTAGGCTGTGGCTTCCTGGGGCGCCCTGCCCTGGGCGCCCCCTTCCCAGCTCCCTGGGGGCCCCCTCCCTCTCGCACACCTGGGCCAAGCTGAGGGGGAGATGGTCAGCCAGGTGTTCTCAGCAGAATGGGGGTAGAGGGGGGCTCTGGCTGCTGTGGTCGGGGGGGAACTGGAGCTGGGCCTAGGGCTGGGACGGGACGAGCCCCGGGAGCAGGCTTGGGGCTCACCCACGTCCAGGATGTCCAGTGTGAGCACATCCGAGCGGGCCGAGCCCAGGCGGTTGGCGGCCTCCACCCAAATCTCATAAGGCGTGAACAGGGCGAGGTCCTTGGGCACGCGGCAGGAGTGGGGGCCCACTGTGTGGTATTCCTCACACGTGTTGTCCTGTCCGTACCACCTGTTGGCGGGCATCAGGGGCATTCAGACAGGGTTCTTTCATTTTAGGGTTTTTTTGGGGGCATGCTCTGAGGTCAGGGATCTCTCTGGTGCAGCCTGGGGGGCCATGAGGGGTGCCGAAGATTGAATCTGGGCAGTCATGTGCAAGGCAAATGACCACCTCACTGTGCTGTTGCTCCGGCCCCCGAGTCCAGCCTTTGGGGGTGCTGCACCCACCTCAGCTTGTACTTGAGGGAGTAGTTGGTGCGCAGAAAACTCTCTCCCCCTGCCCCAGGTGTCCAGCGGCATGTCAGCTCCTTCATGTTTTTGGACCAGCAGCTGATGTTAAAAGGCTTCTCAGGGGGCACTGGGGAAGAAAGGGGGTCAGGAGCTGGGAGAGATACTGGCAGCTGTACACCTCCACCTGGGTAAGCAAAGCCCAATGTTTTCTTTTCACTGAGCTACACCCAGCAGTGCTCAGGGCAGACTCCTGGCCCAGTGCTCAGGGATCTCTCCTGCCAGGGCTAAGCTGACCCTATGCAGTACCGGGCACTGAGCCCAGGCTAGCCACACGACAGGCCAGTGCACCCCTCCACCCTCGTGTCTCTCCAAGGCAAGTCCAAGCCTGGGGCCCGGAGGCGGATGTGGGGGGGGGTTCCAGGCTGAGTCTAGAGCCCTTAGCCCAAGTCACTGTGCCCTTGAGCCAGGGCAGGGGTCGGGGCCACTTACGGCCCACGTAGAGGCAGGAGCCGGCCAGGATGCTGCCATCACGCGCATGGCACACCAGGTTGTCACCCGACTGCTGTTTGGACCCGTTGAGGTTGGCCAGGGCCAGGGCCAGGGTGGAGGCGTTGAGCACCCGGGAGAGCTCAGGGGGCAGCCGGCGCCCGTTGAGTGTCCAATAGAGACTCTCAGCTGTGGCCCCCGACGTGTCCCCGTGCACTGAGCACGTGGCCTGAAGGGAGGAGCCGATGAGGAGTGTGGGGTCCTGGGGGCTGATCACTGCGGTGTCTGGGGTCAGAGAGGAACAAGGTCAGGTTGAGGAGAAAACCCGGGAGCTCCCAAACCGCCCCTGTGGACTCACATCCCCGGTGCTGGCGCTAGAGCTGTCCCAGCCACTCCCTCCGGCACGGGAAGGTCATGGGTCACACCTGAGGTGCTGGCGGGGCCTGCATGGTACCAGGATGGAACTGGGGTCTCAGCAGTCACAACCTCATGCCAGACAAATACTTTGGGTCCTGTAATAAGTCTCATCCCCAGGCCCCTGTCACTGTGCTCTCATTTCTGGACACTCCATGCTGCCTCAGGGAGCACTCCCAACTGTGCTCAGGGCTCACTCCTGGCTCTGTGCTCAGGGCTGACTGTTGGGTAACATTGGGTTCCTTGCTCCTCCCGCGGGGAACTTAGGTTTATTGAGTTACTCCCACAACAGTGCCCCTGAGGCACACCCAATTTCATCAGGCACTAATAATCCTCTATTGCTTTTTCTCTTTCCTTTTTTTTTTTTTTTTTTTTGCTTTTTGGGTCACACCTGGCAATGCACAGGGGTCACTCCTGGCTCTGCACTCAGGAATTACCCCTGGCGGTGCTCAGGGGACCATATGGGATGCTGGGATTCGAACCCAGGTCGGCCGCGTGCAAGGCAAATGCCCTACCCGCTGTGCTATCGCTCCAGCCCCAGCAATGTCCTTTTGATATAGACACAAGAAGACAGTTGATGCTATGCCTTTGTAACATGGGAGTTAATTGATTCTGAATAATATTTATTCCTGGGGACATCTCACTATATATTCCAGAGCAGAGTCCTCAGGTCAGGTCAGTCTTTCCTAAACCCAGCGGCTGACTTTCACTTCTATGCTCAGGGCTGACTCCTGGGTCTGTGCTCAGGGCTGACTCCTGGCTCTGTGCCCAGGGCTCACTCCTGGCTCTGTGCTCAGGGTTGACTCCTGGCTCTATGCTCAGGGCTTACTCCTGGGTTTGTGCTCAGGGCTGATTTCCAGCTCTGTGCTCAGGGCTCACTTCTTGCTCCATACTCAGGGATCACTCCCAGTTCTGCGCTCAGGGATCACTCCTGGCTCTGCGCTCGGGACCCCTATGTAGTGCAAGGGATCAAATCCAAACCACGGTCCAGCCGCATCCAAGGCCAGCACCTTCGGTCCCTGGACTCCCTCCCCAGCCCCACAGGCTATGTCAATCCTGATGTTCAAAACCCTTAGGTGGTCATTTCTTCAGAGGCCACACCCCATGGTACTCAGAATTTGGATCTGGCTCAGTGCTTAGGAGTCACTGCGGCAACTCTGGGGGGATGTGACAGAAGAACCCGGGCCCCCTGGACAAAGCTGAGCAGGAAGCAATGGGTGATGACCGACGGCCCACAGGAACCCCGGCCCAGAGCCAGGAGGAGTGCAAACCTAAGGCCACACCAACCAACCACATGCCACAAGCTCCAGGAAGGGCCGATGTGCCAGCAGCGGTCACCCCTCCACACCCGCAGCAGACTCATCCTGCTGAATCCTTTTGTCTTCCACGCAGCGTGAAATGGAAGTTCGTGCTCCCCAGTGCTCCCAGAGTCCGGTTGCTGGTCACGGAATCCTGCCTGGCCAGCAGGCCAGAAGGACGGAGGTGTGGCCCACACTCTCAGGCTGAGGGCTCCCTTCCCCACAAGGGGTCTTTCATGTCAGAGAGCATCAGGGAGCATCTGAGATGGAGTCCTCAGGCCAGAGCCCCCAAGGACAGCGCAGCCAGTGCGGAGAACCCCACTCCTAGCCAAAGGGACTGGACCCCTTCAGGTTTCCCTCATTAGCAGGACGAAGTGACCCCTCAGCCCCCCCAAAGTGTCTAGGTGGTGGGTGGTGCACTGAGGGTCTCTGTCTCCCTCAGAAGCAGCCTGACCCTGGGGAAACTGAGGCGAGGAGATGGTGGGAGTGGGGGAGGCATGGTCCTCTCAGCACCCTGTCTGGGGGCTGTCTTCCCCGAACCCCCATCTCCTGCTGCTCCCGCACTGATAGCGGTTCCTGGGGCTTTGCGAAGAGCTTCTCCCAGTTTGGGCCATGGTGAAGACTTCTCACTCACCCCTTCCCTCACATACCCTCCTTCACCCTCCTTCCCTCACCCCTCCACTCACCCACCCCTTCCACCATCATCCCTCACCCACCTTCCCCCTTCCCTCACTCACCCCTTCACTCACCCACCCCTCCCATCCTCACCCTTCCCTACCACTCCTCCTACCCTCACCCACCCCTTTATTCATCCACTCCTCCCTCACTCACCCACCCCTTCATTCACCCACCCCTCCCTCACCCCTTCACTCACTCACCCACCCCTCTCTCCCTCACCCCTTCCCTCCACTCCTCCATTGGTTCATCCCTCGATTCATTCGCTTGGGAGCTGGGAGCACCCTGCCTCATTTCCCAGCTCTGTGCCCTCCGGACAGCAAGTCTTTGGGACCAAGAACAGAAGACTAGGAAGAGAAAAGTTGCCCAAGAGAGGTGGGAAGGTGGCTGGATGGTCAGGCAGGCTAAAGGGAGTGGAGAACACAGGCAGAGATGGGAGTGGGTGAGGGCAGGGGCAGAGGTGTAAAGGTCCTGGGGCAGAAGTGGTCAATGAGCTCAGCGGCCAGCCCTCAGGAAGCAGATTCCAGGGCGGTGAACAGGGGAGGAATTTACATTTAAAAGTTTCCCTGTTAGAGCTTAGGGACTGGGGGGTGGGGAACAGACCCCGCCTGCCTGAGGCAGCTAAGGACAGGGTGATCCTGCCCCCCAGGAGGGCCGGCGTGGCTCTCGCTGCCCCCAGATGGGCGAGGTGGGGTGGACAGGGCTCCTGGGCCCGGCGCTGACGATTTTCCGGGGCAAACTTGGCTGCAGGGCTGGGTCTCGCCTGAGCCTGGGACGGGAGCTGCGTTTGGGGCTTGGCCCACGGCTCGCTGGAGGTCTCGGCGTCCGTGCGAAGAAGCCGGCAGAGCGGGCCAGCGCCGGGGAGGCGGGGGCGGCCGGGGGGCGGGGGGGGGGGCCAGGGGCCGCCCCGGAGGTCCCAGCAGCCAGCCGCCCGCTAATTCGGAATTCCTTCAGCATGAACTCGGGCGTGCCAGCCAGCGTTTCTGCCCCGGCCCACCCACCGCTTCCTGCCTGCCCCCCACCTCCAGCCGGGTGGGAGGCACGGCCAGGCCTGCCCAGGACCCCCTGGCCCCCTTTCAGCCCCGCCACCCCCAACCAGTGCCTGGCCGGGCTGAGAAGGGGCGGGGGGGCGCTTGGCTGAGGTCAGTGTACCCCTCTTACCATGGCTGCCTGGCCAGGACTGGCGTGGCCCGCCTGCCAACAGCTGCAGCTGCCCTCCCGGGGCTGGGCGGGGGACGGGGCACGGGGGCAAGGCCAGGCGGGCCTGGACAGGCCAGGTCCCCCCCCTCACGCTCCTGAACCCCAGCAGGGGAGGTCAGAGGGAGGTCGCTCCTGGGATGGGGATGCCAAACCCAGCTGGGCACCTGAGCCTCGGCCCTTCCCTGCCCTGCACTCAACCTTCTGCATCCCTACAGGCGGGAACTCCATCCTACCTGGGAGGGGGTGGGTAAGGAGCAGAGGTGGGGGTCCAGAGGGCCCTGGGGTTGCAGTGTCCGCCAGGAGCCCTTGGGAAGCTGGGGTGAGCAGCCGGCACAATGCACTGAGGTCGGAGAGGAGGACGGCTTGGCTCCGTCTGGGGGCCTCTTGGAACGCTCACCAACGCCATCCCTGCACTGGGTGGGGCCTCTGGACACCCCTCCTGTGTCCTCCCCGCCTTCCCACAAAGCTAGGGCCTTTACAAGTTCTTCCCTCCACACCCCGCCTCTCCCCAATCCAGAGCCACTGGTGCTGTTAACAGGAACACCATGTGTTTTAAAAGGGAAAAGTGTGAAACTTCGCTGGCAGGGCAGGAGGTGGCCCCATCCCGGGCTCCCCGCAGGGGTCCCGTCTCCTGGCCGGCCTATACCTACAACTGCTTTATGGCTCTCCTGCCCAGAGCTCAGGTGCTAAGACACCCGGTAAGTAGAAACATATTGTGGAGGTGTGAGAACCGTTTATTTAATTTTTTCCCCTTAAAGGAAAAAACATCCATCCATACAACAACCCCTCTAAACACACACACACACACACACACACACACACACACACACACACACACACACCCCACCCCTTCCCCTCTGCTCCAGGGGCTAGGAAAACAAAACCATTCACAGGGCGGGGGGGGGGGGCACGGAGGCCCCCACCTTCCTCAGAGTCCCTAAGAGCCCCCCACCTGTGCTGCCACCAGAGGTGAGCTGGTCTTCTAGCATGAGGCCCCAGAGGTGCCCGACTGGCCCGTTAGGGGGAGCCTGCAACACCCGGGGCAGCTGGGGTCCACCCGGGCCTCTGCGCCGCGGCAACGCGCGCCCCAGACCTGTGCGCGTGTGGCGTGGCAGGACCCGGCAGCCGCCAACGCGCCCTGGCCCAGCCTCCCCCTCCGATCGAGTGTGTGACCACGCATGTGTGTGTGTCGGAGATGGAATGTGTGTGCGCCTCGATGGTGTGCGAATGTGCATCTGGGACGCAGCGAGCGCGAGCTGAGGGCGAGGGTGACGGGCCACACGCCAGTGAGTCTTTGTGTGGCTCTGGGTGTGTCCGAGAGCGGGGCTGGATGTGGGGACGGTGTCCGGGCAGGGGGGTGCGCCGGGTGCGGGGCCGTAGCGCCCCACTGGGTGGGGGTCGCGGCCAGCCCGGCCCCCGGGGGTTCCCGGTGGCAGCCCCCCCACCCCGGCCCGCCCCGCCCCGGGCTGGGCCCGCGGTGCCCGCACTCCCACAGGCTCATAGATTGCTCTCGCCGGAGGCTCCCAGCGCAGCCTGGCCGGGAACGCCGCCGAGAGCCGCCCGTGGAGGGGACTCCGTGGACCCTCGAGAGCGGAGTCCCGCTGGGGGAGGGCGGCGGCGCCGGCCCGCGGAGAGGCGCGTCCCCGGGGACCCCGGGCCGCGCGCCAAGGCGGCCAGAGCGGCCCCCTTCCCGCCCCGCCTTCCTCGCGGGGCTCATCCCTTCACGGGGTGGGGGGGCGCTTGGGGCCGGCACCCAGCGCGCCTACTGCGTGCGCCCCCGCCCGGGAGCCGTGCCCCGCGGCCGCCGAGACTCCAGTCCGCGGGCGCCGTCGCGTGCGCCCGCCGCATCCCGCCGTGCGGAGGGTCCCAGGCCGCGGCCCCGCGACCCCCGGGGACCGGCGCGGGCGTCCTTGGCTACGCAGCCCAGGTAAGGCCTCGGGCGCGGAAGACAGAGCCCGGGGATCGAGGCGTGCGTGGCCGTGCGCCCCGCAGGTGAGGGCGCCCCGAGGGCCGCGCGGGGGGCGCCTTTCTTTGTTCCCCGGCCGTCCAGGTGGCGCCCACGCCCCCTCCCCCCCCCGCGGCTGCCCCCAGGGCGCACGCTCTTGGCCCCGGCGGGCAGGGGAGATCGGTGTGCCGGCTACTCACGAGCTCCCGATCCGGCTCTCGGCGCCCCGAGGACGCAGAGCAGAAGCAGGGGAAGCAGTGGCGGCGGCCGCCGCGCGGATTGGGCGGCGGGGCCCGGGCGGCCGGCGGGCATGGGGCCGGCGCTGCCGGGGGCGCGCGGCGGGCGGCGGCGGCTGCGCGGGGCGCGGGGTGCGGGCCGGGCGCGGGAGGGCGCGGGCCGGGCAGCCCGCACGTCGCTGGGCGCGGGCGCAGAGGCCGAAGCAAGTCCCAGCAGCGGAATTGACAAGGCGCTAATGCGCCGCTGGCCCCGCCCGGCCCCGCCCCCGGCCCGGCCCGGCCCCGGGGGGGCGGGGGGGACGGCGGGCCCCGCACCGGCCTCTCCGCCGCCCGCCCGCCCGCCCGCCCGCGGGCACCACGCGCCCCACCCGTCCGGCCTCCGCCCCGCCGCGCACCGCGCGCGCGCCGGGTCCCGGGCCCAGTATCCCCACTGAACCCCTAGCGCCCGAGACTTCCCTCCGGAACCCCGCCGGCTCCCGGCTCCCCACCCCCAATCTGGGACCTGGCGCCCCATCCCCTCTCCATGCCCCCGCCCGCTCCCCCGCGCTCGGTCCGGCGGCCCTTCGGTGTCCCCTGCGGCCCCCAACCTTGGCCCGCTCCCCCTCCCATCCTCAGCCTCAGCCCCCACCCCAGCGCAGGCCCCGCCCCCCCACCGAGCGGTCCGGGGAGCCCCGCCCGCTCCCATTTCCAGCCCCCTTCCTCCCCAGGGTCCTGAATGTCGGAGAGCCCCCACTTCCCAAGCCCTCGGCACGCGAGGAGTCCCGGCCGAGCGCCCCCCTGCCATCCCTGCCCTGCTCCCCTTGCTGCTCCGGCGCGCAGCCTCGGGCCCCTGGCTTCGCTGGAGGGAAGACTGAGCCGAGGCCGGAAAGCTGAAGTCCCCAGCCCTCGCCCGAGTTCCCTCGTCCCCCTGGCGCAGGACCGGGCTGAGATGGGGGGGGGCGCTCGGGAGGGGAGAAAAGGGCCCCGCGCAGCCCCGCACGTGAGGCAACAGGGACTCGCAGCAGGAGAGCGGTGAGGAGGCCCCCTGCGGACTCAGGGGCTCCCCCCACGGAAAAATCCGCTCAGCGGCCCGCGGGTGGGGTGTGCCTGGCCGTGAGTAATCGCTGGGCGGCCGCCGCCCGCCGGCTCCAGGTAACGCGCGGCCCGCGCGAGCTCACGCCGCCGAGCTCACGCCTGCCTGCGCGCAGGGCTCCTTCCCCGGCTTATTATTTTTGGCACCGCTGGGGACTCGGGACCCCTCCCGGGTCCGGCTCCTCGGCCCCCTCCGCGGGTCCCCACCCCGGGCGGGCGCCCGAGATAAAAGGGCTCGTGGCCTCCGCGCCTCGGGGGAGGGGGAGCCGAGCTGGAGAGTTCCGGGGCGGCTCCGCCCCGCCCCCAGCCGCGTGCAGAGGAGGGGCCCCGAGTCCCCCCGCCAGCCGTCCCCGCGGGGCCGCGAGAGGGCCCAGGGGGCTGGGGAGGACCCTCCTACACGGTGCCCAAGCTTACGCCACCCAGACCCCACCCGAGCCATCGAAGGAGTTCCACCGTGGGACTCTGCGGACCCTCCAGCCATACGTCCACAGGGCTCTGTGCAAAGGGGTGGTGCACAGCCTTTTCCTGGGGCGGGGGCAGGGTAGCCAAACCTGTGACTCAGTTTCCACCTCAGCCAGTCTGGGCTATGGGCAGACCCAACGCCACCCACCACTTAGCACTGCCGGGAGGCTGAAGCGGTCTCCGCTCTTAGTCTGTCACTTCTGGGCAATGGGAGTGAGGTCCCCACAGCGTGGCAGCGGCCCAGGGTGCCGTGGAGGGGGCCTGCCAGCCCTTGCCTGCAGTTCAGCCTCCTCCTGGAAGGCGTTCAGGAGTCAAACCGTAATTTCCCACCCAACCCCAGCCTCGCTCCTTCCCCCCTTCTTCCTCCGCCTGGGAAAAGCCCCCCCCTCCGCCCAGGTGCGCGGCTGGAGACCTGGAGCCGCCCGTGGAGTTCTCCCTCCCCTCATCCCCCACGTCCAATCCATCAGTAAATCCGGTTCGCATGCGGCTGGGGTTAAGATTGGCTTGTCCCCAGCCCATCCGCCCCGGGTGTCACCTCTCAGTAGCCGTCCACTCCAGCGGGGGCAGACAGTGGGCGGCAGCAGCTTTGCAAGGAGCCTAGCGGGTCCCTTCTCCACACCCCGCACCCGGCTTCCTTCCCGCACTTGATCTGGCCCCATAGCTCCACGGCTGCAGCCCCCCCAACTCCTCCCCTCTGCCCGCCCACTGCACACTGCTTGCTGCCTTGACAGGGATGTGGGCCCCTGTTCTTTCCCCCTCCATTCTCTGTGTCCCACTTTCTCAGAGCAGCGCCCCCTTGCACCTCGCAGGCACCTTAAACTGTCTTGGGAACACCCCCTCCTCCGGCCTCTCAAGCTGGACGCCCAGTGAGACCCCAGGCTGGGCCCACACAGGCGGCGGAGATGTTCCCCCAACATTTGCAAACCCCATGGCTGAAAAATCCTCAGAGCCTCCAAGAGGGAAACCCAGGTTCGGTGCATCAAGGCAGGGTTCTTGTCGGCACAAACCCAGCTGCGCTGTGCAACCCAAGCCAGTGGCCAGCCCTCTCTGGTTCTGCCCAGGAGCCTGATAGACACTCTTTGCCCCGCCCCACCATGCCCTGTGCTCTCTATCTTGGTTGCCTTTTGCCCCCTACCTGTGACTTTAAGGAAAGAGGTCATTTCTGGGGCATCTTGCCGGCCTTGGGGTCTGCAGCATGATCCCTTCCTCCATACCCACGCCCCACTGAGCAAGAAGCGATGAGAGAATTCTGGCAAATATTGACCCAAGTCCTCCACAGTGGCTGGAAACTGGGCACAGGGGGAGGGCACCCCTCTTGTCCTGTCAGGGGAGACCAGCGCCAGCTCCGTGGGAATGCCCAGGGTGTGGCAGGGCTCCGCGAGCAGCCCCTCCCTTGCGCCATCCTGTGTCACTGGCTGTAGTTCCCACGAGGGGCTGGGTACACTTGAGGGTCTGACCTTGGACATGGTGCTGGCACAGCAGAACTGGGGCAGGACCTCCGGGTGCCACCATGGTTATTGCTATGCTGAGCCCAGCAAACGGGGTGCCCAACTGGCCCACGGAAGTCCCTGGCAGCCTGGAGGTCTTGGGGTGGGGGGCAGTCGCACCCCCTGCTCCCTCCCCTCAGCTGTCAGCCTGCGCCGGCGCCACCCTGCCGCTCTCCTCCCCGTCAGGGACCCGGCTTGGGGGTGGGGGTCAGCGGGGTCGTGGCGAGGGCGGCGAGGGACAAAGGGCGCTTGTACGATGCCCGCCCTGACCTCGGCTGCCGCTTCCCGGACGCCCGGCCGCGGCTGATTCACGCGGGGACCAGCCGAGCGCCCCCCTGCCTGCCGCCCCCGCCGGGCCGCCCCGGGGGGTAGGAAGTGGGGGGGCGAGGGGCGGCGCCGAGTCAACTTTCCCTCTTAAGCCCCGAAGGAATGTCGGCGGATTTCCTGAAACCCGACCCCGGCCGCCCGCCGGCCCGCCCGCCCCTCACCTGGGGCCGCTCCCCCGGGACACGCAGGAGGGGCGCCGGGGGCTCACCTGGGAGGCTCGGGGTCGAATCCTCCTTCCGCTCCCGCCCCGCGGCCACGAGGAGCGGAAAGGGGGAGGGCGGGGCGGCCAGCAGACGCTTCACCCATCTTTCCCGGGCGACCTGGGCCGGCTGGCGGCCCACCCCCAGCCTCAGTTTCCCCTTCTTCCTGGAGCGCTTTCCAGGACACCGCTTATGCCTGGCGCCCCTTCCAGCACTGGGAGCCCCCTCTTTCCTTCGACTGGCTCGGTCTCTCCCGCTTGCCACCGGGGTGGCACTGCTTATGGCGGGTCCCGTGCCTCAGTTTCCCCATCTATCAGCCCGACCTCGCAGCGTTCCCAGAAAGTACGGGGAATCGCGAGAGGCCGGGCCCGGCGGGCCTGGGCACTGAGTGTGGGGTTTGACTCCTGGCTCCGCCGGTAGGTCCCTACCCCGGGCACGGGGCAAGGGACTGGTCGCCCTGCCTGCGTGCCCCGGCGCGGCCTGGCGCGCGACGACCTGGACGCGAGGGTCCCAGCTCGCGCGCCGCCCGGGGGCTAGGGTAGGCGCTCGCCGCAGGGTCGCTGCGGCCTGGCCGGGAGGGGCGGGGCGGGGCGGGGGAGGGGCCGCGCCGGGATCCAGATGTTCGGGTCCGCCAGGCACAGCCGCGCCTGATTAAGCCACGTGGGGGCCTGCGGAGGCCGCCGAGATGAAAGCGCGGCGGCCGGTCGGGGGAGGGGGCGTGCCGGCCCGGGTCCCCTCCTCCCGCCCCGGAACCTGCGGCGCCCTTTGCCCCGCCGACCCCGCGTGGCGGCCGCCCCGTCTGCGGGGGCGGAGCGTGGCGCAGAGCTGCGCGCGGAGGCGCCGGGGACCCGCCAGGCACCTGCGCCGGGCGCGCGGCCGGAGCCCCCATCAGGACGACCGCCCAACCTTGGCTTTAGGTGACCGCGCTGTACCGCCAGGGCCCCTGTGGACCCCAAGTTTTCCCACGAAAATCAGAATCGTCCATAGCTCCGGCAGCCCCATCTGCCCGTCTCAACCCTCTTTCCCACGCGGACGGGCCGAACAGCTCCCCGGGTCGGGGAAGCAGAGACGAGATAGGTCAGGCCTCTGGATCCCGCGGGGACGCTCAGGAGGGGCAGGGAGGGCTTCCCGAAAGAGGGCCACCGCCCCAGACACGGCATCCCCTACTTCAGCACCAAAGGGACCCAGTGCGTCGCCAGCCGTCGCCCTGACTTTATAGCCCCCTCCCCTGTGGCCAGCTTCCCAGACACCTGGGGAAGGCCCCCCCTGCTACACCCACCAAAAGCCCCTCATTCCTTTGCACCCCACCCCCATTCTTTTCCCTCAGTGCCCGCTGTGACCCTGTGCTCAGGGCACTCCTGCAGCGTCTGGGGGGACCCTGTGGGGTGCTGGGACTCAGAGCAGGTGGCTCTGCATGACAAGCGTGTCACCCCCGTACTAACTCTCCGCCTGCCCACCCCTGTTGGCTTCTGGCTTGTCGGCGGGTCCGGGCAGGGTCGGTGCCGGCGCCCTCAGGCTGGGATAGACCGCGGGGCCCACCGGCCACCTGCCCCGTCGCCCCACCCGCGCCACGGCTCCCCCGCCCGTTCTCCGCATCCCCCGCCCCCCCTTCCCAAGCTGCCTCGCTCGGGTGACGTCAGCGACTCGGTCCCCGCCGCCGCCGCATCCTCTGAGCCTGCCCGGAGCCCCGGTGCCCGCGCCCCCCGCGCCTGCCCGGCCATGGCTTGGCTGGCGCTGCTGCTGCTGCTCGCACCGCCCGCCGCCCCCGCGCCCGCCCCACGCGACCCGTTCGTCCCGCAGCTCGGAGACATGCAGACCTGCCAGCAGCGCTGCCGCGACCGCTACTCGGGCCCGCAGTCCCCGCAGGTGAACAACGGCCGTCTGGCTGGGAAGTGGTTGGGGTCTTACATGGCCAGCGAAGGCTTGGGGGCTGCGCTTTCCTCGGCTGAAGCGGGATGGGGTGGGTCCCTGGAAGCGCGGGGGTGAGCGGGAACGGGCTGGCGGCCATCGACCTGGTGCCCAGCCCCCACCCCGCTCGGGTCTGCCATCCCCGCCCAGTATCCTTCACATCTTTTCACTGCCCGCTCTCTGGATACAGCTCCGCACTCCCTCCTCCCAGCGCAGCCCAGTCAGCTTCTTTTCACATCCAGCCTCTGAGCTTCCCCAGGCCCCAGGCCCCCTCAATTCCAGCTTCTCCCAAAGGTTTGGGGGGAGTTCACCCCATCTTCCCTGTTGGCCCCTTTGCAAGCCCCGCCCTGGTGCTCTTGGAGCTGAGCCTTCCTCTCCCGAAGCTATCAGTCCCCCAGTGCACCCCAGCTCCCTCACCTGGGCTGGGACCAAACCTCTCAGCCTGCCCAGGGCTTCAGCTGGCATCACCTCCCACCCCTGCCTCTGGCCTCAGCATCCCTCTGAGCCCCATGTTCCCTGTCCCTGTCCCCTGTCCTTAGCCCCGCCCCGAGCCCGTGGCCCCGCCCAGTGTCTGTGCCCCTCCCGCTCTGCACCCCTACACCTGAGCCCCGTGTCCCCCTAGCTTGAGGACACCACTGAGTCACCGCAGAGGAAGCATGGCCGGGCCATGATGGTCAGTGCCTGCAACCGAGGCTGCCGCTTCTTCTCCATCTGCCGCTTCGTGGCCCGGAGCGCTAAGTCCAATGGCACTCAGGCCGAGTGTGAAGCAGGTGAGGGGCGCAGAGGCAGGCCCAGGAAGGGGGGCCCGGGAAGTGGGGCCTGGGGCAGGAACTGCTGCCTCACGGGGTTCTGTGCCTGCTCACAGCCTGCCTGGAGGCCTACATGAAGGATGCAGAGCAGCGTGCCTGCAGTGAGGGCTGCTGGAACCCCAACCCTGAGCTGGACCACAAGGCAAGTCCCCACTGGGCACCCCAAGGCTATTTCTGTCCTCTGGCCCCTGGGCCTCACTCCCCTGCTGGGGGCCTCCCTGCTTGTCCCCAGCAAAGCCACAGTCTCGAGCCTTCCTGGACACAGAGCACGGGGCGGGGGGGTGAGGGGGAGGCGGGGCAGCTGTTGAGATGTCCGGGCCTGCACTCAGCCAACTCCAGCTCTTCCTCATGTCCTCCACTTCCCATCACACTCTGGGGATGTGGTGCTGTTAAAACTGTCCCTGCTGGCACCTTCAGAGGCCCCTCAGCTGCCTTCCCCAAGCCCCATTCTAAAGCCCACTTCTCAGGATCTGGGGTTTGGGCGAACAACTTCCCAGCACACCCAAATTAGCTCCCCAGACTCCCCATTGCTAACCCCTGCTCACCTGTCCTGGTTCAGGAGTGCCATGGCAAAGGAAACTGAGGCACAGGTGCTTGGACTGGGGTTGCCCGGGAAATACCCCCTCCCCCCATTCAGAGTTGCCTTTCACCTCATGAACAGCACAGGGAGAAAGTAACAGTGATAGTGCCAGGGTTGGGCGCCTCGAGCTGGGCTAGTCTCATCAGGCCACTGACACCCAGAAGAGAATCAGCCCTTTTCAGGGTGATCCGCTTTCTCTAGCACCCAGCTAGCTGGCAGGTCTGTGGCAAGTCATCCCTGTTTGGTGACATTGCTATGCCTGGGGCCTCCTATCAGCAGAGAAAAGTCCTGAAAGCCCCCAGTGGGGTCGTCTCCTTGCTGGATTTATTCTCCACCCTCTGCAATGACCTCATCAACTCAGCCCAGGGCTTCATCTCTTCCACCTGGACCTACTACTTGCAAACCAACAGCGGGAAAGTGGTGGTATTCCAGGTGAGGAGCCGGCAGGGGTGTGGCTGGGGAGAGGGGGGAAGCAGGGGAAGAAGTGGCTTATGAGATGCAAAGTCCACAAGGGATGTAGGTGGGCTTCAGTCATAGCTGGATCCAGTAGCTCAGTGTCCTCCTCCATTCCTGATCCTGCTCTGCTCTGTGGTGGCCCCTGCCCAAGTGAGTTCCACCATCCTGAGAGCAGGACGGGTGCCCAAGGCTCCTTAGACTGGAGCCTCGCTGGCATGTCCAGATTAGCCTCGGTCACCTCTTGTGGCTCCTGGGGGACATGTTCAGAGTGCTCCCTCCTCCCCCAGCAGGGAAGTGTGCTCGCTGCATGCAGGGGTTCAGGCGCCAGCTGGAACAGGGGCAGTGGGGGCTGCGGGGGTACAGGGCAGTTGTTTGTTTTTGCTTCTGGGCTGTACTCAGTGACTCTCAGGGCTTACTCCTGGCTCTGCACTTAAGAATCACTTCTGGCAGTGCTTGGGAATCTGGGTGGGTCGCGTGCCAGGCCAGCACCCTCCCCTCTCTGCTTCCACTCTGGCTTTCTAAGGACACGCTGTGCTACCTTCCTGCCTAGACTCAGCCTATGGTGGAGGCCCTGGGGCATGAGGGGTACCAGCGGAAGCGAGTGGAGGTCACGTGGCGGGGTCCCCACCCCGAGGCCTTGGAGGTGCACATGGGTAAGGCCTTGCCAGAGCGCCATCTTGTCCGGGGTCACCCTGGGGTTCCAGCTCCCATCTCCCTCCCTGTATGGTCTTGCATCTGGTCCAGAGTCATGACCCACTGGCCCCAGCTGACCTACCTTCTCCCGGCCCGGGTCTCTCAGACCCCCTGGGTGCTTTGGACAGAGCAAGGAAGGCCAAGTTCCGAGTGAAGACCAGCAACAAGGCCAAGGTGGACGAGGACCCACAGGACAATGACTTTCTCAGCTGCATGTCCCGGTGAGTGGCCTGGTCCTGGGGCAGGGCCTGGGGGGCTGGTCTGCCTGACACAGAGGCTGCCCAGCTGAGTACCCTGTGCTGTGGCAGGCGCTCAGGGCTGCCTCGCTGGATTCTGGCCTGCTGCCTCTTCCTGTCCGTGTTGGTGATGCTCTGGCTTAGCTGTTCCACGCTAGTGACAGCGCCTAGCCAGCACCTCAAATTACAGGTGGGCAGAGAGGGAACGGTTTCTCAGGTGGTTGATGTCAAGTGGGCGTGGTTTATAGCATATGGGCGTGGCTGGTGGTAGGTGGGCGGGGTCTGTGGTGGATGGGTGGGTGGGGCTTTCTCCCTGGTCCTGGATTGGACCACTTTGTTGCGGAGTCTAGCTGGTGGGCGGCTCTGATGTCCCATTTGCAGCCCCTGACTCTGGAGCAGCACAAAGGCTTCATGGTGGAGACCGACTGGTCCCTGTACCCTCCTCCGTTGCCCGCCGTTGGAGATAGCCCCCCGCCCTACAAGCTGAAGCTGGACCTGACCAAGCTGTAGGTCTTCGTCTTCCCCCAGCCCCCGGAGACCTCTCTGTGCCCCGCGTTGTCCCCAGGTCCAGGAGGGTGTTTCCTCGCGCCCCGCCCTCTCCCCACAGCCCTGCCCCACCGCGCAGGGGGTGGCCGTTCCCCCCTTCTCACAGTGTGCTACTTTTTCTGTCTTCAGTCTTGTTGCTGCCTGAGTCTGTGACACCCCCACTCCCTACCCCCATCCCACTCCAGTTCGCCCCTCATCGCCCCCTCTCTGCGGGGCTGTTTCCAGGGACACAGCCTTATCTAGGGTCCCTCCACCCCACACCCCCTCCATGACCCTGGGGGGTGCTGGGACAGGGCTCAACTGGGGGTCGGGCAGGGAGGAATAAACTCTCTACAAAGAACTCCGCTAAGCTGGTTTCCTTTCTCTCTCTCCCCTTGGCCCACAAAGAACCCCTTGTGCACAGGCCCTTTCTCGGATGGGGGTATATACGGGAATACCAGAGTAAGCCAACCAGGTACTACCTAGAATTTCTGGACAGCCTCTTGCTGCCCAGCCCATGGGGGTAGTCCTGACTTGAGGCATCCCTGGAAAAGTGGCTTGTGGCACTTGCCCAAGCTGGGGGGAAGGATTGTCCGGCCCCAGTGTCCTTCCTATGAAATGGGTAGGTGGCTTTGTCCACTGGTGGTGTGACACCCTGCTTTTAACCCCCTCTCTTCTGGGCCTGGGTTTCTGTCCCTGAGGGCAGCCTCAGGGCATTTCCTGGGCTCAGACTGGGCAGGAGGAGCTTCAACCCACAGGGAACAGGGACCAGGAGCTTCCATCCTCTCTGCAGAGCTGCCCAGCTCCGTGGCTTTCTGGCATTGGGGCCACACCCAGCAGCGCTCGGAGTTGGCTTCTGACTGTGCTTAGCAATCACTCTTGGCAGGGCTGGGGGAGCAGACCCTGTGTTGGCCACGTGCAGGTAAGTTCTCATCCACTATGCTGTCTCTCCAGCCCCCACCCGGCTCTGCGGCCTCCAATATCTGCATCAATGCAGATATATGTTCTGTGTGTGTGTGTGTGTGTGTGTGTGTGTGTGTGTGTGTGTGTTTGTGCATGTGGTTTTGGGAGCCACACCTGCTGATGCTCAGCAGTCACTCCTGGCTCTGTGTTCAGGGGACCATATGGGATGGGGTGTTGAGGATTGAAGGATTGAACCTGGATTATCCATGTGCAAGACAAATGCCCTCCCCCGCTGCTGTCCAGTTGCTCCTGTCTCCACTTTTGAATGTTTCTGGTCGGTCTCTGTCTGAGCTCTGGGTCTCTGGCACTGGCTTGCAGGTGGGAATGAGGAGTGTAGAAGTTAGGGACTGAGGAAGGCTGACGGGAGCTGACAGTTTTGGGGAGTTGCTGGGTGGGATGTGATTCCTGCACTCCACCCTGCCCTGCCTCTCAGGACCAGGTGTGACTTCCTGATAATCAGCAGGGGCGCAGCAATGGGGTGCAGCATCCTCCCCCGCGAGGCCATTGCATGGCAGCTGCTTTGGTCCTGGAGCCACACTGCACCCCACACTGTGTTATTCCTGAGCTTGCCCTCACAGCTACAGACTCCATTTCCTGCAGCCCCGCAGAAGCCCTGTTACCTCTGGTGGTCCTGGGCCTGGCTCAGGGCTGCTCCTGGCCTATGACCACTGTCTGCCAACCTGGAGGGTCCAGTTCAGCTACTCTGAACATGTGGGGATCCCGGCTGCTTCACCAGAGCTGCCTGTAGAGGAGCTCCATGTCCCCCATGCCTTTCCTTTTGATCTTTGGCTACTTTTGTTTGGGGGCCACATCTGGAGGCCACCCAGGGCTTACTCCTGGTGGGGTGCAGGGAACAATATGCAGTGCCAGGAATTTGACCCAGGGTCAAAAAACAAACCAGGGACTGGAGCTATAGGACAGCAGGGAGGGCATTTGTCTTGCACGTGGCCGACCCAGGTATGATCCCTGGAATCCCATATAGTCCCCTGGACATCACCAGAAGTAATTTCTGAGTGCAGAATCAGGAGTAACCTCTGAGCATTGCCAGGTGTAACCCAAAAATCAAAACAAAACAAAACAAAAAACCCAAAACAAACCTAAAACACAAAACCACGTCACCCTCATGCTTTCCTTCTGAATCCTCAGGCCATGTCGGGGAAGAACAGGCCTGGTCTACCTTGCGGACATGCAGTGGGCATGGGCAGAAAAGTGAGTGAGGAGAATGGGCAGGTGTCCTCCCTTGCAGGACAGGGAGGAGTGGCTGCCTGGAGGAGGTGCAGTGGTTTTTGGTGGGTTGGTAGGATATGGGGAGTCTTGCAAATTTCTGCTCCTCCTGGAGTCTTGGGAGAGAGAATTCCCTTCCATGGGGTCAGAGGAGAAAAGACCTGGGAATTTGTTTTGTTTTGCTTTGGGGTGACTCTCTGAGCTCTGTACTTGTGGGTCTGTCTGGTAGATCATGTGCACCTGGATGGAACTGGCCACCCCTGCATGAAGCCTGTGCAGTCTTTTCTGCCCAGGAGACCTGGCTGAGCCCTGACTTTGCCGCTGTCTGGGCCTCAGTTTGCCTTTCTTCCCCCACCTCTGGCTCTGTCCAGCATGTGGCAAATTGCTGAGGCTCCTCCTCTCTCTCTTAGGGTGTCCCATGGACGACCTGGTGGAGGCAGGTGGCAGGAGGGGTTCCCCATCACCAGGTTGCCATGGCAACCAGCCATCCTGCTTCTGTGGCAACAGGCCTGAGTTCCTGCCCAGGTGCCCTCACCCACAGGCTGCGTCTCCCTAGAGACAGAGACCCAAGACCTTCCTCTGGGGCTGAGGGGAGATTCGGTACAGGCAGGAGCTAAGGCTTTAGGGGTTCCTGTTCAGGCTGTGCTGCCCTCAGCGCTCACCCCAACCCTTTTCCCCGAATCCCCAGGGTCGCCACAGGCTACTCCCTCTTCCCTCACAGACACTCAGCCTGAGCATCCCTCCCAGACACTCTGACCCAGCCCACACCTCCCAGGTCCCAGGCACTGCGCCCTAACTCAAGCCTCTATCATGTTGACAATTAAGTTATTGCTTCTTGGCTTGTGTGATGATTGGTTTAATAAATGTTCCCTCTGCCACATGGGATGCCGGCAGCCTGGGTCACAGCTGTGTCCCACACACTGCGGAGTCTGCTCAAATGCATCTTTGTCGACACCTCTCTGCACAAGCCAAGCTTTGCCCACAGTGCTCCAAGGCCGCCTCTTCTCCTCATCCCTCAGGCTCCCTCTGGCTCCAGGCTTGGATCCTATACAGGACTTCCACCTGGAAGATTCTGCAACATTCTGAACACTTCCACGCATTCTAGAATGTCCTGAAACACCTTAGAACATTTTGTCCCCGGCTTTGAGGAAAGCTAGGCCATCCCTCCTAGGAGTTCTCATGTCTTCCTGGCCTCCTACCCCAGGGTCACCCTCACATGGCCTTGGTGAGGTGATTATCTTCCCTTGTAAAAAAGCCTTATCCTAGATGGGCTAGTATGTCTCAGGCTGGTCTTTCTTGATAGAACAAAACTTCCAGGATATTCTATAACTAAGGAGCAGGTGTCTTGTCATGTGTGCTTGCTGTGAAATCCCATCACCACCTCCCTTGGGACTGCCCCGTCCATGTCTGTCCCCTGCCCGCCTCACCACTGAGAGTTTAGTTTCATTTTTTGCTTGTTCTTGAGCCACAAATGGCTGGGCTCAGCACTTACCCCTAGGCTGTGCTCAGGAATCAATCCCGGCAGAGAATGGGGACCATATGCATTGCCATGATGGAACTGGGGTTGGCCACATGCAAGGCAAGAGCCTTAACCCCTGGACTATCTTTCTGGTCCCTTGGGTTGTGCTGTTGTTTGGGGGCCACACCCCCATAGGTGTTCAGGGCTGACTTCTGGCTTTGTACTCAGAGATCACCCCTGGTGGTTGAGTTCAAGGGACCCTGTAGGATGCCAGGGATTGAATCTGGGTCTGTTGTGTACATGGCAAAGGCTCTCCCCAATGTCCTATCACTTGGTGTTAACCTCCGTCCATTTTTATTTTTCAGATGAATGACTTTTAGGGCCAGGGGGGTTAAGATGCCCGTGTTGCATGTGGACAACTCCAGTTTGATTCCTGATACCTTATGTGATTCAAACCCAGAAACAAACCACAACCAAGGCGGGGAGACCCTGGGACTTTGAGCGGAGGTTCCCCCAGCCCATTGAAGGGCTGGAAGCACCCCATGTATGAGGCCCAGCATCTCAGCTCTTGGCCCCTGGGGTGGTGCTGGTGGCCCGGAATACCACATTCACAACCCGCAATGAATGAGAGAAGGAGATGCAGGAGGGGCAAGGGGTGACAAGAAGAGGGCACGAAAGGGAGTCCCAGCCTCCCGCCTCCCGGGGGTACCGGAAGGGCCAGCTGGATGGGAACGAGACAGTCTCTCCTGGGGACCCCAACCCTCTGGATGATGATACCTGGGCCTGGGTGGAGGCATGCTCCAGGGCACAGGCCGCAGCTGGGCCAGAGTGGGGAACAGGTAGTGAGGCCCCCAGCTTTGGGAGAGCTGTACCAGCTGTGGGCCAGATGGTGGCCATTCCTGTGGGTTCCCCTGGACCATGTGATGACGGGGTACAGGCATTCTCAAGAACCCCCACCACCCCATGCCGCCAGGCACTGAGGGCAGTCACTCAGAAAAGGACCCTGAACCAAGGGCCCTTGCACACATGCCTTCCTGTGTCCTGCTCCTGGCTACCAGTCAAGGAGCAAGCCCTGTGTCCAGCGGTGGTTGCCCCCTCGGTAACGTCTAGCCACTATGTCTGCTCCAACTGCTCAGTTGCACCCATGGCTACAGAATGATCCATGCGGAGACCCCATGTCTTCCGCCCTCCTGCTTCTCTACGCCTGGGGACTCTGCATGGCAGGCCGGGACCAGAGGCTCCCAGCCAGCTCCCCCTGCACCCGCCGCCCACGACTCATACCTTCTCCAGGCGGGTCTGGGTGTTTGTGAAGGGTACTCGCATATGGCAGCCGCTGACTCTCAGCTGTGTGGCGGGCGTGTGGGCTGAGGAGTAAGGATGCTTCTGCACATGTTCTTCTGGAACAAAGGCTGGGGCGACCCAGCAATCCAGCACTGGCTGGGCCTGGAGGGAGCAAAGGATGTGAGCGTATATGTGTATGCACATGTATGTGTGCATGTGTGCGACCGTGTATGTGAATATGTGTGTATGTGTGTGCATGTGTATGTGTGCATAATATGACCCTATATGTGTGCGTGTTACCATGCATGTGTGTGCTTGTGTATGTGTATGCATGTGTATGTGTGCATACACAACCATGTATGTGTACATATATGACCATACATGTGTATGCACATGTATGTGTGTGCATATTTATGTGTGCTGATGTGTATGTATGTGCACGAGCACATCCAGCATTTACAGAGCTACTTGGTACCAGAGAGGTCAACAGGTCAAGGGGTCCCTGGGCTTGTGGTCTGTGGAGGTGCCTGAGCATCTTCTGAACCCAGAGTCCTGGCTGTGGCCTGGCCCCTGCTGGGATGGGTGGGCATCTGCTTCCACATGAAGGCACCTGCCACCAGCGCCCCCCCACCCCACCCCCTAGTCTAACCTGTCTCTAGGGACTAGGGAAGGAAGTTATGTTTGCACCCCACCTGACTCCCCACTTGACCCACATCGAACCGCCAACTGGATCCTTACCATTCCCCATCTGATACCCACCTGACCCCCCACCTGATTTCTCCACCTGATCTCCCCCAACTGAACCCCCCACCTGAACCCCTACCTGACTTCACATCTGACTTCCCAGCTGAACCCCCACCTGAATCCTCCACCTGACCCCCACCTAATCTCCCCCACTTGGCCCCCACTTGACTCCTTTACACAACACCCCACCTGACCTTCACCTTACCTTCAGGTTTTCCAACTCAGAGGGTGAAAATAAATCAAGCTTCAGATTGAAGAGAGATGGGCCAGAGCGATAGGACAGTGAGAGGTGCTTGCCTTGCATATAGTGACCTGGGTTTGATCCCCAGCACCCCATATGATTCCTCACGCCTGCCAGGAGTAACCCCTGAGCATTACAGGCTGTGCCCCCAAAACAAACAAAAAGGTTGGAGAGAGGATGCCGGGCCCCCGAAGATAGATTTTTGGCAGTGGGGGAGGAGGATCCTCTAAAAGTCTCTGTGAACTTTGTGGAGGCCTCATGGAGATTCCATGGGGAAAGAAGATATGAACAAGGACGGAAAGGGAGGGACGCAGATGGGGCTCTGAGTTGTGGCTGAAGATGTGGCTGTTTGGGATGGGGCTGACTTTGCTGTCCTTAAGAGCTGAGTCTGGTGGTTTGGATCTGAAGAGTATTCACTTGAGTTGGTATTTAATGGAGAATGAGGGAGATCCTCTGAGGGCAGAGGGCAGAATTTTGGGTCGCGATGAGGCAGGTAAGTGGGGTTAGAAATGGATGTTCCGGGGAACAGGGTTCCCTGCTCTAGACATTAACATCTCACCACGTACAGGAATAGAACACGCCCCTACAGGTATCTAGCTATGCCCGCCCCTCATGCAAGCCCCGCCCACCCAGCTCCACACCCCCTAGGTTGAACAATCCATCCAATCCCGGTCCTCTTCAAACAGACTCCGCCCAGCGCTCAGGCCCCGCCCCTCACGATAGACAACCCGGCATCGGCACCAGTACCCTCCCTGGACCCAGTCCCGCCCCCTCAGAGCTTATAACGTCTCGGTAGCCACGCCCCCTAGGCTCCGCCCCATAGCATCAGACCCCGCCCCTACACTTCGCACTGAGGTGAGCGGTCCTGTACCCTCCAGGACACGCCCCCTTCAGGCCTCACCCCCTCCCTTGGGATACGGCTCCGCCCCTTTTTCCTTCAAACTGATTATCCGTGCTCTCTGACCCCGCCCCCTGACCCGCCTCCGAGGCACAGGCCCCACCCCAGCCCCCCGCGTCTGCGTCTCCCCAGCAGTCGCGCGCGGCTCCGTCACTCGAACGCGCGGCGAGGCGGGAAGATGGCGGAGTCCGGCCGCGGCGGCGGCGGCGGCGGCGCGGGCGCCGGCGGTTTCGGCACGAGCCCGGGTCCCGAGCGCCCGAGCAGGTGGGAGCCGGCGGGGAGGGTGGGCGCGCACCTGCCCGGGGACTGCACTGCGGGGCGACGTGTGGGAGCACCCGGGACCTGCTGGGCCGCGGAGGTCGCCCAGGGCGACTCGAGGATTTTCCCGGGAGACCGCAGGGGTTGCTGGAGGGGCCCGGAGTGCCCTAGCGCCCAGGGCTGCCGAGGGGCCGCCGAGGGGCCGGCCGGGAGACGGGCGAAGCCCGGCCCCCGGTGTGCGGAGGGACGTGCAGGTCCGCAGGGAAACCCGGGGCTCCGTCCGTAACGGGGAGCTGGGGCAGAGATGCTTCGGGCTGTCGAGGCCGGGACTGTGTGGCAGGGGTGCTGAAGTCTGGACGAAGCCTGAGGGTCCCGGGCTCAGGGTCCCGGGGAGGGGCAGGAGGAGGGCCCGCGAGCCTGGGAAGCCCGGGGCGGGGCCTGCCGCGGCTCCTCCTCCGTCACGCCCTTGAAGCAGCAGAGATGGAGTGGACACGCATCCCCTGAGCTTATGGGGAGGCGCCCCATTTCCAGGCTGCTTGTTAGAACCCCGAAGTAACCGCGGTGGATTCTCCGTGCCCTGACTCCTGGGGCGCAGCGGGAGTCTCTTCACCTAAGACGACCGCCAGGGCTTCCCCACAGGGGAGGGGCCAGGAGCAGGCTGGCTGAGCATCCGGGTGTTTAGCTGTGTGGTCACTGGGCCATCAGGTGTGCAGAGGGGCCTGGGCTGGCCTGAGTGGGGCCTTCAGCAGGGAGCAAGGCAATATTGACAAATTTGGGGAACCCCTCAGGGGGCAGAGCTTGGAGCGGGTGTGAGCCTGCCTGTGAGAAGCTGTGGAGTCAGGGTCTTTGCCTGGCACAAGGGTGCGGTGTGGTCAGTGACATCCAAAGGGTGGGATTCTGTCCTAGGTGGTTCCTGGAGTTCTACTCTCTCCCCACATCAGACTCCTGTACCCCCAAAGAGCCCTTTGCAGAGCCCTCCCCCCTCTTTGGTACTTTTGCCTTTTCTAGGACTTTCATAGACTGGGAGACGATCTGAGGGGCTTGTGTATGGGAGGAAGCCTGGTTTCTGCTCCTGGAACCACAAGGTCCCCTGAGCACCACTGGAACTTGGTCCCAGAAGCTGTAAAAAAAAATTACTACCCAGAGGTGGGAGAGAGCGCATAGAGCTTAAGGCACTGGCCTGCCACGTGGCCAACCCGGGTTCTATCTCCAGCACTAAGTAGGATCCCCCTGGCTCTGTGTCTCAGCATGAGGCCAGGGGGAGGGGTTTCTAGAGCCGCCACTCACGCTTCTGCTTGCAGTGGCCTGCCTTGCTCTTCCGGACTGGTTACATGTACCCCTGAATCCCCGACTCCTGCTCCTGCTCTTTCTCTGCTGGCTCTTCATGTCCTTTTCCCTTTTTAAAAAAATTTTTAAAAAAATTTTTGGGTCACACCCAGCGGTGCTCAGGGATTCCTCCTGGTTTGCACTCAGGAATTACTCTTGGCGGTGCTGGGGACCATATGGGATGCTGGGAATTGAATCTGGGTCAGCTGTGTGCAAAGCAAATGCCTTACCTGCTATATTGTCGCTCCGCCCCTCTTCACCCACTTTAAACTGCGCTGTCATCTCATTTGGTGACTTTGGTGAGTGGCGGAGTTTCGGATGCTAGGCTTCTGCTGTTTGATACCTGAATGTTTCTTTCTCATTGCCTCTTCTACCCCAGGGTTCAAGGGGTTCCTGCTGTGCTGGCCAGAGAGGGAACCCAGGGCTCCTGTGGGCACAGAGCACATTCAGACTGTCTCCTGCCAGCTGTGCCAGCCCTGACCAGGCCCTGCTCCCCTGCCCTTCCCTCACATTTTCTTCCACTCCCTCTCCCCTCCCCTCTGGTTACTCCCCTCTAGCAGGACTCAGGGGACCAGGGCTGCACACTGGAATACCTCTGGCTTCCACATGAGCCCCATCTCTAGCCCCTGTGTGGTCCACTAGCCAGCCAGCCAGGCCTCTGGCCTCTTGTCCCCCTCACACAGTCTTCGGGGCTTGCCAGGCTTCACAGCTCAGTTGGTTCTCTGCCACTGCCTAATGGGTTTCTCTTGTGAGGGGCTTCTTGGGCTCTACCCAGCGACCCAGGAGCTTCCCTGGCCACAGCACCATGCCCGGGGGTTGCTGTGCTGGGGTGCAGCTTCGTCCCTGAGAAGAGCCAGGAAGAGTGCCCTTGACATGCCCGCCCTCTTATCGGAAGCTCCCACACACCGGGCCCCTGTGCACTGGCGTCTCCACCCTGCAGGCTTCGGGCCACATCCTGCTACACACACTCGAGCCAGTGACAGAGCTATTCCATGGGCACCCGCAGGCCAGGGGCTGCTGCCGTACCACCCGCGGTCCACCTCACGGTCCTTGCAATGGGCAAGGACAGGCCCGTGGAAGCCATCGCGGCAGCTGGCACAGGGCGGTCTGGGGACTGGCAGCTTCAGAACTGTGTAGGGGGCTGCCACTTGACCGAGGCGGGTGGGGACCCTGCCTGGGGTCTCACCTCTCCAGCCCCCTCCTCAGGCCTGCTGGCGCCCCACTCCACCGGCCCTAGACTTGTAGAACTTGTTTGCTCCGAGAATGGGGGCTGAGGGGAAGAAGCCCATTCGCATCCTCCCTCCAGGGACCCACAAACCGCGTTGCCCAGTCAAGATGCTTGTTAAGACACAGCTGGCCCCCAGTGTGGGGAAGGGAGGGTCCTGGCTGTGGCTCCTTCCGCTGGATGCCTGTCCTCCAGCCCTGCTGAGGCTCCCTGAGGGACTCCCTGGGAGTCACAACCCCTGGAGTTTCATCCTTCCACGCCCCCCGCCTTGCCTTTCCATCCTGGGGGTGCGGGGACATGGGGCCCAGGCTGGGGGTCTCTGGCTGCAGGGACTGAGGGGGTGTGGAATGCCGTGGCCAGCAGATGTTTCTGGGTGACATGGGGCCAGGCTGACTGGTTGCCTCTGCCTGTTGAAACAGCTCCCCCAGGCCTTCTGGCTGGGCCCCAGGTTGTCTCAGCCCCACGGCGCCAGGGACCGCAACTCCCCACCTCTGTAAGGAAACGGCGAGTCTTTCTGAGCCAGTGTCAGATGCCTCAGAGATGGGACTCGGGAGGGAGAGGGTCTTGGGTCACTTCTCTGGAATCTGGGGGCGGGAGTCTGGGGTCCCCAGGCCCACCTGTGCTCGGAGACCCATAAACAGAGTGACCCCCGGATGGGGTGACTGGGAAGGAGACCATGGGGTGGGCTAGGGAAAGGCTGAGTCCACACCCCACAGCTGGTGCTCCAGGCAGCCAGGGAGAAGCTGGGGTGGCGGGCACACGGTGTATGTGTGGTGTCCTTCCTGTGGGGCCCTCTGCAAGGGCACTTGTCCCACTCAGGCACCAGGGCCAGGTTCGGCAGGGAGCCAGAGAGGTGCCGGAAGGGGAAGGAGGCAGCAGCTAGGAGCCGGGGGGTAGAGCTGGGCTAGGGCAAGGGGCACCCCCAATTGGCCCTCTACCCCCACTCAGACTCCAGTGCTTTGCTCTGCCCTGGGGTCGCCCATGCTCCAGGGCTCCCTCTAGGCTCCCAGCCGTACCCCCTGCTACCACATCCTGCCTGGTCTTAGTGGGGAGGATCATCTGGGGCCATCCTCAGCTCCCCTGTGTGACCCCCCCCAGGCAGCATCACGTTGCAGGATCCCCTACTCTCAGCAAACCGCTTCTCCCTGGGACCCCTAGTGGCCACCCCCCACCTCCTGTGCCCTCCTCCCGTGCTTGTTAGGACCTTCCCCCAGAATGTGGTTAGGACTTTGCCAAGGTAGCTCTGAGGCTGCTCTTTCACCCCAACATGGCCTGGAGGCCTCTGGAGTGCCCCCTCCCGTGAAAGTCAACTTGGGGCGCCCTCATTCCCCACCGCTCCCCAGGGCACGCTGATCCCCAGTGGGCAGTGGCTGCAGGAGAGAAGCTGTCCAGCTGCCTGCATGGAGCAGGGCCCCTCTGCCCCCCCTTTCTCTGCTGTGGTAGCCACAGCTGTGTGGAGGGATGAGCTCTCTTAACACTTGTTAACCCCCACTCCCCCCCGCACCCTCTGCTCCAGCCCAGAGGAAGTCTCAGCCTGCGCTCTGGGACCCCGCCTTTGAGGGGGCAGCTTCCGGAATTGAACACTCTTAAGGAGCCTGGGAAGAGCCTTGGCGGGGTGGGGGACGGTGGGCTGTCAGAGGCCTCTCAGAGAGGGGGTCCCTGCCAATGGGGCATGAGGTCAAAGGGGGACAAGGTCTGCTGAGGATGTCAGAGCTGAGGAGCCAGTCCCTAGTCCCCGGTGCCAACATGTCACAGAGCCTGCTGGAGCTCCCCCCGCCCCCCTGCCTCCCTGGCCAGCCTCCAGGTCTGGAGAGAATGGGCAGCATGCTTGTTCCTGAGTGGTCTGGTCAGCCCTGGAGGGCGTCTGGGGCTCTGTCACGCGAGGGGGGACGAGAGGGACGCCTGCTGCCCTGTGGGCAGGGCGTCTGGGAGTGCACGAATGTTTACGTTCCCCGTGACTCACGGGCAGAAAAGGGTGGGTGGTGTTTGCCTTGCTGGGGCCCGTGGCATCCGCAGCCTGAGGCAGGCTGCCAGCCTCTTCGCCTTTAGAGCTGCTGAACTTTGACAGTGGTGGGGGGGGCACCGGGAGCTTGCTGACCTTTCTCGGAGTCATGTCTGGCACAGAGCAAGAGTGCAGGCCTGAAGGCAGCCACTGCCCCCACCCCCCACCCTTCAGTACCCTCTGATGGCCCTCTGTGACTCTGCACTCTCCTCTGTCCCCGGGGGCTGGGATGCTGTGAGGTGGCTCAGGGTGAGGCCACTGCGGGGTGAAGCCCTCACGCCATGGGTGTTGGCCAGAGCCTTGTCCAGCATGCTGTGGAGGGAGCCCCAGCCTGTGCTTGGCACGGCACTGTCCTCATGCACCCAGGGAAAGAGCTGTGTTCACATCAGAACTCTTGGCGGGTGTTGGGCTTTGTTAATGTGGCAGCTGCTCCAGCTTTGCTTTTGCCTGGGCTAGGACGCCAGCTTGCTTCCTGCAACCCCAGACGCCCCAGCAGGATGGGGGGTGCAGGGTGGTTCGGATTAGGTGACCACCAGCAAGAGAGCCAGAGAAGACTCTGATTGGAGCAGAAGGGTCACGCCTTCATCCTGGAGCCTATCATCACCGTGAGGGGGAGGGCTGGGAGACTGATTAGTTCTGGTTGCACACCATCATCCCAGAGCCCTTCCGCACTCTGGGAGGCCAAGCCTGGTGTGTTGTGGGTCTCCTGGTTTGCCACTGGGACTGAGGGAAGACAGGCAGCTCTTTGGGGGAACAGGGTTGCTTATCCAATGGGTACTCCCTGAAATGAAGGGGTCCCACAGGCCCTGCTGGTGCTCAAACCTGCGCTACTGTCGTGGGCTGGGCCGGGTGTCCCCATGCCCACGTCCTTGGAGGGGCCCCCACAGCTGTGCTGGCAGGGCAGCTGCGGGCAGAGCCCCGCGATGCTGGAATTTGGCATGCTGGCGTCTCCCTGGTTCCGAGCAGGGCTTTGGGCCTCGTGTCATGCACCTACTTGCCTGGTGTTTAGAGTGAAGGTTTTGCTCATTCAAGCGCCCTGTCCTTAAGCCCTGCGCAGTGGGGGGATAAGGCGGGGGCTGGGGGAGGAGATCCCCCGCACCTGCAGGTAGGCGGGAACATAGCCCACAGCATGGGCCCCCTGGGACACTCTTGTCTGGAAGGGGCTGCTGGGCGGGAGGGCAGCCACAAGGGCGGGCGATGTCCTACTTAGCAGCCATGCCCTACCCATGCACACCCACCCACCCTTCATATTTGTCCACTTGTTGGGCTGTGTGGTCCCTGGGTGTCAGGCACAGGCGCTGGGGCACAGCAGGAACCCCCCCATGGAGGCTACTTGGAGTAGAGTAGACACAGCCAGGAGAGGGGACACACAGCTGTGCCTGGGAAGAGTGCAGGTTTGCTGTAGGTGCGGCCGGGGGCCAGGGGTGCAGTGCGCAGGCGCTGTGGTCTGTTCGGGGGTGATATGTGTGGGGGTGCGGGGGGATGTGCCCCCACGTGCTCTGGTGGCCCCAGGCACTGTGTGGGGGCAAGTGTGCTGTGGTCTGGGGGGGGGGCGCTAAGCCATGGGGTCTGTGGGCTGTGCTGTGGTCTGTGCGTGCTGGTGCTGAGTTCCAGGGGCACCTCAGAGGGTTCTCTTAGCAGTGGCCAGAGCTCCCGGGTGCCTGGGCATGGGTCAGAGGCTTCGAGGTGGCCGGGGCTGGGGCAGGAGATCCCCGCCTGGCTGAGATATGGACAGATGGCAGGGCTCTGTGGCCAGTGGGTAGGGAGAGTCTCTGCAGCGTGTGCCCCAGGTGGGCTCAGGCTCTCACAACCCTGGGAAGAGCCCTGGCAGGATGTGCTCAGCAGCCTGTCTTCTTCCCCTCTGAAACTGCCGGGTCTGGATTTTTCTCTGCTCTTGGCCCACCATCTCTGAGTCTCTGCTCCCAAAGAATCTGATGGGTGCACAGGGCTGGGTGGTGCAGGCTCCATGGCCCAGCTGTGCTCGCTCTCTGAGTGGGCTTTGAAGGTGGAGGTGCAGGGCTTAGAGGGGAGCAAGGCTTGGAGAGGGGTCTCGGCAGCTGGAGCTCCAGAGCTGGGTGGAACTTGACACAACTTCCCAGAAATGTTTCCGTGAAATTCCTTCTCCTGGCCTTTTCCTGTGTAGTGTGTGTGTGTGTGTGTGTGTGTGTGTGTGTGTGTGTGTGTGTGTGTGTGTTTAGACAGTTTTGGGGCTCTGGGTCTCCTGTAGCTCAAGGAGCCACACAGGACTCAGGAAGGCACCCACACTTCTGCTGGCACCTTCACCAAGGCTCATTATTGGCTGCATCCCTCTGAAGAAGCCCCTGATATGAGGTGCATGGCTGGGGTGACCCCACAAAAGGAGTCAAGACTGGGAGGGGCCACCAGCTGGGAGCTGACTGGCTTGACCGGGGACCCAGGGAGATTGGGGGATCCTGCAACATGTGTTTTCATGGGCTGGACAGAAGGTACTGCCCGCACCCCCGCAGGGGCAGCTCAGGGCCTGGCCTGCAGAAAGACCTCGTGAGGCTAGAGAGAACCTACTACAGAGATGCGGTCCGAGCACCACTGACCTGGGGTTCACCCCCCACCACATCGGAGCTCCTGAGCCCCATCAGGAGTGATCCCTGAGCACCATGGGTCCCCAAGCAAAATAAAACAAAAAGACAATGCCCTGGATGTATGGGGTTAGGAGAGGGGTATGACCCCTGTCCTCCAGGCAAGAAGTCTGGTAAGGGGCAGCAGTGAGTGGCCACAGAGATACCCCCAGTGGCTGCTGACATGCAAGTTCCGATGAGTCAGTTTTGTGAACGGTGGCTCATGTGGCTGGGCCCAGGACTGCCGCCATCCTGCACCCTGTGGCCCCAAGCCGGCCGCCCCCTGTCTGGGCTAGTCTGAGTAACGGGTCCTGGTTAGTCATTGTGCCACAGTCCCAGCTGTCCGGGTGCTCCGTGGCTGTGAGCAAGAGGCAGAGGGCCTGGGGTGCTGCCTTATCCCCTGCAGGAGTATGTGAACCCAGCCACCCCTTGGGGGGGAGATACCCCATCACCATGAACCCCTGACTGGCAGTTCCCCCTTTGACCTCAGAAACAGTGTTTGGGGCCCCTTCATACATCTGCTCATGCACAGAGGACTTGTTCCTGCCCACCCGCCCCCTGGAAGCCTTTGCTGCAGTTGGGGGCGTGGTCACACATGCCTGACTGGGGAGCTCATACGATCATACGACGGTGCCCTTTAGTGACTGCCTGCCGGCATGAGGATCACACTTGACATGTAGGTTGGGTTTAGGAGCCTGTGGCTGTGGGCTGGCCAGGCAGGTTCTGAGCCCCCGAGTTACTGAGGGAGAAGCAAACAACTGGGGATAAAGTGCCTGCCAAATGCTGAGAGGCTGAGGCCTAGGAAAGACCCCATACTGGCCAGCATATAATACTCAGGGTTCCCTGGACAGGCAGGTGTCCCCAGGCCCCTCCTCACCTGAGTGGGGCAGAGGACAGGGGAGACCCAGCCTCTCAGGGGGATGCACACTGCTCAGAGCACCCCCAGGTGGTGATGAGCGGGGCTGCAGGGAGAAGTATGTGCTCTTGTGGGCACCCACGCTGAGGGACTGGGAGAATCGGGGAGCCCCCCCCGCCCCCACAGCTACTGCAGCAATGTGTGGGAGTGGGTCCCACATGCTGATGATGCTTGGCATCAGTGCTGATTGGGTTCCAGCATGGTCCCCAGTGCACCTGCCATTCTGACCTCTGGCACCTTTGCACCGGTCCCCGGCACTGTGGCCAGTGCCCCATGGTGCAATTCCAGTGCCCCCCCACCCCCCATTCTGGGACCTCATGCCTGTAGCCCCTCTTCCCGCTGGCTGGTCTTACCCAGTTTCCCTCATGCCTCTGGTAGGGAAGTGAATGGAGTAAATTATGTTGTTATGTGGGTGAATGATGTAGTTAGGGACCTTGGGTACCTGTATAAGCTGATTAAGCGCGGGCTGTGGCCTACTCTCAAGACTGATGTCAGTATTTCTTCTGACTGTGCTCTGGGATCACTTCTGGCGAGGCTTGGGGACACCATGTAGTGCTGGGGATCAAACCTGGGTCAACTGTGTGCAAGGCAAGCACCCTCCCTGCTGTATTATCACTCTGGCTCAGAGTACCAGCATATTTTGAGTGCTGACAGTGAGCACTGATTGGGGGCCGGCTGTGTATCCTTGTGTGCCATTGCCTGGCATCTGTGCTGATTGGATGCCTGATGTTGCTTCGTGTCAGTGGTGATTGGACGAATGCTCTGTGTGTGTGCTCAAGTGCGTGCATGCGTGCATGCATGGTATCAATGCTGATTGGACTGAAGCTGTGTGCATGCCTGGTGTCAGTGCTGATTGGGATCAGGCCAGATTCCCATACCTTACGCTAGAGCCGATCAGGCGCAGGCTGTTGTGTGCCGTGCCCTATCTTTAAGAGCTCCTGAGCACTGTACAGGAAGCTGCTGGTTTCCCCCGTGGATGTGGGAGCTATGGTAGGGGCCAAAGGAGGCTGCTCACCCAGCGTTCTTGGAAAGCCCAGCGTCCACATTCTTTGCCCTCGTTTGTAGGCAGGCGTCAGTTGCAGCAATGGGAAAGCAATTCTGGAGAGCTGGGGTGCAGGGACAAGCTGTGGTCCGGGAGAGTCTTGGGTGCTGCCATGGGCAGGCCTGCTGTGCCTCTTCTGTCCCCGCAAGTGCAGTTTGGGAGCCTGTCTCTGAGCTCAGGCCTGGAAGGTGGATGCCTGGTATGTTCGGGGGACCATGCAGAATGTGCTTCCATGTGCAAAACTCGTGCTTCAGCTCTTTGAACCATCTCCTGACCTGAAACGGGGTGCTGGGGAGGTGGCTGTGTGCTGGAGTGCAGGACCTGCAGGTGTGAGGCGGGCATGCATCACCCATAGGTGACACCACGGCATCTGAGTGAGTTGGCTCGTTGGTGAGACAGCAACCAGCCTGGGCCTGGCACACCTGTTCTCGGGCGGGGCCTGGCGGTCAGCCCATTAGAAGAACAGGTGTGGCCCAGGCCCTGAATGTGCGCCCCTCTGCCCGCAGCCTGGCCGACAAGAATGGGGCCAAGTGCACCTTCTCAGCACCTGGCCATAGTGCCAGCCTTCTGCAGGGCCTGGCTGCCCTTCGTGCACAGGGCCGCCTCCTGGACGTCACCCTGACCGTGGGCTCGGAAATCTTCCGTGCACACCGCGTGGTCCTGGCCGCCTGCAGCGACTACTTCAGGTGAGCCTTCTCCGGTGTCCCCACTGAAGCGGGCTTGGACCTGGGGCCAGGGGCTTTCTGCCCATCTGACCTCTGCTCCCTCACCCTCTGCTCATCCTACCCTCCTGGTGTCAGCATTGGCAGATGTCACTGTTTCTTTCAGCAGAGCTGGGTGGGGATGGGGTGTCCGTCCCCATGTATGGAGGTGTCGCCCTGAGCTCTGGCCCCCACCCCAGGCCCACTCAGTGGCAGGGTGGTCCCAGGGTGTGAGGTCTGTGTGTCTCTGTCAAGCTTTCCCTGGTCTATGTGTTCCTTGGAGGGAGGCTCCACCCACTCCTGGCCAAGGTCCGTGCGGCCAAGGCTTGTGCTCCTGTAGTGGCCCCAGATGCGCCCCTGAAGCCCCGTGAGGCCGCTTGGGGCGCCAGCACTGCCAGCCAAGTGGGGCGCCGCTTCTATTTTTACTCTGGGTTTGGGGACGAGTGCGGCCCGGCCAGAAATGTCCTTTAAAGGCGCCTCTGAGCTGGTGCTGCAGCCGCGGTCCCTTAAAAGGCAAAACTGCGGAGGCTCTGCCTCCATGGGGTGCCAAAGCTCCCGGGGACCAGAGGGGCAGGGTTGGGGGGCTGGCAGACAGGGTGCCCAGGACACTCTGCCAGTGTCTAGACTCAGACACAGGCCATGCTGCCATTTTTCCAGAACCTCCCAAGTCTAGCAGGTGTTTGGGCGTCTTCCCTGGCCCTGCGCTGTCGGAGGCTTTGTCTCCAGGCAACCAGGGGCCAGGAGAGGATGGGTGAGGGGCCGCTGAGGGGGCAGGTGCCACACTGGGGGCAGGCACTGTGTGTTGGCGGGACCTGCCCTTGCGTCTGCCCCTCAGGGCCATGTTCACTGGCGGCATGCGGGAGGCGCAGCAGGAGGTGATCGAGCTCAAGGGTGTGTCTGCGCGAGGCCTGCGGCACGTTATGGACTTCGCCTACAGCGCTGAGGTGACTCTGGACCTGGACTGCGTGGAGGACGTGCTGGGCGCCGCTGTGTTCCTGCAGACGCCTCCCGTGGTGGCGCTGTGCGAAGACTTCCTCAAGGCCGCCATGAGCGTGGACACGTGCCTGCACATCGGCCACATGGCCGCCACCTTCAGCCTGGCCTCACTCAAAGAGTCAGTGGACGCCTTCACCTTCCGCCACTTCCTGCAGATCGCGGCTGAGGATGACTTCCTGCAGCTGCCGCTGGAGCGCCTGGTGTTCTACCTGCAGAGCAACCGGCTGCAGAGCTGCGCCGAGATTGACCTGTTTCACGCCGCTGTACGCTGGCTGCAGCACGACCCGGCGCGGCGACCACGTGCCAGCCACGTGCTCTGCCACGTGCGCTTCCCGCTCATGCGCTCGAGCGAGCTGGTGGACAGTGTGCAGACGCTTGACCTCATGGTGGAGGACGTGCGCTGCCGCCAGTTCCTGCTGGAGGCCTTCAACTACCAGGTGCTGCCCTTCCGCCAGCATGACATGCAGTCGCCACGCACGGTTGTGCGCTCTGATGTGCCGGCACTGGTGGCCTTTGGAGGCACCCCATACACGGACAGCGACCGCGCTGTGAGCAGCAAGGTGTTTCAGCTGCCCGAGCCTGGTGCGCGTCATTTCCGCGAGCTCACAGAGATGGAGGTGGGATGCAGCCATACCTGCGTGGCTGTGCTTGACAACTTTGTGTACGTGGCTGGCGGCCAGCACCTGCAGCACCGCAGTGGCGAGGGTGCCGTGGATGTGTGTTACCGCTATGACCCGCACCTGAACCGCTGGCTACGACTGCAGGCCATGCAGGAGAGCCGCATCCAGTTCCAGCTTAATGCGCTGGGCGGCCTAGTCTATGCCACAGGCGGCCGCAACCGTGCTGGCAGCCTGGCCTCGGTGGAACGCTACTGCCCCAGCCGCAACGAATGGGGCTATGCCTGCTCGCTGCGGCGCCGCACCTGGGGCCACGCGGGTGCCGCTGCGGGGGGCCGCCTCTACATCTCAGGGGGCTACGGCATCTCGGTGGAGGACAAGAAGGCTCTGCATTGCTACGACCCTGCGGCTGACCAATGGGAGTTCAAGGCGCCCATGAGTGAGCCACGCGTGCTGCACGCCATGGTGGGTGCTGGCGGCCGCCTCTACGCGCTGGGCGGCCGCATGGATCACGTGGACCGCTGCTTTGATGTGCTGGCCGTGGAGTACTATGTGCCGGAGACTGACCAGTGGACCAGTGTGAGCCCTATGCGTGCTGGCCAGTCGGAGGCCGGCTGTTGTCTGCTGGGCCCCAAGATCTATATTGTGGGAGGCTACAACTGGCGCCTCAACAATGTCACGGGCCTCGTGCAGGTGTACAACACTGAGACTGACGAGTGGGAGCGCGATTTGCACTTCCCCGAGTCCTTCGCGGGCATTGCCTGTGCACCCGTGCTCCTGCCTCGAGTGGTAGAACCTGCATCTGGCCCTGTGCCTGGGCCCAGCCCCGCCCCCGCACACAGGTAGCCCCTCACTTCTCCTACCCAGGACCCACCCACCCAGCCCGCAGAGCTCTGCCTACCCAGGGCCTGCCCACCCAGCCCTCAGGACTCTTCCACCCAGGACCCGCCCACCCAGCAGAACTCTGCCCAGCCAGGACCCACCCACCCAGCAGAGCTCCGCCTACCCGGGACCCACCCACCCAGCCTGCAGAGCTCCGCCCATCCAGGACCAGCCTACCCAGTCCACAGTGCTCTGCTCACCCCGGACCCACTCACCCAGCCCTCAGGACTCTCCCATCCAGGACTCTCCACCCAACCTTCAGGGCTCTGCCCACCAGGCCCTTCCCAGCACACACCTGGGCAGCAGAGCTCCGCCCACCCTGTATGCAGGGCTTGCTCACCCAAGACCCTCCTGGTCTGCAAGGGCCCAAGCTGAGGGACAGCAAACTCCTGGGACCCCTTGCCCCTATTGGGCCCCCTCTGCCACTGACCTCCAGACTCTGAGCGCTCCTGCTACCTCTCTCAGTGGCCTGTCGCCTTTGGCCTGCAGAAGCTGAACCCCCAGGCACCTGCTCTGGTTCTGTCCCTCCCCCTTTAGCCTTGATCTGGGGGTGAGGGGCTTGGAGGTTGGGGGGGTCACACCTCTGTCCCTGTGCTGCCTCGGTGCCAAGGGCCAGTCTGACCGAGGCCCAGGAGCTGCCATGGGGCTGTGCCTGTCTCTGGAGGATGCCCCTGGGCCTGCTCCCAGTCACCAGCCCTTTCTTTAGGGGTGCAGTTGGCCTAGAGATCAGCCCCTCAGACTGGTCAATGGGCCGCATTGACCTCGGGCAGCTCTGAGGGTTCCTTTGCTGCTACCCCCATCCCTGATCATGCAGAGGATTCACTTCACACCTCGGTTGATGCTGACCCCCCAGTCCCTTTAATAAAAGGGTTTAGTGGAAAGGGGAGCATGCCCAGCACTGAGCCGCTGGGCCCCCCAATCATATCCCTGGTGTCTGGCTAGGCGCCTCACCCCTCTGCTTTCCCTATTGGTGGCATTTCTGGGGGAGGGGCTGCCCATGCTCAGGACTGGGGTGGGCGGGTAGTCAGTGGGCAGAGTGGCAGGGGCAGGCTGTCTGCTCAGTCCCAGGGTGCATCCCTTCTGGAGGGCTTGGAGTTCTGAGATCAGCCCCCCTCTCAAAGCCCCCCTCAAATGCTCCTGGGGGTATGCGCAAGGGCTGGGCGCAGGTCTTGGGAGCTGGTGATTTGGTTTGATCTGGGCACCTCCTACCCCCACCCCAAAGCACTGCTGGGGCAGCCCCAAGGGCAGAGCAAGAGTCACCCTTGAGCACCACTGGGCAGGTACCCAAAACATCCCCAAACAACGAACTTACCTGGGGCCTGGCGCCCTTACTCTGGGGTGGGGGCGGGGGCACGGGTGCTAGCCTTGGAATTTGGTTGGGAATCAGAAAGGAGTCCATGATGCCAGGGGCATCGGAAAGCTGTGGCCCATGGGGACTTACTAGAACATTCCAGCCCCTTCCCCTCCTCCCACCCTAATTCCTCTCCCTGCACAGGGGCTGGGGTGGGGAGGGGGACAGGGAGAACCCTTTGCCAGCTCCAAGTCCCCCATCAGCTCACACCTCAGAACATCTTGTCCCCAGCGAGCTGGCAGGGGTGCGACGGGCGGGAGCTCGGGCGTATCTAACGGGGCGATTGTGCAGAACCGTCTGGACTGGCGCATGGAATGTTCTTGAGGGCCCCTGCCCCTCCCGCTCCTCCACCATCCCCCCAAAGCAGTCGCCCGCCCACCTCCCCCCTTCCCCCGCACCCACGAAAGGAAAATTATTTTTCGTGTTGTAAACTTTAAACACGAAAAAGCTGGTTTTAATTTAGCGGAAACTGGCTTGAATCTTCACTCTGAAGAATCGCGTCCTGCCGAGAAAGGCGGACGGCGCATGCGTCCAGCCCTGCACCCTCGCGCCCTGGGACCCCCGCGTGTGTGTGCACGCGCGTGCCCCTCACCCCCACTCGCCGCCGCCGCGGCCCCCCACCCACCCATGGCTGCCGTGGCTGCCGCCGTGGCCCGAGCGCGGAAGCCGCGCGGCCAGATGTCGCGGCAAGAGCTCTCGCACCTGGGCCTGGCTGTGGGAAAAGACCGCTCCCAGGGGGGCCGGTGGGCCGCGGGCCCGGGAGGAGGCAGCCAAGTGTGACTTATGGGGTCGTTCCCGGAGCAGGGCCGGGGCCCCCCAGGGACCGCGTGCGCGGGGAATCGGCAGCAGCCGGGCCAGCTTGGACACGCGCCCCTGGCTTCGCCTCGGGAACTTGCTGTGTTCTCACGGGCCCAGCCCCGCTCTCCGCTCCCCACCGCGGCCCTGGCGCTGGCTTCTGAGGGGCACCTGGGCTGGTGCGTGCGGCGCCCGGCCGGGGGTTCGGGATTGGGGGCTGGGACTGCCCTCCTGGCGACCCCACCAGGTCCAGGTTGCCGCTGGCCCTGCTGCCAGCTCGCCTTCCTGGCTCCCAGCTTTATGCCTCACCAGCCTGGGGCTGGGAGTTAAACTGGAACTTGGCTGGGCCCGCTGCGGGCTATTGGGGTCTGGGCACCTTTCCCAGCTCTGGCCAGCAGGCTTGGTTTGTGTGCGTGTGTGTGTGTGTGTGTGTGTCTGTCTGTCTTGGGGTAGGGGTGGGCTCCTGGATGCAGATTTGGGGACTTGGGGAGAGATCCTCTGTCCCCTTTTCAAGCAGGCTTGGTTTTGTGTGTGTGTGTGTGTGTGTGTGTGTGTGTGTGTGTGTCTTGGGGTAGGGGTGGGCTCCTGGATGCAGATTTGAGGACTTGGGGAGAGATCCTCTGTCGCCTTTTCAAACTGTCCTTGCTGCTGCTTCCATTGTGGATGCTGTGCCAGGAGCTTCTGCAGCCATCTTGTGGCCATGAGGGGCAAGTCAAGGCAGTGCTGGCCCAGCCCTGCTCCCAGACCCGCCTCCCCTTCCTGAGGGTGTGGGGTTTTTGTCAGCGGACCAGGAGCTGGGGGAGGGTGTGGAAGGTGGGAGAATCAGTCTTCCCAAAACAGCAAGATTTTCTGGATGGAGCGTCTAGGGGGGTGGGCTGCGGAGTTTTTTTGACCTCTGTTGCTTGGCCCTGAGGCCACCTCTGTAACCACCTTATGGGCACAAAGGCCTGAGCTCGAGTCCTGGGAGCTCCATGGGGGCACCCAGACATCTATGCCTTGTGCTAGCTGTGGGCGAAGACCTTGCCTCACCCTGCCTGAAGCCAGCCCAGACAAGGCCCGGTGTCAGCCCCCTGGGTTCCTCACTCCCCTCTCAGCTCCCCCTGCCTACTCACCCCCAGGCCATGCAGGTACCCTGTTCACCCCCCAATAGTGTGGGTGTCCCCTAGGATACCCAGGGTTCCAAATAAGTTAATGTAGACATGCCAGGCCAAGTGACCATACACCTGTAAGGTACAGAGTTCAGAGTTTCCGGCCTATCTCTGCTCTCTCTCGCTCTCTCTCTCTCTCTCTCTCTCTCTCTCTCTCTCTCTCTCTCTCTCTCTGTCTGTCTTTCTGTCTCTGTCTATGTGTCTCCTTCACTGTCTGTCTCACTCTCACGTCTTTGACTCTTTGTCTCTCTCTGTCTCTCTTTCTCTCTCCTCTACCCCATTGAGCAGGGCAGGGCTCTGTCCTCTGGTCACCATGGGTTGGAGCTGGGTTTGGGGTTGCTCCTGAATTTGGAGGTTTTTATAGGAGGAGCATGTGCAATGTTCCTGGGGCAGGGCCAGTGGGATAAAGAGCAGGCTTGAAGCATAATGAGCTGAACAAAGAAGGGAAAAAAAGTGCTGCCTGCATGCCATGGAACGTGGCTCTTAGTGCTCACCCGGATATGCGGCAGGAGGACCCAGGGTTGGGTGAGCCCAACAGGTGAGGCAAGAGCATAGCAGCTCTCCTTTTGGGTCAGGAGGTGCTTTCTGGGGGAGGAAGTATTTGCCGTGGGTTTTGAGGGATGAGTAGGAGTCTCCAAGGCAGAAAAGGAAACTCACTCAACCAAAGACTGATTTACCAACTCCCTGGCTGTACCTTGCCTCTTGTCAGGTCACCAGAGGAGCACAGACAAAGCTCTGCAGAGGTCCTGGGCGCTGGGTGAGCAGGGAAAGGCCCTGTGTGTCGAGACGTGAGCTCATTCAGCACTGCTGCCAGGCCGCAGAGGGAAGGACTGCAGGAGCCGTGCCTGGAGAGGAAGGGGATATTCCCTGTCCAGGGGGCCTGAGGTTAGGTCAGAGCCAGACTGGGGACTAACCAAGACCCAGGCCACCCACCACCCCCTACTTGAGCCCAGGGGTCCATGGCCAGAGAGCACAGTCTGGTCACCAAGTGCACTTTCGCAATTGGCATGCTGGCGGCTTCCTCTGAGTCATCCCTGGGGCTCAGGACAGATCGAGTTACGACCGGATGGGGATGCAATGGAGGGAAGCAGGGGTCCAGCCCTGCACCCTGTATGCACACCCTTTCTGTTGCCCCTATGTCTCCCCGTGCCACCATTCTGCTTGGCCACCACACCCCTGCTAGGTGCTCATCACACCCGGACCATTCCAACCAAGACAGCAACGACTTCCATTCCTGCCCCTGGCCCCTCCCTCGCCTATTTCCTCTTCCCAGACAGGCAGAAATGAGGAGGGGTCTACTGCATAGAAGGTGGCTTCCCACACAAGACTCCCCCAAAATGCGGTATCAGTCCACGTCAGAGAGCCATGCACCATGGCTTCTGGTCGGCTTCCATAGAGAAAGGGAATCCACCATTGGCTCAGGTAATAAGGAATGAGCTCCAGGCATGACTGGATCCAGGAGCCCAGACCATGTTTTTCTCTGGCTTTCACTCTCAGTCCCTGTCTTGACCTGCTGAACTCTGCCTGACACTGGAGACTGGTGTTATCCCCTCAAACCAGCAAACCAAGCAAAGAGACTTGCTTTTCTCCACGACTCATCCAAAGATTGCAGAGCGGCATGTCCTTGACAGAATGGGCCATAGGCTGTCTGAGCAACGGGCCAGGCAGGCATGACATCTTCCTATGTGGGACAGGGGAGAAGGAAGTCAGGGAGGGACGTGAATATCCCAAAGGGGAGGTGGTCAGCTACAAACTTCAGAAGAGTGGACAGAGAGATGTTTGCTAAGCACAAAGGCACAGGGTCCCCCAAAACTTGTGAACAAGAAAGGCAGTGTGGGGATACCCTGTAGGGGCACCCAGGATCCTCTCTGCAGTTAGATCAGCTGTGGCAACCAGTCAGTTATTGTGAATCAGAGTGAAGAAAAGCCTATTTGAAAAATGTGGGTGGGGGCTGGAGCGATAGCACAGCGGGTAGGGCGTTTGCCTTGCACGCGGCCGACCCGGGTTCGAATCCCAGCATCCCATATGGTCCCCTGAGCACCGCCAGGGGTGATTCCTGAGTACATGAGCCAGGAGTGACCCCTGTGCATCGCCGGGTGTGACCCAAAAAGAAAAAAAAAAATTAAAAAAAAAAAAAAAAGAAAAATGTGGGTGTCCTGCAGCCCCCAGGGACCCCTCTCCCAGTGAGAAAGGGGGTGCACTCAGCCCCCCCCCATTTACCCACTCCATGCCCCTCCCGGCTTCCACTCACTGTGCTCCCAAATTCCAGGAGCCCCAAGATGGGCCAGGAACCCTGGTGAGGGCCCCCAGTCTGGGGAGAGTCAGCTGCTTAGCAGAAGCCAACCTGGGGAGTGGGGGCCCTTCCGCCCCAGGTTGGCTAGGGTTGGCTGGGAGCCCTGGCAGGATGCAGGTGCCCAAGTGAGGGGTCAGAGGACAGGTCCTCGAGGCAGGCTTAAGGGCCGTGCTCTTGTCTGGGCTGGGGGCTGCTGCGAGCTCCCTTGTGGTTCAGTCCCCATATTCCCCCAATTTCTTGATCATAATTGCTGGGGGGATTCCCCCCATGCTGGTCACCCATCAGCCTCATTTAGCGTACACGTCACTGTCTCGCCCTTGGGAACCCTCTGGGTCACACGTGGGCGGGCAGGCCCGCCTGCTATCCCTGGCTGTGCTCACAGAGGCCTGCGGAGGGGGGGTAGGGGTAGGTGGGCGGGGCCCGAGACCCCCACCTGTCCGGGCCTGGGAGCGGCCAGCGCGGCGCACAGGGATGAGGAGAACTGGGTGAGTGATGAACGGCAAGCGAAGGAACGACTGCTGCCCTGGGCAGCGCAAGTCCCATCCCTTTGCAGGACCCCTCACATCACCCCTATCTGCAGAGGACAGATGCTCCCATAGCACCCCCACCCGGAGGGGACAGGTGTTCCCACCTCCTCCCTACCTGGAGCTCCAGGACCCCAGCCTGTCTGCGGACCGCGGCCAGCAGCCAGGCGGCCGCTGTCCAGCGGGGCAGGAGGTAACGCAGTGCGCCTGCGCGGGCGCACCGCACTCGCCGCTCCCCCCTTCGTGGGCTCTCGTGAGCCCCTAAGGCGCGCGCATGCGCCGTGCGCGCCGCCGCGTCGCCCCCGTGCGCCTGCGCCGCGCGCGCGCAAGCGCACTGGCCGCTGCCCGCGGGCCCGGCCAGCGCCTGCGCGGTGGCGCGGGGTGGGGGGCGCGGAGTGGAGGAGGCGGAGGAGGCGGCGGCGAGAAGATGGCGACTTCGAACAATCCGCGGAAATTCAGCGAGAAGATCGCGCTGCACAACCAGAAGCAGGCGGAGGAGACGGCGGCCTTCGAGGAGGTCATGAAGGATCTGAGCCTGACGCGGGCCGCGCGGGTACGGGCTGCGCGCGGCCCCGGGGCGGGACGGGGCGAGCGCGCGCGGCGGGGGCGCGCGGCGGGGGCGGGGCGCGCGCGCGCCAGGACAGGTGTCTCCACCGCCTGCACGCGCGCAGGGGCCCCCCTCGACCGTACCTGGCGGGGCAGGTGCCGGCGTCGTCCGTTCGCCGAGTGTGAGACAGGTGCTCCGCGGCGGCTGGCAGGTGTCCGCATGCAGGGCGCGTGCGGGAGAGGGGCACCGGGAAGGGACTGGGGGCACAGGTGCCCGCATCACCTGTACCCGAAGGAGACGGGGCAGTGCGCCAGGTGCCAGCTCCCCGGCAGCCAAAGGAGACAGGACCGCTGGGGAGACCGGGTTACCTGTCAGCCACCGTGAGCCGGTCCGGATACCGCGGTGCCACTGGGATGTGCATGACACCTGTTACCGGACAGGAGCCCCTGAGCATCCTCTCTGGAAGGACAGGCCCCTTCAAGGGTTGCCAGTAGGAGGGAGGCCACTGTGAGTGAGGTGGAGAACAGTTCATGCAGCGAGGGGAGAGGTGGCCGTGTCATGGACAGGTGTCCCATGTCACAGACAGGGAGAGGGGGCAGGTACCCGTGTCACACATGGAGAGGGACAGGTGCGCATGTCATTGACAGGGAGAGGGAACAGGGACCCGTGTCACGGACAGGGAGAGGGGCAGGTGCCTGTGTCATGGACAGGGAGGGGTGACAGGTGCTCGTGTCACGGACAGGGAGTGGGGACAGGTGTCCATGTCACAAACAGGGAGAGGGACAGGTGCTCATGTCACAGACAGGGAGAGGGGACAGGTATCTGTGTCATACGGAGAGGGACAGGTGCCCGTGTCATGGGCAGGGAGAAGGAACAGGGACCCGTGTCACAGACAGGGAGAGGGACAGGTGCCTGTGTCGTGGATAGGAAGAGGGGACAGGTGTCTGTGTCACAGACAGGGAGAGGGACAGGTGCCCGAATCACGGACAGGGAGAGGGGACCGTTTCTATGTCTTTGGTGCTGTGAGGGATGACAGACCTGTGTCATTTTTCCCCCATCAGAGTCCGGAGGTGCCCACATTGCTGCCCGATGCCCACACAGACCCTCTGTGCCAGCTGTCGGGTGTGCCAGGATGCGGGAGCACTACCCCTGCCTGCCTCCCGTCCCCTGCAACCCTGGACAGGCAGCTGCTGGCTCAGTGCTGGGGTGCCGGGGTGCTCACACACTCCCTTACCTTGGCGTGCTGGCCCTGGCTGCCTCCTGGCCCAGCTCTGATGCCAGCTCCACATCTGGGCCTCCTGATCTCTTGGTCCCTAGCAGGTTCCCAGGTCTTGTATTGTCACCATCCTTGCTGTGGGCACAGCAGCCAGTTGGGTGGCACCAGGTGGCACCTCCCCAGGGCTGGGTTGTCCATGTGCCCTCTTGCTGCCCAGGCTCCCGTCTCCAGGACTTGGGGATGGGCCTGGATGCTGGCATCAGGCGACCCAGAGTGCACCCCTGCAGAGAGGGGTTGGGCGTGTTTCTCTGGGCCCCCAAACCCCTCTCAGCATCCGCATTTCTCTGTGTTGTTGGCCTGTTCCCATGGTGTGGCAGAGGTGGCTGTTACGTGAATGAGCAGGGAGCAAAGGAATGATCGGAGGAGGCTTGAGTGCATGTGGAGAAAGGAACGAGGGAAAGAACGAGGGAAGCATTGAATGAGTGCACGAGTGGTGTGAACAAATGAACGAATGAATAAGTGATTAAATGAAGGACCGAGAGTGAGTGAATGAATGGTGAGTGAGTAAATCAGTGAACAAATGAGTGAATGAGTAAGCGAGTGACTGAATGACAATGAATGAATGAATGAATGAATGAATGAGTGAAGGACTGAGTGAATGAATGAATGATTGCAGGAGTGAATGAGTGAAGGACTGGAGCTAATGGACAGGTGAATGGTGACTGACTGCATGCGTGAGAGACGGAGAGTTGGAGTGTGTGTAGATCAGGGGATTAGGGGGTGCCATGGGCAGGCTGTGTGTGCTATGGGGGGCAGCAGGCAGTGCTGTGGCCCTGCTGCTGGGGGTCCCGTGGCCGGCTTGTTGTCACCATCACCTGTGTGCACGCAGGGACCTCGGGGCTGCAGAGCTGGTCCCTGAGCCCCTCTTACCAAGAGAGGTGTGTCCCCTAAAACTGGTTCCATAGTCGGGGGTCTCAGACATCCTCTGGGAACACACTTCAAAGAACCCCCTGGCTTGCTTCCAGAACATTCCAGGGGTCCCATTGTCTGGGTGTCACCCTCAGGGTGCTGGGGAGCGTCCCCCAACCAGGGCTGGGTTTCGAGTTTGCACGTGTGTGCCTGCTACCCTTGGTCTGCCCTGCTGTATATGCACGTACATGCATATGTGTTCATTTACACATACATACATGTATTTCTGTGTGCATACATGTACACATGTATGTTGTATACAGGTGTCAGTGTACATGTTCATGCATGTAGTGCATGCACATGTCTGTGTCATGTGTATATGAGGCCCTTTGGGGCAGCAGACTGCCCCTTGGATGCTGACACGGGTGCCGGGCACTGCCCAGTGCTGGCCACCGTGGGCAGGGTCTGCAGAACCCTTGCGAGTGACAGGCTAGGGCCTGTGAGGGCAGCATGGGGGTTACCTGAGCACCCCCCCCTCGTGCCGACTCTCCAGGCTGCTGTGCCGATAGGTGGGGTGCATGTCCCAGGCCCTGGGTGTCCCTCCCATACTCTGGGCTGGGAAGAATCTCTGCCACTGCAGTTGGGGTATTGGTGGGACCCTGAGTCCAGAGGGGGGTACGAAGCCACAAGCCAAGGTGTCCCTAGACACAAGAGTTGGGGCACCCCTGGAGCCCTGGGGTGTGACCCTAGGGTGAGTCACCACGCTGGAACTCAGGGCCCCTGCAGATGGGGACACTGAGGCACAGACGGGACCCATCTGGGGGTCTTCAGGGGTGTGCTGGCTTTGGGAGGGCTTCCGCAGAGCCCCTGGAAGGGGCAGGGCGCTCCCTGTGGGCCCTGCTGGCAGGAGCGGATGCTCCCTCCTCACCGCTGTGGAGTGAGCGTCTGCCTCAGACTCGAGGAGCTGTGCTTGGCTTGACGTCTGTGGGAAGTCTGGAAGGTTCTAGAAGGACGTGCAGTTCTGGGAGGGCAGGCCACGACCCCTCACGGGCGCCCAGCTGCAGAGCTGGGTGTGGAGCTGCTTTGGTGGCCCCACACGTGCTTTTACTCGGGGCCACCTATCCAGGGTCTGGCAGGGTCACTGGCCACCCTGGTGTCCTGCAGCACCGAGTAGGCAGTCGGGGGGACAAAGGTGTGCTCCAGAGTGGGCAAGCGTGCGGAGTTGCCAGGAAGCGCTGGGCGCGGCCCAGGATGCTGCGTGTCAATATTTACCCTCTGACAGCAGCCCGGGCACGGGGCAGGGGCCCCCACTTCCTCCTGGGGTGCCACCTGGCCGGCACCTGGACTCTTCTCCGTCTGTGGACACAGGCCTGGGGGTCCCTAAGGACAGCAACAGGGCAGCAGGGGTGCATCTGGGGGAGCAGACCTGCCCCTCTCCTTATGCCTGTCCCAGTGGGGAGCCGTCTCAGGAAACGACTGTGGGAGAAAGTTCGGGCTCCGTGTCCTCACATGCACCTAGGGGCCAGCCCTGGGCGTGAGCTATGCGGGGTGCTTGCTCTTGGGAGGAGTCGTGGTGCTACGCCAGCTGGGGGGTCTGGGGGTGCTTGGGGAAGCTTTGGGGCTGGGGCACCCCCACCTGCACTACAGCCAGCTGCTCCTGTGGCTTCCATCTGGGTGGAGATAGGGGGGCTGCCCATCCCCCCACTGGGCCAGGATTTCCCCCTTGCCGTGGGCCTGGCACCAGATCTTGGCCCTCTTAACTGGAATCTTTCCCAGGACCACCCATGGCTGTTTCCCATGCTTGCCCCCACCACCAGGGCTGGGCTGAGGGTGGTCCCCCCTTCCTGCCATGCTGGGCTGTTGAATGTTGGCTTGGGGCCACACCTGATGATGCTCAGGCTGACTCCTGACTGCGCTCAGGGGACCATGGCAGGATCTGGGGACTGAGCCTAGGTCGGCGGCGTGCCAGACCAGTGCCTCCCCACTGTACACTACCTGCTTCTGAGCAGATTCCCCCAGCCCCGCTTCTGTGTACTCCTGGGGTCTGAGAGATGAAACTCTACCCCTGCTGCCCTGCGAGTGGGGGGCTGGCATTTCCCAGGGTGGAGTCTTCAGATTAGGATGCTATTGTGCAATCAAAGGGACCCCACACCCTCCTGGCGGCCCTCTGCTGTGTCACCCCCATATTCATCCTATTTATTTGTGGTGTAAGGAAGTTTGAGGGCAGGGGTGGGAGGTCTTGGTGCTTTGGGGTTCTGTCCCTGTGGATTCCTGACACTTGAGGCTGTATTTTTCCAACTCTGGGAAACTGGCATTTCCATTCATGGACAGTGGCAGGGGCTGTGTTGTCAACTGGGGGTCCTTCCCATTCTTCCTTAGGTGGGCAGAAGACTCTGGCCAAGGATCCAGCACCATGCCCATTGCCCACCTGTGAGAAGTGCTGTCTGGCAGTATCCACACACAGTGGCCCTGTAGTCTGGTCACCCCCGGGGTGCTGGCTGCAGAGAGACAAGTGTGTAGGGCAAGCCAGGAGCACTGCCTGCAGGAGGAGCCCCTGCCTAGGACTGCAGTGATAGCCAACTAGAGCACAGAGGCTGGAGGGTCAATTTGGGATCAGGAAACTGGTGCCAGGTGACTGAGGGTGGGGTGATGAGAGGGTCTGTCAGACACCCCCTCTCCACAACAGAGGGTGGATGCAGTCCAGTGGGGTGTGGGCCCGCAGAAGTGGGACCAGCTGTCGCTTTAGGAGGCACCTGAGAAGACCAGGCATGGGGGCGGGGCAGGGCGTGGTCAGAGAACAGTGGGCCTGGACATGGGTGTGGTCGGGGAACAGTGGTCAGAAACCGAGGGCGAGGCATAGTGGTCAGTAAAGCAAGATGGGGCATGAACAGAGCTGGAGTGGGACTTGGACATGGTCCAGATCACAGATGGCATGGGTATGGTAGGGAAGCAGGGGCGGGGCGTGGGCTTGGTTGGGGTGTGGGCGTGGTCAGGAGTGGGTGGGGTGTGGGCTTTGTGTGGTAATGAGCAGGAATGTGGGCGTGGCTGGGGAGGGGCGTGGGCGTGGTTGAGCAGGGATAGTGGGCCTGATTGGGGAGGGGGTGGGGATGTGTGCATGGTTGGGGGTGGTTATGTGGGCGGGGTTGGAATGGGGCGGGTATGGGCAGGCTTGGGGGGCGGGGATGTGGGTGTGGTTGGGAAAACAGGGCTGTGGGCATGATGGGGCAAGGGGGTGGATGTGGGTGGGGTTGGGGAGCGGGGTGGGGGTTGGGTATGGGCGGGGTTGAGGCGGGGCAAGGGTGTGGAATAGTGGTGCTGGGTGGGTGAAGGGGGCACAGGTTGCTGCTATGTCACCTCCTCCTAAGAGCTGTGCGTGTGATGGCCTGAATGTGGGGTCCACGAGGAATCCTGGCAGGAGGGGCACAGGCACCCTCTCCTCGGATCCTCTGTTCCACCTCTACTTTCCGCCCTGTGGATATACATGCTGACATGCTGGGGTGGGGCGGCATGGGGCCTGTGGGGCGGCTCCCAGGGGAGTTTGTGTCCAGCTGGATGGCGCCCTCTGGGGACATGAACAGCAGGCGCAGCTGCACCCTCTGAATGTCTGAATGGGAGGCGCAGAGGGGTGTCAGGTTGGGGACGGGGAGAGGAGGGGCCCATGGAGTCCGTGGGCCGCCTTGTGCTCTGACTGGAGGGTTCCCCCCGATGATGGGGTGCGCTGGCCAGACCTCCCAGACCACAGCGGCCCAGTTCCATTAGCCGCTGCTGTGGCCTGAACAAGCCTATCATCGGGCCTTTGTCTTATCTCCAGGTGCAGCGCCCCAGGCGCGGCCCAGGAACCCTGCAGCACCTGCCCGGGCACCCAGAGTGGAGGGTTGCAGATGCCTCAGGACCCTCATCAGGAGGTCCCCTAGGGGCTTGCTTGTCCCTGCTGGGTGAGCGCTGAAGGTGGTAGCTCCCAGGGCATGTGCCAGGGTGTTCCAGAAGAGAGCAGCCAGCACCTATGCGCTGCAGGCCAAGGCAGAAGGAGGCTGTTGTGAGCCTGTTGGAGCGTTTGGGCGCCCCCCCAAGTCAACTCATTGTGTCATGGGTTCTGGAGGCCCAGGGGTCCTGGGGTCCTGGTTGGGGCCCCTGCCTCCCCCAGTCCCGTGGGCCCCAAGGAAACCCATTCCCAGCTGAGGCCAGGCTCGTATTGGGCTCAGGGCAGGGAACTCACAGTGGTCCCCAAGCTGAACACCATGTGGACCTTGGTCATTTCAGGGACCCCCTTCTTGTGCTGTTGTGGGGGGACTGTGGGCAGGTCACTGTGATGCAGGGTGCATGGAGCGCCTGATCCACACCGTGGCCCATTTGGGCCTGTATGGAGCTCCCCTGCAGAGCCCTGGTCCCCAGGCGGGGCTGGCCGGGCCCAACTCTTGCCCGTCAGGCTGCCGGATGTGGGCTGGAGGGTCAGGGAGCACCGGCTGTGCAGCTCCCCTTGGGACCTGCTGACATGGGGTCACCTGGATGTGCCCCCGATTTCTGTGTTGACATGAGGAGTACCCTGACTTGGGGACACAGCTGGGGTGGGGCAGCATGTGGGTGGTTTGGCCCAGACCCATGCCCACCCAGAATCAGCAGCATAGTTGCTAGTGGGGTACTGGTAGATGCTGGCGCCTCACTGATGCAAGGTGAGCCCCAGGGAAGAGGAGGCCAAGTGGTGTGTGACAAAGATGCAGGGGGAACTGGGAAGAGGGGCTGGGTCTCCCCCATCTTCATCTGTTCTTTTTTTGTTTTTATTGTTTTGGGTTTTGTTGTTGTTTTATTGGGACTGGAGCAATAACAGCTGGTAGGACATTCGCCTTGCACGCGGCCGACCTGGGTTCGATTCCTCAGTCCATTTTGGAGAGCCCAGCAAACTTCCGAGAGTATCCCGCCCTCATGGCAGAATCTGGCAAGCTCCCCGTGGCGTATTCAATATTCCAAAAGCAGTAACAAGTCTGACAATGGAGACGTTACTGGTGCCCGCTCGAGTAAATTGATGAGCAGTGCTACAGTTGTTTTGGGGCCACACCTGGTGGTGCTCAGAGCTGACTTCTGGCTCAGGAACCACTTCTGGCAGGGCTTGGGGGACCCTATGGGATGCCAGGGATTGAATCCGGATCACCCGTATGCAAAGCCAAGCACCCTCCCTGCTGTACTATGGTTCTAGCTCCTCCACCCATCTTCATCTGCAAGTGATAGTTGGTGCCTAGACTCCTCCCAGGAACCCAGAAAGATGGCACCTATAGGCCTTTCACCCCCTTTCCAGATAAACTCACAGTCCTGGGGACCCAGGGTGGCCTGAGGCACCCCAGCAAATGGGCAGAATGGAGTGACAGGGGCAGCCATGTCCTCGGGGCACCAGATGGGAGCCCTCAACACTCTCCTCTCCCAGGGCCCATGTCTGTCGTCCCAGACAGCAGGAAAGGGCACCAACCGTACTGGTGGGTGCCAGACTCAGAGCAGAGTGTTCATTTCTCCTGCACCCACAAACTGAAACAGTCGAGGGCTGAGGCAGAGACACCCCAGCTGCCCCAGCACAGTTCCCCAAGGTGTGGGACAGGGACCCCAGACCCTGGAGCTATTTCACACCTTTTCTTTGCTCCAAAGAGAAGCCCACCAATGTGCTCAGCAGCGCCTGTGTGGCCCCCCAGTTCCAGAATATCTCAGCCCTGCCTGGCGGCTGTGTCAGGGTCAGCTGTGCAGGCCCCATAAGGGGGCTCGCATATGTCTGGATGGGACCCCAGTGAATGAATGCAGGCCCCCTAGTGTCCCAGACACTCGCCAGCTGCCTCCCCGCTCGTCCGGAGCGTAAATACAGAGCCAGCTACACAAACAGGACCCGGAATGCTTTAATCAGCCGGCTCGCCGCCGGGCGCCCACTCCTGGGTGGCGGCGGCACAGATGTCTGTGGGGGGGGCGTGTGGAGGGTCCCGGGGTCTCAGCACAGCTGGCTCATGGGAGCCTCGCTCCCTTGCCCACTGCCAGGCTCCGCCCTGGAGGGTCCGGTGATCCCGGCCAAGACAGGGAGAAGGGAGGAGATGGAAGCCCTAGAGGGGTGTGTGTGACAGGAGTGGGTCTGGGCAGTCTCCCCACAAAACCCCAACTTCCTGTGGGTGCATGCTGGGCCCTCCTGCCTTGAGTCTCCCCACCCCCCAAGTCCCTTTTCCAGAACCTTCCATGGGTTCTTACTCCTGTCTGGGGTGGGATGCTGCTCCAGGCATGCTCTCGGGGAAGCTGACCGAGCCTGGGTCAGGGGGTTCACCTCACGGCATGGGGTGCTTTGGGGTGGCCGGGGGGGTGAGGCCTCATCCAAGCACCGAGTGCACTGGCACCCAAGGCAGACAGTGCCCCCTCAGCTGCCGCTGTGCCCTTCCTTGCAGCTCCAGCTTCAGAAGACCCAGTACCTGCAGCTGGGTCCCAGCCGCGGCCAGTACTACGGCGGCTCGTTGCCCAACGTCAACCAGATTGGAAGCGGTGCCGCCGACCTGCCCTTTCAGGTGAGCTGGGGCCGCCTCCTGGACAGAGACCCCCCAGGCGGGGGTCGGGGTGCTGGCTGCAGAGCTGGCACCTCAGCTGCGGAGACCGAGCTCAGACCGCCCTGCTCGGATAGGCAGGCCCGGGGAGGCCCCGCCCACCTTGCCTCGCCCTCTGGGGCAGGCCTGAACACCCCGCCCTGGCTCACGGTCCCCCAACATGGCCAGTCTCTGCTACTGACGACCAGGGAGCCCTGACACTAATCCGGTGGCGTCTACCTCTGGGCTCCCCACTCCAGCCCCCTTTTCTCAAGGTCCCCCAAGTCCCTCTCCCCTCCGGGACAGCGTCCATGCACCCACCTCCAGCTTCGCCCTGCCGGACCCTCGCGAGTCCCCTGGGCCCCCAAGGCAGGGGGCGTCTCAGTGTCCGTCTTTGATTTTCAGCCTGGCGGATTTCTGGGGGACGCCCTGGCAGCGGCTCCAGTTTCTCTGGTAATCGAGCCCCCGGGCTGCTGCCGCGGCTCCGTAATGTGCTTGGCACAGGCTGCCTCCCCCACGGCCGCCGGGACAACAGGCAGGGATGGGCGCCTCTGCGGAGACAGAGGGGCAGCCTCAGGCCCTGGGCATGCGCCCGACACTGCATGACCCATGCCTGTGGCGCGTGTGCTCACCGAGCCCGCACCCACCTGGCCGCCTATTCCTCACAGCGGAGCTGCCTCCGTTCTGCTGCCCCCACCCTGGGTGCGGAGACAGGGCAGGACTCCGGCTGCTGGCACCCTGCCCGGGGACGGCGACAGCCTCGCCCTGGGGCGCCTTCTGGAGGGAAGCGGCCGCTGCCCGGAGAGGACAGAAGGGCCCTTCAAGGGCCAGATGGCCGGCGGGGGGCGGGGTCCAGAGCTGGCGCCAGGCTCAGAGCTCAGTACCGAGCGCGCTGCGCGAGCTGGAAGGACACGTGTCTAGCGTGCAGGCGCCCCAGCCGCCTGCGCGTAGCTCTGGTAGATGGGGAGCTGGAGGGGGGCAAGGGCCGCGACCCCCAAGGGACTAGGCCAGAAGCCCCACTGGGGATGACGTAGGTGGGGACAGGAGGGTGGACGCCCACCAGCACCTAGTGAGGGCGAGGGGGGCCAGCTGCCTGCACCCCTGGCACCCTGGCCTACCCGCCGGCTCGAGCTTCCGCCGCTCTGCCTGGCCCGCGCATGCCCGCCGTGCTGCACGCCTGCCGCCCACTGGCGCCTAGGAGCCCCTGGGTGCCCCTCCCCCCACTGCTGCGCCTATGCAGGGCAGCCGGACAGACACAAGGTGTGTCTGCCTGGCGTGGATAACCACCATCCGGGTGTCTCTCCCGCCCTACCCCCGCCAGACCCCGTTCCAGTCCTCAGGCCTGGACACCAGCCGTACCACCCGGCACCACGGGCTGGTGGATAGAGTATACCGGGAGCGCGGCCGGCTCGGCTCCCCACACCGCAGGCCTCTGTCCGTGGACAAGCACGGAAGACAAATATCCTTTCATGGGACCCTCTTGGCCACTGTTTGTGGCCGAGTCTCTGCCCGGGCTGGGTGCTGGCTTCCAGCCCTTGGATAGCATCAGGGTCTGCTGGGAGGGCTTCCTGGAGGCAGTGGCGCCACACTTGGCCAAGCAAAGGATGTAGAGAGGGCTGCTGAAACAGGTGCCCGTGGTGAAGGTGGGGGAAGGCAAAATTTGATCAGAATGTGGGGCCCCTCCCCCTGGAATCTGAATGAGGTCCCTCGGGGAAGATGTGAGTAGGGGACGGGGGCTTGAGGGGGTAGGCCAGGCTGGAAAACGGTTTCCTGACCTTTGAGCCCACCCTGCCCAGTTAAGTCAGGACTGAGGACCCTTCGAGGGGTGTGCACAGCCCACACCTGCCTGCAGCCCTTGACTCTGGCGCACACTGACAGCTGTCCCTATGGCACTGTGTACCTGTCACCTCCTGCCGACACCAGCTGGAGAAGGTCAGCACCCAGTGAGCCCCTGCGGGACTCGGGCCAGCATTCCAGCCTCACCAGGCTGCTTGAAGCAGGGGGCGGGGGTGGGGGTGGGTGGGTGCCCTTTTACTCCTGAGGATTCGGCCCATGCCTGGGGATGGGGACATCAAGACCCTGCAGAGAGGCCAGGGTGATAGCACAGCAGGTAGGGCGTTTGCTTTGCACGCGGCCAACCCAGGTTTGATTCCCAGCATCCCATAGGGTCTCCTGAGCACCACCAGGGGTAATTCCCGAGTGCAGAGCTAGGAGTAACCCCTGAGCTTCACTGAGTGTGACCCACAAAGAAAAAAAAAAAGAACCCTCCGGAGGGCAGGACCCCGGTGCTCACCCTGTGTGGGCGCCCTGCCTCTTGCCATGTCCCCGGAGGCGGAGGTCGCCCTCTAGCTCCACCACACCTTGCAGCTGTCCCGTGGGCGACTGGAGCCTTCTTGTTACCCTGCGAGTATCCCGACACCTACCCCCAGCCTGTAGCAGAGCCTCAAGAGACCCTGGGGGTGGCTTTCTGGCATGGGGAGGGGCTGACCCCGGGGCCCCTCCTGTCCCCCAGGACCAATTCAGACTCGGCCCTGCACCAGAGCACGATGACGCCCACGCAGCCAGAGCCCTTCACCGGGGGCTCCCAGGACGCACACCAGAAGAGAGGTATGCCCCCCGCCCCCCGCCCACCACACTGAGGGTCCAAGTTTCCAGCTCCTGGACTCAGGAAGGACGACTGTGGTTGGGGCCAGGAGAGGGCGAGACCTTTGGATGTGGCACTCCTTAGTGGGGTTTTGAGGGATGCCTGGGTGTTTCCGAGGCAAAGCCCCTCAACTTTGGTCATGGACTCAGGTCGGCCCGTAAGTGGTCAAGCAGAAGGGGTGCAGGTTTGTGAGCCCTTGAGCCTCAGCCCCGCGGGCCCGCTGTTGAGCGCAGCAGGGCCCAGCCTTTTTCCAGCATCGGCTGCCCAGAGCCCACCTGTGGGCCCGCCCCTCGTGCCCAGGGACCAGCGCGGGTCGGCAGGTCGTGCTGTGCCTACCTGAGCTGGCTCTACTAATTCCAGGGCATAAAGAGTGCCAGGGCAAGCCAGTGAAGGGACAGCAGGGAGGGTGCTCGCCTCGCACACCGCTCACTGGGTTCCGTCCTGGGCATCCCACGGGGTCCCCTGAGCAGAGCCAGGAGGAAGCCCTGAGCGTCTCTGGGCGGGCAGGGGCAGGGTTGCAGGGCCCCCCCGCGGGCCCCCCGGCTCTAGAATCCCTTCTCTGCCTGGCACCCAGTGTTACTGCTGACCGTCCCCGGGATGGAGGAGACGGCGGCGGATTCGGACAAGAGCCTTTCCAAACAGGCGTGGGACGGCAAGAAGGTACGGGCTGCGGGGCTGGCCTGCCGCGCGCCCCTCCGCCCCCGGGGAGCCTCTCGCACCGGAAACCCCGCCAGCAAAGGGAGCACGCGTCGGACATGGGGCAGGGAGGCCATGGCACAGCCCAGCCTGGCACTGGCCTGACGGGACCGTGCCCGGGACCCTGTGCCCCGCGTGCACAGCTGCATGCTGCCCCGGGGGCTGGCGGGCGCCACGACAGCACCGACACCCCGAAGCGGTAAGAGGCGGGGCCAGGGGCGCAGGCCCGATGCCGGGTAGCTCAGTGGATGGCACTAGGGCCACCCCCACCCCCACACACACACTCAGGGTGGACCCCGACCCCGGCAGCGCGTGCGCCTCGGTGCCACCTGTGCGCCAGCCCCTCCTCCTGTCTCTCAGGCAGGGGCCCGGCCCAAGTCCTGCGAGGTCCCCGGAATCAAGTAAGTGGGCGGCCCCCGTGTGCTTGTTGGGGCTCAGGCAACCCTCCCCATCCCGGGCGCCCCGACTGCTGCCCCCAGCTCACCGGCGCCCTCTGTTCCCACCAGCATCTTCCCATCGGCTGAGCAGGAGAACACCGGCACCCTGACGCCTGCCCCCTACAACACGGGGGGCTCCCTGCCCGACCTGACCAACATCCACTTCCCCTCGCCCCTGCCCACCCCACTGGACCCCGAGGAGCCCAGTTTCCCGGCGCTCAGCAGCTCCGGCAGCACCGGCAACCTGGCGGCCACCCTGACGCACCTGGGCATCGGCGGCGCCCAGGGTAGGGCAGGCCTCGTGTACCCCCTATGCTGTGGCCTCCGGCGCCATCACCCCAGTTCCTCCAGGACCAGCGCTGTCCCCTAGAAGGGCCCCCAAGTCAGGACTGTCCTCACTGGGCCCCCAGGGCCAGACCCCGCATTCTGCTGCCCTGCCCTTGTTCTGTGCAGCCATCTGGGTGTGGCTGGGAGCAGTTTGGGGGGTTGTTGCCCACACCCCTGGCTCAGCTCCTGGCAAAGAGCCAGCGGCGGCAGCTGAGGAGCAGACTGTGCCCCCACACACACCGTGCCCAGCCAGCGCCCACCCCACAGGTGTGGCTTTCCTGGGCTCAGATGCCAGCACCACCCCCCCACTCTCCAGTCCAGTCCTTAGAATCCCTCAGCACGCCCTGCCACACAGGGGAGCATGTTGGGCCGAGTGGGGGGCTTTGGACTTAGGAACACAGGCCTGGGGACTGCCATCTCCCCTTTGCCCCCCCCCGGCTGTGAGCAGTGCTGTGTGCACTCAACACGGGGTGATGGGACGGGGGGTCTGTGTGGCCTGAGAAGGAGCCCCCCTCCATCTGGCCCTCAACCAGTCGGCCCTGCTTCCTTCCCTGGGGCGTCTGGGTCAGGGGCTGCCTCCCAGAACACTTGGGGGGCACTGTAGAACAGGTGTGAATGACAGGCGCCCCCCTCACAGGGCTTGGCACCCCCAGCAACTCACCGCAGCACGGCCCAGCTGGGGTCACCCCGCTGTCCCTGAGTGCCGAGGTTCGGCGGCCACCAGCCCAGCCCGTGTCTCCCAGCCTATCCCCGCTGTCGCCCATCACACAGGTGCGCAGGGGTGGGGGGAGTGCAGCACCCCCGCATGCTCCTGTGTTCCCTAAGAGGTCTTTTGCGGGGGCTTCACCACAGGCTGCCTCGTCTGCAGAGGTGGGGGGTTGGCACATGGCACAAGTCTTTGCTTGCCGCGGGGTTCGCGTGACCAGGGCCCCCCTCCCCTTGTGAGGAGGTGTCCATCCTGCCCACCATGCCCAGGAGCTCCTAGTAACACTGACCAACCGAGCTTCTTGATGTGCATGTCCAGCACTGGGGTCCCACTGCCTCTTCTGGGGCAAGGCTCTGAACCCCACCTCCCATTTCTGGGAGCTTCCAGGGGGAGTGCCCCGTGAGATGCCCCCAGCCCCTTCACCTCTCCCACCATCTCAGTGCACCCTCCCCCTCCCCCCCACTGCCGCAGCCTTCCCCAGCCCCTGCGTCCAGAAGCTGCAGCTAATGGCAGGGTTTGCCCGCCTACCCCGACATCGCTCACGGGTGCCCTTTCCCTGCCGCCCACCCCTGCCCCGCAGGCCGTGGCCAGGGACGCGCTGAGCCTGGAGCAGCGGCTGCCCTACACCTTCTTCGCCCAGGCGGGCTCCCCGCCACCGCCGCAGCCGCAGCCACCGCCACCCACAGCACAGCCACCACCGCCCCCACCGCCGCCCCCTCCGCCCCCACCCCAGGTGCCCGGCGCGGCACCCCCGGGTGGCCCCCTGATGCCCAGCGCCAGCCTGACTCGGGGCCCGCCGCTGCCCCCACTCGTGGTCACAGTCCCGCCCTCTCTCCCCCAGTCCTCCCCAGAGAACCCTGGCCAGCCGCCGCTGGGCATCGACCTCGCCTCGGTAAGCCCGGCCCGTGGGTGCGGGTTGGGGGTCTCATCCTCAGCGATTTGCAGACCGTTGCGGGAGACCCTGCCTGAAGGGCTGCCAGGGCCCCGGAGGGGTGGGGGACGCGAGGCTCTGCAGACGCAGTGAGTGGGCGGGCAGGGTGTCGAACTGGGCTTTGGACCCCAAACTCTGCCTGGGGTTTGATCCCGGCACGGTGTCCACCAGATGGTGGACTCCAGGTTCCCAGGGGTCAGAAATGGCACCAGGCCCGCCTATGGGGGCATTACCGCTCTCGCAGGACCCAGCCCCTGCCGTGCCCCACCGCCTCCACCTCTGGTCAGGGCCAGGATGCCGCAGCACCCTGAGGGGTTGGTGCCCTTCAATGACAGTAACAAGTTTCAGGGCATCGGGAAGAGCAGAAGGCGGCACGGCCTGCGGGTCACTGTCTTTTCCCTGTGTGTGTGGTGGTGAGTCAGTGCCCTTGTGCGTCGGTGCGTGAGTCCATGCCCGTGTGCATCGGTGCGTGCGCCTGCTGCATCTCTGCATGTGTGCAGTGCCCGCGTGTGTCCATGCAGTGAGTGCGTGTGTGGGTACGTGCCTCTGCTCTGCTAGCACTCTGAGACGATATGGAGCGACACCAGTACCCCCACTCCCCCTAGGGCTCGATCCCCCAGGATCGCCTGCCAGGGGACCAGTGAGCCAGTCCTAAGCGTTTGTCTCCGCAGGCGCCCGCTCTGCAGCAGTACCGCACGAACGCCGGCTCCCCAGCCAACCAGTCCCCCACCTCGCCCGTCTCCAATCAAGGCTTCTCCCCCGGGAGCTCCCCGCAAGTAAGGACATGCCCCCCCCCCGCGCCGACCCCATTTTCCCACTCTACCCCACGAAGGACGTGCCTGGTGTCATGCCTTCTCACCAGCACAGCCATCCTGGCCGGCCGTGCCTTCCCCTCTGGCCTGGAACCCCTGCCCAGGTGCGGTGAGGTGATAAGCACCTGTCCCCCGCACCAGACACAGCCACCAGACCTGTATCTGAACCTCCTCACAGCTACATACGGCCTTATTCCTTAACAATCTCTCTGGCTGGGGGGAGCCAGTCCAGAACCTTCCACCAGCACCTGCCGCAGACGCCGGGGCACTCACCATCCCTGGGACCCTCCACCCCCAGACCGGAATCCTAATCCTGGCCACAAAGACACGGGTCCCCATTCCCAAAGGGCCTCGGGCGCCAGCCCCTCACCTGCACCCTACCCTGGGGTGAGGGTGCGGGCCTCCAGTTCTCCCCCAGAGGCTGAGGTCTGGGCCACGGGGCCAGTGGGGGTCAGGGGGTCCCAGCCGGTGGAAAGGGGCCGGGGACGCGTCCCCACTATGCCTTCAGGCCACCTCTGCCTGCAGCACACCTCGGCGCTGGCTGGCGTGTTCGCTGATGCCTACTACGAACAGCAGCTGGCGGCCCGGCAAGCCAACGCCCTGTCCCACCAGGTGAGGACGCCCCCTCCCCCACCCCCCTCCTCCCTGCCCCAGGGCCACCGGGCCCTGACACATGCGCTCCGCAGCTGGAGCAGTTCAACATGGTGGAGAGCGCCATGGGCCCCAGCGGCCTGTACGGCGCCAGCCCGGCCCTCAGCTACTCGCAGGCGGCAATGATGGGGCTGGCGGGCAGCCACGGGAACCTGCCCGATGCCCCGCAGCTCGGCTACCCGGGTCCCGGCGGAATTCCCAACATCATCCTCACAGGTGAGCCCCCCACGCCCCCCCCACAGCCTCAGAGGCTGTTCTGAGACTGCAGCGGCTCCCCAGCCCCCCCACTGTATCTCCCCATCTTGGGGTCCTGGGTGTGGTGGACCCCCGGGTGCGGGTAGAAGCCAGGGGCACACCCAGGAATCCGGGCTGAGAACGGGGCAGCAGAGTAGGCGCCCCCCTGAACAGCATCCCGTGTCTCCACCCGCCCAGTGACTGGCGAGTCCCCGCCCAGCCCGTCCAAAGAACTGGGCAGTTCGCTGGCAGGGCTGGGAGACGTGGGCTTTGAGGCCGATAGCCACTTCCCACTGGACGAGCTCAAGATCGACCCCCTGACCCTGGATGGACTGCACATGCTCAATGACCCCGACATGGTCCTGGCCGATCCGGCCACCGAGGACACCTTCCGGATGGACCGGCTGTGAGCACAGCCCCGTGCCCTGCGCTCCCGCACCGCCGGGCGGCTCCGCCCCACACCGCACTGCACAGGCTGTGCCTGTGCCCCCGCGCTTGCCTTGCCGTCCCCGCGGACCCTCCCCGGGACCCTCCCCGCGCCAGGCCCCGACGGCCGCAGGCCTGGGGGGACAACCACCGACTGTTGCCAGCCGTCACTGCCGTCCCCGCCCAGCGCCCCATCCACGCCATGTGGGGCCCAGGCCCGTGCAGGGGAGCATCTGGGTGTGTTGGAGGTTCCTGGCGGGGGAGGGGGTGGGGGTGACGACTTGCTGCCCCCACCTTGTTTCTGTTCTGTGCGCCCAGGAATGATTTCAGGAATGGGGGAAGTGTGCCAGGGCCATCTCATCGTGGTGTTCCGTTTGTCTCGGGTTCGTGACTACACTGTGGGGGGGTCGAAAGGGGGAGGGGCGCTGCGCCCCAACCGTCCTCCTGCCTGTCAGCATGTTGTGACCCAAACCCCCCCACCCCCGCGCACATTCTGAAGCAAACTGGAAATTTCTGGACCCCGCGGGTCTACGGGTGGGGGCCAGGTCAGGCCAGCCAGGATGAAACTGCAACTGTTTGCGGGGGTCTCCCAAGACCCCGCCCCGCCAGGCCCCTTCCCCAGGCACACGGACCGAGGAGACCAGGGTGGGGGCTGTGAGGGAGTTCTCCTTGTCCCCGACCCCTGCTGTGTCGGGACAGGAAGCCCCATTGCTGTTTCTGGGGGGGTCCCTGCCACACCTCCCCTGGGGAGGACCCCAGCACTTGGCCAGGCTGTTGGCCCCCCGGCATGAGGACACCCCTCCTTGGCTGAGCCACCCCCCCACCGTCTGGGTGGGGGTGCTGAGCTGGCCAGCAGGGGGCTGGGGGAGCCCCATTTTGTTTTTTAAAGAACTACATGTACATAGAAGAGTTTGATTACATTAGACTTGTATGTAGACCTTTTTTTAAAAATGGCCTTAATAAAAAGACGAGCAACCTTCCTGCGCTAAGTGAGCCCTGGCTGCAGACCCCCGCCCCAGCCCCGCTGCGCAGGGGGGAGGCTGCCAGGCGGGGGGCAGGCAGGACACAGCCAGAGGCCACCGCAGCCCGTTCCCGGGCCAGCCTGTGCAACTTTTCAATGTTTTCCACTAAACACTTTTGAATTTCCAAGACTTTCTTTGACCAGAGCACCCGGAGGACTTGTGAAATACTGTGATTTCAGGGTGAGCCGTGCCGTGAGGGGGGCTGGAGCCTCCCACCATGTACATAGATGCGCCACCACCTGCATCCCACTCCCTCCCTCGCTGGATCGCTTGGGGGCCCCGTGCCCCCTTCAGTCAGTGCTGCCCATCCCATCCCCACCGGGTCCCACAGCCTGCCACACCTTGGCCAGGGAGCAGGGACCACCCAGAGGCATTGTTTGCCTCAGTTTACCTCTGTGCTCTTCATCCCGAGGGTGGAGTCAGGGCCACAGCCTGTGCCCTAAGATCAGGCTGGCGTGGGAAGGGGCAGAGGGGGATCCCATCTCACCCGGGCAGTGGCCCCGAGGGACACTCAGGCCAACTTCTCTCCCATGTGCTCTCCGGAACACCCTGCCCAAGACACCCCAGTTTCCCTGCAGAAAGCTCAGGGGGCATGTTGACCCCTTTGCAGAATTTGGGGTCCCCCAGCCGGCAGCATGCAGAAACTGGCCGGACCCCCTCTGGGTATGCATGCGTGCCAGGAGGGGCCTTTCCTGGGGGTGATGCCGCCCCACCCCTCGACGTGGCCCTCAGGGCTACCTGAGATGACCCCTCCACAGCACCCCTGCCTGCTGCCTCCCCTCAAACTTCCCTCTGCTCCTCCCTGCCAGCACTTGCTGGAGGGTCTCCGGGTCTGGGCTGCCTCGTCATGCCTGATTCTTGGAGGCAGCCCAAGGCGCCCCGGGGTGCAGCACAGCCAGGGCCACTGTCCATCTGTTCGTATGTCCACCCGGGCTGTGTCTGGGACAGAGTGGCCTGTCCTGCACTCAGGAAGATGGAAATGGACTTGAGGGAGGCTGGTTGTAGCCCCCTTGTCCAGGGCCTGTGGGGACTCGGAAGCCCCCACCGTGGACTGCTGCAAAGCCAAACCTTCCTCCAAGCCCGGCTCCCAGCTGCACTTGGCGTTTCCAAAGGAAGCACCATGCCCCCACCCCGAGACGGGCTGGACCTGTATTGGAGGCCTTGCCAGGGACCCCCAGCCCCCACCACCATCTGTGCTGGGTCTCGTGGAATGCCAGTGGAGACCTGGGCCAGGGTGGTGACCAGCAGAGCTGGTGGGGGCTGGCCTAGGGAGAGGGGGCAGCTGGTCTGTTTCTGTCTCCATCTTCCTGGGGTGTCTTGTGTGACGAGTTTCCTGGCACATGCCTGAGCTGACTATTGGCTTTGGCTGTCCCCATCTGCAGGGCTCCTAGCCTGGGCCACAGCAGGGCCACAAGCTGCACTCCCCCAGGAAGGCGGGAGAGAGCCCCCTGGAGGCTGAGGTGGTACCTGCAGCCCAGCCCAGCCCCAGACGCCAGGGAAAGGCGTGGCTTGGGAGTTGCCCCTTGTTCTCAGGATTCTGGTCCTGGAATTTGGGGGCAATCGGTGCCCAACGCCGCCTGTCACTTCTGACCTCTTTCCCCTGGGAGTCCTGGCCGTGCCCCTCCCTCCGCCAACACGCGACGCTGCGGGGTTAGAAGCCTCAGCAGCGAGAAGGGCCACTGACATATGCAAATGCGCCTCGGCCCAGCCCGCCCCGCCCCAGCATGTACACGCGCTGTGGATGGCCCGCGGCCTTGCGTGCGGGTCACCGCGGCGGGCGGGGTGGGCAGCTCAGGGCCCCTTTGGCCGGGCCCTGCCCGTCCTCTCTGACCTGGACGCTTTTTTCTTTGTACCTTTGCACCCTTTGTATTGAAATGTAATAAAAACCCGATGTTTTTGTCTCCGCCTCCTCCTTTATTCCCACCCGCCACCGACCCAGAGTGGCACCTGGTCAGTGAGGGGGATGCCAGAGGAGCACCCCTGTGGCGGCCTCCCGGAGTGCACACGTGCACTCAGACCGGTGAGTGCCTCTCAGCCCTCTTGGAGATGCCGGTGAGGACCAGGCCCGGAACCCTAGCCTTAGGGAACAGCAGAGCTGAATCTCCTTCAGGCTGGAGGCCGCGCCAGTGAGGAGGGGGCCGTGCAGGCCCGCCCATCGGCCACAGGGAGTACAGAGATTGGCCCAGCCTCCGCAGGCAAGGAGTCAGTGAAAGCCCCGCTGGAAAAACTTTATTTTGCCCCCTTCTGCCCCCTGAGCCGGCCACTCCTTGGGCTGGGTGCCCGGCCTTCAGGAGGCATCCGTCCTGGTCCTAGGCCCGCAGCCGCTGCTGCTGGTTTTCATAATCCTCCGGGATGGTGTCTGCAGAGAGAGGTGGTGGTGACAAGCAGGAATGGGACAGGGTTGAAGGGAATGGGGAGGGTGAATGGGAGGGGCCAGTGGTGGGGGGTGGACAGGGCCATGGTGGGGGCGGAGCAAGGGGGAGTGGGCGGGGCAAAGATGGGGCAGAGCCAGTGGATACATGGAAGGGGCGGGACCAGTGGGTATGTGGGAGGGGCAGTGGCGAGGGGCGGAGCCCCCAGGAAGGGGGCAGGGCTGGCTGGTGAGCAGAAGGGCCAGGAGGAGCCCCCTTCCTCACCATTGCAGCGGTAGCGCAGGTTAGCCCAGATGATATTCTCTTGGGAGAAGCAGAAGACCCCCAGGCGGCCGCCCCTCATGGTCGTGTCCAGGACCACGTTGCTGTCTGCCACCAGCTCTGGGCCCTCATAGAACCTTACCCTGCAAGGAAGGGGCTCTCCCTGAGACCTGCCCTGGAACAAGGCCCCTTCCCTCCCGGCCCGGCCCACACTCAGCAGGTGCTAAGCAGAGTGACCGAGCCCAACGTCAAGTGGGGAAATTTCCCCATCCACATAGGATCCCCAACGCCCCCAGGGTCAGACTGAGGTTAATACTAAAGCACATCCCACCCACCGCCCCGTTCTAAGGTAAGGAGACCAGGCAGGCACTGCCCCATGCCCTCAATGCCCTGGAAAGAGACAGGCCCACCTGATGTAGCCCACTTGGGGCCGGTGCTGCAGGAACCAGCGGTAGGAAGTCTTATCCTTCCAGCCCACATTGCGAGGATCCTTCCACAGCAGCCGAACCTGGGACCCCGTGTCCCCCGTATGCCACAACGCATTCCGGAGGTGCTCCCCGGGGCCTGTGGATGACTTCACAGCCTGCCTCAGCCAGGGACAAGGGGAACGGTCAGAGACCATATGGGTCACTGGGACCCCGGGAGCCCTGTGCAACAGAACAGGCGGGGGTGGAGTGGGGGAGGGGCGGGCAGTGTAGAGGTCTGCAGGCTCATCAAAGCCTGAGGTTCCCTGGACAGATCTAGAGACACGAGGGTTTCAACCCCATACCCCGGGGGGCTGCAGAAGGTTGCAGAGCTCAGGGCCAGTTTAGGGCTCTGAGGTTTGGGGAAAGAAAAATGAGATAATCTGGGGGTGATTTTAAAGGCATGGGGATGTAGAGGGGAGAGCTAGGGGTCCACAAGGTACTTCAGGCTTTGCACGCGTGGTCCTCAGGTTCGATCCAGGGCACTACATGATTCTCCATCAATGCCAGGAATGATGCCTGAGCATGGCCAGTTGTAAGCTTCCAAACAAAGCACTCCGGGGAGGCTGGAGCGATAGCACAGCGGGTAGGGTTTGCCTTGTTTGCCTTGCACGCGGCTGACCTGGGTTTGATTCCCAGCATCCCATATGGTCCCCCGAGCACCACCAGGAGTAATTCCTGAGTGCAGAGCCAGGAGTGACCCCTGAGCATTGCTGGGTGTGACCCAAAAGGCAAAAAAAAAAAAAAGCACTCCAGGGTGGGGTGCAGGGAGGGGACTGCTGCGAGGGGACTGCTGCTGGGTGATGCTGGCAGGACTATAAGAGCTTTGGGAAGGTGGAAAGGTTTGGGCCTCAGGAGCACACGGGGCCAGGAGGGGGCTTAGCTGAGACACCTTGAGCTGGATGCCTGGTTCGGCCACAGCACGAAACGGGCTGGCCTGCCAGTAGGTCTGCTCCATCTGCTTCCACATGACCACGTAGAAGCTGGAGCTGTCCTGGTAGCCAAAGATAAAGCCTGCGTAGTCGTCGTCCGTGGCTGTGTTCACGTGAAACGTGCCTTCAAAGTCCACGCCATTGAAGGCCGTGTAGCCTGCAAAGGGAAAGATGTGAGCCACAGCCCACATCAGTCCAAACCCCAAGGGCATAGAGCCACCCCATCCAGACACAAGCAATGTGCCCAGACCCCCACCCCCAGTAATTTGGGGCTCCATCAGGTCAGTGAACCCAGACCCAACCTGGACAGCAGCTGCGCACCCCCAAGCCCGCTGGCCCCACCCCTCCAGTGGCCCCGCCCCTCCATGGCCTCTCATGTGTGTGCCTCTCACCCACAGCCAGGCCTGGATCACTATTCATTGTCTGCACAATCTCCATGCCCTGAAGGAATCAAAGGGAGTTTGGCCTCAGAGCTGGGGAGATGGGTAACCTGGCTCCCCTCTGCCAGCTCACCCAGGCTCCCTCCACCTCCACCCTGGGCCACGCCCTGACCTGGTTCAACACCACCCAGTTGGGATCTATCTGTGCATCGCCTTCAGGGTCTAGCACGACTGTCTGGAAGGCCCTGAAGTCAGTGAGGGTGACCTCTGCGTTCTCAGGACACACGTCAATCTTGTCAACCACCTTATCGGCATCGAAGTCACCGTGACACGCGTCTCCCACACCATCTCCTGAGACGGATAATGCCAAAGACCCAGGGGTGATGAGATCAGGGCCAGGTGGGCTACAGCCCACCCTACATCCCAAGCCAGCCACGCCCACATTATGCCCACACCTCATCTACTCAGACCCTAGACCCATAGTCCAGCCTCCCCTGCAACCCCCCGCACCAAGCCAACCCCATCACTGGTTAAGTCCCCTGTATCAGACTCAGACCCCGCCATACCCAGATTATGCCCATACTAGGACCATGCCCACACAGAGACCACACCCACACTCTGCCCAGTTCCACCCCAGGTCAGCCAAAAGCACACCATAACCCTCACTGAACCCATCAGTCCACTTCCTTATTGGCCAAGCTTCACCCAAACCATCCATGCCCATCCCCCACTGGCTATTCCCACACCTCACCACCTGGGCCAGCACAGTCCCTGCCCCCTCTCACTATTTGAGTCCTCCTGGTTGGGGTTGGGCACCAAGCGGCAATTGTCGCTGATGTCTGGGATCCCATCATTGTCATCATCATCATCACAGGCATCGCCCTGGCCATCGTGGTCCGAGTCCTGCTGAGCGCTGTTCGGCACCGTGGGGCAGTTGTCCCTTGAGTCCTGGTGCCCATCTCCATCTCTAGTGGGGGGAACAGAACACAAGGTCACTTACGAGTCTGGCCGGGGGTGCTCAGCCAGGGCTCCTCATCCGTCCAGCATGGCCTTACTGGTCCTGATCGCTGTCACATGCATCGCCCACGAAGTCGTGGTCCACATCCCTCTGTGGAAAAGACGCAGGGTCCAGCCTCAGGCAGAGGAAGGACCAAGAGCCCCAGAGACCTCCCATTCCAGCTCAGGGGTGCCTGCCATTTCCTCCCCTGTGTTGGGACTTCCCCAGGGCCCTCGCCCAGCATAGCTCTGCCTGCCCTGACCTGGTCTGAGTTGCTCTTCTGGGGACAGTTGTCACACGCATCCCCTACACCATCACCGTCGCTGTCCTTCTGGTCTGAGTTGGGCACCGTGGGACAGTTGTCTGCCAAGTTTCGAATCCCTGCAGGATGCCAGAGCACAGGACAAGAGTCCAGGTTGACGTCAGCAGTCTGGAGACTTCATGGATGGATAAGTGGACACCAAGGGGGCTGGATCCTGCACGGTCTCCCCTGCCCTTCCCTTCCCTGGGACACACAGGGACACACACTCCCTGGGCCTCCACACCAAGAAGCAGCGAGGACATCTCCAGCCCGAAATCCAATTCTCCCAGTGCAGCCTCCAGCCCTGTTTTTCCTACCCACTGCCTTGCCCCACCTTGTGTCCAAGGGGCCCCCAGCACTTTCCTTACCCCACCCTCACCCCAGACTGAGCACAGCCTGGCCCCTCTCCCACGCTCACGATCGCCATCGATGTCATCATCACAGGCATCCCCTCGGCCGTCGCTGTCAGTGTCCTTCTGGTCATCGTTCTTCTGAGCCCGACAGTTGTCACATGCATCACCCCATTTGTCACCATCAGAATTGCGTTGGTCTGGGTTCCTCACCAATGGGCAATTGTCCTGGAAGACAGGGTAAAGGAAGGGAGAGGGTCAGGCCAGGAAGAGCAAAGGTCACTCCACAGACGAACCCCTTTCCAAAGTACCCCTTACCCCTTTGAGATCCAGAAAACAGGGTTCTCTGAGGCCACGCCTCCGCACACTCCACGCACTGGGAGACCACGACCCCGTGCAGAAGCGCCCTGGCTCTCACCTCCTCGTTGATGATCCCATCTCCGTCGGCATCAGGGTCGCAGGCGTCTCCGATGCCATCTCGATCTACGTCCTCCTGACCTGAGTTGGGCACCGTCATGCAATTGTCCTAGGGGCGACACGTGGGCACAAAGGGCTGGGGCCGGTGACCACGCCCACTCAGGGAGTCCCGCCCACCTCTGATCAGGCCCCACCCACTATGCCTATGACCCCGCCCATCCGGCATTGGAAACCTACCAGCCAGGCCCTAGGAGCCTGAGTTCCGCCCACCAGGCTCTATCCCCGCCCACCTGGACTGAGCCCCGCCCTCCAGGCCCAAGCTCCACCCACCTTGCGGCACTGCCGCTCAGAGCAGCGTAGCTTCTCATCCGGGAAACCGTCCAGATCAGTGTCTCGGCCGCAGAGAAGCCCGTTGCCTGCCCAGCCGACAGCGCACTGCCCAGGAGGTAGGGTGAGGATGAGTGGTGCTCCCGCTTGGCTGCACCCCGTGTCCCCAATCTGGCCAGGCCTCTCCCTCCCACACTCACCACGCATGATCGGGAGCCGTCACGCTCCAGGATGCAGTCGGCCTTCTCATGGCACTGGCTGGGCATGCCGTCGGGACAGAAGCGCTGCCCACGCCGATGGCAACCCGACTCCTGGTCACCCACAAAGCCAGGCTGGCACTGGCCGCACTGGAAGGAGCCCTGCGCCCGGGGCGAGGGGTGGTCAGTTCCGGCAGCGCCCCGTGGGCTCCCTAAGACCCCGCGCCTGCCTCCCACGCAGCCTTACTCGGGTGTTGAGGCACACGGAGTTGGGGACGCAGTTGTGCTGCCCCGTCTCACACTCGTTAATGTCTGTGCAGACCTGGGTGGGAAGGCACGGAGGTCATCGCAGGCAGCCCACTAGCCCTCTCCACCAGCCCGCTGCTGAGTGTCCCCCCTCCTGACCTCACCTGTTTGTTGGCCTTAGCGAAGGCCAGTCCCACGCCCTCGTGGGTGGCACCGCTGTACCCCGGTGGGCAAGGCTCGCAACGGAAGCCCGGGCTGGTATTGATGCAGCGCACGCGGGGAAAGCACGGGTGAGCGTTGCACTGGGGGCGGAAGGGCCAAAAGGGTGTGGAGCTGGCTATGGGGAGGGGTCAGACCTGACGCTGCCTGGACCCTGACTCGGCGGCGTCCAGGAGGAGAGAGAGGCTATTCCCGGGTTCCAGCGCACTGTCCGCTCGTGGGCGGGGCAGCATGGGTGAGAGGGCGGCCGTCTCCAGCCGACCGGGGCAGGGGACGGCGGGGCTTGCGTGCCGGGCGACGGCGGAGCCGCGGAAGTACATGGGGCGGGCACTCCGCGGGGATAGCAGTGTGACTGAGGAGGGGCCCGGCTAGCGGTGAAGGGGGTCGTTGTGGGGGATCACTCCGCGCCGTGGCAGAGTGGGGGGTGATAGCGTCAGAGGTTATGGAGGGAGTCGGTGGGAGAGGCACCGGGAGAGGTAAGGGGAGTGGTCGGGGAACGTGGTGCTGGACCCTGGGAAGGCCCTGTGGCCATGCTCCCGGGGCGGTAAGGGGGTGCTTCTGGAGAGCCCCCCCCAGTGGAGGAGGAGGTGGCAGGAAGGGTGGGGAGTGAGGGGGTGGGCGTTGGGGGGCGAACAGGCGGGCGCACCTCGTTGACATCAGCGCAGTGGGAGCCGTTGCCGGTGAAGCCCTCGGGGCAGGGGCCGCAGCGCGCGCCGCTGGCCGTCTGCGTGCAGACCACGCCAGGGAAGCAGTGGCCGGGCGCGCAGCCGGGCAGCGGGCGCACGCTCACCCCCGACGTCAGCGCGGGCTGCATCCCTGGGGGCCGGGCCGAGCCGGTCAGAGCCACGCCCCGGCCTGGGCGGGGCCCGCTTCTCCCCCACCCGCCCGCTTCTCCCCGCGTGTCCTCGCGCCTCCCGCGGGCTCCGCGCCCGGAGCCTCCGCTCCGTCCGCCCCCCGCCGCGCTCCGCATTGCCCGCGCTCACCGCACGCGTCGCACTCCATCACCGTGTTTTTCAGGAACGTGATTTCCTTGACCTACGGGGATTGGGGGTTCCGGGGAGCTGGTCAGCCGATTCCATCGCTCTCTTCCCTCTCCATCACCCCCTCAGGGCCCCCTTGCCTCCCACTCCGACCGCCTCCTGCGGAACTTTCTACCTTCTCTCTCCAGGACTCTCCTTTTCTTTCCTTTCCCACAAGCCGGTTCTGGGACGGACCCTTCCCCCGCCCCGCTTCCCTTGTGCCTCCTCCTAGACCCCTGAGCAGACCCTTTCCCTCACTCCCTATGCCTCTGGGCCTCTCCTCCCTCCCGCGCACTCCCCGGAGCCCCGCGCTTCCAGGACTCCCGTGCTCCCCAGGTCCCACGCACGCACCTGCTGCCGCAGCAGCTCCCGCACGTCCTGCAGCGCCGCGTTGGTCTCCTGCAGTTGTCGGAGCATCTGCGGGGCCAGGTCGGAACCTGTGTCGACAGAGGGCGCTAGCGGGGAGTTGGCTGGGGAGACCCCACAACCTCTGTGGCGCCCACCCTGTCCTATCGTCTGCGCCCTGTCCTGGCTGGGCCATCCTTCCGGGCGCGATCGCATCCCCCTTGCGGAGCCTCCTGCCTTTGGGGGTCGCGGCATGGCCGCCCCTTACCCAGCGGCATCTGGCCCTGGGCGAATGAGCCCCGAGCAGCCAGCGCGAGCAGGAGAACGCAGGCGGCGGCGAGACCCATGGCGGCGGTGGGCGGGTGGCTGCACAGGCGGGCGCTGTGTGCCGCCCACCAGGCCCGCGGGGCCTATTTATCCCCGCGGCGGGCGGCGCGCCGGCCCCGGGACGGCCCACCCCAGCCCTGCCCAGCCCTGCCACAAGGTAAACAGACTAAGCTGGTCTGGAGGTAGAGGCCCCACCCTGCAGCCACCAGGGACACAGAGGGGAAACTGAGTCACAGAGTCCTAGGCAGGGGGCGGGGCTAGACCCCCGGGGGGGGATTTTATTATATTTTATTTTGCACCTTGGGCCACACCTGGTGGTGCTGAGTGGGGGGACACATCCAGCCTCTTGCTCCCAGCACTGCCAGCAATGCTCCAGGACCCTTGTGGGCCTGGGTGCCCATCCCAGCCTTCTGCATGCAAAGCCCGCTCAGAGGCCCTCGGATGCCAGCTGTGGTGTGGTCGCTCGGACCCTCGGGTGATCTGGAATTGGAGCCAAGTTCCTGCTGCCCCCTCAGGCCTAGGGGCAGCCGCTCCGCTCCCCTCCCCTTCACTGGCTTCTCCTGGCTTAGTGTGGCCCTGGGTGTCAGTCTCCTGAGAGCCTCCAGGAATCAGCCAGGGGCCAGCAAGCGGGCGCGCTTTCTCTCTGCCTGTTTCTGCCTGGTGGGGGGACAGCGGGCAGCTGACTCGCTTTCCTTGGCTGCCCCAAAAGGGACAAGAGTGAACAAGTTAGAGGCACCCCCACATGCCTTGGAGGATGGGGGAGGGGTGCAGGCACTGTCAGGCTCTGCTCCAGCTACTGTGGGAACAACCCATCATGAAAGTACAAATGAGCTGATCAGGAGAGAGCACCATCTTCCCAGCCTAGCAATGGCTGCCTCCACTGAGCTACTGAACAGCTTGGCTTTCTGGGGGCGTTAACCCTTTCCATCCTAGGCTCTCCCCGCATCCCCATGCCTAAAGTCTCTATGGTATAGATTGGGAAACTGAGGCCCTCGGAGGTGGGGGGAGCCGACTAGCCTAAAATCACTATGAGGAGCAAGGGTAAAGCAAGGATCAGGTTAGAGCCAGATCCTTTCTCTTGGGAGGTGGTAGAGCAGTCATGGGGGCTGCCTGGAAGAGGTGGCAAGGCACCCTAACAGAGAGGAGGTACCGTTGAGTTAGTGGGAACGGCTGAACTGTGGGGGTTCAGGAAACTTCACACCAGCTGAGTGTCAGCCTGTGCTGGGCTCCAGCTCGGCAGGGTGAGATGCAGGGCTGGGATCAGGAAGCTGAGAAGGCACAGAGCAAAGACAGCGGGAAGTGGGGGCTTTGGTCTGGGGGCCTCAGGGAGCTGCAGGGGCGGGCGGGGCCAGCAGGGCGGCAGGAGTCCTCAGGCCCGCCGGCCGCCCATGAGCTCACCTCCTGTTTTCCTTGGCGCCCCATGCACCTGGGGGCCGGGAGCTGGAATTCTCGGGAAAACCGCAGCTCGGCCAGGCCTGCTGCTGGCGTGTGCCTCATGCAGCTGGGCCCAGGGCCCATGGAAGCCAGGCCCCTGCCACAGGCAGGCACAGGGCCGGCGCTACACACACGTGGCCTTGTTCATGGGGACATGCCGGGAAGGGCGTTACTAGCAGGAGAAACAGTAGTGAACGTGGGGCCAGCAGGATGCCAAAGGGTACATGTCAGACCCCAACCCTCCTGGCCCCTTGCTATATCAACATCCCCCAGCCTCCCCCTGCATCCTTTAGGGTCTGGCTCTGGCTCGCACCCTCCCCCACAAGAAGCCTTCCGTGATTGGGACTCCGGGTGCAGCTCCTCTAGGTCAGGACAGATGGCCTGGCCCCTGACCGTGGGGTTTGGAGAACCTGACTCCACATGTTCTGTGTACTGGGTGTACTGGAAATCACTCTGATTTCCTTCACTATTGCAGCCAGTCCTGCCCCCCACACCGGGCTTTCTGCTGTGGGTCGGCCAGACTCAGGGGTGGGAATTCCCAGGGACCCCACTCATGACCCAGAGCAAGCTCCACTCCCGTCCAGTGGGATCATCTGGGAGAAATCTGCTGGCTGAGAAACTCCAAAGCGACCTTATTAGTTTGGGGCGCAGGCAGCACTCACCAGAGCAGAGCGGGGGGACCTTGATTCTGGACACGAGCATCTGCTGGCGGCTCCTCTCTGCTGCCCAGTCCCCCTGGCTATGCCCCAGCTGCCCCCACCTCCCATTGGCACAACGCCCTCTGAGTCTGCCCAGCGGGGGCGAGGGCCCGAGGGGATGGAGGCGCAGGGCTGCTGCGAATCCAGAAAGTATTTCAGGAAGGCGCTGGCCTGCGGGGCGAGCTGGCCACAGAGCCTGGCCGGGAATCCATGCGGTGGCCAGCAAGGCACTGGGCCTCAGCCTGCCCCTGACAGCCTGGCTTAGCGGTCCCGCTGCCAGGGAGGGACAGGAGATGACAATCTGTGAATGACCGAGAAGACCCAGCCCAAAGGGAGGTCCCCGGACCCTGTATACCAGCCCATCCCAGGGTATCTGTTTTGGTGGGTTTCATTGGGGTGTGTGTGTATTGCTCAGGGCTTCATCCTGGCGCTGTGCTCAGTGAGCACCTGACCGTACTCAGGGAACCCTGTGGTGCCGGGGATCAGATGTAGGTCAGTTACATGTCAGGCCAGCGCCTGCCCGAGACCATTCGACACGCTCCAGGCTGTGCCCACCCTTCCCGCCAAGTCGTGCCAGCCAGGATCCCTTCTGAGAAATCTCCAGCCCTCGTCCCAACCTCCCTCCAGAAGCCCAGGAGCCTCTGAGCTCTGCCAAAGGGAGACGGAGCCTTGCCCTCCGCTGCAGCCCACCACGCCGACTTGTCCAGCAAATGGCCTTGGTTTCCTGATTTTATTGGGAGGGGGCTTCTTCAGTGCCTCGGAGGCCACCTCCGGCTCTGCACTCAGGGCTCACTTGTGGTGGGCTCAGGGGATGCTATGTGGCACCAGGACTGAGCCCAGGTCAGCCAGGTGCCAGGTCAGCGCCACCTCGCATACTCTGTCTGGGGCCCCAAGTCAGCTCCTTTGCTCTTTGTCAGACCCTGAAGCTCAGACAGGAGCCCCCCCAACTCTTCTGACCCAGGGCCCCCAACTTCTACTGCAGTAGCCCCCACGTAACTCTGTGTGGGGCTCATCAGGGAACAGGGAACCAGAGCCGGGCCCCCCACTCCTGGCCCATTCACAGCAGGCCCTTGTTCAGGCAAGCAGTGGGGTGGGGTGTGTTTACCCAGTGGGGTGGGCACAGCCGAGAGGGAGGGGCATGGGCCCTGCAGTGGCGAGTCACAGCCAGCTCAGCACATGTGCCAAGTCGGTGATGCAGATGAAATGACCCCAAAGCAGAGAGAAGGAAGGAAATGGCTGGGTGCCTGAGCAGAAGTTGGCCCTGTCCCCCTGTCTCCAGCCCAAGAGTCAGGCTCCCGACCTCCACGGGCAGGGCCAGGGCTGGGAGAACGTGACCCCAGGCTGTACCTTGCATCCCAGGCCCTACCTTGTCCTCTCCTTCAGGGGGCCACTGCTGCTCCCTGCTCTGCCAGTCCCCAGTGGCCTCATGTAGCCCTGGGTGGCCCCTGGCACCCTCTGAGCACATCCTGTGCGTGCTGCCACGTTATGGGGTGGGGCCGGGCCGTGGCTCAGAGAGAGACACCTCGAATGTGGGAAGTTCCAAGCCCCCATCCTTGGAACCATAGGAGAAAAGTGCAGGTGACACGTGGGGTGGCTGCGCCCCGCTCCTGTGTCCTGCACTTCCAGCATCATGTGTGTTTGATGGCAGAAATGAAATGATGGGGGCTGGAAGGATAGTACAGTCAGTAGAGAGCTTGCCTTGCTTGTGGCTGAGCTGGGTTTGATTCTTGGCACCCCATACACACCCCTGCCTCCAAACTCAGCTAGGAGTTTGAGTGCAGAACCAGGAGTCAGCCCTGAGCACAGCCAGGTGTGCACAACCCTCCCCCAAAAATAAAAGGGGCTGGAGTGATAGCACAGTGGGTAGGGCATTTGCCTTGCACTTGGTTGAACCTGGGTTCAATTCCCAGCATCCCATTTGGTTCCCTGAGCACCGCCAGGAGTAATTCCTGAGTGCAGAGCCAGCAGTAACTCCTGTGCATCGCTGGGTGTGACAAAGAAGAAAGAAAAAGAAAATAAATGAATGATGGACAGGTGATGGGCCAGTGGGCGATTATGGGGCAGTGATGTGGTGGCATGGCTGGATGCTTGATGGTGGATTGATGGCTGGACAGGTAGATGGAAGGATGGATGGAAGTAAGGATAGGTGGACACATGGGTACACATGGGTAGGTGGATGCATGGATGATGGATACTTGGTGTGTGGGTAGATTGATGAATAGATGGATGGAGGGATGGGTTAGTGGGTGGGTGGGTGTATGCATGGCTGAACTGATGGATCCCTTAGAAGCCCCCTGGCTGTCCCACTCAGTGTTCGCTGTGCAGAGTCATGGACAATGGTGTGGGACACATAGAGGCTGCTGCTATTCCGTGGTCCAAACTCTCCTGACTAGGGCGGCTGCAGGAGGGCGGATGGTGCTGTGTCTAGGGCTGACTCCAGGATCCAGCCAGTCCCCATCAGGGGCCAAGTGAGGTTGTCCAGATACGGGAATCTGTGCCAGCACGGCACAGGAGTGCCAGGACACCAAGTGCTCGGCAGCAGTGGAAAAAGAATCAGTGAGCAGCAGCGACTTCAGCATCCCTGACATTCCCGAGCCAACAGCAACATGGTACATAGGGGAAGCTGTTCCTGGCTGTGACCCCCACCCCCAGCCGGCCAGCAGGGGTCTGGTCTGCCGTCCCCACCCTCCCCAGCAGCCACCGCTGCCCACACTAGGACTCACAGCCCAGACTGGTTCCACCAGACACACCGCTCATGAATGAACTGTCCTAATACAGTGTGTAATGCTCTGCTCAGGCCATCCCTTCAGAGAGAGGGAGAGAGGAAACTGAGCCTTGGGGTGGCAAAGGCAAGAGCTCTGAGGTCTCAGAGGGCTGGAGCCATGACCAGAACTCACACCGGCTAGGTACAGAGCATCAACTCACCAGCACCCCACCCTCAGGGCTTTCTCTTGGAGCCCCTTGATACCTCCTATGGGTCCCCCAGTTACCAGCTCCAGATGAGGTACAGGACCAAGCACGACCCTAGCCTTCTCTACCCTCTACTCAGCGGGTTGCTCCGGGGACCAGAGTGAGTGCTCATGCTCATGAAAATGTTCTGCCTCACGTGGCGGGGTTGTCTGAGGATCAGAAAACGGGGGCCTCACCATCCTCTGGCCCCAGGACCACCAATCTGGGCATCCTCACCTGCAGGATGACCAGAGTATGGGTGTGAACTGTTGCAGCTGATTCTCTGAAAGGAGATTACTGGGAGAGAAACCACCTTTAGGCAGGGCTGGATTCAGAACCCCAGGATCTGTCTCTCGGAAGGGTATAGGGTTCTCCGCAAGGTCTCAGTCCACTAATGGCCCATGGATGCGTCCCCCCTGCCCCCCAGTGGGTATGGATTGGCTGAGCTTGTGCAATCACTGGCTGATGGAAATTTTGGCGGGAGCCGCTGGGAGTCATGCAGATTGGGAAGGTGCACACAGGTCTTTGGGTTCTTGTATTTATTCCTTTCTCTCTGATATTTGCAGGTGGAAGCCACGGGTCGCATGACACTTCTGTTTCTGGTTTTCTGAGGATCCTCCACTTCATTTACCGCAGCGACTGCACCCGTTCACGTTCCCATTAGCGCCCAAGAAGAATTCCAGTGTCTCCCCACCTTCATCAATACTCACCGCTTCTCAGGTTTGGAGTAGGCACTGTTGTCAGGTACATGCAATGCCAGTATTTGCTGGCATCTCTACTCCCTGATTGGTCAGGTCAAGATCCTCGGGCTAGTTCCCATTGGCCCAGCTCATAACCCCGCCCTTCCCCGAACCAATCATGATGGACAGTGGATGAAGAGCTTTGATTGGTAGACTGACTGTTCTCTCAAGGCTGTTTCTCATTGGTCTAGTTTAGGTTCACCCTCCCCACCTTCTCCTTTAACCAATCACTGATGGAGACCAAATTGAGGGTTTTGATTGGCCAGTGCGGGCTGGCTGGGCATCTGGAGGTAGGAATGGGAGCCAGCCTAGTCCTCTACCCCTGACCAGGATGCCAGTCCTCCATTCCCTGCCTCCATTGTTGAAGTTCTGCATCCTAGGCGGCCCTTCTGCCTGGGACGGGTTGGCAGTCCTGCCCCAGCTTAAGCTTCCTTGGAAGGCAGCCGCTGGGGTGGCGCAGAGCCAGCAGAAGCCTTCCCGACTCCGCTGGCCTCCTGACCTCCCCTGGGTACCAGGCAACATCACAAGGAAACAGGCTCTGTTTGGAACAGCCGCCGCCTGGCCTCACTGTTATTTCCGAATGTCTGGCGGAGCAGCCCCTGGGAGGGTGTCTCCACACCCACTGGCCCCCAGCCCTACTTCCAAGTGTTGACACGGGGGAAGACAGAAACATGGGGAATTATCCAGCCGCCCCAGAGCCTGGGAAGGAGGAGGGAGCACAGAAGCGCCTGGAGACAGCAAGTCCTCTGCTGGGGCCGCAATCAACAAAAGGCTGTGTGGATTCAGGGCCAGCTTCACCTTTTGAAAAAAAAAAAATATGTGGGGCCAGAGCGGATAGTGATAGTATAGCAGGTAGGGGGCTTGCCTTGAACACAGCCCACCCACCCAGGTTCAATCCCCATATGGTCCCCTGACTACTATCAGGAGTAATTCCTGAGTGCAGAGCCAGGAGTGTCCCCACCCAAAAAATATTCTTGTGGGCGGGAAAGATAGGTAAGGAGACTGCCTCGCACATACGTAGCTCACTCGGTTTTGATCCCTAGTGCTACACAGAGTCCCCTGAGTATTGCCAGAAATGAGCCCTGAGCACCGAGGTGTGTGGCTCCAACGCCCAGCCCCAGATTATGTTCCGGGCTGGAGAGATAGCTCTGTAGGTTGCAGTGCAAACTGCATTCAGGAACCTGGCTGTGCTGAAACCTTTGACCACTATTCAGTGGCCCCCAAATACTGGGCAAGAAATAACTCCCAGGCACCCACCATGTGTGCCCTCCTCAAAGCCCAAAGTCAACAAATAAGCCCGTTTTCATTCTTAGGGGTGAAGTGCAGGTTCTGCACGTAGGAGCCCCAGGTTTGACCCCTGGCACCACATGTCCCCTGATGGATGTGTCTATGAATCCAACCTCTCAGAATGATGTTTGCTGCGGGTGAAAGCACCAACTCCCAACCCCCATCTCCGCAGCTCCACCTTCGCGCCAGCACGTGGCACTTTCCTGCGCTGCGCAAACACCCGCACCTCCTGATCTAGAACTTTCCGTTGTTCAGAATGGAAAACTCTGCCCCCAGGGAACTCTCACCCTTCCCTTCCCCTAGAACCTGCTTTTCCTGCACCATCATTTGGGGGGGCTCCCAGCCAGTGCTCAGGGACTTGGAGCCAGCCTTGCGGTTCTGTTCTCAGGCCTGGCTAGGGGGCTGCTTGGGCCCAGAGCTGCCAGCAGCTTGTCTCTACCAAGCTTGGGGGTGCAGACGGTGCCATGCTCCAACTGCTGGTGCAGACACTGCTAAGCACACCTGCCCCAACCCAGAAGACTCGGGGACTTGGTCTTGTCAGGGGCTCCACAGCCATCCCCAAGTGACCCTCCTGACAAGGGGTCTTGACCTGGGAATGTCGATGAGCCCAGGTAATGCCATGCGCTTGGCACTGGCCATGGGCACAGAGTATCCTGGCCACTGAACTCTGAGGCTCACTGCTGGCCTGGCTTCTCCCCATGCGGGTCCCCAGCCTGGTGGGAGCTGGGGATGCATAGTATGTCCCCACCATGGTCACCTTGATCTGCTCCCAAGGGATCCCCACCTTACCAGAAGGGAAATGGGGTCACCAACCCTGGCGGCCAAGATGGTGCAGGGAGCAGCCCTGTAGCCCTCACCCCCATCCAGGGCTGGGTTTTGTGGGGCCAGGGGAGCTGGGGCTCAGGGGAGTTGGACACTGGGGTTGGTGTGCTATGGGGCAAAGCCTGGGGCTGACTGGGGGACATTTTCAGGACAGGCCCCAGCTTCCAGCAGCAACCAGCATCCCGCCCCCGTCACTGGCCCCAAAGGGGACACTCAGAAGCCTGACCAGCCACACCCCCGAGCAGGGCCTCCCAAACCCACAGTCTAGAGCTGCTTCCAACCTCACAGCTGGACTTTTTAACTCAGTCCTGATTTCCAGCTGGGAGAACAGGACCTAGGAGCATCCAGAGAAGGACGCGGGCATCTGCACCCGCCAGGCCCATCAGCCTGCCCGCATGCCCAGGCACTCGGAAATCTGGGCCGAGGGGATGGCCAGGGAGCCAGCTCAGGCAGAGCCTGGGCCCATCGGGGCTGGCCCCACCAGGCCCGACCCTCAAGCACAGTGCCAGGACTCGCCCTGGCCCCCCCTTCCCCCAGCACTGCTGGGTGTGGCCCGAGAACCAAGGAAAAAAGATAATTAAAATAACAGGAAATGGTGTCCTGGTTTGTTTTGCTTCAAGCACAGGCCAGACGTTACCAGACCCCCCCAGACACCACCTCCTCTCCCCCACTTTGTCCCATCTGCCACGTGGTGGGGGGAGGGGAGCACGTTGTTTTTTCTGGACAGCAACAAAATCTGACCATGTTGATGGCCCAGAGGGACTGGAGAGATGGGGCAGGAAGACAGCAGGAATCAGCCTGAGACGTGCGTGTCCTCTGTGGGTTGGATATGGGGGGGTCTGGAGACCCCCGACACAGCTGGGCAGTGGCCGCAGCCCCCCAGCATCTCTGGATGTGGCCTTGTAAGGGAAAAGGCACAAAAGCAGCTCGGACGCCTCAAAGGCCAGAGTGTGCTGGGGGTCGGGGGTGGGATCCGGGGAGCTGGGGAGCGTTCCCAGCAGAGTAGGGCCCAACTGCAAGCAGGGAGGGACCCCCCAGGGGAATATCAGACCTGGGCCCCCTCCCTGGCCAGGGCCCAGCCAGGGCTCTGTGCTGCGGGGGAGACGACCACCAGCCGTGTGGCCACCCTGACCCTGGGCGCGGGGTCGTCTGGCCTGCTGCGTGCGGGTGCTGACAGCGGCTTGGCCTCAGCTTGGCCAGAGTCCGAGCCACTGGCTCCCTCCTACGCCCCCTTCGTCCCTGGAATTCTGGAATTTTCCTCGTGGGGCCCTGCCCATTGGGGAGCAGGTCGACGGCTGTTCAGGGCGGGTGTCCTGGAAAGAGCTGCTCACTCGGCCGCAGCAGACGTTTCTTCACAGGGGGCCAGAGAGAGGGCGGCATGGCCAGGCCGGGCCTCTAGAACCCCAGAGGGACCCCTGAGCACTGCCAGGGTGGCCTGGTGGAAAGACCACCTCTAGGGAAATGGTCACTGTGGGGTCCCCACCACACCCTTCTCCCTGCACGGGGAAACCACAGAGCTCCCCACCCCAATAGCACCCTGAATAGCCCAAGTGCAGCCAGCACCCCTCCCTGCCTCGCCCCTTCAATAGGGCCTTGAGTTTTAAGGGAGTCCCAGCTTTAAAGCCAGCCCCCACCCATCTCCTCAGGCCTCTGTGTCCCCCAAAAAAGCAACCAGCAGTCAGATCAGTGTCCAGGTGGCCGCCCCACCACTCCTCCCCACAGTGACCTTCAAAGCAGCCAGCAGGGTCCCTCACCGCAGCCCATGAGCCAGGGCGCCTTTGAAGCAAGAGGGCTTGGGGGAGCCCAGAAGCCCACAAGTACCCAGTGTCTCCCGGAGCCCTACAGGTGAGTAGGAGCACAGCCAGCAGGCGGGGGGAAGGGCTCCCCGCCTCTCATGGGCCCTGTGTGGTCGGAGAGAGGCGTCCACTCGCCTGTACTTGGGCCCAGGGCGGAGCTCAGAATTGGGGGCAGAGTCAGGTGCCTCTCTGGGTTACATCCCCAAGAGGGTGGGGCGCAGCAGGGCTGGGGGGCAGAGATGGGGACCCTGCCCTCACCAATGGCATCAAAGGGTGGGTGGGCTGGGGGGGCATCTGTGCATGAGGTGTGGGGGCCCTGGGTTCAGCCATGGCAGTGTCGGTGTGACCCTAGCCCGGGAAGACTCCAAGCTCATTCACAAAGGCTCACTGTTACTCCTGGGCTGCATTGGGGGAGGAATTTCCTTTCAGGGATGATGGAATGTTCTGGAACTTGGTGGGGCAGTAGCTACATCGTAAATGCGTTTACTCCTTGTGAATGGAGTATTTGAGAATGAATAACTGTGAATTCGCCATCATGATTATAAAGCTGCTGGTGGGAGGGGGCGCGGGACTGAGTGATAGGACAGTGGGGAGGGCACCGGCCTTGCACACATCTGACCTGGGTTCAATCCACAGGATCCCATATGGTCCCCTGGGCACCACCAGGAATAATTCCTGAGTGCAGAGTCAGAAGTAACCCCTGAGCATCACAGGGTGTGGCCCAAAAACAAAAAAAATTTTAAAAGGAACAATAATCCTCCCAAACAAAATTACAACACGAGGGGCTGGAGCGATAGTACAGCTGGTAGGGTGTTTGCCTGGTTCCATTCCTGGCACCCCACATGGTCCTCTGAGCACAACAGGGCATGATCCCAAAATCAAAACAGGCAAACAAAATTACAGCAGTTTGGCCTGGTGCGTGTGGGTCTGCAACCTGGTTGCAATCAGGAACCAGAGGGACAAAGGGTTTGTGAACTCAAGTGTGGCTCGAGGGCCAGCAGTGCCTCATAAAGCGGGGCCTGCCTCTCGTTTACCCGCCCCCCCCACCTTCCTGCCCTTGACCTGGAGCCCAGAGTCCACTGGGTGGAGGGGAATCCACAGGCATGCAGACGGTGTGGGCGGGGCAGCAGGACGCAGCCACCCACTGTGCCAGCCACCCTGGGACTCTGTCCTCAGCAGCCAGGACTGACAAGGACTGGAGGGGTTGTTGTATGCACAGAACCTTGCTTCTACCTGGGTGGAAGGGAGGGGGGAGAGAGAGAGAAAGACGGCAGACATCGAAAGACACAGGATCTTGGGGGTAACACAAGCTGGCAAATGTGGAAGGCAGGTGGCACACAAGGAACCTAGGGAGGTGGCCTGGGGTGCAGAGGCACCCCCCAGCTTGGAGCCTTGAAACTGCTGAGCTTTTCCTGATGCTGAGCCTGGCTGGGCCAGGCCCATCCTCCTGACAGCCCCAAGTTCTCAGTCAGGTCTGCTGATCTGAAGCGAGAGGGGAAGCCCCAGCCCTGCTGGGGGGTGGGAGGAGGGTGAGCATGCAGCTAGAACCCGAGGTCTGAGCTTTCTCCCTGAGCTTTGCTGCCACTGTTGCACAGGCCACAAGGGCGTTTTGGCAGCCCCCGAGCTTGTCTCTCCAGACAGTTCCAGAAGCAAGGAACAGCAGCCCGGGCTGGGATGGTTTCACTGGTGACCTGGCTCCCAGCTTCCATGACACAGAGGCTGCAGGGGGTGTCACTGGCGGAGGGTCCAGGCCAGCTCATACCACCGAGTGTCTTCAGTACCCTGCCTTGGGCTATCAGTAGGGGGGTCCTTAGAAGTGCTCTCTCTCCAGGGAGGGAACTGGGATCAACCCTGCCCTTAACAATAAGTTAAGGAACAGTAAGTTAAAGAACCCTCCCCTTAACAATAAGTTAATACTGAGGGCCTGAGCGACAGGACAGCGTGGAGTGGAGGGCATTTGCCTTGCACATGGCCAACCTGGGTTCTATCCTCAGCATCCCATGTAGTCCCTGAGCACCACCAGGAGTAATTCTTGAGTACAGAGCCAGGAGTAACCCCTGAGCATTCCCAAGTGTAACCCTAAGTTAATAACGACACAAGAAAGCAATTGCTCAGCTGTTTCTGGGCTACACCTAGCAGTGCTCAGGGGTTTGCCCTTGGCTCTGTGTTCAAGGGACCCTGTGGGATGCCAGAGATCAGACCCCCAGGTCGGCCGAGTGCAAGGGAAGTGCCCTCCCCACCGCACTGAGCCCCTGGCCAGGCAGGGACTCATTTCTTCCTCCTCTCATCCTCACGATTCTTCTTTCCCTGTGCCAGCCATTTGTGTCAGGGCAGAGCTTCACCTTCTGCTACCGCTCACGTCTGCGCGAGTCACGGAGAATGTTCCCGGAGAGCCCGGGGGTCCGCGGGGGGCCAATGCACGGGGTCTCTAGGCGTCTCCCCAACATCAGGGCTTCGACTTTGTTTCTCCGGGCGTCGCCTCTTCGGACCCATAGCAGTTGGAGCGGCTGCTAGATCACAGCCCCCAGGAGGCCGTGGGGACGTGTAGGTCATTTCCAACACGTGCTCTACTGCTGGCTTCATCTCGGTGGCCTGGGAGTGCACCTGCAAAACGGGGGACTCGAACTGTTCTACAGTCACCTTACAGCCCGGTGTGCTCGGAGCTACGGAAAAGGCCCATGCAATCATTCCAGCCCCACAGCGCCGGGCACCTCCTTGAACTGGCGGGGAAAGCGAGGTGCGGGGCCTTCTCTGGGGCGCTTCCGGCGGTCTGAGCCGGACGCCTCCATCGGGGCCCCGGGCGGAGCCCCCGCACCGCGCGCGCATCCTTCACCGTCCGCCGGGAAGCCCGGGGACCCGGCCCACGCCCGGCCGCCCGCGAGCAACGGTTGGGCGGACCCAAGTCCTCGCGCAGCCGCGCCGGCGGCGGCGGTTGGCAGCCCCTCCCCCGCGCGCATGCGTCCGGCGCGCCCTGTTGGCCCGCGCCGCTCGAGGCCGCCAGGCTCGGTGGGCGGCGTCGGCGGGGCGCGCGCGCGCCTGCGTCGGGGCGGCCCCGGCGCACGCGCGCCTGCGCCAGCGTCGCTCGCGCACGCGCACGGCGGCGGCGGCGGCGGCGGTTCCTGGCGGGGCCGCGAGCGGCGGGCTCGGGGCGTGCGGCGGCGGCGGCGGCGGCGGCGGCGGCGGCGGCGCGGGGCCGGGTCGGAGCGCGGGGCCGGGGCGGGCCGGGCCGGGCGGGCGCGGGGGCCGGGCCGGGCGGGCGCGGGGCCGGCGCGCGCGGCGGGCGTTTCGGGCGGCGCGGGGCCGCGGCCTAGGCCTCGGCGGCGAGTGCGGGCCTGCGGGCCCGGCGGCGGCGGCGGCGGCATGAGCGTGGAGGCGTACGGGCCCAGCTCGCAGACGCTCACCTTCCTGGACACGGAGGAGGCCGAGCTGCTGGGCGCCGACACGCAGGGCTCCGAGTTCGAGTTCACCGACTTCACCCTCCCCAGCCAGACGCAGACGCCCCCCGGCGGCCCCGGCGCGGGCGGAGCGGGCGCGGCGGGCGCGGCGGGCGCGGCCGGACAGCTGGACGCGCAGGTGAGCGCACATGGCGGCGCCGGACACCCCCGCTCGGGGACCCCGCGCCAGCCCCGCGGTTCCGGCAAGCCGGGACGGGTCTTGGCTGGCCATTTCCCGGTCCCTGTTGGGTTTATTGGGCGGTGAGGGGCCTCTGCTCCGCGCCCCACATTGTGACTTTAGTCCGGGCCGATCCGCTCCGGCGCCCGGGTCGAGACCGGCCGCGGGAGTCCCGGCCCTCCCCAGGCCGCTTCCGGGTGACCGGCCCGCCCCCCCCCCACTTCCTCCTCCTCCTCCCAGGTATGTGCGCGCTGGCCCGGCCCGAGGCTGGGCCCCGCCGTGGGGGCAGCCCCCGGGCCCGCGCGGCTGGGGGGCCCTGTGCCCCTGAGACCCCCGGGCGGAACCGGGGTTCCCGCGCGCGCCGGGCCTCGGCGCCCGGGTTTGTTTGCTTTTTCGGACTCGCCTGTTGCTGAAACCCGCCTGTTATGTAACGCCGCCCCGCCTGGCCCAGCCGGGTTTAAAGTTGGTTCCTCCCGTGGGCGCCCGGCGTGGGAGGTGCCACGGCGCCCCTCCTGGGCCCCGCGGCGTGGACATCCAGCTTGGGGCACCCGGATGAGGCTGTGAAGGGTGTCGGGCCTCCCGAGGGTCCCCTGTCCTGGGCAGGGGTGTACGGGACACCCGCGCCCTCGGGCCTCTCGCTGTCACCGACTGCCCTTACCTTCGGGCACCTGTGGCTTTCATTTGGGGCGGGTGCAGGTGTGCCTTGCGTGGGGACCCATCTCCCCCATCCCTGGGGGTGCGGGGGGGATCCTTGTTGGCGGCTTGAGTCATGCCCGTGGGCAGACCACCCACTCGGCCTCACGCTCAGCCCCAGGGAGCTGGAGCGTTTGACTCATCTGATCCCTGCTTGTTGGAAATAGCTGCCGCCGGGCGGGGGCCAGGTGTGCCAGGTCTTTGGGTTGTGTTTACCTGGGGAGGGGGGTTTGGCCTGAGATGTGAGCAAGCACAGGGCCTCGCCTGCCCTCTGTCTCACAGCCACTTCCGCTTCCCTGACCCCCGCCTTGGCCACCTTTAAAGCTGCTAGTGCAAACACACTTTCAGTGTGGCTTCTTCTCGCGTCTTGTGTGTCTAGCCGTCTAAGGGGAGCCCAGGTTCTGAGCAGGAAGTGCAGGTTGGCAGAACCAGGCCCAACCCCAGTTGGCAGGAAGGTGCTTTCGGCCAGCAGGGGGCGGGCTCCCGGGCCCTGGGCCTGGTCAGTGCTTTCCTGGGGTGGGCTGCCCTGTCCCAGCACAGAGGAACCTGCTTGGTGTCGCCTTGTTGATGGAGAAGCCCTGTGTTCTCTGCCTAGTTGTGTCTCGAGCGGTGGGTGCTGAGGGCAGATTCTCTCCTGGAGATCCCTGCACCCCTCTCTGCTGCTCCCTAAACCTGCTTCTAGATTGTTCTCAGGGCTGACCCCTTTGTTAGCACAGACCCTCGAGGTCTGGGCTGGCCTACCTCCTACCCAGGAGCATGGGGTGGGGGGCTCGAGCTCGGCCCAGTGCTACTGTCCCTGTGGGTGTGGGAGCTGTGGCCCCCCAAACCCCTGACACGTTTTCCTGACTTTCTCGAGTTGGGTCCATCTGGCTGGGCTGTGCACTTGGCTGACTTTGCGGATGGACCCTCAGGCTGTGCAGTGGCCCGGGGATACCTGGTGATGGTCAGCCACTGGGCCTCTGCTGGCCTCTCTTTTCTGGGCAGGCACCTGGTGGTGTGGGCTTGCTCTACTTGCCTGATTGTCCTAGAAAAGTTTTGGGGGCCACAGAACCACATCAGAGCTGGGGATGTGTCTGCAAAGCTGGGGTAGGGTGTAGGCTAAGCCCAGGCTCTGGGTGTTCCCTCCTGTCCCCTCCCCCCCTCCAACTGTGGAACTTAGATTTTGGGGTTCCTAGTACCCAGAACTTCTCCTACTGGGAGTTCTGGCGGAGTTTCTCAGTTGTAGAATGGAGACCCTCCTGTACTTGGCTGCCTCCCCTCCCCGTTTCAGGAAAATCTGCTGGACTCTGGTGTCTCCATTCTTTTTTGTTTGCTTTTTGGGTCATACCCAGCGATGCACAGGAATTACTCCTGGCCGTGCTCAGGGGACCATATGGGAAGCTGGGATTCAAACCCGGGTCGGCCGTGTGCAAGGCAAACACCCTACCTGTTGTGCTATCGCTCCAGCCCCTGGTGTCTCCATTCTTTGGGGGGCCCACACCCATTAGTGCTCAGAGATGACTCTCTTGGCTCTGTGCTCTCAGGGATTGAACCCCATTGTGTGCAAGGCCCACATCCTCCCTGTCATCCTGTTTTAGCTCTGGACATCTGTGTTCTTTAAGTGAACAAAGGGCCCCGGTTGCCCCCCAGCTTCTGCCACCCTCTGGGTCATTGTGGGGTGATGTCACCGTCTGGGTGGAGGCCCTGAGTTGGTTGGACAGGCGCTTGTGGTGGCTTGCCGGGCAGGGCCTTGGGAGCTACCACCTTGAACCCGTTTCTCGGGTGTTCCTGGGCATCACGAGAGGGTGGTTCACCCACAGATGGGCCCAGGGAGGGGCTTTTGGGTCCATAGAACCTGGTTGATTCTCCTTCAGCACTGAGCCCAGCTTGGGGTCTGGGGGACCCCCGGCCACTCACTGTGGGGCCTGGTGGGCTGGGATCAGGTGCCACGTGTGATGTGTCTAGGGTAGCCAGAGTGTCTGGGCTGGATACAGGGACAGTGTGGTTCGTCTGTAGCGCCTGTGTCCCTGTTTCTCTGCTCCAGGATGCAGCTCCAAGAAGAGGGTCTGATTTAGTGAGGCAGGTGAAAGATTCTAGACTAGGGTGTGACTGGGCAGTAGTAGGGTCTCTGCCTGGGTCTCCAGAGCTGGCTGCTGCGAGGTGCCCCTATCCCTGAACCCCAGGTGGGGACCAACACGGCCCAGGTTCTGGGGGAGCTGGTGGGCCCAGGCCAGACTGGTGCTTGGTGCTGCCACAGGATGGGTTTCCCCTCGGGGAGTGTCTCTGCTGGGATGCTGGGGTCAGCGAGCAGCTGGGGCCCCTGTGACGGCCCTTTCCACACAGGTGGGCGGGCCCGAGGGCATTCTGCAGAATGGGGCCGTGGACGAGAGTGTGGCCAAGACCAGCCAGCTGTTGGCCGAGCTCAACTTCGAGGAGGATGAGGAGGACACATACTACACGAAGGACCTCCCTGTGCACGCCTGCAGGTGAGCTGTGCCCATTCCTGAGGGCAGGGCGCCCTCTGCTGGGGCAGGAGCGCAGCGAGCTCTGGGCTGCCTTGCCCGTCCCCACCGGAGTCCTCCCCCCCCCTCCAGCCACGCTCTGGCGGGAAGCCTCTGCTGGCCACTGATTGGATTCAGTTGTGGAGATGGTTGGGTTTGAGTATGTGTCTAATGAAAGCTTAGAAATGTTGTAAGTGGAAAGAATTTTACATGCTGCCAAATTAGAACCAGAGCGTGTGCTTCCCCCCATTCAGGGCATATTCCCCCTATCTGGGCTGTGTGCTGCCCCTTCCAGGGCTGTGCTCCCACATCCAGGGCTTGTGCTCCCTCATTCGGACTTTGTGCAGCCCCATCCAGGCTCGTGCTCCCTCATCCGGGCTTGTGCTCCCCCTGTCCAGAGCATGCTCCTCCTGATCATTGTGCTTGACTTCTGCAGCTACTGTGGCATCCATGACCCAGCGTGCGTGGTTTACTGCAACACCAGCAAGAAGTGGTTCTGTAATGGCCGCGGAAACACTTCCGGCAGGTAGGGGTTTGGGGACACTCAGGCAGATAGGGGGCCCGGGGACACTCGGGCAGGTGGGGGCCTGGCTTCTCAGGTTCTTCCGTCTGCCTTGCTTGTTCGGCGGGCGGCCTGCCCCTGCGCTAACAGGAGCCAGATGTGGGGCGCTGCCTGGTGTTTATCTCAGCATCGTTCTCTGCGGTTCTTTTTGTTATGCATGTCGGGCTGGACGTGCCGCTCCTTCTGGGTTTTATTTATGTATTTTTGCAAGCTGTTTGTCTTTATTAGGGGGTGTTTGGTGGGGTTTCCCAGGACTGGGGAGGATGGGGGGGTGCTTCGTGAGGCTGCTCGTGCTCCCTCTGAGTAAGCTTAGTTGTACTAGCACCTCCTTGTACCTTTGGGCACAGGGGCTGAGTGTGCAGGGGCTTCCTGCTGGCCTCAGCCCTGCCCGAGGAACCTCTCTTCTGTGGAGTGTTCTGGCGGCTCTTGGGCTGGCTCTGCTCCTTCCGGAGCTGGGCCTGAGCCCCGGAGGAGAGTGTTTGGGGCCTCGGCATCTGGGTGGGCCTGCCTGGGCCTCAGCTGGGGGCTCAGTGCTGGGGGCTGCACCAGCAAAGGCAGAAACTGCAGCCAGGCAGGAAAGGGGGCAACCCGGCCACCCCTGGGACACCAGATGCAGGAGGTGTGAGGCCGCCATTAATGGGCCGTGACCAGTGTGGGGCCAGGACCGGAACTCGGCCCCAGGTGTGACCCGTCTCCCTGGCCACAGCCACATCGTGAATCACCTGGTGCGAGCTAAGTGCAAGGAGGTGACGCTGCACAAGGACGGGCCCCTGGGCGAGACGGTGCTCGAGTGCTACAACTGTGGCTGCCGCAACGTCTTCCTGCTTGGCTTCATCCCTGCCAAGGCTGACTCGGTGGTGGTGCTGCTGTGCCGCCAGCCCTGTGCCAGCCAGAGCAGCCTCAAGGACATCAACTGGGACAGCTCGCAGTGGCAGCCCCTCATCCAGGACCGCTGTTTCCTGTCATGGCTGGTGAAGATCCCGTCGGAGCAGGAGCAGCTGCGGGCCCGGCAGATTACAGCCCAGCAGATCAACAAGCTGGAGGAGCTGTGGAAGGTGCGGGGGGCGCGGGGCTGCTGGGACTGAAACCGGGGGGGCCTCGGGGGGCCGGGGCTGAGCCGCTGCTTGTGCAGGAGAACCCGTGCGCCACGCTGGAGGACCTGGAGAAGCCAGGTGTGGATGAGGAGCCGCAGCATGTGCTGCTGCGCTACGAGGACGCCTACCAGTACCAGAACATCTTCGGGCCGCTCGTCAAGCTGGAGGCGGACTACGACAAGAAGCTCAAGGAGTCCCAGGTGCGAGCACGGGGTGCGACCGGGCTGGCCAGGATGAGCCTGCGGTGGCCCGGACGCTGCCTCCCGGCCAGGCGCTCCCAGGGCCCCAGCTGATGGCTTTTGTTTCCCGTGTGCCCAGACTCAAGATAACATCACGGTCAGGTGGGACCTGGGCCTTAACAAGAAGAGAATCGCCTACTTCACTTTGCCCAAGACTGACTCTGGTAATGAGGATTTAGTCATAATTTGGTTAAGAGGTGATTTTAAGTTTTGAAATACTTGTGACCATAGTAGCGTAACTCCCTAGTCTCCCCGCAACGCGCCTTCGTGTGTCGGGCCGGGGGCGCCCCGCCCCCGCCCACGCCTGGCTGCACTCTCTCCACAGACATGCGGCTCATGCAGGGAGATGAGATCTGCCTGCGCTACAAAGGGGACCTGGCGCCCCTGTGGAAGGGCATTGGCCATGTCATCAAAGTCCCGGACAGTATCCTTAGGGGCAGCCACTGCGGTGGGAAGGGGGCAGGCTGGGCCGCGTAGGGGGGCTTTGCACGGGGACAGTGGTCCCCGGGGGCCCACCACGGGCTCCCGGCAGGAGGCGGTGGGGCCAGCTGACAGACCAGGACAGGACTTAACTCGCGTCGCAGATTATGGCGATGAGATTGCCATTGAGCTGCGCAGCGGTGTGGGCGCGCCCGTGGAGGTGACCCACAACTTCCAGGTGGACTTTGTGTGGAAGTCCACGTCCTTCGACAGGTAGGTGCTGCAGGCACAGGGCTAAGGGCTGGCTGCACTGCACCCACCCGTCGCCTGCTCAGCCCACGGTGCCTTCACTGCCCACAGAATGCAGAGTGCCCTGAAGACATTTGCGGTGGACGAGACGTCGGTGTCCGGGTATATCTACCACAAGCTGCTGGGCCACGAGGTAGAGGATGTGATCGTGAAGTGCCAGCTGCCCAAGCGCTTCACGGCCCAGGGGCTCCCAGACCTCAACCACTCGCAGGTGTACGCCGTGAAGACCGTGTTGCAGCGGCCACTGAGCCTGATCCAGGGCCCACCTGGCACGGGCAAGACTGTCACCTCAGCCACCATTGTCTACCACCTGGCGCGGCAGGGCAATGGGTAGGCCGGCCTCAGGTCCGGGGAGGGGCAGGGGCAGGGCTGGCACACTGATGGCCCACTTTTGCAGGCCCGTGCTCGTGTGTGCGCCCAGCAACATTGCAGTGGACCAGCTGACCGAGAAGATCCACCAGACCGGGCTGAAGGTGGTTCGGCTGTGCGCCAAGAGTCGCGAGGCAATCGACTCACCCGTGTCCTTCCTGGCCCTGCACAATCAGATCCGGAACATGGACAGGTGGGCGCCTGTCAGGGCAAGTGGGGTGGGGGTTGTGGTGGGGTGCCCACCGCCCTCCCACTGACTGCACCCGCTGCCCTACCAGCATGCCAGAGTTGCAGAAGCTGCAGCAGCTCAAGGATGAGACGGGGGAGCTGTCGTCGGCAGATGAGAAGCGGTACCGCGCCCTGAAGCGCACGGCTGAGAGGGAGCTGCTCATGGTGAGAGGGCTGCAGGGCTGGGCGGGCCGGGGGCAGGTGTGGCCAGGCCAGGCAGCTGTTGACCCTGTGTTCCACAGAACGCTGATGTCATCTGTTGCACGTGTGTGGGGGCCGGCGACCCCCGGCTGGCCAAGATGCAGTTCCGCTCCATTCTCATTGACGAGAGCACGCAGGCAACTGAGCCCGAGTGCATGGTCCCTGTGGTCCTCGGGGCCAAGCAGGTGGGCATCTGGGGCCTGTGGAGAGCTGGTGGGGTTGGGGCGGACACGGGGGCCGCAGCCTGAGTTCTCTGCCTGGCCTGTCCCCACAGCTTATCCTCGTGGGCGACCACTGCCAGCTGGGCCCCGTGGTGATGTGCAAGAAGGCGGCCAAGGCCGGGCTCTCGCAGTCCCTGTTCGAGCGCCTGGTGGTGCTGGGCATCCGGCCCATCCGCCTGCAGGTGCAGTACCGCATGCACCCCGCGCTCAGCGCCTTCCCCTCCAACATCTTCTACGAGGGCTCCCTGCAGAACGGCGTCACGGCGGGTGAGTCGCCTCTGCTGCTCCTGCCCCTGCTCAGGGCAGGCTGTGGTCCCTAGCTGCCCTGGAGCCTGGCCTGGGCACCGGGGAGAGCGGTCAGAATCCCATGTGTCAGCCCCATCTGACACACGTCCCCTGAAGGGGGCGCGGGGCTGGGGTCCTCTGCCCGTCCCCACCCTCTTGACACCCACCGTCCTTTCCTGACAGCGGACCGAGTGAAGAAGGGCTTTGACTTCCAGTGGCCGCAGCCGGACAAGCCGATGTTCTTCTACGTGACCCAGGGCCAGGAGGAGATTGCCAGTTCAGGCACCTCCTACCTCAACAGGTGAGGCACCCACTGGGGCCGGGTGGCTGCTGGGACCTGGAGCCTGCGGGGCCTGACCGCGTCTGTGTCGTAGGACGGAGGCAGCCAACGTGGAGAAGATCACCACAAAGCTGCTCAAGGCAGGGGCCAAGCCCGACCAGATTGGCATCATCACACCTTACGAGGGCCAGCGCTCCTACCTGGTGCAGTACATGCAGTTCAGCGGCTCCCTGCACACCAAGCTCTACCAGGTGGGCGCCCAGGGGCCAGCCCTCAGGACGGGATCCAGGCACACAGCTGCCACATAGCCCCGATGGTGTCTGGCCATGCCCACCCCAGCAGCACGTGCCCCCTGCAGGCACTGGGCAACCCTGTTCCTGGTAGTCTCACACAGGCCACTTGCCCTCCTTTCGGCCTTTGTCCAGAGTGACCACTGCTCTCCCCCACAGCGACTAGCTTTCTACTAGGAACCAGAGTCATGCTCCCCTCGGGTGGGCCTCCCCCATCCCCTCCCGTGTCTGTCCCGAGTCTGTCCCTGTCTGAGCCCAGCCCAGGGCACCCGGGGGCCTCTCTGAGGAAGGCGCATCTCTTCCCACTGTCTGTGCAGGAGGTGGAGATAGCCAGCGTGGATGCATTCCAGGGCCGCGAGAAGGACTTCATCATCCTGTCGTGTGTGCGTGCCAACGAGCACCAGGGCATTGGTTTCCTCAACGACCCTCGGCGGCTGAACGTGGCACTGACGCGTGCACGGTGAGACCCTTGTCCCCCACATGGCTCCCACCCTGGCGGCTTCACTGGGCACTGAGCACGGCTCCCCTTGCCCCCAGGTACGGGGTGATCATCGTGGGCAACCCCAAGGCCCTGTCGAAGCAGCCGCTGTGGAACCACCTACTGAACTACTACAAGGAGCAGAAGGTGCTGGTCGAGGGGCCCCTCAACAACCTGCGCGAGAGCCTCATGCAGTTCAGCAAGCCCCGGAAGCTGGTCAACACCATCAACCCAGTGAGGGCCTCGGGGCTCGGCCAGAGGGGTGGGGTGGGATCTGCCACCAGGGCACCTCCCTCACCACCTTCTGTCCACAGGGTGCCCGCTTCATGACCACAGCCATGTATGACGCCCGCGAGGCCATCATCCCAGGCTCCGTGTACGACCGCAGCAGCCAGGGTGAGCCGCTCCCGGGCCTGTGCTTGGGCAAGCCCCACCGTGTGACATTTCTGTCTGTTGAGTCCCAGGTGTTCGCGGGTCACTATCTGGGTCCGCACTGGGCCAAGTGTCCCTCCACCTTCTCTCGGAAACGGCTCTTGGGCTACTCCTGATAGTGCCTGTGTAGAGTCCGGGGTACCCTTGCTAGATGTGTGCCTGCTCGGTTCCCTCTGGCATCCCTTTTACCTTTTTTCAGCTTTTTGAACAACACTTGAGTCACTCCCTGCCCACCCCGGGGCCATGCCGTGGGCAGGGTAGGAGTGGGGGGTGTTGTTGGCTCTGGCCTGGGCCCTATTTATGGTGGAGGGGTCGGGGAGGAGTTCCAGTTTGATTTGGGGACACACTTAACTGTGCTCAGGGTCGCCCACTGTTGGGGCAGGCTCGGGGGGAGCCTAGTGTGGGCCGGCCGCCGGCACTGACCTGCTCTCGCCCTGCAGGCCGGCCCTCCAGCATGTACTTCCAGACGCACGACCAGATCGGCATGATTGGCGCAGGCCCGAGCCACGTGGCTGCCATGAATATTCCCATCCCCTTCAACCTGGTCATGCCACCCATGCCGCCACCTGGCTACTTCGGACAGGCCAACGGGCCGGCTGCAGGTGTGTGTGCCAGTTGGGCCCCGGGGCTGTGCCCGCACCCACGCCTTCTCCTTCATGGCTTCCCCCGCTGTCTTTCAGGCCGGGGCACTCCCAAAGGCAAGACGGGACGTGGGGGCCGCCAGAAGCATCGCTTCGGCCTGCCGGGGCCGGGCCCCACTGCTCTGCCCAGCAGCCAGGCCAGCCAGGACGCTGTGTCGCAGGCTTTTTCGCAGGGCGCGCTCACGCAGGCCTACATCTCCATGAGCCAGCCCTCGCAGATGAGCCAGCCAGGCCTCTCGCAGCCTGAGCTCTCCCAGGACAGCTACCTCGGTGACGAGTTCAAGTCCCAGATCGACGTGGCCCTGTCCCAGGACTCCACATACCAGGGCGAGCGGGCCTACCAGCACGGGGGCGTAACGGGGCTGTCCCAGTACTAGCAGGTGCGAGTCCGGAGGGGTGGCGGGCTGGGGGCCATGGGCCAGTCCCGCTCCGGTCTCCTGACGCTCCCTACCCCACAGGTGGCAGCGGAAGAGCTAAGCTATGTGGCTTAGTCCAGCAGCATCTTATTCTGGGTAATAAAAAATAAAACTCAATGGATACCTGTTTTCCACTGCTAAAACCGAAGCCCCGCTGGGAGCCGCAGGAGGGAGGAGCCCGAGAGGAGAGGAGAGGAGAGGAGAGGAGAGAGGAGAGGAGAGAGGAGCAGCGCCATGGCCGTCACACAGCGCGGGCAGGAGACAGCGGGAGCAGGGCCGCGTGGAGCCGCGCAGGAGGCCCCGCCGCGGGCGCCCAGGCCTGCAGGGTGGCGGGAGGCGACCTGGCCGAGAGCAGCCCTTTCCTCTTTGTGTTTCTGTTTCTCTTGATGGAAGGGGGCTACGTTTTAGCAGGGAATGGCCACCCCTCCATGCCGGGCAGGCTCCTGCGGGCGGGCGGTGCCCCAGGAGGCGGGACTGTGGGGCTGGCGCCGCCCCGCTGCCTGTGTTCTAAGAGGGTTTCATTTAAAGAAAATAAGGTGTTTTGGGTTTTGGTTTTGTTTTGTTTTTGTTTTTTTTTTTTAAGATACTTTCAAAGGAGTACTGAAAAATATGCCTTCCTGAGTTTGTCTCTCGAATCTTAGTGGTGGACCTGGGAGATTACGAGAAGCTTCCAGAAGCGAGTGTAAACAGGCCAGCAAGGCTCCACTTACGACCACCCGGTGAGGCGTCAAGGATGCGATGGTTGCTGCGCCGGCCCCACGCAGCCTCACAGGACTGGCTCAGGCAGTGTCTCCCAGCCCTTTGGCAGGAGTTGGAGGGCGCCTGTGCCAGGAGGGCTCGTGCTGCCGGACACCCGAGCGCCCCAGCCCTGCTCGCCCACCCCAGCGTTTGGAGCCTCTGCCAGCACCATCTCCCCCAGGGAGGAGAGCGCGCCAGGAAGCAACACCCTAGCTGGGCCGGCTGCCCGCAGCTCCCCTCGCACCTGATGCTGGTGCTGTCCCCACGCCTTGAGTCCAGCTGCACGCAGCAGAGGGGACATGATTTGGGGGGAGGGGGGCTGGGGCTCCGTGCCGCATCCCCTCTGTTGCTCCAACGCTTTGCCTCCCCTGTGTGGTCAGCGCCTGCCCGTCTCTTCAGCGGGCTGCAGTTCCCCGTCGGGTGGGGGGGCGTCTGGACCAGGCAATGGAACTTCTGATTCTGGTCACTTTGTTTTTAAGCTCCTTTGTCACCAATAAAATCTTAAACAGCTTTGGGATTCGCACTGGGCTGGCTGCGTGGTGGTGGGAGGGGGTGGTCTAGGGGTGGAGATAGGTAGCCCTGTGACCCTCCTCCCAGCCTGCCATGGCTCTGCCCCCCTCTCCAAAGTAAACAGACTTGAGAAACAGTAGACCACATCGGGTTTATTGATGCCAGGCCTGCAGGCAGCTCAGCGGCAGCTGCACTCATCCACCACCATGTCCTCGTAGTGCCGGAGCACGATGTTGTCGCTGTTGTCGAAGAAGAGCACGGAGATGGGCGAGAGGCGCCCGGGCACACAGCATGGCAGTTCGTGGGCGCCCGGTGCGGCGGCGTACAATAGCGCGCGCAGCACAGCGTGGTTGAGCGCGGGCGGCCCAGCGGGCCCAGGCAGCGCCACCGGCAGCGCGCACTGGCCCTGGCAGTAGTTGGCCAGGAATCCGCGGGGCGCGATGACCCAGCGGTGCCAGCCCACCTCCCTGAAGCTCACGTAGAGGCGCCGCGCCCGGCACGTGTCCCTGGGACCACTACCCACCGCGGGCTCGGTCTGGCGCCTGGGCCGCACCAGTGGGTGGCATAGGCGCGGGTCGAGGGTCACCAGCAGCAGCGAAGCCTCGGCCAGGCGCGCACAGGCGCCGGGGAGCCGCGGGCGCAGCGCCAGCGTCAGGCGGACACTGCGCGGGACCGAAGCGTTGCGGGCCCAGGCGGCTCCCAGCAGCTCGGCACGCACGAACGAGGCGGGCGCGGCCACGGTCTGGCGGAGCAGCAGCGGCTCGGCGCCCGCAGGTCCAGGCGCCCGCGCCACGCTCAGCTCCCAGCCGCCCGGCCCGGCCGCCTCGGCGAAACGCAGCTCCAGGCGCGCCCGGGTCGCACGCTCCGCGGCGTCCACGGCCGAGAGGTCGAAGACAACGGTCCACTCAGGGCACTGGCCCGCGGCCGCGGCGGGGGGCCGGGCGGCCGCGCCTGCGGGGAGGCAGGAGAAGGCTCGCTCGCGAGGGGTCGCGGGACTGAGCGGGTACGGTCGGGGCACGCCCTCAGTTCCAGGCATCCAGCCGTGCCAAGCAGGGGTGCTGCGGGGCGGCGCCCGGCAAGCCAAGCCAAGCGGGGCGCTGAGCCCGGCGCCCTGAGGAGGCACCCTTGACTCCAACCGTGATCACAGGTGCCCACATTCCTAGAAGGGCGGCTCCGCTCCTTCACCTTCTCTCCCTCACCCCGCCCGCCCACCTAGCTCGCAGGCTCGACCCCACTCACCGCGGTCCTGGACGTGGCGCACGATGTTTCCGGGGACCCCCAGCTCCTCCACGTGGCAAGGCCGCAGGGGGGCTCCTGCGGGTGTACGCCGCGGGCTCGCCCTGGCCTCCGGGGGTTCCCGGCGGCGGAAGAGGCGCCACATGAGTGGGGGAACGGGCCGGGGTGTGGGCGCGCCCTGGGGCGCGTCGGGCAGCCCCAGAGCCTGGAGCAGGGCGGCGGCGGGGCCCGGGGACGCGGGGGCGCGGCCCGAGGTGCGCGCGGGCAGCAGCGAGGCCCGGAGGACGACGAGGAGGAGGAGGGCGCGGAGGGGCGGGTGCATCCTCGCAGGCGGCGGTGGCCGGTGAAGTGTTCGGCCCGCAGGGACCCCCGACTTAGGGGCTGGGGGCGGGGCCGGGGCGGGCTCAGCGCCCGGGGCTCGGGGGAGGTGACCGAGGGGGACCCTGGCCGGCGAAGGGCGGAGTTGGACGCGGCCAGGGTCCCGGGACCCAGGGGGCGGGGCGGCGTGCTGGGGTCTGGGGGGTCGTGGGGGATCGGGCTCGGGTTTAGAAGAGTTTGTCCTTCAGCAGGCCGTTCCTCAGCGGAGTCCTGCAGACCAGGAGCGCGCCCAGGTGAGCCCCGCCCCCCTCCTCCCCCCTCGCCCATCATCCCCAGTGGGGCACCAGCCCCCCACTCCGCCTGCCCCTCCCCCCTCTGGCGCCCGCCTAGCGACCTTACTGTCACTGCGGTGTCCGATCACCCCTGCCCCTCCCCCTCCTTGGCTCCTCCTGGCTACCAGCAGTCAGATGGCAGGGGAGGGAGGTGCATCCGGCTGAGTCCCCGCCTTCACTTCTGACCCCCCTTCCCTGGTCACACTTTTTCCCTCCACCCTATGTCTGAGGCCTCCCACCATACCATGATGGGGGGTGTCAGTAAAGACCCTTCACAGGGACTCGCCCCCTTCCCACCCTCCACCTTTCTGGAAAACCCCCATGGATGTAATCTGGGGAACAGAGGGAGGGTTGGGGGACTGGCTAGGTCCACCTTACCCGGCTTCCACAGTTCTCCACCTCCTGCCCCATCTACTTCCATGTCAGAGGGGCTGGCTGTAGCCAGAAAGCTGGTGGGGAGCCCCAGGGGATCCCACCCAGAACACACAACCCGTGGCTCTGTGCCAGGCTGAATCCCGGCCTCCAGACAGCTTGCCCAGCGTCCAGCCACACTTTGGTGGGCAAGCTGGCGTGGGACTTGATCCTGCCTGACTCGAAACACACATGGGGCCATGCCCCGGGAAGGAGGAGTCTGGAGTTGCTCTGGTCCTGCCACCCCACCAGTTCCAGCAGGGTGACCCCCCACAGATGGGCTTGGCTGCACCCTCCCCCCTCCCCCATGAGCCACTTCCCACGGACCTGACCCTCGACCCCTTTGCATGAGGCCCTGAGAACGGGCCCAACCACCACTTGCTCTCCGCCCCCTCTGTCTCCTGTGCAGAGGCTCTTTTAGTTATTTACTTCTTGGCCCAGCGACAAGCACTCACCCGCTGGGCCCCAGGGAACGTGTTGCTTTGTTTTGGGGCCACACTGAGAGGGCGATGCCGCAGGGACCATGGAACCTGGGGCTCCCTCATGCAAGACCTGTGCTCCACCCCTTCCCACCTCCCTGGAACCCCTCAGAGGGACCTTCTGAGTCTTTTGTTTATTCATTTATTTATTTATTTTTCTTTTTGGGTCACACCCGGCAATGCTCAGGGGTTACTCCTGGCTCTGCACTCAGGAATAACTCCTGGTGGTTATTGGGGGGACCATCTGGGATGGTGGGGATCGAACCCAGGTCAGCCCCTTGCAAGGCAAACGCCTTCCCCGCTGTGCTATTACTCCAGCCCCTTTCCTGAATCTTTTGAGCCCTGCATGGCAGCGTCCCTCACTGCTCGACTCTGGCCTCACACTTCCTACAAAACAAAGACACCCCCTCCCCCTGCCTCAAGGTCAAATCAGAAGCACCCACCCACCCCACCCACTCCTGTCTCCCAGTGCACAAACACCCTCAGCGTGGCCAAAATCACACTTTGCCTGCCACCTGGCTGACATCCTGGGACCAGAGAGACCCAGGAGGTCCATGAAGCTTCCATCCCCCCTGAGGTCCCCAAGCCCCCAGACTCATATTCTGCATGGCTCAGGGTGGTGGTGGGGTTCCTGCCTGGATAGGAGAAAGCTGTGGATTCCCAGCAGCACCCATGGCCCCTTCTCAGCCCTCATAGCTCTGCCCAGCCCGGACCCCTGTCCCGAAAGTGGCCACAGCACCCGGGAACAGCGCGCAGGGAGCAGTCAATCAGGGCCCGGCCACTACCCATGCCCGGACGCGCGGGCGCAGGGCAGGGACAGGCCGTGGGGGTGCCCTTCACTCACTCTGCTTTGCTGGGCTTAGGACCGGGAACGTCAGCCGTGTCGTATTCCCGCACGTCCTTCAGCTCGTTCATCTGACCCGTCAGCACCTTGGTGGCAAAGGCCACGATGTACTGTGGGGAGACGGGGGATGCGCGCAGGTAAGGAGGCGGCTGTGGCCACGCCCTGGCCTCCTGGGCCCAGGCGGCGGGCACCCACTCACCAGGAACCAGTAGAGATTCATGAGCGTGAGCAGCAGCAGCAGTGCATTGAAGAAGAAATAGAAGGGGATGTCAGGAACCGAGCGCAGGCTGCAGTGGCACGTGGCGTACAGGACCTTGAGCGGGAACCAGTAGAGGCGGAACCAAAACCTGCAAGAGCAAAGTAGGGGTGAAAGCTGGAGAGGACGCCAGGTTCACTCTCCAGCCCTATCCCATGAGGGCTCCTCCCTCCTCCCTCTGTCCCTGCATGCCCCCATGCTGCCTCTTCCCAAAGGGGACCCCTGTAGTGCCACGCCCACTCACAAGCCCCGCCTCCCCCATTTGGCTCCTCCCATCTCCACGTCTGGTCACGCCCACTCCAGCTCTTAGCTCCTCCCACCTGGCCGCGCCCACTTCCTTGGCCCCACCCCTGCGCTTCACCCATCCAACCTCACCAGGTCCTCTTTCCCTGCCTCACCTCCCGGGCTGGTTGGGCCCTCTTACACAGGCCCATGTCCTTCCATGCTTGGGTTCCAGGTTCAGCTCTTCTCCACAAGCCCCACCTACCGTGCCTTTCCTCTTTATCTGGGAACCTGTTTCATTCCCTTGGCCCCAGACCCGCCTCTCTCGGCCCAGCCCGCGCGCACCTGGCCCACCCTCCCCGCGCCCCGCACCAGCTGACGCTGAAGCTCACGCAGCCCAGGTCGGCCAAGAGCGCGTGAGCCCGTTGGGCAGCGCCGCCCCTGGACTTGAAGTAGACGTTGAGCTTGGTGAACTCCAGCTGCACGTCGCTGACGTCATGCAGGAAGAGCACGAGGATGCCCACGTTGTGGTACCTGGGGAAGAGCACACAGGTTCTTCCTACACGGCCAGGGCCGCCCTCACCCCGCCCCGCTCTGGTGCCCAGCCCTTGATCAATCCTTGGACCTCTCAAGGGCCACCGTCACGGGACCTGTGCAGTCTGATGCCCGTCTCTGTCCCTCCGCAGTCTGTCTCTAGCGCGCCCACCCCTGGGTTTCCTCTCCTGCGCCTTCGCCTTCCCCACCTTTTACACCTCCTCTTCACCCCCTAACGCCTTACAATACTGCCCACAAACCCTCTAACCATTTCCTTGTCTGCCGATTTCTTTCACTTGTTAGTTCTCACTTTCAAAGTGCTATTTCTTGGCTTCCCTTGGTTTTATTTATTGGGGCAGGGCGCACGCAGGAAGACAATATTTGGTACTGGGCTTTGGTTCGGGTGGCCTGTCACTGCCCCTATACTGCCCCTGTTTTTCTCGTTAGAACTACAGCTGGCAGTGCTCAGGGGACCATGTGGGGTGCCGAGAACCCAGTCTGGGTCAGCCTCGGGTAAGGCACATGGCTTACCCACTGCGCTATTTCTTCAGTCCCATATTTGTTTTGATCATCTGAGTCTACCCTGCAGAGGAATGATGCTGTCCCATAAAGCTTTCTAGAATGATATGTAAATATTCCATGCCTACATCATTGGCCACTGTGGGGGGGTCCAGCCACACGTGGCCACTGAGCAGCCAGCATCACCTTGTGACAGAGCGCAGACATGTACGCCCCCATGCTCGGGCTCACCTTTGCTAGAGCAAAGAGACGACCCATGGGAGATTCCGTGACAGAGCCTCTCCCTGAGCAGCGTGAGGACCGGCACCCACGGGTACAAGGTCCACATTTGCGGCCTCTGCTTGGAATGTGTCTGCGCCTGCACGCGGCACTGCACACCCGGGAGGGGGGAGACAGGGGCTGGAGAGAGGGGCTGGTGCATCTGCGCTTCCACGGCAGCGCCTCAGCAGAGCCTGCGCGGGAGGCCTTGCTTTACAGAGCCAAAGGGGCCATACAGGTGGAGGTAGGGGCTCTGCCACTATTTACCCTGGACGCTACCTGAATGTGCGTTCATGCGCACGCCACCGCCCGCCCTGGCCGCCCCGTGCGTGCGTGCGCCACTGCTCGCCCTGGCCCGTGCGGTGCGTGTGCGCCACCACTCGCCCTGGCCACCATGTGCGTGCGCGCCACCACTCGCCCTGGCCACCATGTGCGTGCGCGCCACCGCTCGCCCTGGCCTCCCCGTGCGTGCGCCACTGCTTGCCCTGGCCGCCCCTTGCGTGCATGCGCACGCTCACCGGAAGGCGTAGGAAGAGACGAGGAGCAGCAGTGTGACCACGTGGTGCAGCAGCATGACGGCCGAGTCCCGGCGCCACGTGTCCATGTAGAGTGTGGCATAGATGGAGTGGCCGTAGAAGCTGCCCTGCAGTAGGTAGGCGGCTGCAATATCCCGGGGCACGGCCATGCCCGACACCCAGTCTGGGGAGAGAACCCCACACCCGTCAGGCACGCACGCGGGCGGGGCACGCATCTCTGGGTCCCAGGCCTCTCCTCACCCCCCACCCCGGGGCCTAGTCAGAACAGCTTCAGACTGGGGGCAAAGAGGCTCCGCTCTCCCAAGCTGCCCCTGCAGAACCCCCGATGCTTCCCCCTGGCTCCCCTCGCCGGTCCTCATCCACCGGGCCAGCCCTGGACACTCCATTCCTCATGATCCCATCTGTCCTTGCAGGGCCCCCCCCCTGCTCCCACCCGCCTGCTGTGCTCAAGCCTCCTGATGCCTCTGTCCCACACCTCAGCCCAGAGTTCTCGGTTGAGGGCTTAGTTCTGGCTTTACCAGTGAGGCCCTGGGTCCTATCCCCCACCCCTGCAGCAGGAAAAAATACCAAAGTGACTTCCGGGGGCCCCAGCCCTCACCTCTGCAGCTCTCCCTGGCCTTCCTCTGTGCTGCCCTCTCGGAACCTGCTGAACCCCCATCCAGACCCCAGCCCCAACCCTGCCCACCACCCCGCGGTACCACCACCCAGGACCCTCGCTACAGGCACACAGACCCCCATGGCACCCACTTGTGCCCCGACCTGGCAGATGAACCAAACCCCTTCCTTGGTGGGAAACAGGTGGGGGTGACCTGTGGGGACTGAGGCTGCTTGCGGGGCGCCTTGTCCCGGACCAGGCAGAGGACAAGATTCAATGTGGTGAGTTCCAGGACGATGAATTACCATCTGGGTTTATTTTTTTGGATTTTGAGGCCACATGACCTTGCTGTACCCTCACTCCCCAAGGTTCTCACCTACTGGTGGGACAGGTCAGTGCCCCTAAACCTCAGCCCCCCGGGAACTGCTCACTTCTGATTTGTTCATTTTAGGTTTTTTGGGAATCCACAAGCCGGTAGTGCTCAGGGATCACTCCCGGTAGGCTTGGCAGGCCACAGGGGTACCGGGATCCAACTTGATCAGCCGGGTGCAAGGCAACCGCCCACCTTGCTGTACCCCGCAAAGATCAGATCTCACCCATATGAGCCAGCGTCCCTAAAGCTTGACAGCAACCCCCACGACTGTCCCAGACACTTGGGGAGGTGAGAACTGTGGTTTCGGGGCACGGTGCTCTCTCCCTCTGTGCTGTCCCTCAGACCCTCCACTGGGAGGGACACAGAGACCCCAACTTGTACCACTAGAATGGAGCGGGCACACCTCCCACCTCAGACCCAGATCTAGGGGTGCTGGGGAGGGGCCAGATTGCTCTTTCTCAGTGGGGAGCTCCCCACAATGGGCCTCAGTGCTAGCCCCCGCCCCCCAGTCCTCACCTCTGGACATCGGCTCCAGCCCACCTACAGCCCGGGTGACACTCAGCACTCCGGGGGGCTCAAAGCCACAGCCTGTGTGAGGAGACGCAGCTCACGGTCTCCTGAGAACACAGCCGCCACTTTCTGCTCCCCTGGGGCCCCCAGGAGCCACTTTGCACAAACAGGGTGGGTATCTGTGCTCTGGTAACACACAATTCCACGGTACCCCCCCAGCAAACTCGGTCACAAACACAGCGCCACTGTTCCCACAGAACCCTAAAACCCGGCGCCATGCCCCCCTGAAACAGGGAGCTGGGGAATCCCAGGGCCTGCGCACCCCGCCCCCTCCCAACCCCCCCTTGGGCTACCATAGAAGGCAGAGGGCGGGTCGTGGAAGAAGGTGTAGTTCCTGCCGAAGAGCAGGTAGGCGCTGTAGCTCCAGGCGCCCAGGTAGAAGAGGAACTTCCACGCGCTCTCAGGCAGCTTGGCGGCATCCTTGGGCGCCAGGCGGCAGCGCAGTGCCAGGGGCTGCGGGCGACACAGATGCTGGCCATCAGTGCCCGGACCCCCCCCTGCAGGACAGGCCCCAACCACCCGCATCCGGCCGGCGCGTCCCTACGTGCTGGGGAGTAACCAGAGCTCAGGGTCGCTGCCAAGGCTAAACTTAGTGCCCAGCTGTCCGGAGGCGCCCGGGGATGGGGGGGCCTGCCCATGTTGCTGGGGCCCCGGGGGGATCCAAGGCCCGCAGCCAGGGAGACCACGCGCATCACCACCATTGGACAATAGGAGGATTCAAAGAGGGCGCCTGGGAGGAAGGGGCGAGGGGGGACTCTTGAAAAGGGACTGGGGGTGGGAGGGGCCTGGGACCCCAAGTGCTCTCCATGGTGGGGAGGGGCTAGGGAGGGAGGAGAAATCTGAGAAGCCCGGAGAAGTGGAGGGGAAAAATGGGGTGCAGGACGAGGGGAGCAGGGAAAGGAGGTCATTAGGGAGGCCCAGGAAATTGGGGGGGCCGCGCTGGGGGTGGGGCCTCTGCGCCGGGGGCGGGACCGTAGGGCTGCAGGCCCCGCCCCTGCCCAGGCCGAGGGGGCTGAGCGCCCGGAGTTGCCTTGGAGACAGCCGGAGCCGGTAACCCCTGGCAACCGGGCGGCTGCCAAGGAGATGAGCTGGGGAGGCCTGAACCCCTCCGCCCAGTTCCGGGGAGCCCAGGCCGGGGCCGCCGGCTGACCCCCGCGGCCACGTGACTTCGCTGCACCCCGCATCTCCAGGCGCCCACATCACCCTCTCGCTCGGACCGGAAGCGCCCGGATCCCGCGCCCCACACCCCAGCAGGGGCCGCCAAGGTCCTCCCCCCTTGTGCGAGAGGTGGGGGTGGGGGAGGGGACACTGGTGGCCGGACAACACCTCAGCGCCGACAGACCGGGCCGGCCTCCCCCGCCGCTGCAGAAAGGCCCCTTTGTTGCCTGGGCGCTGTCCTTGTACCCCCCTGGCCACCTCCCCCGGGGCGGGGTGAGCTCCGCCGCACAGGGACGACCGGGGGCGCGCGGCCAGAAGGGGGGGCCCGGGAGCCTTCTCGGCAGCGACCCCTCCCCAAGGCGAGCGGGAGGGCGGCCAGGCGTCAATGTCACCCCCGCGGTCAACCTCCCCTCGGGGCGGCGCTCCCACCCGCCTCTCCTCACGGCGCGCCGAAGCTTCGGCTTGGCCTCGGGCCCCAGCGGGCAGCACCCGGCGGCTCCGGAGCCCCAGATCGGTGCGTGGTCCCCAGGACGGCTCTGCGTCCGGGTGGACCTCGGAGCCGTGGCCAGGCTCGGCCCTGCCCCAGCCGGGGAGCTGGGGGTCCCCCGGACAACCGGCCCCGCCCCGGCCGGTAGCGCCCCGTTTCCCCCGCGTTCCCACCCCCGCCCCAGGTCGCGGTGGCCAGGTGGGGGGGCGCTGCCCCCGAGCGGGCCACACCTCCGCAGGTGCCCGCCGCCCCCCGCCCGGCCGGGCCCCGCGCACTGACCCGAAAGAGGCGCGCGGTGGCCGCGGAGCGCAGCGCCGTCCAGCCCAGCGCGCCCAGCGCCCCCAGCAGCAGCTCGGGGGGTGCCAGGTGCGCGTGCTCGGCCAGGCCGCGGCGCGCCAGCCCCCAGCCGCAGTCGCTGCAACCCCGCGCCGCCGCCACGGCGCTGCCCCAGCCTCGCTGCACCAGCTGGGCATAGCTGGGCATGGGCTCGGGGCCCGCCGCCGCCGCCATGCCGCCCGCTCGCCCGCGTCACGCGCCGCAGCCGGGCCGGGGGCGCGGGGGCCGGAGCGCGGGGGCCGGGGGCGGGGCCGGCGCAGGCTCCACCCCCGGGGGTGCGGGGGGCCGCGGAAACGCCCGAGCGGGCCCGAGGCCACCCGGCGTCTTCGGTGCCAGTCGCCGTCCCTGGCGCGGGTTCTGCGGGGTCCGCGGCGCGAGGCCGGGCCCCTCCGTCCCCTCCGCCGCCGGCACAGAGGACCCGACGGCGGCCGGGAACGCCGAGTTCAGCAAGAAGAGCGGCTTGTCGGGGTGCGGACACGGAGGCGCCCGTGCCTCTCCTGACAGCACATGGGGTGCGCTGCGCACCTCAGCCCCGCACGCTGGGCCTCATTGGATGCCATCCTTGGCGTGCCCCCGCCGTGGGCCCGGGGTCGGCTGCCACTCTGCGCGCTGGCCTCCCGCTGATGTCCGCTGGGCGGGGCCCGGCGCCCGCTGCACCCACGCTTGGCGCTGTCAGCGACACCCTAACTCAGTTCTTGAAAGCGAACGGCGATTCCAGCCTCATCCCGCGGTGTCAGGGCTCGCCATAGGGTGCTGGGGATAGAAGCCGGCTCTGCCGGCGCCCTCCCCTCTGCCTCTGGCTCCAGCCCCACCCCACTTCCTCGTCCTTCTCTCCACCCCCCTTTTTTATGTTTTGGGTCGCACTGGGCGATGCTCAGAGGTTATTCTTGGCTGTACATTCAAGAATTACTCGTGGCGGTGTTCGCGGGGACGCTGGTGATGGAGCCGGTTCGGCTGGGGGCTAGGCAAATACTCTTCCCGCAGTCCTACCGCTCCGGCCTGACCCCGCTTCTGAAAGCCCCCCTCCCCTCCCCCCGCAACCGCACTGCCCAAGGATGTTTTACCCCTGGCTGCTCTCGCTCCTTGTCGCTTTTCCCCGCAGGAGAAGCGCGTGTTCTCCCTTTAACGATTCTCCTTTCTCTCCCCCACATCTCTCTAAGAAAGTTCCATGCAATAAAAACGACTTTGTTTCAATTTAAAAATGAATAAAAATGGGGCTGGAGTGATAGTACAGCGGGTAGGGCGTTTGCCTTGCACGTGACCGACCCGGGTTCGATTCTCAGCATCCCATATGGTCCCCTGAGCACCGCCAGGGATAATTCCTGAGTTCAGAGCCAGGAGTGACCCCTGTGCATCGCCGGGTGTGATCCAAAAAGCAAAAAAGAAAAAAAAAAAAGAATAAAAATGAACTCTGGTCACGCCCTTCCTCCCGAACCTGCTCTCGGGCCCTCAGCTCTCTGCAGAGGGAGCCCCATCCTCGCCCACCGCCGCAGCCCCCCCATGCTGACTCCCAGCAAGTGACTCTGGTTTCTGAGTGTTTCAGGGGGATTGGGTTACCCCCAGCGGAGCGCAGGGTCTGCTCCGGACTCTGGCGGGATTTAGGGGGCCCACTGCAATTGGTGGGGGGGCACAGTAAGTTCCTAACCCACTGCACCCATATCGCTTAAGCAAACCCCTTTGTAAAGGTTTCCTGGCATGGTTGCCCCCACACCCATCACCCCACATTTTTGAGGGTTCCCCCTCTCCCCTCTGCTGAAGTTTTGGAGGTTCCCCTGCCCAAATGCCCCAAAGCCTGTGACCCCTTGTTATCTGTTGAAGGGAAAGGGGGTGAGGTACCCACACACACAGGCTGAGGTGAAGAAACTGCTGCTGGGGGGGGGGCTTGGGAGGAATGTCTAGGACAGGGCAACCTAAACACACCACTTCTGCCAAGTCGCCACAAGATGGCGTGCGCTGTGGGGCGTTTCAGTCATTCCCCAGGCCCCTTTCTCTAAGAAATGTCCACCCATGATCTTCTGTTTTATGTGTAGGAGAGGGTGGAAGTACCATTCTGCTCGGGACACCTCAAGTTGGGGGTGAAGGGACCTGATGTCAAAGGAAATGAAGCCGCGCCAGTGATAGGACAGCAGGTGGGGCCTTTCCTTGAATGGGGTAGGCCTGGGTTCAATCCCCAGCACCCCATAGGATTCCCTGAGCCCCGCCAGCAGTGATCCCTGAGCATATAGAGCCGGGAGGAAGCCTTGAGCACTGCCGGGTATGGCCCCCAAGCAAAACAAACCAAAAAAAATACACAAGTAAAATACTCTTTTTTTTAAATATATATAAAAAAAGGGTATAAAGGCTGCTTTGGTCTTTTTGTTTTTAGTTTTGGGGCCACAATCAGTGATGCTGGGGGAATTTGCTGTTCCTAGCTCTGCACTCGAACTCGGTGCTTAGGAGACGATATGCGGTTCCAGGGACTGAGCATGGGTCAGCCCCACACTACGCGAGTGACCTAACCACCCTGGATAGCCTCATCCAAGGCTCCTGCTTCTTCCTTGATTAAAGAATACATAATTGGGGCTGGAGCGATAGCACAGCGGGTAGGGCGTTTGCCTTGCACGCGGCCGACCCGGGTTCAAATCCCAGCATCCCATATGGTCCCCTGAGCACGGCCAGGGGTAATTCCTGAGTGCAAAGCCAGGAGTAACCCCTGTGCATCGCCAGGTGTGACCCAAAAAAGCAAAAATAAATAAAGAAAGAAAGAATACATAATTACTGTATCACTGTATCACTGTCATCCCCGTTGTTCATCGATTTGCTCAAGTGGGTGCCAGTAACATCTCCATCCATCCCTGTCGTGTGTTAGTGTAGCCTGATGACATATTGGGGGGCTCTTTCAGGGTCAGGGGAATGAGGACTGTCGTTGTTACTGTTTTTGGCATATTGAGTACCTGTAATATGAGAAGTCCTAAAGTCCTCTGTTCTCCATGGAGAAGGGTGGCCAAAACAAGATTTAGCTCCGGCACCTCCACAAATTTGAGGTGAACATATTTGCCACCAAAGGAACAGCATTGCCTTATGAAGAATATTAACACAGCAATAATGAACCAAGGACAGGGCAGTCTCCTTCCCTGTAAATACATCATATGCCACTTCTGCTGCAGATTTTTAATTTTATTTGGATGGTCAGGGTGGGCTAGCAGCGTTCTGGGGACCATTAGGAGTGCCTGGGATTGAGTCTAATCTGCCACGAGCAAGGCAAGTTTTTTTTTTATTTTTTTATTTTTGGGTCACACCAGGAGATGCACAGGGGTTACTCCTGGATTGTGCACTCAGGAATTACTCCTGGCAGTGCTTGGGGGACCATATGGGATGCTGGGAATCAAACCCGGGTTGGCCGCGTGCAAGGCAAATGCCCTACCCACTGTGCTATTGCTCCAGCCCTGGTAAGTTATTTTTCTCTTTTGTATTAATTATTTTGGGGGGATCACATCCAGCAATGCACAGGGGTTACTCCTGGCTTTGCACTCAGGAATTACTCCTGGCGGTGCTCAGGGGACATATGGGATGCTGGGAATTGAACCAGAGTCAGCTGTGTGCAAGGCAAATGCCCTAGCCGCTGTACTATCTCTCCAGCCCCTTTGCATTAATTTAATTAAATTTTTGGTCCTTTTTCTGAGCAAGGCAAGTTCTGAACCCACTGTGCTCTCTCCCTGGCTTGAACACCTTTGTAAAATCACTCTGCCTTCTTGAACCCCCAACCCACCATCCCACAGTTCTGAGGGTGCTGCCCACCCTGTTCTACGTGAAAGAGGGGTGTGGGAGCAAGGTTCAACTCGGTGTCCCGATATCTGCATGTGAAGGAATCAGTGGTCATCGGAACTGAGGCTCTTTTCTTGTTTGTTTTGTTTTGGAGGCCAGAATCAGCTCTGCACTTAGGAATCTCTTCTGGCATGGCTGGGGGACCGTATGGGAACTCTATTAATGAGCCAGATTCCTCTGAATGCAAGGCAAGAGCCCTAACTGCTCTGCTATCGATGCAGGGGGCCGAAGAAGTTGTGTACTTGATCCGGTTTTTTTTTTTTTTTGCGGGGGGGCTCACACCCAACGATGCACAGGGATTACTCCTGGCTTTGCACTCACGAATTACTACTGGCAGTGCACAGAGGACCATATGAGATGCTGGGAATCGAACCCGAGTCAGCCATGTGCAAGGCAAACACCCTACCTGCTGTGCTATTGCTCCGGCCCTGTGCTTGGTCAGTGCTAGATCCTTAATGACCGCCAGGAGTGATTCTTGAGTGCAGAGCCAGGAGAACCCCCAAACCATAAACAAACAAAACAGCCTCAGTCCCTTGATATTGGATCCCTTCACCCCAACTTGGAGGGTTCAAAGCTATATCTTGCCCCCCTCCACCTTGTAGAACAGGATTGGGGTACCCCCAGAATGTGAGGTGATGGGGTGTGGGGTTGACCATAACAGTAAACCTTTCCAAAGGGAGATAGCAAAGTGGGTTCAGAACTTTTTTGCTCAAAGGGAAGAGAACAACAACAACAAATAATAATAATATTGTCTTGCTCATGGCAGACCAGGTTCAATCCTCAACCAGTCATGATCCTTAGAACTACACTGGGGTAACCACCCCAAACCCCAACTACATACCCCTCCAAAAGTAAGGATGGCAGGCATCGAACCTGTGCCAGCCTAGTGCAAGGCAAGCGCACTCCCGGCTCTGTATTGGATCCAACACCTGAGGCTGCGTGCTTGGTCCTTAATGACCCCAGACCTAACACTGAAGCAAAGAAAAGGGTTGAAAATCTTAAGTATGGGACAGTCGGGCCACAGCAGTTCCACAGAAATGCCAAGAGATGGCGCTGTGGGTGTTTCTGTCCCTCCCCAGGCCCGTTTCTCTAAGAAATTTCCACCCGTGGGTTCACTTCAGTGTTAGGTATGGGGTAATTAAGGATCAAACACGCTCCTATGCTCTTTCAGGCAGTGCAGCAGTAGCAGGGCCGGGAAGGCACTTGACTTGCCCTCAGAAGAACCAGGTTTGATTTCTGCCATCCCAACTTAGGTGGGAATCTCCTCTGGGGTTTTGGTTAGGTCATCCCAGCGTAGTTCCAGGGATCATGAGGGGTGTTGAGGATCGAACCTGATCTGGCATAAGCAAGGCAAGGTGCTTTGGGTTTTTTTGTTGTCTTTCTCTTTGCTTTGAACAAGAAAAATTCTGAACCCACTTAGCTATCTATCTGACGAAGTGTTTCAGAAAGGTTTACTCTTATGATCAACCCCACACCCAATCACCCCACATTCTGAGGGTTCCCCAACCCTGTTCTACAAGGAGGAGGGGCATGGAAGCAAGATATAGCCCAGAACCTCCCAAGTCAGGGATTTGAGGCTGCTTTGTTTTTATTTCCTTGTGTTCATTTATGGTTTGGGGGCCACACCCAGTGATGCTCAAGGGTGACTCCTGGCTTCACATTCAGGAATCACTCCTGGTATGACTGGAGGACCATATGGAGAGCCCAGGATCCTCTAACATTGGGTTGTCCTTGCTCTTCGCAGGGAGCTTATCTTTATTTAGTTACTTCCATCACAGTGCCCCTGAGGCACACCCAATTCCATTCTATGTTGCTTTTCTCTTTCCTTTATGTCATTTGCATGGTTTAGCAATGTCCCTTTGTATAGACACAGGAAGACAGTTGATGCTATGCTTTGTAACATGGAAGTTAATTGACTTCAAATAATATTTACTCATGGGCATCCATTATATTTACCTGACTTACGCCTCAGTTGGCCTTACTTTGTAACACCCCCAGAAGGAGGGTCCTAGCGAAGGACAAGGATGGACCCAGGGCAAGTAAAAGGGACAAGCTAAGAATAATGTTAAGAGCATGGTCATGGAACAAACTGTCATGACCCAAAAAGAAGTAACCGAAGTAACCTGCTGGGGTTGGGGAAGACTGGCTTGGCCTGAGGACTCTAGTCTGAGATATACAGTGAGATGTCCCCAGGAAGAGCCACTCTTCGAGCTTAATATCTCTCTTACTATGTTCATGCAAAATGACTAGAAATATTAGAAATGCACTCAATATGATTGTTTAAATGGATGACTCGCTGAGGAATAGCGAAAGCAATACACCCTGGATAGAATCCCACCCTTGAGCGGATCTCCTAGTAATCTGGAGTGCTGAACCCCCAGATGAGATTTTGTCCCTGAGTTTATCTCCTAGAAGAACTTCCCCTGCAGGAGGGGCCAGATATGTCTGTCGTTATGATAATGTTCAACCCCACCTATGTGTACCCCCACCCTTTATGATTTCTATAGAGCTGTGAGAAGGGCGAGGGGGAAATAACGCACTGTGAGGTAGGTGGGAGAGAGGTGGGGAAGAAAATAAATACACCGCAGGAGAGAATGAAGCCATTAAGGGAGGAGAGAGAAACAAACTGACCAACAACCAGCCTGTCTCCCCATTCCTTCATCTGTGGCCACTGACCGTCCTGGGGAGGTGACTCTCAGCCACTAAATGCTTGTGTCCCGCGCCCACGCTCTCTGGCTCTCTGAACTCAAAGCTGGCTTGATCCTTAAAGACCCCCGTACCTAACCCTGAAGCAAACCCAAGGGCTGGAAATCTGAGCGTGGGAAAGTCGGCCCGGCAGCTCCCCTGAAACGCCACGAGATGGCGCTGTGGGCGCTTCCGTCCCTCCCCAGGCTGTTCCTCTAAGAAATTTCCACCTTTGGGTTTGCCTCACTGTTAACCAGGGAGTCCTTAAGGGTCAAGCATGCAGCCTGAGGCGATGCAACATAGCACAAAAGGGGCTGGCCTTGCACTAGGGTGACCTGAGTTTCATCTCCAGCACCCCATACAGTCCCCACTCACCACCAGGAGTGATTCCTGAGTTCAGAGCCAGAAAAACACCCTGAGCATCACCAGGTGTGACCCAAAATAAAACCAACCAGAGCACAAGTGGCCACCTCAGTTCATTTGATGGCAGATTTTCATCCCAAACGTGGGGTTCCTGAGCTCTTACTTCAATCCCCCCCCTCGAAGACTGGGCAGCGGCACCCTTGGGCATGTGGGGTGTGGTGTGGCGTGGACCCCATGACAGGAAACCTTTCCAATGCTGTTGGCCAGAGACAGTGCATTTGCTTTCAAACTGGCACATTTGTTTGCTATTTGCTTTGCTCTGAAAGAAGGAGAAAAAAAGAAAAAAGAAACTTGCCTTACTCGTGACCGACTGAGTTCGATCCTCAGCACCCCAGAGCCCTGGCAGGGGTGACAACCCCAAGCCCCCAAATAAAAAATCTCACGGGAAGTTGCAGTCTTTCCCCTGGGAAAGAAATTGTCTGTACTAGGCTCATTCTCCATGTGTCCATCCAAAATGCATCCAAAAAGTTTATCCAAGTAATATTTATCCAAATGAACGCTCAGTTGCGTTGCTTCACGGCAAACTTAGGGGTTCACAGACCAAAACCTGCTTCGACACCTTTCTTCCACAGAGAGCAAAACTCAGCTGTGCGACCCCCCAAAGTAGGGGCAGTGGGGATCGAACGTGGGTTTCTGCCCTGGGAACCAAGTGCCCTAACCGCTGTGCTGTGGGCCGGGGCCTTAATACCCCCGTGATTAAGGTCGGGCCACAGCAGTTTGCAGAAGCCTCGAGACATTTTGTGGGGCCCGGGGGGTTGGCCAGCGACATCAAGGGGCACAGCCCCAGTGCAGAAGGAAGACACATACAGGCCGAGATGGTGGCAGAGATGTTTATTGGGGGACCTGGCAGGAAGGCGGCTCAGGTGCGGGTCAGGCGCTGGGCGTGTACTGCAGTGCCATCCGGTCAAAGTCGCTCTCCTGCAGGGGGCAAGGAGTGGTGTGAGCGGAGGTGAAGGGCTGAGGGGCGGGAGGGCATGCTCCCCTGGTGCCTGCCTTACCTTGGCATGGTACTCCTGGATGAATGGGTGAGTCCTGTGTGCGTCCTTCAGCTGGGACAGGTACCGGCTCGTCACCTGCGGGGTGACAGCCAGACATGGGCTGCACTGTGTGGGGCTGGGGTCCCCCACCACCCCCAAATCAATGTGAGGCCTCAGGGAGGGGGCACAATGTGACACCGGACTCAGGACACCCTGACTTGGGGAGCACACCTGGGAGAAAGTAGGAGCACCCATCAGGATGGCTCCCCTGGGCCCCCAGAACCCACCTCAGGGGGCTTGCCCAGGTGCTGCGATAGGACGATGAGGTTGACAAGTGTCTCAGGGTGGCCGCTGTCCTGCAAGCATGAGGGGGCGTGGTCAGCGCCCCTGTCCCTGCCCCACGCCCCTCCAGCAGTCCTTCTGCTCCTGGGCCAGCACCCGCCACTGTAGACTGAAGGGGGCGGAGTCCAGGACAACCCAGAAGCCTTTGCTCAGTGTCCACTCGGCCCCGGGCAATGACAAGAGCACACTAGGACGAGCTTCCCTGCCAGTCCCCTCCAGCTGGGGGTCACCGCAGTCGGGTCTTGGGAGGCCAGCAAGAAGTCCTTGGGGTGAAATCTCAGCCACTGGGCCAATGAGGGGGCACCCAAGTCCACGGCCAGCAGCTCGGAAGGCGGAACACGAGGGCCTTGCCAGGGTCCCCTTCACCCATGCACAGGGGCTGTGGTCACCTTGTCCAGCGCCTCCTGCAGCGCACCCTCAGCAGCCTCCCAGCGGCCCTGTGCCATGTGGCAGGCGGCCTGGCCCGTGAGCAGCAGCAGTGTGGCCGAGCACTTATCGGCCAGCTCCTGGAAGATGTAGTAGGCGTCCTGCAGTTTGTCACCACCCTGAGGGAAGAGCCTGTCAGGTCAGCACCGCGAGACCCAGACCCCAGGAGCCCCATTGAGATGGTCACTATGGGGCCAGCTGGACCACAGGTTTGCTGAGCACCGGGCACATGCCGTCCCGGGACTCACCACGGCCAGGTTCACCCAGGCGGTGGCCAACTGCGTGAGTGTTGCGTCCTCGTCCTGGTCCTGCATCTTCTTCAGCTCCTTCCTGGGTGGGGGCGAGGGGCTCAGCAGGGCACCCCTACAGGGGACCCCCATCTCCAAACCCTGGGACCCACCAGACCCTGCATAACAAGTCAGCTGCCTGCCCCAGAGGGAAACTGAGGCCAGGGCGGTGGTGCTGAGAGGGGCGTGGGAGGCGGGCAGGCTCACCGGGCCAAGTCCAGGCGATCCAGCTTCAGTAGGATCTGCACCGTCATGGCCATGCTGTGGGACACGAGTCATCAGTGGTCACCTCCAGCAGGGGGACCAGCTTCCAAACGATCCATGCCCTCAGGAGTCCCAGCTCTGCCTTGCAAAGGACCCGGGAACCGAAGGGCCACCTCGGCTGAACAGCATCACTGACCCTGAGGTCTTGGGACCCCAAGTGTGGGTTTCTTCTTTTGGCCAGACCAAGAGGTGGGCGAGTCTCTGCGCTGGGGGGCGGGGCTGGCAGCCACACCCTATGCTGGGGTCCTGGACCCTGGCTCTGGGGCCCCAGGAGAGAAGGAGCACATGCAAGGAGTACCGCTCGAACCCCCCCAGGGATCTGGATTTCAGGGGGACCCTGCCCTGTCTCCCCTGCATTACCCCTCCAGGCTGTCCCCCTGATGCAGGGCGCGCAGGGCTGCATCTGGGTTGTTCTCATGGAAGTAGATGGAGGCGGCCATGAGCAGGAAGGTGCTATTGCTCACGTCCACGCTTTTACTCATTTCCCGGTCCAGCTCGGCCACGATGGCATCCCTGCAGGGTGGCAGCAGCTCAGGGCCCTGGTGGGCAGGCAGACCCTCCCCATCCCCTCCCCTGCCCTCCCACGAACAGGGCCTAGGGTTCCGCCCGCAGGGTGCAGCCCTCACCTCTGGCTCTCATTGGCCAGGTACTGGGCAAACATGCGCACGGCCTGCAGCTCTGGGGCGGATGAGGGCTTGATATCGTCCAGGACGACACCGAACTTCCTCTGCGGGAGAACGTTATCAGCCCGAAGCCAGGGCGCAGAGGCACTCGCGCCAGGCCTCGTGGGATGGCTAGTCCCTGGGACAACTCAGGCCCTCCAGCTGCTCCCCTAGCCTTGCAGCCGGTGCGTGTCTGCACACGGACACGCTCATGTGGGGCTTTGGAGTACCCATCACAGCCGCTATGCGGGGGCACTCGCAGCCGGTGGCTGGAGTGCCTGGTCCAGCCCCCCACGCCCTCCAGGGGCTCACCTGGGCCAGGTAGGCGCGGTACAGGAACACATCCCGCTCCACGTCTCTCTCCGGGCTGGACGGCTGCGGAGACGGGGCACGGGAAACTCACCCGGCTGGCGGCAGCCTCCCCACAAGGGAGTCCAAACTCCACCGGGTCGCTGTCCTAGCAAAAGCCCAAGCCGCCGCGCCCGCGCCCACCCCATCCCTCCCTGTGGCCTCTCTCGGGTGGGAAGGGCTCCCGCCTGGCCTCCGCCGGGCATGACAGCCGCTGCCCCGGCCACTCCCACCCAGCTGAGCGCTTTCAGGCGTCTGACGCCTCCCTCCGGTACGCCCCCGGTAGGCACAGACGGACAGGCAATGAGGGGCTGTGGACACTGGGCACTAAGCCAGTGCCACATATGTGGACTCTAGAGGAACAAACGCCCGCCGAGGCGGGGCATTCCGAACGCTTACGCCGTCCAGCAGGCGACAAGAAGGGGGCGTCTCTGAAACCGGCGCAAACCGCCCCGTCCCCCGGGCGTCCGCACCTTCACCCGTTGCGCCTCATTGATGCACTGCTGGTAGCTGCCGATGTAGAAAGCGTTCTTCACGTCGAACAGCTCGTCCACATCCCCAGAGCCGCCAGAGGCCGGGCCTGGAGCCGGGGGCGCCATGTCGCTGCCGTCTGCCTCCCGCTTCCGGAGGGACACGTCGGACGGAAGCGAGGGCCACCGCGGGGCATGTCGGGAGATGTAGTTTACTTGGTCTGGTTGTAGCGACGAGCCAGTGAGAGACCCTGACCTGTGACGCAGGCGAGTCTCGCAGGCCGTCTCGGGAGTTGTAGTTGGGCGATCCCGTGAGCCAATGAGATTCAGGGAAAAGGGGCGAGAAGTGGGCGGGACCGCTTAGGAAGCCCAATAAATGCGAGGGTTTCCGTGTCGTCACCGGCACGCGCCGGAAGCGTGGCTTCACGCCTCCTTTCCCTCAGCTGGCGGCGAGTATGGCCGGCTTCGCGGAGCTCGGGCTGTCATCGTGGCTGGTGAAACAATGTCACCAGCTAGGTTTGAAGCAGCCCACGCCCGTGCAGCTCGGCTGCATCCCCGCCATTCTGGAGGGTGAGTGGATTCAGGACACGTCGCCTTCGCGGCCCCCCAGCTTTCCTCCTCTCTTTCCTTGTCCCGGCCGGCCCTGCGAGGCGGTAGGGGCAAGCCCAATTCTCAGTGGTGACATTCATGCCGGACGACTGGCTCGCCGTGAGTCCCTGTAGAATGTCTGAATCTTGGCCTGGGAGCAGTGGGTGGGCTTGATGAGCGGTTAGATGTGGAATCACTGAGCAGGTCTCGCCGTATTGATCGCAGGGCTCGTCTGCGTCCTGTCGACTTTGTTTTGCTTTGTGCCCAGGTCGGGACTGCCTGGGATGTGCCAAAACGGGCAGTGGCAAGACGGCAGCCTTTGTCCTGCCCATCTTGCAGAAGCTGTCGGAGGACCCCTATGGCATCTTCTGCCTCGTCCTGACACCCACCAGGTGAGAAACTCCCTCCAATGCTGCCTGTTCTTGCTGTGTTCTCTTGGGCAAACACCTTTGGCTGTCAGAACCACAGGGACGGGTATGTGCAATGGGGAGAGAAGCTGCTTTTTCGTGAAAGTCATAGCCACGTCTCGCTCCTAAGCTGCCTAGTGTGGAGAGCTTGTGCGACATAGGTAGTGAGGATAGGGGGGCTGGTGCCGGCTGCTGGGAGGGTGTGTGTGGGGCGGGCATCTGGCAAAGTGTCAGTGAAGGTCTGGCAAAGGCTTGAGGGGGAGTTCCAGGCAGAGGGTGGGAAAGCTGGGAGCAGGAGGGAATTTGACGCTGGGGTCTCAGGCTTTGAGGATGAATGCGGTGGCATGGACAGATGAGAGGCTAGATTGGGGGCAGTGGACCACCTGTGCACAGTGACAGCTCTTGTCCATAAACGGGGGCTGTGAACAGGAAAGGGCGAGTTAGGAGAATCAGGGTGTAGGAGGGGGGGAGGGGCATCTTAGAATCTCCATCTGACCCAAGCCGGCCCCTCTGCCCCAACAGGGAACTGGCTTATCAGATTGCTGAGCAGTTCCGTGTCCTGGGGAAGCCTCTGGGCCTAAAAGACTGCATCATCGTTGGCGGCATGGGTATGGGGGCACCGGTGGCCCTGGGCTGGGGACCCTGAAGACTGGGCCATACGCCCAGTCTGTCACCTGCCCTTCTTCTGCCTGCAGACATGGTGGCACAGGCCTTGGAGCTGTCCCGCAAGCCCCATGTGGTCATCGCCACGCCGGGTCGCCTGGCTGACCATCTCCACAGCTCCAACACCTTCAGCATCAAGAAGATCCAGTTCTTGGTATGTAGCCTGGACTGTGGGTCCATGTAGGCCAGCATGAGCCCAGAGGCTACCCAAGAAGGCGTGAGGTGGGGGAGGCTGGTGCAGAGTTGGGGATGGGGGAGGGGCGGGCTGGGCCCAGCTCACCCGCCTCCCCTCATGGCACTGTAGGTGATGGACGAGGCCGACCGGCTTCTGGAGCAAGGCTGTACCGACTTCACGGCAGACCTGGAGGTTATCCTGGCGGCGGTGCCGGCGCGCAGGCAGACACTGTTGTTCAGTGCCACGCTCACCGACACGCTCAGGGAGCTGCAAGGCCTGGCCACCAACCAGCCCTTCTTCTGGGAGGCTCAGGCTCCGTGAGTGCAGGCTGAGGGCCGGGGGCGGGGGACGGGGCTGGGCCCTGGCCTACGGAAGGGACAGCTGGCCTTCCTGTCCTGCAGGGTGTGCACAGTGGAGCAGCTGGACCAGCGCTATCTGCTGGTGCCCGAGAGGGTCAAGGACGCGTACCTGGTGCACCTCGTCCAGCGCTTCCAGGACGCGCATGAGGACTGGGCCATCATCATCTTCACCAGCACGTGCAAGTGAGCCTGGCTCCTCGAACCCCCCCTTGCCCAGCCACCCCATTGGGATGGAGGGGCTGCTCACGGGGACGTAGGCTGAGACCTCTGCTTCCACCCCTGCCCCCAGGACCTGCCAGATCCTGTGCATGATGCTCCGGAAGTTCGGCTTCCCCACGGTGGCCCTGCACTCCATGATGAAACAGGTGGGGGGTGGGGCGGCCCTGCCCAGGCTCTTGCCTGCGTGCAGCGTCCCTCTCAGCTGCTCCCCCTTTGCCGTTTGTCTGGGTTCCCCCCCCAACCTCTCTGCCCAACGACCCCAACCCCTCCTGGCCTGAGCGGGTGACAGGAGCCCGGCTGCAGGGCTGACCAGCCGCCCTCCTGCTGCAGAAGGAGCGCTTTGCTGCCCTGGCCAAGTTCAAATCCAGCATCTACCGGATCCTGATTGCCACAGATGTGGCCTCCCGGTGAGCACCCTGGGCAGGTCCTGCCTCAGTTTTCCCGCATAGTCTGTGGCTCTGATTAGCCTCTCCTCCAGGGGCCTGGACATCCCCACGGTGCAGGTGGTCATCAACCACAACACCCCCGGACTCCCCAAGATATATATCCATCGTGTCGGCCGCACGGCCCGCGCAGGTCAGTGGCAGGTGGGCTTGTGGGCTGGGACCCCATTCAAAAAGGCAGGTGGGGCGTCCCCCAGCCTCTCCACGGGAGTTGGGTGCCCTCTGCATGACTGAATGACATGGTGCCCCTGGGGTGTGGAGTCTGGGTGCACCTGCCACCATAAGGTTTGGCAGGGGAATGGGGAGGCAGGGAGTGGGCAACCCCTAGGGATTGTCCCCTCCTGGGCGGGGACAGACAGGTACACTGAGGTGGACTGGCCCTGCCTGTCTCTGTTGCTCTGGGACTGTGTAGTGGAGCCGGGGTGCCCCAGAGCTCAGGAACCCTCAGCCCAGGTCACCGGCGTGAGGCCAAAGCTGTGCACCCACCCTGCCAAGTGGGAGAGCCTATGACAGGGCGGGGCAACTGGTGCCCTGGGCTCACAGGTGCTTAGGACCTGCCCTCAGTGTATGTGCCCTGCAGGTCGACAGGGCCAGGCCATCACGCTGGTGACCCAGTATGATATCCACTTGGTCCATGCCATCGAGGAGCAGATCAGTGAGTGGAGGGAGATGCTGAGCTCCCCTGGGCTCAGTATTGGCACACAGACAGCCCCTGTGGGTGGGGAGGGGGCTTGACCCTGCAGCCAGACGCATCCCCAAGCCTCCCCCCGCCTGACCCCGTGACCTCGCATGACCCGGCATGACACCCCACCACCCCTGCCCCAGAAAAGAAGTTGGAGGAGTTGGAGGTGGAGGAGGCCGAGGTGCTGCAGATCCTGACGCAGGTCAACGTGACACGGCGGGAGTGTGAGATTGTGAGTGGGGGCACTGGGCCTGTACGCAGGGTGCCCTCCGTCACGGGGCTCCCTCACAGCCTCTGCCTTCCCTCTCCCCCAGAAACTGGAGGCGGCCAACTTTGACCAGAAGAAGGAGATCAACAAGCGGAAGCAGCTGATCCTGGAGGGGAAGGTGAGTGGTCTGGAGCCTGGCTGGGGTTGGGGGACGGTCTCTGCACAGTGCCCTTGCGGCCTGCCCTCCCGCCACCAGGACCCCGACCTGGAGGCCAAGCGCAAAGCTGAGCTTGCCAAGATCAAGCAAAAGAATCGGCGCTTCAAGGAGAAGGTGGAGAGGACGCTGCAGCAGAAGGGGGGCCTCGGGCGCCCTCCCTCGGCCCCTGCCCCTGACCCCACCCAAGCCCCGCCCTGACCCCCAGCCCCCCGAAGATCCCTGAGGCTGTGCGCAGGCACCACTGTGCCTTTCCTGCTTCCCCCACAACACCCCCAAGCCAGCCGGGCAGGTGACACCAGCCCGGGTCTGTTTGGGGGTCGCGGCTCCCAGGAGGATCGAAATAAACCGCAGGTGTTTGTACAGGAGTGGTCTCTTGACTCAGGGGGAGAGCCTGGTCGCGCTTCAGACATGCCAGGAGCCAGGCCTCAGTTTCCATAATGGAGCTAGGGACCAGCGTGCCGTGCCTGGGCCCCACACCACCGCCTCTGGCAGCCCCGTATCTGAGCTAAGAAGCTGAACGTGGGGGAGCCTAACCAGATGCCTGGTGCAGTTTCCTGAGCCTCAGTCCGCTGCAAACGGTCAAGATGAGAGGTGGGGACTTCTGCCCCCCCAACACACACACACACACACAGCCACTCTTAGAAATGTAATCTGGGCCCCTTGGGTCACCGGGTTTAGACATTGCACGTTGGAAGCAAACGCAGAACCAGCCCCTGCGCCTCCTGGGTACGGTACAGGCGTAGTCAGCTTCCGCCCATCACGGGGCGCCCTCGGCCAGGCGGGCCAGGCCCTCTCGCAGCTCGCTCAGCTCGAAGAGCCGCACGTCCAGCAGCTGCGCCGCCCGGCCCACCTCGGCGCGCGCATGCTCCCGCTCGGCCCGCGTCTCCTCCAGCCGCCGCTCCATGGCCCGCAGCTGGTGCTCCAGCTCCAGGCTGCGCGCCTGCAGGTCCTGGACAGAGAGTCAGGCGCGGTTGTGGCTTACACGCGCTGGGTCGGCCCGCTGAACGCGACAGAATATTCTGAGGGACGGTTCTCGAAAGGCCAGAGCGAGCCTGGCCAGCGGACCGACTCACGCGCAGGCTTCTGACCCCACACTGCCGTGTAGGCCATAACGTACTGTTGGAAAACACCCGGAGGGCAGGAAATGGCTTCCACCCCCCCCCACCTGACCCCGTTCACAGGTGGGGAAACTGAGGCACACCTGCATTTTCTGCTGCATTTCCTCCCGCTCAGTGGCATCTGGGGTCTCGCGCGAGCCCCCGGTTTGGCTCTTCAACGTCTGGATCTCCTACAGGAGAGTTTCCAGGTCTGTTCTCAGGAGTCCAAGCCCCACCGCCCCCACCCCCGTCAATGGGGGTGGGGGGCGCTCACACGCAAGCGCTCACCTGGTCCTTGGTCTGCACCAGCACTTCCAGCTGCTCCAATGACTGGCTTGGCCCTTCTTTCTCGCTCCCCGGCGGCGGCTCCGCAGCGGCCTGGGCCTCCAGCTCGGCCACCTGCGGGAGAGGAAGCCCAGCTGAGCCATATGGGAAGCCAGGGGCGGGGTCCCGAGGGCAGGGGCTCCCCAGCCGCGAGTCACTCGGGCCGAGGGCTGGGGTGGAAGGTGGGGAAGGGTTCCTCACCCGCTGCCGCAGCCGCTCAGCCTCTGCGCGCTGGGCCTCCAGCTGCTGCCTCCACTGGGCGGCGGCCACGTTGGCCTCTCGCAGGGCGCTAGCCAACTTGTTGTTGCTGTCCTGCAGCGCGAAGAACTCGGCCTCCCACTGCATCTCGCCCACCGAGCTGTGGGCCCCAAGCACCCACTGGGCATCAGGGCCACCTCAAGGGGAAGCAGAGGAAGGGGTGCCCGGAGGGGATCTGCCAACCAGGGTGGGGCGTTGATGGGCACGGCCGGTTGGGGATGGGGCACTGATGGGCAACTGTATGTAGGAGGGGGCGTGGTCTCTCAGAATATGGGCGGGACCAGTAAGGGGAATGGCACTGAAGTGCAATGAGGTGCGCGCGCTGTCATTGGGGGCGGAGCACCGATGGGCGGTGAGAGGCGGGAGGGATGTGGCCTGCCATGTGGGCAGGGAGAGTTTGGGGGCGGGGCACCGATGGTGACTACGGAAGTGGGGGGGGGTGGTCTCCCATATATGGTCAGGGCAGGCTGGTGGTGGGAGGGGCCAGGCGGGAAAGGCGTGGCCAAACGAGTGGGGGCGTGGTGGGGAGGAGCCAGGACCCCGCCCAGCAAGCACAGCGGGAATGCGGGGGGGGGGAAGCGGGGGGGGGGAAGCGGGGGGGGGGAGGGGTGGCCCAAGGTCGGGTCCGTCCGGAGGAGTGAGGGGGGTCACGGTCCACCACCCGCACCTCCCCCGCAGCCCGGCGCTGGCCCTCGCCGCGACCCTCACCCCTCAGACAGCATCTTCTTGAGGCGTTCGCGCTCCGCGGGGCCCGGGGCGTCTGCGCTCTGGCTGCGGAACAGCTTCTCATCGCCAGGGCCATTGGCACTGACTAAGGGACTCGGGGGCACCTACGGGCGTGGGCAGAAGCGAGGTCACGCGGAGTGACTTGAGGGCTGACCAGGAGCTCCGGAGCCTGAACTTGAAGAGCAACCCCCTAGCAACCCCGAGTGTGGCTCAAAACCAAAAGTAAAGAAACGAGTAAAAACTGAGGGACGGACGGAGGGCGCCGGGGGCAGCGGCAGGGCCTTCACCCCTCACTTGGCTGCCCGGCGCGGCCCGCAGGAGGGGGCTCTGTGATGCTTTAACCCCACTGACCAGTCCAGGGTCACTGTAGCCTGGCCTTTCACTGGGGCCCACTTCCTCCTCAGCTATTTCCGGTCAGCCGGGTCCACCCAGAGGGCTGTATTTCTGCCCTCCCGGGCCATGGCCAAGCTGGAGGACCCCTTCCCAGGAGCCCCGCCAGAGGCTTGTGTCGTCCGTGCGCAGAGGGCCCTGGCACCAGCCTCCCAGTTTCACCCACATGCCCGCAGCCACTCACCTGGTGGGCTGGGAGCCCCAGGGCCGGACTCGTGAGCTCCCCCCCATCCTGAGACTTCTCCCGGGCTAGCTTGGCGGCCTCCTTCACCTCCTGGAACTTCTCAGCAAACTGAGGGCAAACAGGCACTGAGCAGCCCTGGGACCCCCCAGGACCCCCTACCCCCGCAACCAACACAGGCCCGGGAGCTCTGGAAGGTGCCCTTGGAAGGAGAAATAAATGAGCAAGGGGGTGTCCTCTCTCTCTGGCCCAGCTTCGCTTTTTCTTTTTCCTTTTCACTTTTTGGGTCACACCCAGCGATGCACAGGGGTTACTCTTGGCTCTGCACTCAGGAATTACCCCTGGCGGTGCTGGGGAGACCCTATGGGATGCTGGGGATCGAACCTGGGTTGGCCGAGTGCAAGGCAAACGCCCTACCTGCCGTCCTATCTCTCAGGCCCAGCTCTGCTTTTCTTTTTGCTTTTTTCTTTTGGGCACACCTTCTGTGGGGGTGCTGGAGGGTTTCTCCCAGCTCTGTGCTCAGAAGTCATTCCTGATAGTACCCAGGACCATGCAAAGGCGGGATGGGTCCTCAGCCTCCCATACTCAGCCTGTTGACCTTTCCTTTGCAATGTAAAATAAATTTCTTGCATCTGGGCCAAAGAGATAGCACGTGGAGAGGGTGCTTGCCTTGCACACAGCCAACCTGGGTTCGATCTGAGCACCACCAGCAGGAGTGATTTCTAAGTGCAGCGCCAGAAGGAACCCCTGAGGACTGCCAGGTGGAGCCCCAAAAGGAAATAAAAAAATAATTTTCTTTATTGGAAAATAACTGTTTTTTATTTGAGGCCCCACCTGGCAGTCCTTGGGAGCTTCAGGCTCTGTGTTTGGAGATTCCTCCCCGAAGTGCTCAGGAGACCATGCAGGTGCCAGGGAGCAAAGCCAGGTTGCCTGCATGTAGCATGTAAAGCCTGCACCAAAAACACTGAGCTTTCTCTACATCCCTGGATATATTTGGGGCCTGAGGTAGCGACCCTAGGTCTCACGCATGCAAGGCATGAACCTCGCCACTGAGCCTAACCCAGCCTCTGGAATATAGGTTTTGGTTTTGCGGCCACACTTAGCAATCATCAGATGATATTCCTGGCTCTGTGCTCGTGGTGGGGTGAGGAGGGGGGCGGTGGTGGGCACCATTCCTGGTGGCACTCAGGGGCTGCGTATGAATGGGGCTAGAGATTGAACCCTTGTCAGTACATGCAAGGCAAATGACATAACCTCTATGCTATTTCTCTGGCCGTAGAAAAATTTTTGTTTGTTCACTTTTGGGCCACAACAAGTGATGTTCGGGGGTTATTCCTGGCTCTGACTTAGGAATTACTCCTGGCAGTGCTCGGGGATCCATATGGGGTAAAACCTGGGTTGGCCACATGCAAGGCAAATGCCCTGTCTGACATACTAGCACTCTGTCCCTCCTAGAAAATAATTTTTTTTTAATTTTTTGGGGGGGTCACACCCGGCGATGCACAGGGGTTACTCCAGGCTTATGTACGCAGGAATTATTCCTGGTGGTGCTTAGGGCACCATATGGGATGCTGGGAATCAAACTCGGGTCGGCTGAGTGCAAGGCAAACGCCCTACCTGCTGTGCCTGGTAGGCACACTCCAGCCCCGGAAATAAATTTTAAAAGAAAGTATTTAGGGGCTAGGGCTCAGAGAGCTAGTACCACAGGTAGGGCCTTGCCTTGCATTTGACCAGAGTTTGATCCCTGAAACCACATATGGTCCCCCAAGCCCTACCAGGGGCGATCCCTAAGCTCAGAGCCAGGAGTCAGCCCTGAGCTGACTAGGTGTGGCCCGTGAAATACTTAGGGGACAAAGAAATATCAGGGGCTTTGGGTTGTTTTTGTTTTGTTTTGCTTCTTGGGTCACACCCAATGATGCTCAGGGCTTACTCCTGGCTTTGCACTCAGGAATTACTCCTGGCAGTGCTTGGGGACCATATGGGATGCCGAGAATCAAACCCGAGTCAGCTGCGTGCAAGGCAAATGCCCTCCCTGCTGTGCTATGGCTTAGGCCCCATATCAAGGGCTTTGTGGCCAAGAAAGAGCCAGTGCAATTCACCGAGGTAGTTGTTCTTCAAAATTTTATACTTTATGTTTCTTTTGATTTGGTGGGGGGGGGTCACCCCCAGGGTGCTCAGGGTTCACAGCTGGTGGTACTCAGGAGATCATGTATGGCGCCAGGGACCAAATCGGGGTTAGCACATGCCAAGCGAGTACCTTCACCCCTGCGCGACCTCCTGGCCTTCTCCAGCTGCGGACAGGACAGCACCGGCATGCAGACCAGGCGCTGGGGAAGGCTCCAGGGAGGATTTCTTCCGGCCCCTTAGCCCCATGGCAGCAAGGAGCACGAAGGCCTGGCACCGCCCCCAGGAGACGCAGACGCAGGCGAGGCCCTGTGTCCCCAGCCCCCAGGCCCACCTGCGTCAGGTGCTGCTCGGAAGCGAAGCCGAGGCCGTAGACCGTGTTGGCGCGGCTGTCCGCCCACTGCCCAAACTTCTGCGAGGTTTTGGTGAAGGTCATGTTGGGGGTGATGGTGCTGTTGATGATGGCCTGGAGAAGGTCAACAGACAGAACTGGTCAGTGAGCACGGAACCCTGCCCGTCCCCGGCACCCCCCGTGTGAGCACTGCTGAGGGTCATTCCAGGAGGCCGCTGAGGGCAGGAAGGTCAGCACTGCCCCCCGCCAGGTCTCCCCACGCCCCCCAGCAGCCACCTTGGCGCCTCCGATGCTGATGATGCGGTAGACACTGCGCGCTGCATCGTAGAAGTAGGAGACGGTGACAGGGTGCTTGCATGCGGGGACCCAGTTCCGCTTGGTGGCTGGGTCGATCTGGAACACATGTGCCCGCGTGCTGAAGATGGGCTGTTCCCTGCAGGGGGGGACAGGAGCTCAGCAGCGGGCAGGGCTCCCCACAGGGGACTCAGGCCCAGATGAACGGTTACCAGGGACTCACCTGGCTGTGGACATTGGTCAGGCTGGGCCGGGCGGAGGGAAGGCCAGGCTGCCGCTACGTCCTGCAAGGAGCCGGGGAGTGAGTGTCTAGCGCGGACACAGCGTGCGTTACCAAGCACAGACTCTCGGGAATGACACCAGCTCGGCCATCCACATCCCCCCTATAAAAGGAGGGAGGGAGTCAGGGCACCCCAGGAAAAAGACTGCACACCTGCACACCTTCAGTAAACCCCAAAATGATTCAGGAGGGGCATCAGCTGACCCTGGGCATCCAAGCATGGACATTTCCCCAGGGGCATCTGAGTTCCCACACACCCTCCTTGCTCCCCAAGCCAGGGCCTCCCTCTGAAAGTAGGGTGCTGGGTGGGAAGCTGCTCAGAGCTGGGGTGCAGGCTTTGTATGTCAGAGCCCCGGGCTCAAGCCCCGGCCATGTGGGGATCCCCCAAGCACTGGGCCTGGTTGGTGTGGCCCAAAACCAAGAGAGGGAGAGAAAATAAAGTGGGGTACAGATAGGTGCCTGCTGGGCTCACAGCGCACCCCTCCTGGGAGCCACAGAGGGACCCCTATGTCTACTTAGGACATCAAACCAGGGACCTGCCAGTGCCCTTGCAAAAACCATAAGGGGTTGGGCTGGGGTGACAGTGAGGCAGAAGGTGCTACCTCGCACCCTGGACCCCCGAAGGGTTCCCGAGCCCTGACAGGAGTGACCTCTGAGCAGAGCCAGGAGACAGCCCTGAGCACACTGGGTGTGTCGCCCCCACAACCAAAAAACAAACCAAACGAGGCCAAAAGGGTAATGGGGGGCACCCTCCTCACCCAGATCCTGCTGACACCCACCCTAGCCCGGGAGGCATGGCATGGGGGCTTTCGGTCTCTCTCTCCCAAAGACCAGAGAACCCCAAACATAATCAGGGATCTAAGACCAGGAGGAATGTGGGGCGAGAAGCAGAGCGAGGAGGGAGCGGCCGCTGGCCAGGGGGCGCGGGGTGCCCACTGCTTCCTCCTGACAGGTAGCTCGGGTGCGGTCTCAGGTCTGCGCCCGAGCTTGGGAGCGGGGACCCCGGAACTCCGGCCCTCCATCCCGAGGCGCCTGCCGGGACTTGCAGGAGCGCGGCCGGGAAAGTTACTCACCGGCTCGTCATGCGCCTCCGAGGCGCGGGGCTCCAGCTCGGGGGGGGGGGGGGGGGGCGAGCCGCCGGGGGCGCTCCCGAGAGCCCCCACAACAGCTCCCGCTCCGGATGCAGAAGCTCGGGGACGCCCTCCTGCCTCCGCCCGCCCCAGACACAGAACTTCGGGATTCTCCGCGCAGTCCCCAACTCCTGAACTTCGGGTTACCCTGCCACCTTCCCAACGCCGGAATTTCGGGGCCGCCCTGCTCCCGTGCCCCAAATCGGGACCTCCGGGAACACTGTCGCCACCTCCTCCAAGGAGTGGTGCGGGACTCTGGAGACCCCTTGCACCCGTGGCGCCCTCCGGGACTCCGGAACTTCGGGGCTCCAGCGCAGCCTCGGCCAATCCTGCAACTTCGGGGCTCGCCGCGCCGCACCCTCCCCGCCGCCTCCGCGTCCGGAACTTCGGGGAACCCCACGCCTTTCTCCCTCCGTCCCTGGAACTTCGGGGTCCCCCGCGCACGCCCGGCTGCCGTCGACGGGCTGGGCTCACCCTGAGGGCTCGGCGCCCCGCGAGTGTCCGCGCGCGCCCGGGGTGCGGCCCCCGGCGCTGGCTCCGCGCAGCCCCGCGCCCGCTGCTGGCTCCGGGGCCCGCGCCCTCCGCGCCGCCCGCGCCTTTGTCTGCGCCGCCGCCGCCGCCCGCGCCGCCTCCGGTCCCATCACGGCCGCTGCCGCCCCTCCCCCGCGCCGCCCCGCAGCGCCCCCTGCCGGCCGCGGCGCCCGGCGCCCACCGGCCCCTCCGCCCCGTGGTGGGGGGCGCGGGGTGCGGCCGGGACTGGCACGCAGCTGCGGCGCGCAAGCGGTGGGCGCTGAGCGGAGCCGACGGCCCGCGGGAGTCGCAGCCCGGCCCCAGGCTTAGGACTGGTCCGTGGATGGAAAGTGGGGACTGCGTTCCCACCGAGCGGCTGGAGCCCGGGAGGCTGGGGGACCCGGGGCGAACGCCTTGCACGCCCCGCCCCGTTTGATCCCCGGAGCCCCGTATGATCGCCCAGTTCTTCAGGAGCCAGGCGTGAGCCCTGAGCACTACTGGGTGTGCCACCAAGACTACCCTCAAAGAAACACAAAACTTTGGACTCCTGGGGCTCCCCGCTGCTCTTGCAGCCTGCCTTGAGCCCCAGGGGCCTTGAGTTCCTTGGAGCTGGTGCACCGCAGCCCCCCTCCTCATTCCAGACCTTCAGTCTCCCCTCTGGCTTCCCACCCCCTCATTCGTTTTTTTCTCTCCTTTCCCTGCCTTTATTTCTGTTCCCACGGGGACCTCCACCAGCTGGTGCCCTGCATGGAGGGTGCGCGACCAGGCAGCCGGGACCCCATCTCTGTTTTTCAATAAAATCACTTGGAATCACAGAGTTTCAAAGATATTCGTGACTGGTTTCAGGCGTCTTGGTCCTGGCACCAAGCCCTTCCTGGGGCCCACTGCCCTCCACTGAATGTCCCGGAAGCCCCACCGGCCCCACCTCTTGACCATCAGGGCCCTCCTCTACTTCCAGCTCCCTCTCCCTCCTCTTGACCCCAGGTCTCTTACCTGTCCATCACTTGGGTGGTCTGGAGCCCCAATCTGCTCACACACACCCCTCAGCATGACAGGGGAAACTGAGGCTACTAATTTCTCTAGACATCTGTCCCAGCCTAGGACTTGGCTGGGTGTTCAGGCCCGAAGCCACAGAACACCGAGCACTGTGGGGAACAAAGCAAATACCGTCTGTTCTGTGTGAAGTGACTTTTCCTTTTTACCAAGAAAAAAAAATCATTAAAAAAAAGTAACTGGAAAGGTGCCTGCTAGGTCGAAGCTTCTGGAAGCCACGTGGAGAAAAGATCATAGGCTGACAACAGGGTCATGAGGCCCTTCCAGGTGGGCAGGGGCAGATTTAGTGGGCAGATCTCCCCAACGCTGTAGCAGGAGGGAGGCAGTGTGGCCCGGGGCTGGTCCAACTCCTAAGACCCCCCGAGTCAGAGGCTCTCAGCTGGACAGTGGTCAGGGGTGGAGGGAAGAGGGAAGGGGGACCATCAGCAAGGAGTCCTTGGGTATAGTCAAGGACGGGTTCCTTATTCTCTTCCAAGGCACTGGGGATGTAGGGATGTGTACAGACCACCCCCCACTGGGCCAGGGGCCCTGGGTTTGCTTGTGGACTGAGAGCTCCCATCACATTGGTGCTAAGGATCAATCCCCAGGTGCTCCCGTGCAAGGTGCCTTCTCCACTGTCTCATGCTCCAGCCCTCTCAGTGGGTAAGACTCTCAAGGGCAGAAATGGGGCTGGAGGGGCTGGAGTGATAGCACAGCGGGTAGGGCGTTTGCCTTGCACGCGGCCAACCCGGGTTCGAATCCCAGCATCCCATATGGTCCCCTGAGCACCGCCAGGGGTGATTCCTGAGTGCATGAGCCAGGAGTGACCCCTGTGCATCGCCGGGTGTGACCCAAAAAGCAAAATAAATAAATAAATAAATGGGGCCGGAGACGTAGCACAGGGTTTATGACACCTGCCTTGCATCCTGAAGACCCCAGTTTTTGTATATGGTCCCTGAGCCAGGTCCCTGAGCCTTTGAGTACTGCTGGGTGTGTCTCAAACTATGTTCACTCAAAAGAAGGACAGAAATAGGTCTGACCTCCTATAACAGTCTCTGCATCTTCAACGCTGGGTCCTTTGGCTGCTCCTTCAGCCCTTCAGCCATACTTGTTCCCATACATCCAGTCATGTCAGCTGACTCAGAGGCAAACTCTTATTCACCCTGCAAAGCCCCATCAGCAATACCCTCTTCTCTGAGAAGGCTACTAACTTCCCAAGATATCTGTCCCAATCTAGGATCTGGGTAGGTGAGACACCCTCTCTCCTCTTCCTTCAGACTGCATGGCCCCAGATAGATGAATAACCCCATCTCGGCGGTTTCCTCATCTCTTGAAATTCACCCACCTTAGATGCCACCCAACTTTCAACTCAAAGCCAAGAGCTAGTTGACAAATGAATGAGCCCCTGGGCCACTTGAATGCCTAGGATTGGGGCCCTCAGGCTTGAAGGGGCTGTAGCAAGGGCCAGACACATCTGCGGTGTCAGGACCCAGATGGGTTGGAAGGTAGGAAAGTGGGGTGGGAGGTAGGGACCCTAGAGGCATCCCCCCAATCTGGATGCTCAGTTTGCTGCACAGACCTAATTACCCTGGTGGGCCCCCACACTAATTATCCTCGCTATGGGGGCCAGGTGGCTGGGCGGGGCTGCCCCACTTCGGAGCTAGGTCGCCCGATTATTTTTGGCTGCGGTGTCCTTGAAGGCTCTGTTACGCCGCGCATGAAGGGCAGAAAATGGGGCGAGAAATCGCGGCCACAGCCGGAGGGATGCTGACCACTTGGGCTTGGTCTGGGTGTCCCCTGGAGCAGGACCCCACAGGGCTAGGCAGCCTGGTCTGACCCAGGGTACATGGTGGCACAGATTGGGGTGCAAGAATGTGACTCCACCTACCTGCCAGGATGCTGAGGGATCCTGCCGCCAGGTGGGCGTGGAGGAGAGGGGAGGCGGGTGGCTCAGTTCTGAGGAGACCACTCAGACATACGCAGCAGGCCAGAGTGCTGCAGACCCTCCTTTTCTCTGAGCCTAAGTTTCTCCCCTGGCACGGATAGACCCCAGGCCACTCCAGCCCGCCGCCAGCTCCAGATTTCTGGCCGAGCAGCCTGCACAGCCCCCTCGGCACCCGCCACTCCTACTCTCCTTCTGCGGCCTCCGAGGAGCAGCTGCCAACTGGGAGCCGGAGCCAGGGGGAGGCGGCATCGGGGGGCTCCGGGGGCCGGTGCTTGTGGGTGGCAGGACAGGGACAAGGGTGATTCATGCGGGAGTTTACACCCCGGGTCATCTGGCAGGGGCCCCTCACATGGCCCTCGCTGGGCCCTCCTTGCACCTCCACAAGGCTGTGCTGTTCACTTTCTACTCTGGCAGCCCCAGGGCTCCTAGGAGGCTACCCAGAGAATGGAGCTGCTGGTGGTTGCTGGAACTGGGCAGCACCCAGCCCTGATTTTTTGCACCTGGGCCCCTGAGCTCTGCATCCAACCTTGAATTCTGCATCTTGCCCTGAGCTCTGCACCTGACACCCCTGGCTGTGTGTGCACCTGCCTAGGAGCTCTGCACCTGGCCCAGGTCCTCTCTCTGAGCTTTTTTTTTTTTGCCACACTCAGCAGTGGTCAGGGCTTACTCATGACTCTGTGCTCAGGGATCACTCCTGAGGAGCTTAGAGGACCATTCAGAGTGCCAGGGATCAAACCAAGGTTGGCCATGTGCAAGGCAAATGCCCTGACCTCTGTTCTATTTCTCCAGCTCCTCTCTCTGAGCTTTGCACCTGGCTCCACAGATGACCTGAAATTACATCCCCTCCTCCAGGAAGCCTTCCCAGAGTTCTTCAACACCTCCCCCCCCCACACACACACATACTTGATCTCAAGACAGGGCATGTCTGCCTCTGCTCCTACCCCAAACTGGGGGCCCCATAGTCACCCAGCTCAGAAGCACAGGGAGTGGGTGGACAGTGTGCTGGACCCCTCCTTGGCCTGGTATCAGATCCTATTTTGTTTTCTGGGCCATATCCAGTGGTGCTCAGGGATCACTCCTGATGGTGCTTGGGGGACCCTGTGTGGTGCTGCGGAGGAACCCCAGGCCAACTGCATGCAAGGCCAGTGCCCTCCCTGCTGTTCTGTGGGCCCTTCCCAGGCACACAGCCCAGATGCAGCACTGTCCTGATTCCTTGGCACAGGGCCCTGGGAGGCCCATCTCCGCCCTCCGCTCTCCTCCTTCCTCCAGCCCCCAGCAGGACGGAAACAGTTGCTTCCTGAGTCTGCATCCTGCGGCCCTACAGGAGACCTGGGAGGCGATGTTGCCACCGCTCGCGCGGGAAGACTCACATGACTGTGTGCATGGGGGAGGAACGTGTCCAGGAGGCTGTGGCAGTGTCTGCGGGTGCACGTGACAGGGACCTCTTGTCCGGCACTGGGTGCAGACTAGTGGGTGGATTCGGCTGGATCATCCTCACCTGTCCGTCCATTCACACCCAAATGCTGGCATCGCCCACAGTCCAGGCATTTGCGATCAGTTCTTCCACTTCTCAGCCTGGCATGCTTCTGTTCATTCCTGTCTCCCTCTCTGTCCCCTCCTCCAGGCAGCCCTCCATATAGGGTAGCAGCCTCAAACAAGCGTCGTGGAGCTGAGACTGAATGAGACTGACTTGGTGTCCCAACTAAGGGCTCATCGAGGGTCTCAGCAGGGGTTTCTCAGGGCCAGTGTGTACTGACAAAGGAGACAGGTCCATCCGGCCATGTGGGTATGGGTTTATTTCTCTCTTGTACAAACGCTACAAATGCAGCAGCCCAAGAGGTGGAACACAGGTCGGAGATGCCGAGTTTAATCCCTAGGTGCTTTTTACCCTTGGCTTTTGGGGTCACACCTGGCTATGCTCAGAGGTTACTCCTGGCCGTGCTTGGGGGATCAACTTGGGTGACCTGCGTGTAAGGTAAATGCCCTACCCATTGTACTATCACTCCAGTCCCAGGTTCGAGATTCTGAGTTTGACCCCCAGCACCACGCAGGGATCCCCTATCCCCTCTAGGAGTCATCCTGAGCGCAAAACCAGGAGGGGGCCCTGACCACCGCCAGGTGTGGCCCCACACAATCCTTCAAATAAAATTGATTCTGCCACCAGAACGATGGAGCAGGTAGGGCACTGGCCTTGTACCCGGCCAACCTGGGTTTGATCCCCAGCACCCCATATGGTCACCCTGGGCACCACCAGGAACAATTCCTGAGTGCAGAGCCAGGAGTAAGCACTGAGCACTGTTGGGTATGGGACAAAAACAAAACAACAAAAAATGATTCTGCAGTCCCAGGTCCAAGATCTGACCTGGCTGCCTGAGGGAATGATGGAAAACTCTAGAAGCTGAGAGCAGCTGTGAGCCCTGGGGCATCTCCCCTGGATTTGGGGAGCACTGAGCAGGTCTGAGGAAGCCTCTTACTACAGCTCCCAGTGCACAGAATTGCCTGCAAGGGAGCTGCTAATGATCCCTGGGGAAGTCGTAAGGACCCCTAGAGGCAGGCAGAGGGCAGAAGCCTGGTGTCGACATCCCTGCAGGAAGGAAGTGAGCTGAGCTGGCTGGTCCCAGGGCAAAGGCCGAACAGGACAGGGAATTGCTGACAGGGCAGAGCTGGCTCAGAGGAGATGCACCCCGCCCCATCCTGGTCCTGCCCGTGTGAGCTCAGACCCGACCTGCTTTTAAGGGTTCCTTCTGGGAGGCCCACACAGCCAGGAAGGGCAGCACGTGCTGACCCCATACAGACTGTTCCTGACCCCCCAGAACCTGGCTCTGCAGATCTAGGATTTACAGGGGAGGGTCCCCCTCCTTCTAGAACTGAGGCGATGGTCTTGATGGTCTTTGTGGGATCGAATCCTTGGGAGAAGCCCGACCCTGCAAATATTTGCAGTGTCTGCTCCCAGCAGGCCTGATTGCAGCAGGCACTAACAACCATGGTCTTTCTCTCTCGGCATGAGTGGGGGCAGGGAGGGGACCCCAGTGGTGCTTAGGCCTCTAGGGGCTACTCCCAGAGATACTCAGTGTGGTTTGAGCCTGGTGATGCAGTCACCTGGGCCACCAGTAGTAGCCTTGGGGTAATACAAGGAGCTGGGGTCAAGCTTGGGGCCTCACATATACAAGGATGGAAGTGGGGACCAGTGCTGTTGCCTGGGACAATAACTGGAAGGCCAGGTGTCCTGGAAACTCGGTCTCAACCACTGCTCCCCACAGGCTAGGCTCTCTCAGGCCTCACTTCTCAGGGCCACAGTTGGATGGACGATGGTGCTGCTCTGAATCTGAATCATGGCTGTGAATGGAGAAGCTAAAAATCAGAGCAGAGGAGGGCTGTGGGGAGGAGGCAGGAAGAGTGGAAGAGGGCAAGACCAAGAGTGGGAGCAGGAAAGGGGGAGGAGGAAAGGATGAAAGGAGAAGAACGGGAAGCTCAGAGGGGGAGGAAGGAAGGAAGAGGAGGGGAAAGATCAGGATGGAGAGGAAGGATGGGGGAGTAGGAGGGGGAAGGGGAAGTAATGTGATAAGTAAATGGGTGGATGAATAGAGTAAAAAACAAATGGGCAGGGGCTGGAGCGATAGCACAGCGGGTAGCGCGGGTAGGGCGTTTGCCAGGTTTGCCGGGTTCATCCCCGGCATCCCATATGGTCCCCCAAGTACTGCCAGGAGCAATTCCTGAGTGCAAAGCCAGGAATAACCCCTGAGCATCGCTGGGTGTGACCCCAAAAGCAAACAAACAAACAAAAAAACCAACAACAACAAATGGGCAAATTAATAAACAGATGATTAGGTGAAGGAATGAACGATTAGGTAGATGAACAAGTCAGTGATGAACGGTGAAGCTCTGAGTCGGACAGGCGCCTCTGCTCAGGAAGGCCAACTGGGGGCTGTGGGCAGGGCATGTCCCCAGCTCCATCCCGCTGTCCTCTGAGCCCACAGCTGCCTGAAAACAAAGGGCGCCAGCTAGGGCTTTGTCATTTTTTTCCCTTCCTCAGCATGTTCTTCAATGGTTTTCCTTTCAGACTCTGCAGCAGGCAGAGTGGGGGGACACACAGGAAGAGCCCCCCCATCCGTGCCTAGCCCCCCTGTCAGCTGAGCGCCCTGTGAGGGTGGGTGTGCAGGGAGCTGAGAGCTTGGGAGGGCGCTGGCACCACTGGCCTGTAGGAGGAAGCCAGGCCCGCCAGTCTGCCCTGGCTCTGCAACCCTAAGGGTGCAGCAGGGGGTTGGTCCTGTCACCTGCTCTCTGGCACAGACGGACCTTTCTGGTGACAGTATCCCCATGTCCCCCATCCGAGGTAGGGGCAGCCCTGACAGTAGAGGGATTCAAGACCACCCCGCCTGTCACGCACAATGGAGGCACCGAGACTGGTTTCCTCTAGGTTTATTGCGACTGCGCACGGTGAGCGACATTCACAACATCCACAATCCTTAGAGCCGGAAACAAACAGAAACACCTGAAACTCTCATTCCGGAACAGCACAAAATATCTTCTAGGTTTGCCCGAGGCCCCCGAACACTTGAGTTGGCAGATGATGCCTGGGCTGGAAACAAGCCAGAAACGTAAGCACTCGAAGAGATGAGCTGCTCCCAGAAGCCGCTGTCCTTGGGAGAGTCTGGAGCTAGAAGGACAAGAGAGACAGTGACCGGGCCCAGGTCCCGACTGTGCTGTGCGCTTGCACAGGCCCCCACCACAGTCAGGCTCCAGCAGGCGGCCTTCTGGGGGCTGCCCACCAGGGGCAGAGCCACACCCCAGGGGTTTCTAGAGCATCTGAGAAGAGTGGAGAAAGGCAAGGATGAGCCACGAGGCCCAGAGCAGGCAGCGTGCGGAGAGCACTGCCCAGGCCTCGGAGGGCAGCCGCTGGAAGGCTCAGCAAAGAGCAGATGATCCACATCTGGGCTCCTCACGCTCCGCAGGCCAGGCCAGCCCCAGGGCCTCAAAGACCTGCAGGTTGCCAAGATAACGAAGTGAAAGGAAGCACGCAGAGCCCGGGGCTGCCCCGAGACAACAGGACACACAGACCAGAGAGATGCTCCAGGTTAGAGCGCTGGCTCTGAGAGAACAGGACTTCTGAACAGCTGGTAAGATTGTCCGAGGCAGCAACTCCCTCAGGGTCCCCAAGCAAGGATCGGCAGGATGCCCATTTCCTCGATTTTAGCACCAAGAAACTGAGGCCACTGCTGTCAGGGGTGCTGAGAGCAGAACGCAGCAGCAGCTGCGGGCCGCCCTGAGGCTGCTCCTAGGAAAACATCTCTGCAAGGAGGCGCCCCAGGCGCACACCCCACCCTGCAGCAGACTCTGTGGGCATGAGCTTCCCTGGGGATTTGTGACATGCACAGATTCGGGGTGCTTTCAATCATACCACTGATGTGTGGCTGTCCTCTGGGCACAGTGAGATGTCACTCCACATAGAGATGTCACTCCACATAACCCTGGGCTCCTCCATCAAGGACACCCTTGGGGAGCACCTCTGCACACACCCCGGTCAGAAGTCAGTGAGAGACACCGCCCCCCATGGAGGGAGCTGCAAACCTAACCCTCAGGGTGGCATCCTGAGGATTGAGCACTCTGGGCCGCTGCCAGCAGGAAAGAGGGGAAAGGCAGAAGCAGATCAGAGCTGGAGCACTTTGATAAGAAAGAGAAAAGCCAGTGGCAGCTGTGCAGAGACTGCGGGCGTTTGGGTACACACCAAACCGTAAGTGGGCACTGGCTCCAGGGCGGCTGCAGGCGGAGGTGGCGTTTTAAAGTAATTGCTGCTTCGAGCCTGATCTCTCTCACCAATGGCTCTGATCTATGCGGGAGAGAAGGAGTCAGTTTAATGGGGGGCTGGAGAGGAGAAGCAGGAAGGCAAGCAGAAAGAGAAGAGATGAGGCCGTGGAGTCTGAGGGCCTTCCTAAGGAAAAGCGGGGTGGTGCAGGGCCACTAAGCTGCAGCCTGGTGCCCTTGCTCCCCTGCAGGGCGTGGCTCACGCACCTATTTGTTGGCTCGCTTGTGTCTGTACATCTGCATCATCCGCTGGCGGAACTCATCAAACGTGTCTTCCTGGTGTTCCTGCCCGGCGGTGCCCAAGCCTGTCCCTTCTGAGGCAGTTGCCCTGGGGAGTGAAACGGACATGACTCAGAGTCAGGTCCAGGCAGGACAGTGCAAGGGACAGGTGACATTGTGACAGTCAGGGAAAGAGAAAAGCCCCTACAGGTGTGAGGCTCAGTAGTAAGGAAATGCCCGCAGAACCATCTGGGGGCTGGCACTGGAATGACTAAGTGCTCATGGGGTCCAGAAAAGGGAGCGAGGTTCTGGGTGTAGCTGCTACCCAACCAGAGAGGCACAATGGGGCCTTAGCTGCCGTTGGGCTCCCAGACCCAGTTGGCCCCTTTCTGGAACAAAGTTCTGGAGCGTTGCTCTCGAGAACTCCCTTCTTAAACAAATCACTGCAAAGATCCTAGCTAATTGCATGCAGGGCTCTGGTAGTCCCAGCAAGCACCTGGAAAAGACCAGGACCCCCAGAGTCAGCCTCAGCTGCTCCCCAGCCCACCCCCATCCAGGGTGCAGAGAAGCTTGGTGCCCCTGCGCCCGCATACACGCTGACGGGGTCCCTGATGCCCTCGCTGCAGGAGCCCAGGCCGTGGCCCTCCTTCCAGCCCATCTTCTGCAGCATCTGGAAGCCCAAGTTCTTGCCCGTCAGCTTCTGCTGAGCAAACTCCAGGTCCTTGGGTTTCTAGGAGAGAAAGGCAAGCCGGCTGCAGAGAAGGCCTGGGGGACTGTCCCCTCCTCCCAGAGATCTGGGATGCACATGCACCATCTCCAGCAGGTGTCAATGGAAGGGGGAGAGACAGACAGGGGTGGTGGCGGTCGATACTGAAGGCACACATGGGCACACGACAGGCTCAGTGGGGCCAGCAGCAGCTAGCACAGGGCACACAGGGACTGAGGAAAGGCGCCTGAGCCCATTCAGCTCTCACACTCAACTTTGCACCAACACCCCATCCATTATTTTTTGGGTTTTGGGCCACATCAGGAGGTGCTCAGGAATTGCTCCTGGTGTGTCGGGGGGACCATATGGAGTGCCAGCGATTGAACCTGGGCTGGCTCTGTGTAAGGCGAGTGCCCTACCTGCTGTCCTATTTCTCTGGCCCCATTCCCCCATTCCTGTCGCTTTGGACCCTGCTCATAGCTGATGAGGCCCAGACACATGCTGCCAGCGGAGCTTGTGTGCTGGGACCACACCCCTGGCCATCACGTAGTCCTTGGCCAGGCCACCATTCTTGGGTGCTAAGTGCTGGGCTCAGCACTCTGGATGCCATCTGGCTGCCTTGGCCCAGTGTCCTTTGGAGTAGATAATCGAGGACTTCAGAACCCAGCTGGCTCACCTTCTCAGTGGACATGGGTTGTCCCTGTGGCCTGTCGTAAGCGATGCGAACCGGTTCATGGACTAGAAGATAAGAGTGACACACACATATACGCATGAACCAGATGAACCAGAGGATGCGGGTGGCTGTGTTCCCTGGGGGACACATGGTGGCTCTGACACCAAGCATGTGGAGCTTCCCCAGGCCTGCAGAAGCTGTGTCACTTGTGGATGGAACTACAAGAGCTCTAGCAGCTGGAACTATTCCTCCACAACTGAAGTCCACGGAGAACTTTCTGCTTAGAACACATGCCTCATGTGAGGTCCTGGGCTCCATTCCACTCCCCTCCTGCCTCCCTGCCAAAGGAAATACTAATCCTTAACCCATGTTTTAGGCCTGGAGGCACTGTGGGGCTTAGAATCCAATCCCTATGTCCATCTGAGCAAGTACCCCTGTGTCCAAGCAAACATCCCCGTGTCCTAACAAGCATCCCAGTGTCTGTTTCTGCAAGCATCCCCGTATCCTAACAAGCATCCCCGTGTCCTAACGAGCATCCTGGTGTCTGTCTCAGCAAGCATCCCTGTGTCCTGCATGGGCTGGGCAGGGTCCTGGCAACTCTGCTCTCTGAGGTGCCTGACACTGTAAGTGAGTTCCAGTCACTCCACTGCCAAGTGCGTGTGTGCGCGCTCCACAGCAAAGGGGTGTGGTCTCTGTAAGGCAAGCAAGACTGAAGAGACAAGTGTGCGCTGCAGCCAGGAAGCAGTCTCCGGGAAGCAGGGTGAGGTGCAGTGTGGTGGGGGGCCCGGGCCAGCACTGCCACACTGTGCATGTTTGGCTGAGAGTGACCCTGCAGCTCCAAGGCAAACCTCGCAGCAGCACAGTTGGTCTGGTGTGTCAACTCCTGACCAGGCAGGGGCTCGACCCCATCACTGCAGCAGCAGTAACATGGATAGAACATGAACCAAAGGAGGCCAGGAGAGGGCTCGAGGCTGAAACATAGGCTCTGCAGGCAGGGGGCCAGGATTCAGCCCCTGGTACTGGGAGGAGTGATCCCCATGCACTGGGATTAATATAGTCCCTGCACACTAGGTGTGGCTCTCCCATCAAACAAACATCAATCTAAGAGGTAAGAGAACCCAAACAGCCTCCTCCCCCAACTCCATCCCCAAAGGGCACCACCGCCACCTAGGACAAGGCCAACGAGGGCCCAGGTTGAAGCCATTTAAGGCACAGGGACATTCCACCAAGATGTGAGGATGCAGGACACAGGTGTTGGGAGACCGGCACTCCCACAAGTCCTTTAGAACCATCAGCCCTGTGACAGCAGGTCCCAGGCTGGCTGGAAGGTGAAGTCTGGGTGGGTGAGGGCAGAAGAAGGTGAGGGCACTGAAAGGCCAGACAGCAGCCCCCTGACAGTGTGAGAAAGCAAAGCTTCCTTCCAGGCAGGAGAGCCGGCTGTGGGGGCTGGGGAGGTCCTGTAACCAGCTGAGCACTCACCTTTGGGCTCCTGGATGAGACATAATCTCTTGGGGGCTGGAATCATGCCCACCTTCAGGGACTTGCTGCTGACCCTCTTCCGGGGAAAGCAGGCCCCTGGCGCAGCCTGGGACGACGTTGCCGAGCCTGCTGGGCCCTCGTCGGCTGCCTCGCTCGGGATGCAATCGGTAGGGGGGCTGCCCTCAGAGCCCTCTGACTTGGCCACGACTCCTGTAGGCCTTGGGACGCCTCCGTCCTCCTCTCTCTCTTCCTCCTCCTCAGGCATAGGCTCTGGGCTGTCCAGCTTGTCCTCCTGCTGTGGGGGCTCCCCCTCAGACTTGGGATCCAGGGCACACCACTGCCCATCCTCCTGCTCACCAGCGTGAACGCTCCGAGGAGCCGAGGGGAAACAAATCGAGGGGCACAGCTCCAAGACTTTCTGACGATAGAATTTGAAAGCTGAGCTGTTCTGGTCATGGAGAAACCTTGGAAAAGGAGGAATGAGGAGAGTTAGCCGGGGCCTCTGAGTCATCTCACCCGCTGGAATGTCAGGCAGGCTGGCCTGGCTGCAGTGGGCGAAGAACAGTGGCCGGGCCACTGACTCCTGCCAACTCACAGATGTCTGAAGAGGGTTACTCATGTCATGGGGAAGCCAGGACTGAAGAGGATGAAGAGCTTTAGGGGGTGGGGGGTGGAGAAACAAGCCCTCAGCCCCCTGGGGCCAGCAGTCTGTTGCGACATCAGAGATCCCTGGAGCATGACAGACAGTCTGACTCCCAGACAGAAACACTTGGCCCACAGCACTGGCTCTGGGGCGCACCAGGCTGTCTAGGGCTGCAGTGCTCTCAGGGAACACCAGGGGAACTGCACACGCTCAAGGTAGGGCCCAGATAGCACAGGTAGGAATGCCTCCCTGGAAGGGACAGCAAGGAAGGGATGCAGGTGGACTTGCTGAACAGCATGCTCAAGAGCCTGTTAAGGAACAGTGCTAGGAGCACTGGCCATCGCAGACACTGTGCTCCAGCCACTTAGGGCTCTGATAACGCCTGCAGAGACCAGATACTGGCCGTGAACACCCACTGCACACACATGGTCTAGAAGAAAGCGGATATCTGTGACCGAGTGTGGTCCTTTCCAGGTCCCAAGGGAGAGGTGAGAATGTGTCGCGCAGAGGATGAGGGGTGGAGAGAGGAAACAGCTGACAGGTGGGGGGAAAGGACTGGGGCACAAGCCAGGTGTGCACAGGGCAGTGGGTTTGAGCCCTGGCACCACCAGATGAGCCCTGGTGGCCCCAACACCACTGGAGAGACTTAAACCCAAACAAGCGACCAACCAAACAGAAGGGCCTTGGAGACATGGAGGAAAACAAAGATCCATTCCCAAAGGCCCAGTGGCACTGTAAAAGGGGAGGAGAGAGTGTTTGGCCTCTGGGAGCCACATCCAGTTGGAGGCAAGCCAGGACCAGGATGAGAAGCTCAGGATGGAGGCACAGCTGCGGGGGTGGGGGGTGAGTGGGCACAGGTTCCAGTCCTAAGCAACACCTGGCACTCCTGCCCACTAGGAGGAGCCTCTGCACACCTCTACGTGCAACCCAAGAACAAAACCAAGAATGTCTGGCTTCAGAGAGAAAACTCATATTTCACATGTGAGGCCTTCTATTAAAGAACATAGACAGGCCTGGGAGATAGGACAGGGCTGGAGGGGTAGGGGACAGGACATAGCGGGGGAACCTTTGCCGTGCATATAGTCAACCTGGGTTCAATCTCCGGCACCCCAAAGAGTTCCCAGAGCTCCACCAGGAGTGATCCCTGAGTGAAGAGCCAAGAATAAGTAAGCCCTGAGCACCGCTGGGTGTGGCCCCCAAACAACTACAGACAGGCTGGCAGGGAGCAGGAGGCAAGAAGGGGAGGGGGGGAGCTGGCTGGACCCTAAGCACACACAAACACCAACACTCTCTCTGCTTTTCTGTAGTTTATAGAGGTTCCTCTCCCCACTCCAGAATTTCTCCAGCAGGGCCCAAGAGCAGCACGTGTACAGCTGTGACTTAGGCATGGGTGACAGTGTCTGGGGGTGACACATATGAATCACTTGAGTCTCCAGAGGTGGCGCATACCTACCAAAGGTCAGGGTTGTCAGTGCTATTTTCTATGCTGAATTGTTCAATCTCCGGCCCCACCTGAGCGACAAACTTGGCCAGTTTCTCTGCAGTCTCCATTGTCTTCATGTCAACTATAAGACAGAGGAAGAATCAGATATTGGGTCCTGGCCACCACTTCCAGAGATGTGAGACTACAGTCTCACCGAGGCCATGTGGCTCTGTAACTGTTTCTACAGGGCTGGGGTACAATAAGTCTACATGGGAACAAAATCCAGCCAGCTACACAGTCTCCTGTGACTGTCCTGTGAGTCTGGGGGCCTGGGAACATCATTGGAACCACCTGCTGCAATGGGGTGGACGCCCACTGTGGGCCCTGTGTGCCGCCCCCCTCTACTGTCCCTTCACTGCTGAACGGGATGCTGGCGAGGCCAGTCTTATCCCCATAGGAGAAGGGAGGCAAGAGAAAGAAGGAGTGAGGAAAAAAAGTGCAGGGTGCTGACCTTGGCACAGAGACAGATCTGGGTGGGGGTAGCCTGCAGGACCAGACGGAGCAAGAATGGGACACGGGTCCAAGCACTCATGACCCTAAGCATGGAACAGCACAGCCTTGAGGGATGAATAACTTCCTGGATAGGGGCATGAGGCAATGCCAACCCAGGATGGGGAAGAGTATGACAGGGATATAGGCCACCCAACGCCTCTCTCCAATATGTTCCCCTGGAAGCCGGAGGGGAAAGGGCCTCTATGTGTGCACCACGCAGGCCAGCTCACCTGCAGTGGCCGCCTCTGTTGGGGCTGCACACGAAGGGAGAGGGACTCACCATCAGCAGATCTGGGCGAGGAGGGCTGAGGTGCATCGGAGATGGCCAGTCCTGCTGAGGCTCCTGGGCTGGGCTTCAGAGGAGAGGGCCCCGCTGGGTCAGGGCAGGCTTTGGCATCATTGCTTCTGTCCAGGTGGGGTAGTTGCTTTCCTGGCGGGGCGCCTGGGCCCTGCTGGCCATGGTGCTTCAGTCTGGTGCCCGAGGAGAGGAGGGTCTGGGTGCCAGTGGTCACTCTCCTTGCCTTCCAGCCCCGCAGCCCTTGGGCACGCAGCAGTCCGCGCCGACGCCCTGGGAGGAGCCTCTTCTTGAGGCCCCGGACAGCCCGCGCATACAGCATGGCTCGGACTGCACACTCTGCAGCCAGGGGGTTCCCATCTGCTCCTGCTGAGGTCTGGCTCTTCCGCTGCACTTCAGCCAGCTTCAGCTTATAGTACTTGTACTCCAGGCTGCGGTCATCAGACAGAAACCTAGGTGACACAAAGGGCAGCAGGACAGTAACTGAAACACCATCAGTTCCCTGCATCAGTTTCTGTAAACCCTGGCTGCGTGACAACCTCTCTGCTGGACCAATGGCTGTGTCAGACACCCTTGAACCCCAGAGCCTCAGAGGTGGGGGTGAGGGATGGCTCCACGCTGTCAAGCAGGCCTGCATAACAGGATGTTGACAGCATAAAGCAGGTGTCACTCCTGGATGCCGCTGGGGTAAACATATCCTACAAGTGGTCAGGAGTCTGGGCCCCACTGATCCTCATGTCCTCCATGAAACCAGGTGCCAACATCTCCACGAGGACAGAGCAGAGAAAACCTAGGTGGCATGGCGGGGCAGGGTCGCGTGGGAAACAACTCTGTGCCCATCCCACTGTGCTGCAGGGCATCTCGGACCCTCTGGAGTCAGGGAGCCCTGCGTGGCCAGGCCTGACCATTGGCTGGGCGGACAGCAGACAGCAGAGGGCGCTACATGCTTCTCTCCCTGATGTGCCACCATGCTTGCCAGAGCAGAAGGGAGTCAGTGCCCAGGAGAGGATCTCAGAGCTGCCCTGGATCTGAGACTGAGGACGCCATCACGTGTCCTTCTGTCCCTTTCCACCAGTTCCCAGAAGCCTTCCAATAGGAGCAATGACCTTGGCTGAAGGAACAGGTAAGGCACTTACTCTGCACGTGGCCGACCCAGGTTCAATCCTCAAAATCCCATATGGTCCCCTGAGCACTGCCAGGAGTGATTCCTCAGTGCAGAGCCAGGAGTAATCCCTGAGTATTGCTGGGTGTAGCCCCAAAACCAAACCAACCAACCAACAAACAAACAAACAAAGCAAAACAATCTAAACCAAACTGAGAGATGAGGATTTGACTCAGCAGTCAGCACCTGTCTCATATATGTGAAGCCCAGGTTCACCCCCAATACTAGCTAGGAACCCCTGAAATGTGTTCCACCTCCAGTAAGGAAAGAACGGCTGAATAACCCGAGGCCCTGCTCCAGCCGGTGGACAGGTCCACTCATGATGATGGCAGACAGAAGCACAATCGCCTCCCGGCCTGGCCTGAGGAATAGGCCACATCATCAGACTGTCACACCACAGGACAAAGGTAAACTCACAGGGAATGCAGTGAGCAGGAGTGGAAGCCGATCCCTGTCAGTGGATGGTGGGGGGCGTGTCACAGACTGCTCTCCCCAACTGTTCTTCATTTTCCCTTTCATTTTTGAAGAAAGTCTTTGAGCCACACCTGCAGTGCTCAGGGCTTACTCCTAGCTCTGCACTGAGGGGTCACTCCTGGTGGTGCTTGGGGGACCGAAGGAGGATAGGGATCAGTCCCATGTCAGCCATACTCCAGGCAAGTGTCTTACCTGCTGCACTCTCTCTCCAGACCCTGTTCTTCACTTCTCCTGATAATGAGTGAGTACTGGCCAGATTCATGAGAAAAACGTTTTCTGAAGTTGCTCAATTCATGTAAAAAGGCTCCAATGCAAAAATTAAAAAAGGGGGGCTGGAGCGATAGCACAGTGGGTAGGGCATTTGCCTTGCACGCGGCAGACCCAGGTTCGATTCCCAGCATCCCATATGGTCCCCTGAGCATCACCAGGGGTAATTCCTGAGTGCAGAGCTAGGAGTAACCCCTGTGCACCACCGGGTGTGACCCAAAAAGAAAAAAAAAGGTTCCAATGCAAAAGAGACAGGACAGCTTTGTAAAAGACAGCAGCAGATCACGGACAGACATCAGCACGTTGAGATTCTTTGCACATGCCTCTCACCTCCCTGGGACAAGTATGGCCTCTGCTGTACACAGTGTGCAAGCTCTGGAGAGCCACAGTCAGGTGAGTGTGACCACCAGCCAGCATGTGTGCAACACTGGGGCTGGAGAGACAGTACAGTGGGATGGGGCGCCGGATCCCGCCATCTCACATAGTCCCCCCAGAGCACTGCCAGGAGTGATCCCTGAGCATGACCTATGCTCAGGATTAAGCCCTGAGCATCACTGGGTATGGCCCCAAAACAAAACTAAAAATGTACAAAGCCCAGCAAGTCCAGCAACGCCAGCAAGCACGGCAACCAGATGAGTGACCTCCCGCATCCTCTGCAGTTGAGCACAAATACATAACCCCATCACTGTGACAACAAAAGGAAAGGGGAGAGACAAGCAGTGAATGCTTCTGAACAATGGAAAGCTAAAGGAAGGCGGTACTACCAAGGCCACACCAGGCCTGCAGCTGGGCAGGGCTGGCAACCAGGAGCACTGATATATCATCCCCTGAGTTCCCTGCACGGGCTCACCCTCTGCCATATGTTCCCCCAAGGCCCCTAAAAAGTTGCACGGACTCAGGGTAACATGTGCAGACCTACCAGTAAGCAGGGTCCTCCCTGAGGAGGGCTCTCTCTCTGGGGGACAGGCTGCCTCCGATGATGCGCGAGACCAGCTGGTCAATGGCGTCCACCACCTTGTGATCTGCTCGTTGGGGTACCACTGTAACAAAGAGGGCTTTTCTGAGAAAAGTACAGAGTCACATGGGGTCTTGGAAAGACCAGCAGAGTCAGGGCTTAGGATGAGTCAGGGGTCAACACTCACCAGGGACCAGCATTGAAGGGAGAAAGCCCCCTACTGACCAACATGCAAATATCTTTTCAAACTCTAAGCACAGCCCTGAGGGGACAGTCACAGCTGAGTGGCCATACAGACCTATAAATGCAACTTTGCTATGAAGCTTTAAGTCATAGTCATGTGAGAAACCAGCACCACATATGGCGGTAATCCCTGAGTACAGAGTCAGGAGTAGGCCCTGAGCACCACTGGGTGTTGCCCCCCCCCAAGAAAAGCCAAAAAATGGCCCCCAGGTTGGCCCAGCAAAAACCTCCACTAAGAAGCCAAAAAGTGGCTCCCAGGTTTGGTCTAGCAAGCCTCCTTTATGGCTTGCTAGAATAGCTCTTTTATGAAGAGATTTTATTATTTTTATTTTTTTATTTTTTATTTTTTTTGCTTTTTGGGTCACACCTGGAGATGCACAGGGGTTACTCCTGGCTCTGCACTCAGGAATCACCCCTGGCCGTGCTCAGGGGACCATATGGGATGCTGGGATTCGAACCCGGGTCGGCCTCGTGCAAGGCAAACGCCCTACCCGCTGTGCTATCGCTCCAGCCCCTATGAAGAGATTTTAAAATAAATACACTACTGGGACTAGAGAGAGTACAGCGGGGAGGGCACTGGCCTTGCACATGGCCAACCTGGGATTGATCCCTGGCATCCTATATGGTTCCCCAAGCCCAACCAATAACGATCCCTGGGCACAGAACCAGGAGTAAACCCTGAGCACCGCTGGTGTGGCCCCAAAACCTAAAAAGAAGAAAACTATGCAACTACTAACAAGTCCAACCATAGACACCATCCAAGGATTTTGTTTTGTTTTGCAGTGCCAGGAATCAGAGCCAAGGACTAACACATGCAAAGCAAATGCTCCACAGCTGAGCCCCAGCCCCAGCCCAGCCAGCATTTCTCACAGAAGTCAGTGGCACGAGGCAGAACACGAGATGCTGGCGCCATCTACGGGCCACCTGGACACAAACCCAAGCTTTGCAGCTGCTAATACTCAGGGCCTAGCTCTGAGGCTTAGAGGCCTCAAAGACAGCAGCACAAAAGTCCAAGATTGCAGTGGAGGTGACCTCAGGATCACCAGCCATAAAGCACAGAGAAGAGCCTGGGACAAGGGCTAGAGTGACAGCACAGTGGGAAGGGCACTTGCCTTGTATGTGACCGACCCAGGTATGATCCCTGGCATCCCCTACGGTGCCCCCATCCCTGCCAAGAGTGATCCCTGAGTGCAGAGGCATGACCCAAAACCAAACAAACAAAATGGAATCACAATGACTAGAAAGTCTGCTGCTTTCCTTACCATCACTCAGACCACATGGAGCACTGGCCTGAGTTTCCTCACTCGTAGGAGGAACAGTTTTTTCTTCCTCTTGATGCAGCTCAGGTTCCGCCTTCTTGATCTGCAGCGGAAACCCACTGCTGACCAGCCAGGCCTTCAGGTGATCGATGTACTCCCTCCCGAACAGAGTGGAGTCCTCGAAGTTTGGGAATGCGGCTGGAGAGGGAGCAATGTCTTGGAGGCCAACAGCCTCCAAGATCTTCTCTTGTCGAAAGGATGAGGCCAAGGAGAAGGTCTGTCCCAAAAGGGCCAGAGATTTCCGGCAGAGAGAATTGGTGGTCTCCAGGGCCACAGCCAAGTCCAGGGGGTTGCTGAGGGTCTTCATCTTGACGCTCAGCTCGTAGGCATTGCAGGCCATGAGCAAGGGCGTGACGCTCTTCAGCAGCCGGTCCTGAAGCCTCATGATGTACTTGTCGAAAGGCTTGATGATTTCAAAAAAGCAATTTTTGGTCTTCACAGCACCTTTATCTAAAAGCATGTTTAAAAACTCATTATCAACTCTTGGTGTTTTCAAAGCAGCGTGCTTTAAAAATTTGATAGTAAAAAAGCAAAAATCTCGGTGCTCAGGTTTTAAAGAGCATTTGAACGAGGCGAGCATTTTGGCACAGGTTTCGGTTTCAAGTTCAAAGAGAGTCTGAAAAAGCTGAGAAAATTTAACATCATCTTTTATGGTGTGGAATCCTGCCCACTTGATTATTTCTATTCCAAATCTTGAAAAAACGTCAGACTTATCTATGAGGTCAAAGCTCATCTTCCTTCTGGGAAGTCGAATATCCTTCAGGTGGAGGCCCAAAGGGATCTTCGGAGTGGGAAACTGGATGTCTTCCATCCCTGGGTTTGTCCCCAGGGTCACATCAGAACCTGGTATGGGTTTCTGGATTTGATTCGTGCCCTGAGTTTTAGGGGACACTCGATTTACAGCAGGTATTTTTTGGGGGCTCACATTTCTCAGTGTGACAAGTTTCCCAGCCCCCACTTTAGGGGTGAGCAGGCCCTGAGTCTCCCCTTTTCCTTGGCGGGTGCCCTCCTGGTCAATAATCTTGAGACTTCGGCCAGCAGCCCTGAGCACAGAATTGGCCTCTCCCTGACGGTCCACATCATAATCTCGACCCTCCTTTTCCAGACACTCTTTCTCAATTAGCCTGGAAGAGCCAAAGTCCTCCAGTAGGGCCGAAGGACCAAGACTACACTCCTGTGCCCAAGAGGATTCTTGGGAAACGGTGTGGCCAAAGCCCTGCTTCCACGAGCCCCGGAATGCAAATTTCCAATCCTGAGAGCGGAAATGTCCTGATTTCCGGTGGCCAAAGATCTGATCTCGGGAGTCAGGGTGGGAGAATTCCAGATCCCGGCCACATTCTTTGCGGAAGTAACTGTTGTCACTTACAGAAGGGTTGCTTGATCTGAAGGAAGATCCTGGAAATACACCACCTCTCCCAGAGCCTCGTGATCGAGCTACAGAGCCACTTCGAGAATATCTGCTGTCACCGGGAACATCCTCATACACATCTGCTCTGGCTCTTGGGGCTGTCCTTAGAAGGTCTGAAATAAATGATCCAAAAGAAACACAAAGGGGGCCGGAGCGATAGTACAGTGGGTGGGGCATTTGCCTTACAGAACTGGGGTCAATCCCATATGGTCCCCCGAGCACTGCCAAGAGTAATTCCTGTGTGCAGAGTCAGGAGTAACCCTGAGCATCGCCGGGTGTGACCCAAAAAGCCAAAACCACCCCCAAAACTCACAAAAGTAATACTTTATTTATTTATTTATTTATTTATTTTTTTTCTTTTTGGGTCACACCTGGCGATGCACAGGGGTTACTCCTGGCTCTGCACTCAGGAATTACCCCTGGCCGTGCTCAGGGGACCATATGGGATGCTGGGATTTGAACCCGGGTCGGCCGCGTGCAAGGCAAACGCCCTACCCGCTGTGCTATCTCTCCAGCCCCAAAGTAATACTTTAGATCAGAAGCTGTAAATCGTCTTTGGACCCCAGTAAGCAGGAGTTTAATCTGCTTGAATGTGTTTCACAAATTCATCTGTGTTGCCAACATGTGAAATTCACGTGGTTTTATTTAAATATTGTAAAAGCCACAGGCCTACATGCTTTGGCCGGCATCAGCCAGACAGGCGCAGTGAGAGCAGGCACAGCCCACTTCCACGTGGCTCTGAGTTACCTATGCTCAGCACACCAAGCACCTGCCCGCATGGTTCCTTGGAAGGGCTCAAGAAAAGTGAAATGGAGAGGAAGGGAGGTCAAACAATGCTCAAGAAAAGTGAAATGGAGAGGAAGGGAGATCATTCAAGGGGCCAGAGCACATGATCTGCACAGTGGAGACCTGGGTTCGACATGCTCTTGGCCAGCATGTTCCCCCAGCACTGTTGGGTCCCTCTGAGCACCAAGTCAGGAGCAGCCCCTGAGCTCCACCAGGTGTGGCCCAAAAGCCAAACCAATAAAACAAGTGAGTTGGAAGCAGAGAAGAAGGAAAGGAGCAGATAAACTAGCCACAGGGATGGGCCCTGAGGAGAGAAAGTGTGAATGTCTGTGCTCTTCAGTGAAGGAGTCAACAGGTCCCTGGGCTGGCTGCTCCCTGTGGAGACCCATCAGCGGCCAGCAACAGGAGCACAGCACAGGCACAAGCAGACAGTGGACCTCAGGGAGACTTCAAAGGAGTCTCCAAATCTATCACCTCCTCACAAATGGTAAGAAAATAAGAAAAGGTGAGGTTCACAGGGAAGTATTTGCCCAGAGGCCACAGGAATCCAGAGCTGTTGCTAATCCAGCTCTAATCAATCAGAACTCACCGTGTGTGAGCACAGGGAAAGGAGACAGCAAAGCCACTGCACTTCCTGGCCCTGAGCAGTACCACATTCTCAGGCTCTTGTGTTGCATTGGGCCACCAGGTAGGCTGGCAGCTCATTGCAAACAATGAGCTCAATCTTCCAAGTAAGAGCAGTGCCAACACCAAGCAGGAAGTGGGAAAAGCTGTCCAGGCCAGGTGGCTCTGAATGGCAGAGGCCTGTAGTGAGTGGGGAGCCCCCAAATGGGAACAGCAGGGGACTGATGTGGAAATGGAAGCAAGGGGACAAAGTAGGAGGAAGGTGGCTCCTAAGTTCTACTAACACTGAAGTCCCCCAGATCCCAGCAAACTTAATAAACTAAAAAATGTGGCCTGGACAGCAGATTTCCAAAAGGTGTCCAGGTGTGGGGCCAGGTCAGGCAGGTTGCACAGGGGTGCAGGAATATGTCTTGCATGCAGCTGATCCTGGCTCAATCCCTGACACTATGTGGTCATCCAAACACTGTGTGGATGTTCAGGGGCCCTATAGGCCTTAGAGCACTGCTGGGGGAGCCTGGTAATTCCCAGCTCCACAGGGCCTGCGCAGCACCACATCCCCAGGCTCTTGCATTGTGTCACCAGCTAGGTTGTCAGAGAACTACCCAGAGGGAACCCCAGACCTCCCGCACACTACTTGGAAAGCCCACCATCCCCCAAAAAAGTAAAATACCCACCTCCTAATAAAGTTTCCATAGGAGTCTAAAAAGTTAGTGAGTCATACTGATAGAAGATGTGGGACAGAAACAGATGAAGTCAGAGAGTGACCTGCAGGACACAGACCTCAGGAGTGGAGGTAGCTCTAGGGCTCATCCATGTGCCAGGGAAAAATCAGGGTACAGTATTGGGAGCTGGCATCTACAATCTGCGCCTCAGAATCTCCCAATGATTCCCAAGGCACTGCAAGTTCAGAAATGTGCAGGGAAACAGAAAACAAGGCCAGTCAGCGGTGCAGGCAGCTCTGTGGCAGAAGCCGGCGCTCCTGGATGATCTCAGAACCATCTGACTTCCTGCTGGGTTTCTAGTCTTTTCCTCTCCACACCCACAATCTCTCTGCAGGTACTAAAATACACATTGACACCTGTCTCCAGTTAAAAGACACAGCTCTCTGTCTCTCAGATTTGAGTAAAATGAAGAAGGAGCTGACTGCTCAAGGGAAGGATGCAGTAAGAACTGACTGGCACTGTCCAGAGGTGCAGCAGGGAGGAGGAACTCTGGACAGCAAAGTGTTCTTTTTCATGGGTAGCCCCTGAAAAACTTTATCTGCCCTTAAATAAGGAATAGAAGTGCAGAAGGGGTGGGCAGTTTGCCCAAAACACAGAAATCCTCCTGTGCTAGCTCTAAACACAGCCCCATGCCACACTCACCTTCCAGCCCCCAAAACCAAGCACCTTCATTTACCTTGAGTTTTAAACGGGAGAGTGTCACCCACAGCCTCGCCAGTGGGATCCATGTGGTACCGGTCAGCTTTCTCCTGAAGCACAGCATCCAAGGTCTCCTGTGAAATTCGCCTTGTTGTCATGTTTCTCCAACCTGTAGCGAGAGAAAAAGGCCACTAAGAGGACAGTTGTTGCCCCCAGGGCCTACTATGTCACTGGATCCGATAAGCAGTAAGGCAGTAACCCAGCATCCAGCCTGAACTGCATAGGCAGCCACACTGCTTTAAAGGGGCTTCTCCTCGCAAGAAGTTCCTAGGTGGGGTGGGAATGAGACTACAGGAGAGAGAGCACTTGCCTAGCACGCAGCTGACCCAAATCCAATTCCTGGTACTTCACATGGTTCCTCAAGTCCTGGTAGGGGTGATCCCTGAGTGCACAGCAAGGTGTAAGCCCTGAGCACTGAAGAGTGTGGCCCCAAATCAAAACTGAACAGTTACCAGGCACAGGTTGGAGATTTTGCTTAAAGACAAGTTTTGCATACAGGAGACAGGAGGTCAGTGCCCAGAACTGCATGGTCCCAACACTCCTGGGACAACCCGAGCACCACTGGTGTGCCTCCCACCAAAAAATTAGCACTGTCAGTTATAGCTATAGCAGCCAATGAGCACTGCTAGGCTTATGCAATGAACTGCATGGTTGAGCATGAAAACCACTTAAGAGAACTCACCCAAAAGAACTTCACAGGTAGGCTGTACACCTGAGCTTTTTTTTGGGGGGTGGGGTGTTGGGGCCACATCTGGCAATGCTTAGGGCTGACTCCAACTCTGTACTCCTGGCAGTGCTCAGGGGCCATATGGGATGTGGGGGATGGAACTTGGGTCAGTCCTGTGCAAGGCAAGGTACCCTACCCACTGCACTTTCTCTCTAGCCCAACCACTGAAACTATGTAAACTATGTTTGATTTTGTTTGGTTTACATTCTGTGATGCTCAGGGGTTACTGCTCATGGTGAACTGGAATCAGCCACATGCAAGGAAAGAGCCTCTGGCTCTTTTCTCTCTCCAACCCAATCTCTGTGAACTGAAGGAAAAACAAGAAGCTCACAGGTCTGTGCTGGCTAGGAAGGAGCAATAGGACCTTGAACAATTAACTTTCCTTCTCTGTGTCCATTTGATTGCAATCCCTTAAAAGACTCTTCAACTTACTTAACATACCACCCATCTTTTGGGGGGAGGGGGGAAATGCCATTCAGCACCCTGAAATCTTCCTTTATGCTACCAAATGACACAATTGCACTGGAGGTTACTACTGCACCCCAGGGGGCAATATAGCCCACTTTTTTTTTAAGAGGAGGGCCCCCAAAGAGCAGTGCTCAGTGCCTACTCCTAGCTCTACACTCAGGGATCACTCCTAGTGGGCTGGGGGTTCATATGAGGTGCTGGGGATTGAATGCAGGTCAACTGCATACAGAGTAAATACCCTCCCTGCTATACTCAGGTCACTTTGGGAAAAAATGTGTTCAAAGCCTGTGCCCCAGAGCCAGGGAGATGGCTCAGGGGCCCAGGGTGGGCAAAGGAGAGGCTGGGCCCTATTGCAGGGTCCAGAAAACACACTACCATTTCCAGCCTGGGCACCCCAAGAAAAACCAACAACACTGCTCCAGAAACGCAGTAGTATGGGTGTAGCTGGTATAGCAGCACCCCTAGCTGGACTTGACAGCAGAGTGCCAGGGTGCCAACAACCTCTGCTGAGAACAGAGGGGGACACGTGACCATCTCTCCTCCGTGGCTTGGTGGGAGGGAGCACCAGCTTCAGAGGGGGCGAGAGAAGGACCCCGTGCAGGTGATGGCGGGGGTGGGAGAGCGTGCTGGGCTCCCCACGTCACCATCAGCCGTCACCATCAGCCGCAACTCGCCTGCAAAAGGGGTCCCTAACTACACGACACAAAAGAGTAAAAAGGTTGACTCGGGCTCTGTGGTGACCCCTCCAAGGTCAGACCCCCACTCAATCTGGCAGGCGGGACTGCAGGGTAGGGGCCACGCCCAGAACCTGGAGCGGAATCTGAGGAGCAGCCGCAGAGCCTGGGGAGGCCACTCAGGGGTGGGGGGTCCCTCCCACCTCGGAATGTGAACCCCGCCTTCCACCATCATTGCTCCCAACCATCACACTCCGGGTGGGGAGTGGCTGTGCCTTGGATTCCCAGGAGGGAAAAGCAGGGTTCTGGGTTTCCCCTTCCCCCATCTCTGCAATGGGCAGCTCCGATGGGGGTGTGTGGGGGGGTGAAACCAGCTGACACGGTTAGGGGGGTCACGCAAGGGGAACGGTGAGTGACCGAGCGCTCCTCCCACCCCGAGAACCACACCTCCTCCCCGCCCCCACCCGCTTGGGCAACGGGGCACCGGAAAAGGGGCGTCAGGCCCTGGAGGACACACTGCCCCGCGGCCCTCCAAGGCCAAGCCCCCCACTCGGCTCCCCTCCTCGCTCCCATCCCCCTCCCCCCTTCCCCCTCAGCCCGTTGCCGGGCCCGAACCCCACCGTGCAGTCGTCCCGGCCGCCCGCCCCCCTCGCGGCTCCCCTCAGCCCAACCCCCCACCACAGCCCGGGCCCCTCGGCCCTCAGCCCGGCCTCTCACCCCAGCCCCAGGCCGGCCCCTCACCCCGGACCCCGCCCCTCCGCCGCGCCCCGCCCGGCCCCTCACCCCAAGCCCACCGCGCGCGGAGCCGCCCCCGCCGCCGCCTCAGGCTCCGCAGGCTCGGCCGCCGCCGCGCGGGGCGGGGACATGCAAATGAGCCAACCGTCTCCGCAGCGTCTCGCCGCGCAGGCGCAAGCCGCCTCCGAGCCAGGGCACGCAGGCGCAGGTTGCCGCCGCCGCGCCCGAGTGCGCAGGCGCACTGCACCACTCCCTCCGCTTCTGGGCGGGCGCCCCCGAGGCGACCAGTTCCCCCGCTTTGGACGGCGGTGGCGGCGGGGACGGCAGCGCGGGGGAGACGCCGCGGCGCCGCGCCCCTACAGGCCCGTGGACTTGAGCGTGCTCGCGGGAAGCCCGGGTTCCCCCCGAGCCCCGGACCTGGGAGCGGTTCGCGGAGCTGAGGCAGCTGTGGAGGCGGCGCCACTGCGCCTGCGCGGCCCGCGCCTCACGTGGCCGGCGGGACCGGGGGACTAGGTGGGCGTGGGGGGCGACCCTCCCGGCAGCGCCGCCCCCTCAAGTGCTGGGTGGCCGCGCCGCTTTCATTCATTCTTTGGCTGGTTCCTTCCGGCTCCCCGGCGGGGCGCGCCAGCCCGGGCCTACCGTGCGGGTGCGCATCTGGGCAGGCGGCTGGGTCCAGGTAGCGGCGCGTGCGGGTAGGCAACGCGGGAGACGCTGCACCCGGGCGGGCTGGACACTGTCAGGACCCGGCTGGCCTGGGAGACCCGGGCCGGGCGAGGATGTGAGATGCGGGCGGAGGAAGGGTGTCGCCCGTTTGGGGGACCTTGCGGCGCCATGCTGGCCCTCCCCGCCACTCCGGCACACACACACCTGGGGACCCTTCCTAGGGCTGCGGCCGGCCGCTGTGTTCTGTCTCCCCTGCATCCCGGTTGTTTCCCAAGTGGTTTCCCCCACCCCCAGACACCGTATGTGAGCTGCCAGCCCGGACCAGGTGGAGAGACCCCGAAGGATGTATTCCTGGTGGTCCCAGAGAGAGACACTGACCCCCTTTCTTGCGGGAGGGACAAGACCTCTGGCTCAGGGTCATCCCTCCGGAAAACCCATGTAGGGCCCGCCTGGCCTTCCCCAGGAAACTGAAAACAACCATACCGTTAAGCGCCCCTAGTGGGGATCTCTGTCCTTATGGGGGAGTAAGGGGGCGCTCTCTGGAACAGGGAGGTACGAAGCACACCCTCTGGATGTGGGTTCTGGGTCCTGCTGCCTCTTGATTTTGTTGGGATTGTGTTTTGGGGGCCACAGTCTGCAGTGCTCTGCTGGGTGACTGATGCCAGTGAGGAAGCCCAGCTTGGTCATTCATCTCGGCCCTCTAGTCCCTGGGGGGGGGGGGGTTTGAGGGGCACGCCCCTCCTCTGTGCTTACCAGTGCTGCTGGAAAGCGTAGGTGAAGCTGGGAGTGGGGGTGTACAGACTGCTGAGCTACCAGGAGGGTGCCTGGTGTGTGAGGCTGTACTACCACTACCCCATGCCAATGCCATCATCCCTGATCTCCCCCCACACCACCTCCCCTTCTTGCTTGTGCCCATCTTGCCCCCTTTCCCTCCCAGCTCAACATGGCCTCCCGGCGCATCACCCAGGAAACCTTTGATGCGGCCGTGCAGGAGAATCTGAAGGAATTCGACATGGGGCCCGAGGAAGCACTACAGGAGGCTGTGGAGCAGTTTGAGTCTCAGGGTAGGCATGGGTGTAGATGTGGGGATTTACCCGACACACTCACACAATGTTCTATGCTCGGGACCCAGTGATAGCAGAGTTGGAACCCCTGCACGCAGATCATGTGCCCCATGGGCTCTCACCCCTGCAGGGTTCTTTTCTCACCCGGTCTGGTGGTCTCTCAGGGCTTGTCCCTCCCCTGCTCTGCCCTGCGCCCTCCAGCCCCTGCTCCCCAACTTGCTCATGTCCCTCCTGTGCGTGCCTAGGCCACCCTCTGGCGTTCATTTATTGTTATGAGTTTGTTCTGTTTTGTTCTGGCACCACACACGGCAGTGCTCAGGGTTGACTCCTGGCTCTGTGCTCAGGGATCACTTCTAGTGGGGCTCAGGGGACCATATGGGGCACCACCAATCAAATCCTGGTTGGCCATGTGCATACATGGCCAGCACACTCCTCACTGTGCTTTGGCTCCAGCTCAAGTGGGTGTCATTTTGTCACTTCATTGAGACTTGGGGACAGCTCCCAAGCTGCAGGATCTCTTGCCTCCCTGCACTCTCTGCACCCCAGCATGAGCCCAGACAGGCGGGCAGAGGTGTGCACAGCTTGCCGGGGAGGAAGGTACCTAGAGGCCCCTCCCAGGAGCACGTCCTGGGTAGGCTCACCTGGCAGATAGCGCAGGGAACCCCCCTGCCTCTCTGCTCCCCCTCATGTCCAGCTCCCCACAGTGTAGCCCTGTCAGAGCCAGAGCAAAGAGGAATCAGGCTTCCTGTGGATTGTGGGGTATAAATATGTAGGGGTGCCCACAAGTGGCAACATGGGGAGGTTGCTCTGCTCCCATTGGTTGCATGGGAGGGGAGGCCCAAGATCCCTAGGCCCCATGCAGACGGGGTGGTTGGCCTGGCCTGGGGATGAGGGGTGCTGGCTGGATCTGGGGAAGACCCCTCTCCCAGAGATCATGGGCGGTGGGATAAAGGCATGAAGGGGCGCCTGGGCAGCACACCAGGTCCACAGACCTTCCTGTTCTCTCCTCTGCGCAGGTGTGGACCTGAGCAACATTGTCAAGAAGGCACCCACGATGTCAGGGGCTGGGCCCCAGGAGCCACAGCATGAGATCCTGCAGGTATGAGCAGCCAGCTCCACGGTGGGGCGCTCCTCCCTCCTCCCTGGTCTCAGAATGCCAAGCTCAGACCTGACAGTTTGGGGAATGGCAGCTCCCAGTTGGGGCGCCTGCAGGAGGGGGCTGTCCCTCCTGAGAGGCATCTTTTGTCCTGCGTTTCTCAGGATATGTCAGGGTGGCTGGTCTTGCTTTTTGAGGTCTTCCTGGGTGCCCAAGCAAGTCTGTGCTCTGACAGGGCGTTGGGCAGGACTCTGGTCCCCCAGCATGCAGGAGCCTCAAGGAGTCCCTGCATGGCACTGCCTGAGGCTTTGCTGCCTTTCCAGATCCTGACTGCCCTGCAGGAGTCGGTGGCCCAAGCACGGCCTGGGGAGGTGGCGGTGCAGCTCTCGGCCTTCTGGGAGCAATGCCAGCAGGATCGGGCCTGCCGCTTCCTGGCTGCAGAGAAAGGCGCCTACCCGGCCCTGCTGGCTGCCTGGCAGCTCGCCACCGGTACCCCGGACCTCCTGCTGCCAGCCCTGCACGCCCTGTCAGTCCTGATCGACGGGCAGCCTGACCTGCTGGACGCACAAGGCCTGCAGCTGCTGGTGCACACACTGGCACGCCTGGCCGAGGCCGATGCCGAGGTTCCCAAGGTGACCAGTGCCGCCCTGCGCTGCGTGCGCTTCGCCTGTGTGAAGCACGAGCATAACCGGCGAGACTTGGTGGAGGCAGGCGTGCTGCCGCTGCTCACGGGCGCCCTGGCCCGCCACAGCAGCGGCACGGGTGCCTGTGTGGTCCGCGAGGCGTGTGGGGCGCTGCACAGCATCACCTGTGACGACGACGTGCGCACGCTCTATGGCCTGGCCGGTGACCATACCAGGAAGATCGTGGAGGAGCACGCAGGCCTGAAGGTGCTGGTCCACGCCCTGCAAGGTGGGTGAGGAAGGGGGGTGCCACTACTGATGTTCAGGCACAGAGCCCCTGACCCACCGCAGAGTGCATAAGAAGGTACTAGAAGTGAGGTTTCCAAACTTGTTTGTCCTTTCAGGGGGGAAAACAAAAAGCAGCTGGCTGGAGAGATAGCACTGGGGCTCAGGCACTTCATGCCCGCCACCAAGTGACCCCTGACTGCAGAGCCAGCAGTAAGCCCTGAGCACCTCCGGATTTGGGCCCCAAACCAAGTATATATGAAATGAAGGGCCCCTCCCCACTATAGCCGTTAGGTTACTGATCCTGGTGGCATCCAGCACTCTTGCGAGGGAGTGGACAGTTCTGGCCTCTTCGGGAAACACGGTGCCAGAAGAATGAGTCCCTCCCTGCCACCAGTGCCAGCAGGGGGCACTGCAGCCCCAGAGGAAGGATGGGTCCTGTGGGTTTGGGGACAGGCTCCTTCCCCCAGAGCCCCCTTTTCCCCCCAGCCTTCCCCAACAACCTGGACCTCTTAAGCAAGCTCTGTGGCACCCTGGCCCATCTGACCATCCGCAACAATTACTGCCAGGAGGTGGTAGACCTGGGGGGCCTCGCCCTGCTGGAGACCTTGCTGGCTACCTGTGGTGACCACCAGGTGAGTATCCAGGCGGCAGAGCCCCACACCTCCCTTTCGGATACCCCAGTTGGGAACAGTATCAGATGCCGAAAGGGTCTCAGCTGGGGACATCCCCCCACTGCACCATGTTCTTGATGGCTAGCCTCAGCACTACCCTGTGTCTGGAATTTGCCCAGTCTGAATCTCATTTTCCCAGTCTGAATTCCAGTGGCCGAAGCATGGCACCCTCTTGGTGGTGGTGCCCAGGTCAGCTGCCCCCCAGGCCTCCAGGCCATGCTTAGTGGCCTTGCAGTACCCAGGAACTGACCCCTGGTGGCTCCAGCCCTCACCTGCCCCTTCAGTGCAGCCCAGCTTGGTTTTCCAGAGTGGAACCCGCAGTGGTTATCCAGCCCCACAACAGCCCTCTTTGTGAACAAACATCCTCACATCTGGCCCCAACAAGGGCTACCTGATAACCCCCGTCTGTGCAGGACCTGGTGAGGCAGGTGTTGAATGTGCTGCGAGCCATGGCATGCAACGATGCCGTGAAGGACGCCATCGTGCGCGCTGGGGGAACTGAGTCCATTGTGGCCGCCATGACACGCCATCTGGCCTCCCCCCAGGTACCCATAGGAACACACCGCTGCTGGGGGAAAGGGAGGTGGGGGTGTCGTGGCCCTGTCTCAGCCCCTGGTGCTCCCCAGGTGTGTGAGCGGAGCTGTGCTGCTCTGAGTGTGCTGGCCTTGCGCAGGCCAGAGCACTGCCGGGCCATCATGGAGTGTGGTGGCATCCAGGCGGCCGTGCAGGCCATGAAGGCCCATCCACAGGACGCCAGTGTGCAGGTGAGGCCACTGCTTGAGGGCTCTACCCTCTGCCTCATCACTTGCCTCACCCACTGCCCCCTACTAGGAAGGAGGTGGGCTTGAGGAGGTTCCCGCCCCCGCCCACTGGCCCATGCAGGGAAAGCGCCCCTCCACAGCCTTCGCCCTGTTTCTGCAGAAACAGGCCTGCGTGCTTATCCGCAACGTGATGTCCCGCAGCCCCGCCCTGGCGAAGCCCATCCTGGAACTGGGCGTGGAGGAGCTCATCACGCAGGCCAGCGCCACGCACCCGGACTGCGAGGATGCAGCCAAGGCAGCCCTGCGGGACCTGGGCTGCCACGTAGAGCTGCTTGAGCTGTGGACTGGGGAGAAGGGTCAGTTGGAGCTGTGACTCCTGGTGGGCTGGCAGGAGCATGAGGGGTGCAGCCCCTGGGCCCCACTGCCTCTGCATTGCACCCAGAGGCTCAGGATGGCCGGGCAGTCTGGGGGGGGGGGCGGTGGCGGCAATAAAAGCGAATGAATGCTGGAGGGTTGTCTTCCCCATACTGGCAGGGTAGGGGATAGGGTCAGCTGGGATGCCAGTGGGCTGTGCCTGGGGGGTCTGTGGGCAGTTCCTGCTTCCCAGCTCCCATGGCTGCCTGTCACTCCCTCTCCCCCACAGGCCCTGTTCCTGGGGTCTCTGGGGTCCAAGTTTCACCCTGTGTGGGTTAGGGGAGGTTCAGGCACAGCTCCCGTGGCCCATGAGGTCAACACACTGACCCTCCTCCCTGGGGAGATGGTGTCGCCATCAAACCAGCCTCTGACCCAGTCACCCAGTCCTGATTCCCACTCCTGGCACCCAACCTGGCTGACAGGCTCCCATGTCTGTGACCTTGGAGGGCTTCTCCCTCTGTTCTGCTCTCAGCTCCTCCATTCTATCATCAGACCCAGTCTGGCTTCCAGAGAGTTGCATCCCATCGCAATGGGGTGTGGGGGGCTGATTGCTCCAGCATGCCCCCCCCCAAAGGCTTTGTGCTTGTCTGAGGGCCAAGCTGGTAGTGCCTGGGAGAGCATGTGGTACCAAAGAGCAAAGGGGGGCCTCCTGCTTGCAGAGCCTGCGTTGGGCATGCCCCAAGGGGCTTGGGGGAAACCCCAGGAACAAAGCAGTGGGGGTACAGGGTGGCTCTGGAATGGAGGCCTGGCCCCCTGCCAGCCTTCCTGCGGCTGCAGCCTCAGGGCTGACGCTCCAGCTTATCAGCACCCCCCACCTGAGCCTGGCAAGTGGCCTCCTCAGTGACTGGGGCACTCTGAAGACCCTTTCCCCAAGGTTGCCACTGCCCCCACCTTTCCTGTTAGGATGGGGGAGGGGTGTCCCGCTCAGGAAAAGTGGGGCTCTGCTGCCATGGGCCCACTGACCAAGGAGCAGTCTGAGCCTCCAGCGTCGTGGCCGGGTGGCAGTGTGCCCTGCAGCCAGGAAGGGCCAGCATCCAGGCAGCCTGTGAGCCCCATTGCCCAGGTGTAAGCCAGACCTCCAGGCACCAAGTGCCCACCAGGTGGGTTAGGACCTGGCTTGCCCATTTTGAGGCCCCTCTGCCACGACCAGTACTAGCTCGACCTCGGGCAGGTGAGTGTGGCAACGGTTTGTGGTAACAGTGCCTCGCTGGCTCCTGGCTATCGGATGGGATCCCCAAAACTAAGAAAATGGAGGGCCAGACAGACAGTGCCCTGCCTGGTATAGTCGGTGGCTCGGGAAAGCTGGAGAACTGGGCACCATGGTGCTGCAGTGTTGGGGTAACCACTGACACCAGGGAGCACCTGCTGCCGCTGCCAGCGCCTGTAGGCCCGCCAAGGCCTCCAGAGCTGGGCGATTGCCTGACCCTTGCCTCAGTTGGCAGTGACACTTGTGGTACCCTGGGACCTTCCGGGAGCACACAGGCCCTCCGGAGTCTGGCAGGTGGTGCTGTGGGTGGGGACTCTGGCAGGATAAATATCTCCCTCTCGGTGGCTTGGCCACACCCACAGCTGGTCTGGAGCCACATTCCATGAAGCCCTGTTTGCAGAGGGGACCAGAGGCCTGCAGTGGTTGAGCCGGAGGGTGCCTGCCGCGGACCAACAGGGCTGTAAGTGTGTCACCTGCACTCACTCCCCGAGTGCACCCACCACCCCGGCATAGAGCTGGAGGGACGCAGGCAGTTCGCACAGGGACACACCTGAATCCCAACACTAGCCCAGGCTGAGATGGCAGGAGATCCAGCAGGCTTGGCAGCAGCCCAACAGGATCCCTCGGACTGAGCAGGGAGATGTGTGGAGCCCGAAATCTGAGCCTCCTCGGCCTGGTTTTGAATTTGAGAGCTGGTTGGTTCTGGAATCAGGTGCCCTGGTCCGCGCCCTGCTGGAGACTGAGGGAGTGAGTCAGAAGGGAGTGGGAGAAAGCTGGCACTGACCCAGGCTGGGAACAGACCGACAGATGTGGACAGGGCTGGGATGTGGACTCCGGAGAAGGTGGCGGGACCCTGACCTGAGCGGGGGTGGGGAGTAGGGAAAGGCAGGCATACCAGCTCCTTGCCCTAAATGGTGTGGGAGCAATGGGGCATGGGACATGGACTGGGACTCCGGTTACTCGGGTCCCCCGTGGCTGTTCTCTGACTCTGCTTTACTCGCCTTCCAGAGAGCAGCTCCTTTAAATCACACCCCCACTGGATTTTTGAGGTGCTGTGTGATATTAGGCAAGGAGCCTTGCCTCTCTGTGCTCTGGTTTCTGTTGAACGGACCTCCGTGACCTGGTAGAACTGTGATTAGGATGCAGTTCACTTGCGAAAGGCTCCGCGGGGAGGGGCAACGTCACTGGGTCCCCAGGAGCAGAGGGCAAACTTGGAGTAGTATGGGTCTAACTTGTAGAAGCAGGGGGCAGCCCGAATGACCGCCCAGGCAGTCTGCCCGCCCACACACCCTCCTCGCTTCGTTCGAAACGGGTGGCCAGAGGGCCGGACGCTTGGTATCAGGTTCGCAGGGCGGTGGGGCATCGTGGGGCATCCCAGGCCACAGGCGGTAGCCAGACAGCACCTTGCACTCTGCGCTCGCACCGCCCTCGACCCTGCAAGTGGCCGCAGCGCCTGCTCGTCTTCGGCTTCGCGGCCAATCTCCGCCGCCCTCCGGGCTACGCCCTCCGCTCCCCCTCCACGCGCCTGCCGCGCCAGTTTCTTGAAGCCCCACCCTTGCTCCTCAGCGATTGGTCAATGGGGCTGCCCCTCTTCCTTCAAGGCTCCAATCTCCGCCTCCCTCCCGGTTCTCCCCTCCCAGCGCCTCACACCCGGCAAGTCCGACCCCGGCATCTAGCGCTTCTCCCGAGCCCCGCCCATGTCCTCGGCGATTGGCTGTAAAAGATGCCTGTCAGCTTCCAGCAGGCAAATCCCTGGCGGCTCCCGCAATAAATGGCCGGAGCGCAACGAATCGCACCGCGGCGAGGCCCCTCCCGCCGAGCGAGCTGGGGGTGCGCGAGGCGGGGCCTGGTGGTGGTGGCGGCGGCGGCGGCGGCGGCGGCGGCGGCAGAGGCAGCGGCGGCGGCGGCGCGTCCTGGCCGGTGAGAGGTCGGGGGTCACGGGACGCTAGGGAGCCGGGAGTCACAGGACGCCGGAGTTGCGGGCCGGTCAAGATCCTCGGAGGGAGGTGGGAGAGACGGGCATGACAGCGGCCTCGCAGGGGCCGAGAGAGAGCAAAGCCCCACCTCACGCGTCAGGGGACCCCCCCCCAGGCCGGATCCGAGGTCCTCGCCTCGGCTGCACACCCGGACTTGCCCCGCGAGCTGATGGCACCTGCCCGTCGCCGCAGCACTTCTAGAGATGCCCCCACCCCACCCCCCGACGTCACCCGGACCACTTCCATGCACACCCCTTATGAGCAGAGCCGTCGCCTGCCCATACAAACCCGCACAGTACACGACACCGGTCCCCCTCCCCCCGTGCACATCACGCCTGACACCCACCCACAGCCCTTGACATGGCCCTTATTCATGCACACCCCACTCCTGGGCACCCCTCGTTATTCTAGACACCCCCGTATCACCCCGACCCCTGCTCCTGCCCTCTCACTGGTCCCTGTCCTTGGACGACTGGGGTCACAGCCTACCGCACCTTCTTCCTGTGTACCTGCATTTATTCCCGTCCTGCCAGCGCCCCCATCTCAGGATCGCTGCACGCTAAGAGCCCCCTTTCGTTTCTGAATCCAAAAGGCTCAGACCTAGGGGAAGTTCAGACCCTCGCCCAGTCTTGGTCTGTGCTGGGGTCAGGGGTGGGGGGCTTGCAGAGTCAAGAGTGGCCCCCAAGAGGCAAGGCTGGAAGGGACGAGCGGTGGTGCCGAGGCTCTGGCAGACCGGCGCGCCCCTGCTGACCCCAGGCTCCCGCGGCTGGTGCGCGGCTTCTGGGCGCTTCTCAAGTTCTCTGGCGTGCGCTCCGTGGCCTTCGGGGTCGCTGCGAGCAGCTCCGCGGGCGCCTTTCCTGCAGCGGCGCGTCAGTCCCGCTACCCAGCCTAGGCGGGAACGTTCCAGAGGCTCCTGCCGCCTCCAGCTCCGCCCGGGCAGCCAGTGCTCGATGCGGTCCGCGCTGCGTGCACGCGCACGGCGGAAGCCACGTGCGTGCGGCGGACACCAAATGCTGCAAACCCGCACGGCCCCCGCACGGTTTCTCCAGCCCTGGCTTCTGTGACTGGACCGTTTTCTCCTCCTTGGAGGTGGTCTCCCCGCCTCAACCCCCTGGCGCCACGCCCTCCCCAGGAGGTGACATTTAGCAGGACCCTGTCACCATCCCAGGAAGGCAGCAGCGTGTTCAGAATGGGGCACACTGTCCCCTCCGGAGGGAGCAGGCGGCCACTCCCGGCTCCCTCCCCTGTGGCTGTGTCGTGACTAAACCTTAGACTTTGCTTCTTTCCCGTGTGTCAGCCCGAGCAAGTTCAGTCCAGGAAACACCCCCCTGGGGGGCGGGGCGGGGGAGGGGCTGGATTTGTGACAGTGGGCGGCACCCACACCCCAAACCCCGCCTCCTGCTCCAGAGGTTGGTGGTGTGCCGCCCCCTCCCGAGCCATTTGTTTTGTTTTTCATTTAGATCCAGCAAAAGATGGGATGGCAGGTGGATGCAGAGGGCCAGCCCGCATGGCGGCTGCAGCTATGGAGTTGGGGAATCCTCTGTAGCTCAGATCTTGGGGAGACTGACATGAACATAACTGTGTATTTTTTATTTGGGGAGGGTTCTGGTTCGGGAACTACAACTGGCAGTGCTCAGGGATCACTCTTGGCGGAGCCCAAGAGACCCTACGTACGGGGTGCTGAGAATGGAATCCAGATGGGCCGAGTGCAAGTGAAGTGCCTTAACTCCTGTACTGGGGCCAAAGCAATAGTACAGCGGGTAGGGCGCTTGCTGTGCACCCAGCCGGCCTGGGTTCCAGCCTCAGCATCCCATATGGCCTCGCAACCACCACCAAGAGTAATTCTTAAGTGCAGAGCCAGGAGTAACCCCTTAGCACTGCCAGGTGTGAAAGATAAAAACACACAAACCCTGTACTGTCTCTCTGGCCCCATGACAGGTCTTATGGGGGGGGGGGGTCGGTGGACCCCTGCAGTGCTCCTGTCAAGGAAGGCTCTGGAGTCTAAGCGGGCCTTCCCTTGTGCTATCTCTTCCGCCACTGCTCTTTTAAAATGTGCCCCTCAGGTTCCTTTCCCGGGAGCACGAACCCCTGCGTGATCCCATGCCTGGCTTCCTGCTGCTGAACAGGCCTGTGGGGAGAGGGCTGGGGGCTGGTGCCTGAAACTTGTCCCCCAGTGGGATGGAGTCAGGAGGCGGCCCCATGAATGAAGGGGACCCCATCTTGAGGACAGGGGCCCAGAGTCCGTCTATGGGCAGGCCGTGGGCGCTGTCTGCTGACCCCTCTGACCTTGGACTCCCCTCCAGAAGCTCTGGGCATGCGTCCCAGTCGCCCTGCACTCAGCCTGGGTCCCTGAGTTTCTCTTTTCAGGACAGCTGTTCCTGCACCAGGGAACACGCACCTGCCAGGCTGGTCAATGAGGGCACAGGCCTTTGGGGGATGTGTGCACCCACTCTCCGGCACCTCTGCAGCAACAGGGCGCTGGCAGACAGAGGCGGGTCTGACCCTGCAGACTGCTGCCCAAGGCCGAGCCCACATGGCCCGGCGCCCAGATCACCCGGCAGGTTAGCGGACTAGCTGCCCCGGGGGTGCAGACTGAATTCCCATGAGCGGAGGAAACAGCCTATACCATTGGACTGACAGCCGGCCCGCTCCCGCGTACCCACTGATTACAGGAACCTCCACCCACCCCACCCCACTCCCGCCAACGCAGACACTGCATGGGGACAGTGTTGCCCACCTGTGCCCTATGGGGTGACCCCTCAGTGCTGGGCTCTGGATCTCCACCCATCGGAGATGCTGCCCCCTGGCCAAATCCTGGGTGAAGGGGGCCCTCAACCACCCATGGTGGGGGCTAGGCACAGGACAGAGGGTCTAGGAAGGCAAACAGGGCCGGCTCTGAGGCCGGGGTGCAGAATCTCCCCCACAACGGTCCCAGAGGCTCCTGCCTAGTGCGACCATGAGCAGTCAGTGAGAATGGGGCTGGAAGTGGGAAGGCAATGCACTGCCCTCACCCCTGCAGCCCTTACCCAGGGCGTTCTGACCGCCCTCTCTGGTGAGCACCTGTGCAGATTGTTCCCTCATTTGTGGCTCCCCCTTTCTCAATGGTTTCAAGGTCCCATTCAGTGATGCTGGGGGGTTAGGAAGCTCTTCTTAGTCATCCTGAGGGACAAGGCGGCCCTACAGTGCCGGGATGGACCCCTAAAGCGGGAGCTTAAGCCCTCTGGGTTCGTCCCAAAGCTTGAGGAGGGTGGGGTGACACCTCATCACCCAGCCCTTGTTATTTCTCTTCCTGCCTCCCATCATCACCGTGTGTGCTGGGCTGGAGGGGGACTGTGGCTTCTCAGGGGACGACCCTCAGAAAGGGATTCCTTTCCTAGAAGCTCTTCCTGGGCAAAGGCTGGGGCAGACATATGGCCTGTGGGCGATGAGCACAGCTTCTGCTGTGTGACCTCCCGGGGCTGCTTTCCCTCTCTGAGCCCATCTGCCTCCAGGCTGGGAAGTGGGGAGGAGCAGTGGTGCTGCGGCTCGGAGGCCGCTGGTCAATGATTAAACCCGCCACTGCCGCAACCTCACAAGCGTCCAGGCCCTGTGTAGGAGCCCTACAGCTGAGTCACAGGCCCGCTGACAGTGGTGCTGGCCAAGGGCCTTCTGCTCACTGCCCTCTCCCCTAGGACGGAGCCCCGCACCGTCCCGCACCTGGGATGGGTAGTGGAGCGGAGGATGCGGGCGCAGCTACACAGGCAAGTATGGGGTTCAGCCGGATCCACTCACTCACGGGGGAGCCGTGGAGAGGATCCAGTTCCCCGCCCTCACCTCCCTACCCCACCCCACCCCACCTGCTGCAGCCTGAATCCTACACCTGGCCCCCAGCAGGCTGTCAAGGACCCCCAGATTTCTGAGCCCAGTGGTGTGGGGCACTGGGGGCACTGTGGTCCCTACCCCAACCCCATCCATCGCCATCAACCCCACAGCTCCTGGGTCCCACACTGAGCCGCTTCTTGAGACCACTCAGGCACTGAGGACCACTGAGTGGGGACCACTTAGGTTCCCCAGTTTGGGGTCAAAGGCCTGCTCATCTTCCATGCCACCCCAACCTTTCCTTGAATTCCATGCCGGGTGGCAGCCGGGCTGGATGACTGGTCCCGGCTAGCAGCCAGAACCAGGGACACTGTCCCCAGGATCTCTGAGGTTGCAGCCTCCTGCCCCCCATTTCCTTCCAGAGGGACCATCGGCAGGTCCTCAGCTCCCTGCTGTCTGGCGCACTGGCCGGGGCTCTGGCCAAGACCGCAGTAGCCCCCCTGGACCGAACCAAAATCATCTTCCAAGGTACCTCCCCCTGCTGACCCTCCACTCTCACACCCACTGCGCCCCGAGCGGCTTTGAGCTCAGACACTCAGACCAGGTGACCCCAGGCTGGGTTCCTTCTGAGGGCCCCTGCCCGCCGGCAGCCTCCCAAGCTTGAGAGGATGCTCCTGGCTGGCTGTGGGCCCCCCATTTGCTCTCACGATACGGGAACCATCTGCTCCTGCCTTTCTCTGCACCTTTACCCCAGCTGTCTGGGGCCCAAGACTGCAGAGGAAGCAGGCCTCCCCTCACCCTGAACAGGCCCCTCACCTCTCTGCCTCAGTTTCCCTGGAGAGCCCCATGCAGGCCTCACAGCATCCTGGGAAATCAACAGAGGGGTGTCCTCAAGGGACTCTGGGACCCCTGACCTGCACGTGGGAGTAAGTCAGGGACACGGGAGGGGCGCAGACATGCCTGGTCTATGGGAGTGCAGCCCCTTGCTGAATCTCGGATGAGCTGGGGTGAGCTGGGGTCCTGACTGGAGGGATTGCTGAGTGGTCCCCTCAGGGCGCCAGGTATTCTCAGCCCCACACTCAGAGATGCCCTCACTCGGAATGCGGTGCCTCCCCTGACTCCGGCTGTGTTTGTTTTGCAGTGTCTTCAAAAAGATTTTCTGCCAGGGTAAGAATTCTTCTGCAAGGGGGCGCGGGACGGGCCTTTCCAGATGGTCTTCTAGGCCGGGGTCCCCTTGTTCCTGCACCGCGGCTCTGCCAGGGCACGCCCCCCCGCCCAGTGGACCTGAGCCCCAGTTCCTGGAATAAGCACTAGCTGTCCTTTACCTGTTTGCCTGGTTGGAGACTGGGCGGGGCTCCCTCCGCCCCTGGAATGCGGAGGCAGGGCAGGGTGGGCGCCCGCAGGGAAGGCCCTGTGGGTCCGTAGCACCCCTCCAGGCGGCCTTGCCCTTGCCCCCACAGGAAGCTCTCCGGCTTCTGTACCTCACCTACCTCAATGAGGGCTTCCTCAGCCTGTGGCGCGGGAATTCCGCCACCATGGTGCGCGTGGTGCCCTACGCCGCTATCCAGTTCAGCGCGCACGAGGAGTACAAGCGCATCCTGGGCAGCTACTACGGCTTCCGTGGAGAGTGAGCCCCGCCCCCGGTCCTCCCTGGGAACGCCCCTCCCCTCCGCCAGCCCCGCCCGCCCGCCCCGCCTTAAAGCCCTGCCCCGACCCTGGGAACGCCCAGTCCCTCCCCAGACCCTGGGAACGCCCAACCCCCACCCCCCGCGAAGCCCCGTCCGGGATCCTGGGAACATCCAGCCCCGCCCCGCCGCAAAGCCCCGCCCCGGACCCTGGGAAAGCCCCCGCCGCAAAGCCCCACCCCGCGGCAAACCCCGCCCCGGAATTGGGAACGCCCCGCCCCGGGACTGGGAACGCCCCGCCCCGCCGAAAAGTCCTTGGCTCTCAGACTCTGGACCCTGGGGACAACCCGCCCTCCGCAGCAAAGCCCCGCCCATGGATCCTCCTGGGTCTGGACCCTGGGAAGCCCCACCCCAGACCCACTCAGCACCTGGCCTCCATCCAGCTCAACTCCTCTCCCAGGACAGCTCAGCCTCCAGACCCCGTCCCCAGGCCCTCCTCTGCTCCCACTCACTGCCCACCCCTAACCTGCCTCCCTGACTCCCATCAAGCCAGAGTTCACTGGGCAGGCACACCTCTCTCAAGAATTCACACCAGGCGGGGAATCCAGAAACTCATCAGTGTGGAAAGCCCCGTCCTAGCTGCCGGGGCCCACAGCCTCTGCTGAGGCACGCCCCGCATCCGCATCCCGCCCAGCCTCCCTCCTCCCTCCTAGAAGCAGGGGTCTCACCTCTCCCCATCCCCAGAGCCCTGCCCCCATGGCCGCGTCTCCTGGCTGGCGCCCTGGCTGGGACTACGGCCACCTCACTGACCTACCCCCTGGACCTGGTCAGAGCACGGATGGCCGTCACCCCCAAGGAGATGTGAGTCCTGCAGGGGGCTGGGGCGCCAGGGCGGTGGTCCTGCTTGACCCTTGGGGGTCTGCCGGCAAGAGGGAGGGCAGCGGCAGCCCTTCAAGGAGCCCCTATCTGCCACAGGTACAGCAACATCTTCCACGTATTCATCCGCATCTCGCGAGAAGAGGGGCTGCGGACGCTCTACCACGGCTTCACGCCCACCGTGCTGGGCGTTATCCCCTACGCCGGCCTGAGCTTCTTCACCTATGAAACCCTCAAGAATCTGCACCGAGGTGAGGGTGCCTGGTGGAACTTGTAGACCCCGCGCCCAGGCCACCGCCACCCTGGGCGTGTGTCATGTCCCCGCAACTTGGAGCCACAAGTTGGAGGAAAGCAGAATTGTGCCGGGGCGCAATCTGTCCTTCCTTGCCACAGGATGTGCGGGGATGCGGGCAGGGTGCCTGGGTCCTATGGGTAAGGTGCACTTGGAGTATGTGGGCATTTTGGGAGTGGGGTGGGCTGTGTAGTGTGGGGCACGTCTTGGGACTGGAATGTGGGTGGCGGGGTGCAGGGTGCACTGCTGGTCCCCTCATGGCCGGTCCCCGCCGCCCTGCAGAGTACAGCGGCCACCGGCAGCCCTACCCGTTTGAGCGCATGATCTTCGGCGCATGCGCGGGTATCATCGGCCAGTCGGCCTCGTACCCGCTGGATGTGGTGCGACGGCGCATGCAGACAGCCGGTGTGACGGGACACCCGCGCATGTCCATCGCGCGAACGCTGCTCAGCATCGTGCGGGAGGAGGGAGCAGTGCGTGGCCTGTACAAGGGCCTCAGCATGAACTGGCTCAAGGGCCCCATCGCCGTGGGCATCAGCTTCACCACCTTCGACCTCATGCAGATTCTGCTGCGGCATCTGCAGAGCTAGGGTCCTGCCCCCCAGTTTTTGCAGAGCCACCTCTGGGCTAGGCGCTCCTGCTTCTGCCCCTGGCAGCCTCTCAACAGGGGAACCTAGACTAACCCCCCCCAAGTCTCCAGGGGACAGCCAGACCCCAAAGTGCAATGTTGGAACTGGGGGCTCAGGTTCCCCATGCACTCGTCCTCCCAGAGGAAGTAATGGTCTAAAGGTTGCAAGGGGTGCCATGACAGTGCATGGACCTGGTTTTGGGGGCCTGGCCCTGAGAGTGGTCTCTAGCCCCACTTGGCAGAGAAAATGGGCCCCCACCTACACATCTGTGGCCCCACAAGCAACTTTTCACCCAGTGCCCTGTCCCACTCATCCTGACCCCAGGTCACCTCCTGCCTCCACATCTGGACCTCCATATCCCCACAGTGCTGTCCAGGATGAACAACCCCCCCCCCCAACAGAGCCCTCCTGCTTTCTGCCCCCCTGTGCGCAGCTGGGCCTCTGTTGTTGGAGGGAGACTGATCTGGAGGCCCCTGAATGTGCCCCCAGGGTCCTTCAGACCTGCAGGCCGGTTTTATTTCCGTGGAAAGGGGCTCATCCTGCAGAGGTTCAGACCCTCCCACACTGGGAGTCCCTGAAACAGGGTCTGTGGCAGGGCAGGGAGCCTGGAAGTCAGGGTAATCTAGAGTGTCCGCCGGGAGCCAGTCACACAAAGAACTTAGAAGTTGCCCTCCCCTCCTGTTACCCCTGGTCGGCCAGTCAGTGGTACCGAATCACCTCTCTGCCATCCCGTGGTCCCAGGTCTGGCCAGCCCCATCCTCGCACACCCCAACCTCTGCCCATCCTTCCCCACTGGCCAGCCCCGCTAGGCCCCAGGAGTCCCAGGCAGCAGGTGGGGTCTAATCTGTGGGAACCCCATTTCTGCCCCTCTCCAGCCTTGCCCAGTGCCATGCCCACCAGGAGCCATGGGATGGGCACACAAGTGCCATGGCGAGAGATGGCAGAGGAGTCCTGGTGCCCCCCCAGGTGGTCAGACCAAATGGACACTGGGTTGGAGGGTCCCATCCTGCTGTCCCCATGTGCCTCTCAGCAGCTGCCAGCTGGGGGCCCTAAGTAGCCCTCCCCCATGCTTTGCAGGCCCTGACCTGCCCCCTCTCCCCCACCTGCTGCTCTCCTGGTCTGGAGTTACATTTTGATGCCATGAAGACACTTTGTTTATATATAATGTTTATATATTTTAAAGATTTGTGCCAAGAGAATATATTTAATAAAAAGTAAAATGACTTCTCATGTTCATGTCCTTTCAAGGCTGGCCCCAGTCCCACCTGCCTCACTGTGACTTCCAAACCAGGTTAAAGTTCCTTTACAAGTTTCTGGATACATTTGTGCAGTTAGATGGGCACTGTTGCAGGAACCAACCCCAGAGACAAGCTTGGTGGAGCAGAGGTGAGGCCAAAGGCAGGAGTCTTGGTAACACTGGCTGGGCTTCCTGGATCAAGCTTTACCTGAAGTCCAACATAAATCACTTAATGGACTCTGAGACAGACTTGAGTTCCCTGCCCTTTCTAAAACAATCTTGTTTGTGCCTCGCTGGGTCATGTGCCAGTAAGCTTGTGGTACAACTTCCAGAATGGAAATTGCTGGTAAAGGTTAAGGGATATATTGGGAGGTGTAGCTGACACTGCAGGGAGGGAGGGGAGGAGGCAGTATCATACAGGAATCCCACCAGCGTGGGGGGTGGCAGTGTCCATACAGGAGTCCCACCAGCATCCTGGGATGCCCTCCAGCCCCGGAAGAGAACATGGCTCGACTCTGGAAATGGCTCAGTCCCTTTTGTAAAAAGCACCAGCTGCGCCTTTATTGATCAGAAGAACAACCTCACCTCTATCGGCACAGCAGCCCTAAAAGCGTGCCCTGGAGGCCTTGAACCCGGAGGAACATGTCCAGGCCTTTCTGGGGCCCCTAACTGTGGCTCAGGCACTCCATCCCCCTTGCCCTGGGGACACCAAGGCACATGCGACCTCGCCAAGAGGTCCCTGACAGAGTCCACTAGCAGCTAGCCAGGTGCTGCTGCAGGTACAGGCCAGAGAGGCTGCAGAGAAGCTGGCAGGCAGCTGTCCACCAGACCACGAAAGCCAGCACACCGCGCAGCAAGAGCGGCGTGAAGAGCCCGCCCAGGGCCCCGGCGATGCGATCCGCTGTCTGCTGGATCTCATCCCTCATGGGGTCCAGCTGCTCATCGGCCGCTGAGGAAAAAACTGGGAATGCCGAGAAGGTGGGCCCCAGGCCCCAGGAGTAGCCGCCTACGAGGAGAGGAAGGAAGGAGGAAGAGCTCGGTCCACATCAGGACCCAGAGTCGATCCCCGAGGGATACAACCACTTGGTCTCTGGCACCCTCAGCTTTGCCCTAATCTCCTACCTCTGACTCATTTTGGTCTACGAGGCCCCACCACTTGGCCCCTGCATCCACCCAATATCCCTGCTTCACGGCCTATCACCTCTCTGCACCCTATCAGGCCCGCCCATGAAACTAGCCCCGCCCACCTGACCAGCCCCGCCCCATATCAGGCCCCGCCTTCTGGTGCCTCCACGAACTCACCCAGTGTCTTGAGCAGCAGCGTGCAGTTGAGAGTGAGGATGAGCGGCGTCAGGTACTGCAGACTCACCACCGTCACATAGCAGTAGACACGCACCACCTGCCGGGCAGGTAGCGGTGGCTGCAGTGGGGACCCTCGGGCGGGCACCACGCCCCGCTCCGCCCAGCCCCGGTGGCCGCCCTGTGTCGCTCCCATACCCGCCGCTGCACCTCGCGGGCCTCAATGCGGCCAGCCTCCCGCCGCAGCTGCTCCACGCGGGCCTTAGCCAGGCAGAGGTAGGCTTGCAGGTGCGGCCGGGTCACCATCAGCCGCAGCAGGCACAGCGTCACCAGCACCCAGAGGCGCAGCGAGTCGAAGGCCGAGTCTGACAGTCTGTGCCCAGGGGACAGGAGGACTAGCGACGCGCCTCCCTGAGAGCTTCCCCCCACCCCCACCCCAGGCTCCACCCTTGCACCACCCAAAACCTGGGGCCCACCGCCCACTCCATACGCACAGGGAGATGGTGGCTCCGCTGAGGGGCGCCTGCTGCAGGAGGTCCCGCGCGATGGGTTTGGTCCAGAGCCACAGGATGAACAGGGGGGACAGGAAGCTCAGGTGCAAGAGCAGCCTGGGGGGAACCGGAGGTGAGCAGTGAGGGGTCACCCAAGCCTGCACCCCCACTCCCCGTGCTCTCTCGCACACCCCACACGCCCACGTAACTGCAGCAGCGGCTGGTCCTCTGCCCTGACCAGCGCGTCCCGGTGGGTCTGGGCCAGCCGCAGCCCAGGGAAGGTGAGGAAGGCGCCCAGCATGGAACCCAGCATGGCCAGCCCCACGCGGATGGCCAGCTTGGCCAGAGGCAGCCTGGGGAGGAGAGGGAGGTCAGGGTTGCCTAGCGCTGCTGGGCAGTCTGCAGGATGAAAAACCCCCTACCCCCAAGGCAACCCGGACTCACGCCCAGTCCCAGCCCTGGGGTTTCAGGAGTGGCTCCAAGTTCCTGGTCATGCTGGCCATGCCTGAGAAGGACCAGGAGGGGGCAGTGTAGAGCACCCTGGCCAGTGGGGACCCACCCCACCAGGCAACCTGGGGCAACATGGCTCAGCCCAGGATTCCTGGCCGCCCTCCACTGGACTGAGGCTAGGGGGTGGTTCGCTGAGCCTGGAATTCCCATTTATACCAGGAATATAGAGGGACAGCAGTAAACGAGCCCCACGCACCACACCCCCAACCCTGAGTCACAGACTCACAGACCCCCCCAGCAGAGACCCGCAGGGGGAAGCAGAGAGTGTGGGGCGGGCGGATTCAGGTTCTATCCTGGCACCCCCTATGGTCCCGGGGGCGCACAAGGGCAGCTCCCCGGCCTACCTGGCTCCAGGCCCAGCTCCAGGGTGGTGTCGGGCACCACCTGGACCAGCATGGCCAGCAGCAGGAACACGAAGGCAAAGGTGAGGCACACGGAGCGCTCACCGCCCTCCTCGGCGCTGAAGTACAGCCGGGTCACAGTCAGGAACACCCTGCTGGGCCGGGCTAAGGCCAAGGCCTGCACACACAGCCCCGCACCCCACCCCCACCACCGACCAGCTCCCAGATGTGCATAGTGTGTGGCGGGGCAGCCATCTGGCACTGAGCCCACCATGGCAGCTCTGCAGAGGGACAAGGGCCCCAGCCCCCAACCCCAGCCCTGACCACCAAGGATACAGGGAGAAGGCGACGCTGAGCAGACACCAGAGCACGGCAATGTTGGGCTCGCTGGCCGGGCCCCGTGCGCAGTAGTAGGCCTCAGTGAACAGGTACACGCCAGTCGAGTATACAGCAAAGTCCACGAACCACTGGTACTCCAGGAAGAAGCGCAGCACTGCGGCCCCACGCACGCACGCTCAGCCCCACGAGCCTCTGGCCTGAGCACGCACCGCGCCACCCACCAGCCAGGAAGGGGTCTCCCCGGGTTACCCAGAGCGTCCACCGCCGTGATCGGGCAGGTATCCAGCTGGAAAGGAGTATCTCGGGGCACTGACAGGGGCTTCTCCTCACCGACGCCATTGGCCCATCTGGCAGGGGCGGGGGTGGGAGGGGATAGCAGTGGGCAGTCATTTCCTACCCTGAAAGCACGAGAGGGGGGGGCCTCTGCACCCCCTACAGAGCAAACTTCCAACAATCATTGGCTGGACAGGCAGCCCCCGTCTGGGCTGACCCTGCTCTCCTCAGCGACCGTCCACCTGAAGCTGGGGTCACTCACCGCTCCCGCCGGCCCCTGGGTCTCTGCTTCCCGGCCAGCGCCCGCAGCTCTTCCTCGGACGGGTGCTTATATCTGAAGAGGCTGGGAGACCGAGTAGGCAGTCAGAGCACCCGGCGGGAAAGGCTGCCTGCTGGGGTGCACGGGGGCTGCCCGGGGATCCCGCACAGCCTCCTAGGGAGAATTCTCAGACTCTCAGAAAGGGCTCGGACCGCGCAGGGAGAGGGAACTTTGGGGAAGTTGGGCTGCAGAAAGTAGGGTGGAGGGGCGGGCGTTTGAGCCAGGGACGGCCTCACGGGAACGCGCATCTGTGCATCAGGTCCCACAAAGCGCCAGGGATGGCCACAGGGATGTACAGGAAGGGGCGTGGCGTACGGAGTCCCTCACACGGGGTGGGGCGCGGATAAGCTCCTCCCACCGCGGAGGGCGCGACCCACCTGCCATTGCAGAGCAGCCAGCGGGCGAAGGAGCAGTGCGGGGCCAGCCGGTGCATGAGGGTGGCAGTGAGCAGAGTCACCACCAGCTGCACGCCGAGCACGGCCTACGGGAGGGAACAAGTTGGGCAGTGCCTGCCAGAGGGCCGCAAGCTCCCTCCCTCGCCCCGGGCTATTTATATCTTCTCAGAGACAGGTGCATGCCAGGGAAAGGACCTGGGTGTGCACAAGCCCGACCAGCCCTCAGAGCCCCACGTCCGCTTCCAGACTCTGCCCAAATAGGAGCGTCCTATTTTGGTGGCCCCACTCTGCGCCAACCGTGTTTTCCCATTTTCAAGTTCACCCTGGGCTCTCACTCTGGACCTTTCCGGTTTAAATTACCTGGTAGTGGCTCACTCCCTGCCCCCTCCCACAGTAAATACCACCACCACCACCCTATTTCTGTCCACTCCTGGTCCAGGGAGAGACTCTGGGCTCAAGGAGCCTCCTTACCGCCACATTCTAACCCTTCAAAGCCAATCTCATGGCTCATGTCTTCATGTACATTTTTCTTTGTTGTTCTGGGGACACACGCGGGGTGCTAAGGGCTTATTTCTGGCTCTGAGCTCAGGGATCACTCCTGGAGGTGCTCAAGGGACCATATGGGGCGCTGGGGTTCAAACTCAGGTCAGATGTGAGAGAGGCAAGCATGCTCCCCACTGTCCTATCGCCCTGGCCCTATTTTACATGTAAGTGTCTAGGAAGAACTGTCTTTGGGCAGCTGAAGACAAACCTCAGGGGTTTCCCGCCTGGACTCAGTTCCGGGGTTTGACTCCCAGGGATCATGTCATTGGGGACAATCAGATGCTGGGGGTGGGGGCTGTTTGCCCGCTTCAACAGACAAGGGCTATGGAAGCAGCCTGGCATTCCTGGGAAGAGCCCAGGAATCCCGGTTGGTCCTGTCACTCGGAATTAGGAGTGACATCTGGGCTGGGCGCTCACACACGAAGCACCCCACGGGGACAGCTGGGTCAGTTGGGCACTTGCGAATGAAGATCAGAAAGATTCTTTGCAGTAATGAGCTTGGGGTGCCCACCCCCAGAGTGCCCCCCAGTGCAGCTAGAAGTGCCCTGCCTTCTCTGCCCTCATGGACTCTCCTGGTCCCCAGACTGTCACCCTCTAACCAGGGGCACAGCTGCCCCCAGCACAGCAACACCTCCAGCCTGGGCTCCCCATTCTGCCTGCAGATTCTTTTCTCTCCTTTTTTTTTTTTTTTTTTTTTTGCTTTTTGGGTCACACCTGGCGATGCACAGGGGTTACTCCTGGCTCTGCACTCAGGAATTACCCCTGACGGTGTTTGGGGAACCATATGGGATGCTGGGAATTGAAACCCGGTCAGCTATGCGCATGGCAAACGCCGCCCTACCCGCTGTACTATTGCTCTGGCCGTTATCTGCAGATTCTTCTCCGAAGCCCCCAAACGCCAGCCTGGCCACCATCTCCACAGACATTGCTGCACCCCCTTCAGTATCAGGCAGCTCGGCAGTCTCTCTCCCCCACTGCAGCCAGCCACATGGATCTCAGGCACCCCCACAAACAACTGCGCTTTACCCCATCACCCAGTCTCTTCCCGGGAGCCTGGCTGACCGTGGGGTCTGAGCAGTCAGAATCAGGGAGAGGGAGGGTTCATTCTCCCACCATGCCTCGGTATGTGAGCTGTATTTCAGGCTGCACACTACAGAACTCCCAATCTTGGGGTCGCCACCCTACAGACCTTTCCAGAGTCTTCCAGCAGCTGGAGTCTAACTAACTAGCATCAGTAAATCTGACCCCACCCCAACACCGTTCTCCCCCACGATCTGCCAGCCCTGCTGGGTACACACACTTTTGGGGGGATAGAAGTCACACCTGTGGTGCTCAGGGATTACTCCTGGCTCTGCATGCAGGGCTCATTTCTGGCCAGGCTCGGGGGACCATGGGGGGGCCAGGGATGGAACCCTAGTAACCCTAGTGTTACTAGGGCCCTCCCCGCTCTTGCTGTGCTATCTCTCCCACCCCTGCACCAATGCGGCTCCTGCAGACTCAACCCCAACCCCAACCCCCTTCCTGACGGTTTCCCGTTGCCAGGCCTCCTCCCACAATACACACCGCAGACTGGGGGTCTCGCGCCTGGCACCAGCCGGACCCCGGCTAAGTTCGGAGAATAAACTCCGTGGTTGGGCTCCATGAGGGGCTGGTGAGTACGGGGGGGGGGGGGGCACGTGCGGGGATCAGTTTTGTGATTCGGACCCCTCCCGTACACCCGGATTCCGCGGGGACCCCCGAAGGACGCCGGCGGCATGGCGAAGAATCCCGTCGCCAGAGCGGTACCTGCAGGGACCCCGATCTCTCATGCGGGGACCCCAGCCCCCTCCAGGGAACCACGACCCCTGACCCCTCTGAGTCCCGCCGGGAGACTGTGACCCCAGAGACCAGCACGCGACCGGCGGCACAACCCCGCGAGCTCAGCGCGCCCGGCGCCCACAAAGGAGTCTTACTGCTCTGGACCTCCACCCCGAAAGGGACCCAAGTCCCGCAGGACCCTACATGCAGGGGTCCCGCGCTCACCATGTAGCCAGGACGCGGACCCGCGGGCCTGAGGCGCGGGGCAATTTGTCGGGCTCTTGACCAATCAGAGCCAGACTCTAGTCTGACGAGCAACAGAGATGACCAATCATCATCCTGAGAAAATCACGAGGGACGGCGTTCTATTGCATTGTATGCTGGAAGTTGTAGTACAGAGTCGCGGGACGTGCCCTGACAGACGTTGGCTACTAACTGTGCCAGGGACCCTGTGTGGCCGCCACTTAAGGGCTCAGCAGCCTCACATGCACCTGCCTTCCACGCCTGTGGCGATTGTCTTGGTCCATGCTCTACATCCTGCTGGAGAGTACTGAGTGTGCAACTCTCAAAAACGTTCTTCTGACGCTGGAGCAATAGCACAGTGGGTAGGGCGTTTGCTTGCACGAGGCGACCCGGGTTCGATTCCCAGCATCCCATATGGTCCCCCGAGCACCGCCAGGAGTGATTCCTGAGTGCAGAGCCAGGAGTAACCCCTGAGCATTGCCGGGTGTGACCCCCCCCCCAAAAAAAAAAGTTCTACTCAAGGCTAGACTCCAGTGATGGGACTCAGACCCCATTGTGTCAGCCAGGACTCGAATTGCGGGCCATAAAACATACGATTTTTGGAGTCGTGTCTGGCATGTTATGGAGGTATGTCAGCTTCAGGCATGGCTGAAGCAAGGATTAACTGTCACACTCGGGAATTTGACATTTCTGTTTCCGCGCTTCGAGGAAAAGCAAGCACTTTAAGTCATTCTGCGTTTCGATGGGCAAGTGTGTCCGTGTGAGACAGTGTCTGAGGCTCTTCAGGGAGGGAGCACTGTGTGCGGTTTGCCTCCTCTGTCTGTGTGAGCACACATGGAGGGGTGTACAGAAGGGTCCTTTTGAAAGATGAGGGTACACAGAGGTGAGGGTCCCTGGGGCTTCCTGCAGTTCACCTAGAGGCCCAGATATGCCTCCGGGACTAGAGAATGTAGGGAGCCATTTTACTTTACTGATCTTATCCTGTCACTATTTGTTTAATCACTAGCTAACCCCATGCCACACCTAGCAAAGGTTGCCACTCCTAATCTTACTGATCTTATCCTATCAACATTTGTTTATTACTAGCTAAATCCCGTGCCACACCCTGCATTTCTGTTGGGGGTCCTGGCACCATCTCCTCCCAACAGGGAGGTATAAATACTGTAACTGCCATAGAATAAATGCCTTTTCTCTCTCCTCCGGGCTCTGCGCCTGTTCTTTCGGCTGCGCCCTACGAAGGGTTCGCCCTGCTGAACAGAACGAGACCTCCACATCGACTTCCACACCTGGCGCCCAACGTGGCTGTCGAATTCACGGAAAAAGTGAGTATTTCTGAGGGTCGCCTTTCTCTTGGCACACACCGTGGTGCGGGAATGGCCTACTTACCCTCTGATTCCTCCATCCCTACCTACTCCTGGGAATCCCCAGTTATTTGCATCCTTTGTGTTATTTGCATCCTTTGTCTCGCTAATTTTATTTGGATCTTAAATGAGATTTTTAAGGCGAGAAAAAGTCAGCCATTTTCAGAGATTCAGCACCGTGTTTCCGAAATTGAGATTTTTTTGAGGAAAAAGTATGAGAGTTCAGAGGCTTCCTCAGTCTTTGGGGATGAGGCACCCCCCATGCAGGGGACTGACTCCTCCCGCGCAGAGGCACCTCTGAGACTTTATCCTGTGACTTCTGATATCCCCGATCCCTCTCCTCCGGAACTTAAATCCTTGCCCCTGGAGGACAAGGCTACCCAGGTAGATGAGGAGGAGAGGTGTAAGCTGGAGGACAAGGCTACCCAGGTAGATGAGGAGGAGAGGTGTCAGCCGTCAGCTCCACCACTCCATTATCTGTCCCATGACACTGCCTTTTTTAATCCCCCATACGCCAGTGAGGCACCCCGCCAGCTTGCCCAGGACACCGCTGCCTTAATAAGGCAGGTGGTTCAGGAACTAGTGAGTGCCCTGCAGCCTTCTACCCTCTCCCAAGAATCTAGTGCAAATTACGGTCTCTCCTCTGCCCTGCCACACTCTAGCTTCAAAACCTATGGCTGCCTTCCCAGTTACCAGGTCCCATTCTCGGGCCCCCAAATACCCCACCTCTGCCACGGCTCCACCTGATGATGATCCCTCAGACAGAGAAGTTGAGGAGGCCGATCAGCCTGAGGAAGGGGCACATTCCCAAGAGGAAAATTCCCCTCAGGACGCAGCTCCGCAGGCACCAATCCGCCAAAGCTACCGTAGATTGAAATTCGAAGACCTGAAAGATTTAAAGGCTGCTGTCTCTTCTTGCGGCCCCACTGCTCCTTTTACGCATGGCCTTTTGGACTCCTTTTGTGAGGGATGGCTCACGCCGAACGACTGGTTCTCAGTCGCTAAGGCTGTCCTGAGTAGGGGAGACTATCTCTTGTGGAAAGCAGATTATTTAGAACGATGCCAAGAAATGGCGCGCCGCAACGTCGAGGCAGGAGGTTCTTCCTCATCCTGGATCTTTGCTAAATTTCAGGGTCAGGCACCCTTTGATTCTAATGAGGTGCAGGCTCAATTTCCCCCAGGGCTACTTGCCCAAATACATGTGGCTGCCCTCCGGGCCTGGAAGGCACTTCCCTCTAAAGGGTCGGTGGTAACATCCTTAGCCAAGGTTCGTCAGGGAGCTAACGAGCCCTATAGTGATTTCATAGGGCGCCTCACGGAGGCGGCTGAAAAACTCATGGGAAACGAAGAGACGGATAATGAGCTGATCCGCCATTTGGCCTATGAGAATGCTAATCCCATCTGCCAGGCCACACTCCGCCCCTATAAGCGTGGGAAGACCCTCTCAGAATACATTCGGCTATGCTCCGAGGTTGATCCCACCACCCAAAAAATAGGGCATGCTGTAGGGGCTGCCTTCAAACAGTTCTCTATTCAACCATCGAGCAGTCAGAACAAGCTGTGCTTTGGCTGTCGGCAGCCTGGACATTTCTTAAGAAACTGTCCCAATAAAAAATCGCGGCCCAGACCTAGAAGTCCTTGCCCTAAGTGCAAACAGGGTTTCCACTGGGCGTCAGAGTGCCGCCAGAAGGCCAGGCCAGGAAACTGGGCACAGGGCCAGCCCCAGGGCCCCCAGTCCGCTCCCTCTCCCGTGTCTGGGGCACCTCAGAATCATGGGCCGTTCAACCCATCGGCGTCCAGCCCCCAATTCGCTCCCTCTCCCATGACCGGGGCACCTCAAAATCATGGGCTGTTCAACCCATCAGCACCCAACCCCTCTGCAGAGCCATCCCATACTCAGCCGGATTGGATCTCTGTGCCACCTCCCGCACAATATTAGTCAAAGAACAGGGTCCCCAGATAGTGTATGTCAACGCCTGTGGCCCTTTGCCATCTGGAACTTTTGGCCTAATTATTGGGCGAGGCAATATGCTTCCTCAGGGCGTGCAAGTACTCCCCGGGATTATAGATGCTGATTTTCAAGGGCAGATTGGAGTAGTAGTTGAATCACTCTCCCCATTTTCAGTCTTGGACGCTGGCGCGCGGCTAGCACAGCTAATACTCATTCCAATAACAACAGTACAAAAACCACCCCCAATGTCAGAGACTTTTGCATTTTTTGCCCAACGCATTCTTAATCACAAGGGCCTGATGACTTTAGAGATCAACGGGAAGGAATTTTTAGGTCTGATTGACACTGGTGCGGATGTAACAGTCATTGCTGAAAAAGACTGGCCAAAAAGGTGGCCCCTCACCCCCTCACTGACTCACCTTCAGGGTATAGGTCAATCCCAAAACCCTATGTTAAGCTCATTTACGCTTGATTGGCGCACCAAGGAGGGAAAATCCGGGATGGTACGCCCCTATGTTCTGCCCGGGCTCCCACTCAATCTCTGGGGCAGGGATATTCTTTCACAAATGGACCTTATACTAATTGATGCCAAGGGCCTAGACATGCTCCTTGCAGCTGGTTATTCTCCCGGAAAGGTTCTAGGAAAATACCTCCAGGGCACGCCTGCGCCGCTAGCCCTCGACCCAGTGAAAAATGACCGCACAGGCTTAGGTTTATTCTCAGTAACTGCCACTGCTCCTCCTGCACCCCATACGGATAAGATCATATGGAAGTCCAATGAGCCTGTATGGGTGGACCAGTGGCCGCTTCCCACTGAAAAATTACAGGCCGCCAGGTTGTTAGTGCAGGAACAACTCGCAGCGGGACACATAGAACCCACCTCTTCCCCCTGGAACACACCCATTTTTGTTATAAAAAAGAAAAACGGCAGTTGGCGACTGCTACAGGATCTACGAGCAGTAAATAAAACCATGGTCATTTTCGGGGCGCTTCAACCTGGACTGCTGTCCCCAGCAGCCATTCCTTCAGAAATGTATAAGATAGTACTCGATTTAAAAGACTGCTTCTTCTCAATTCCCTTGCATCCTGATGATCGCCCCCGTTTTGCCTTTAGTTTGCCAGCTATTAATTATAAAGAGCCCATGCAACGTTTTCAATGGAAGGTCTTACCCCAGGGAATGGCAAATAGCCCCACACTGTGTCAAAAATTTGTGGCTCAAATTCTTGCTCCCATTAGGGCACAATGGCCCGACATCTATATGATCCATTATATGGATGATATACTGCTTGCTGGATCTGACCCACAGGCCACTATGCTCTGTTGCAATCAGGTGATCCGTGCGTTTACTCAGTCTGGCTTTCAAATTGCCCCCGAAAAAATTCAGATCGCTGACCCTTATACCTTTCTTGGATTTCGTCTTCAGGGGTCCCGTGTACTTTTGCAAAAAACGCAGCTGAAGCTTACTTCATTAAAGACACTACATGATTTTCAACAACTGCTTGGGCATATTACATGGCTCAGTCCCTATCTGAAACTTACCAAAGGAGACCTTATGCCCCTGTATGACCTTTTGCGCGGTGACGCTGACCCTTCTTCCCCTCGGAGTCTGACACCAGCAGCCCGAGAATCCCTAGTTCTCATAGAAAAAGCGATTGAAGGTCACTTTGTTTGCTCTCTAGATTATCAGCGCCCTTTTCACCTCCTTATCTTCGCTACTCCTCATTCTCCCACCGGCTTAATTTGGCAGGAAAACCCTGTTTCTTGGATTCACCTTCCTGCCACACCAAAGAAAGTTCTTGTACCCTACTATCTCTTAGTGGCATCCTTAATTATTGAAGGAAGGAGTTTCTCTCGCAGACACTTTGGTCTTGAACCGGCTTCTGTTATTCAACCCTACAATAAGGAACAGATAGATTGGCTTCTTCAAAATACTGATGATTGGCCCATCGCCTGCGCTTCCTTTTCAGGAATTTTAGATAATCATTATCCCCCCAATAAGTTGATACAATTTATGGCTTTACATCAATGGGTTTTTCCTGTTGTCACTAAGACCAGCCCTATCCCTGGGGCTAAAGTGATTTTCACTGATGGATCCTCTAATGGCCAGGCCGCCTATGCCTGTGAGGGTGAGACTGTTTCTTTTTCCACAAAGGAGTCCTCTGCTCAGCTGGTTGAACTCACAGCTGTTCTAATGGTTTTTAAAAATTTTTCCCTTCTTCCTTTCAATTTATACACGGATAGTGCCTATGTGGCCTTCTCTATACCATTACTGGAGACTATTAGTTACATAAAACCCTCCTCCCCCGCAACGTCATTGTTTTTGCAAATCCAACAGTATATTCGCTCCCGGCGAGCTCCATTTTTCATAGGTCATCTTCGTGCCCACACTAACCTCCCTGGGCCACTGGCGGCAGGTAATCACTTGGCAGATTTGGCCACCCGATCTTTCACAGCGCTAACTCTACAAGCAGATCCGCTGCAGGAGGCCACAACTGCACATGCCCTTCACCATCTGAATGCTCAAACTCTCCGCCTTATGTTTAAAATCACGCGTGAGCAGGCACGGCAGATTGTGCGCCAGTGCCCTTCCTGTGTATCCCTTCTACCCGTGCCTCACTTAGGGGTCAATCCCCGAGGACTAGTCCCTAATGCCATCTGGCAAATGGATGTCACTCATATTCATTCCTTTGGGCAGCTTAAATATGTGCATGTGACTATTGATACCTTTAGTGGGTTTATTTGCGCCTCAGCCCAGACTGGAGAGGCCTCAAAAAATGTCATTGCTCATGTCTTGCACTGCTTTTCTGTACTGGGCAAACCACAGCTAATAAAAACAGACAATGGTCCAGGATACACTGGAAAAAAGTTTGAGCATTTTTGTAAGAAGCTGCAGATTTCCCATCATACAGGGATCCCCTATAACCCTCAAGGGCAGGGGATAGTGGAGCGAGCCCATCTCACTCTTAAAACATATATTCAAAAGCTCCGGACAGAAAAGGAACTGTACCCAGCCTCACTTTCCCCTAAGACGTTACTATCTCACGCTTTGTTTGTCATGAACTTTCTTATACTGGACAAAGAAGGTCGCAGCGCAGCGGACCATTTTTGGCATACTTCCACCAGCCACACTTATGCAAAAGTAAGGTGGAAAGACCCTCTGAGTGGTCTATGGAAGGGCCCTGATCCAGTCCTTATATGGGGCCGAGGATCAGCCTGCATATTTGATGCTGCTGATAGTGTAGCCCGCTGGCTCCCCGAACGACTGATAAGGCAGGTCGACACACCTGCTCTGGCTGAACCAACTTCCACCCAGAGAATAAATGAATCCTCTGAGGACAGTGTCCCTTCTGCCACTGCCCAGGAACTTGCTTCTGCTCAGTCAGCCGCGTCGGGAGTGACCAACTAGTGGTCTCGCTCACAGAACAGTTATTCAGACTTGGCCTGGCTGGAGCAGGAACCAGCGTTACTTCAAGACCGAAGATGATGCCCGTAGGGCAGGATCGGGAGTCTCAGTGTGAATGTGGTGAGTGGGGTGCGCACCCGAGTGAAAGAAGGACCGGTCCGAGCGTGTGCAGGAGTAAGATTTGTGCGTGTGCTCCTAGTGTGTGTGCAATTGTCTCATTATCTTTCTTAGTTCTGCTTACTTTTCAACAACTTTTGAGAAGGTTTTGCCAGCTTATATCAACAAAAGTGCTTTCTTGACCCGTTTTTTCAACAAGCAGGAAACTGGCTGCTCAGGCAGAGAAACGGGGAGCAATGTTCCCAATCGGCCGACAGGGCTCACTTTGCCCTGGGGACTGCTCTTTCCTTTCTCAGTCTATCAGTTTTTTCCTGCCATTCTTGAAGGGTCAGATTGATCGATCAAGTATATATTTGTGCACATGTGTGATGTTTATTGTCTGACTGTCTGTCTCTGTCTGTGGAACACTCGAGTATTAGAGCTAGTTTAAAGTCAGTAATTCTTAGATCTGGGCAAACAAAATCAAGGGAGGTCAGAGTGATATGGAGCCCAGCAATTTAAAAGATCTAAGTATCTTTGGAGCTTGCTAGATTCAGGTCTAAACAAAGATTTCTAATCAGAATGTGGCGCCTACAAAGAAATTGAAATTTTCAATCCAGATTTCATATTGGGAGAACATTAATAGTTATTAACAGTTGAAATCCTCTTGAATTCTAGTAAGCTAAACATATCTATTGGACTTACATTCCTCACCCTCCACTTTTACAGGTTGTAGATTGGACCATGCCAGGACCCAGTATCTGGGCTAACAATTCCTTTCTTTTACCCCCTCCATGGGATTCACAGATGCCTCAGCTGCCGAATAAAGAAGAAACACCTTTTAATTTTTTCTCTAGGATACTCACTTGATCCTGTCTGCATTGGAGTGCCTCCCTATCTCCCTCTTCACTTTCAGACTTGGATTCATACCAAGTCCCAAATTCATACTACCTCTGATCACTCACAAAAAGATTTTTCTTTTCTGGTGATTGTGCATTATCTACCTGTCTCAATTCTTCCCTCTCAATCCAAGATTCTCCCCACAGTATAATTTTATTAAGGGCCGGATCGCATATGGTTACCAGTGAACCTGACCAGAGAATGGCAACGCTCCCCCGATAAAGGGCTCCTGACTGAAGATCTGACACAACTGCTCCGGCGCTCCTGATGATTCCTTGGGCCTCTGATCACAGCTATCCTGGACTCATTGCTGTAACCACCACTGATGCTGTTGCAGGAATAGTTCTTCAAGCCTCGGTCCAGACACACAACTTCGTCTAAACATGACAAAATGACTCTTACCACCTTGGGACAATGCAGGCTACTGTCAACCATGATGTTGAGCAACAATTGGACACTCTACAGCAAGTGCTACTTTGGGTCCAGGGCTGGGTTAATATCTTAGAGTAACAAATGAGATTTTCGAGTGTTTAAGGATCTTTGGCTTGATTTGTAGGACCTCATCTTCCCCCAGTTCTTTACCTTGAGGATGCCGGGCTCCCAAGGATTTATTCTTGTGGATCAGGTTGCCAGGCAAAGCACTGCAAGGGAGGGCTGATACCTGGGCCCGGCTCCCTGCGAGGTATTCCGGTATAGCTTAGAGGTTACTCCAAAACCAAGGATTGATGGGGCCTATGAGGAGCCCCCTGCATAGACCCGATCATCCTTTCCTTCCTCTCCCTGCAAAAATGGAGTCTTTATGTCACAAGGGATACCGGACAATGCCTCCCCTGACCACATTTAATTTAAAACAAAACAGGGGGAGATGTAGGGAGCCATTTTACCTTACTGATCTTATCCTGTCACTATTTGTTTAATCACTAGCTAACCCCATGCCACACCTAGCAAAGGTTGCCACTCCTAATCTTACTGATTTTATCCTATCAACATTTGTTTATTACTAGCTAAATCCCGTGCCACACCCTGCATTTCTGTTGGGGGTCCTGGCACCATCTCCTCCCAACAGGGAGGTATAAATACTGTAACTGCCATAGAATAAATGCCTTTTCTCTCTCCTCCGGGCTCTGCGCCTGTTCTTTCGGCTGCGCCCTACGAAGGGTTCGCCCTGCTGAACAGAACGAGATCTCCACATCGACTTCCACAAGAGAAGAGGGGTCCAAGGAGCTCGGGCAGGGGGACTAAGGGAATGAGAACTCAGGAAAAACAGGGGCCTGTCTTGGAGGGCCCCAGAGCACCAGCTGGGCTAGGGGTCACTCCTCTGTGCCCCTCACCAGAACCGGCTGATTGGACATGAGTCTAGAGTTCTTGGATGAAGTCACTGAAACCCAGAGACACTCAAGTCCCTCTCCTCCCTTCCTTCCCTCTCTCCCTCTTGCCCCCCCTCCCCAGCCTCTCCCAGGAGTGTGGGGTTTACAGCATCTCATTTCTTAGTTTGTGGGCCAAATCAGGCAGTACTCAAGGCTGACACCTGCCTCTGTGCTCGAGACCACTCCTGGTGGGCCCCAGGGCAGCGGCATGTAGGCCAAGTACCCTGCCCACTGTCCTGTTACTCCGGGATTTTCCCCTAATACAGGGTTTTATCTGGGTTTTGGGGTCACACCCAGTGGCGTTCAGGGTTGACTCCTGGCTCTGTGCTCAGGGATCATGCCTGGTGGTATCAGGAGGCCATAGGGGGTACCAGGGATCGAACCAGTGTCTGCAGCATACAAGGCCAGCACCTTCCCAGCTGTGCTACCCTTCCAGGGCGCCCCATCCCCACAAGGAGGTTTATAATCCAGGCTGCACAGTGCCCCCATGCAGTGAGTCCTGAACACGTCCCCCCATTGGCCACCTGTGTTGTGGCCTTCGCTCCATCCTGCCCCATTTGCGGTTTCTCAGGGCCCCACCTTGTGCTGTAGGTGCCCCCCTTGGTCGCCCATCGGAGGAACATGGGCCAGTGACCAGCACTCCAGATCTCCAGCTACTGCTGCCCCACTGGGGAGGAGTTGCAGGACAGCAAACCCCCAAAGTGGAGCTGGTCCAGGTGTTTGCCTAGATTAAGGACCCCACCCCCACCTCCTCCGGAGTCCCAGAGATACTGCAGGGGGCACCCCAAGACAGGCAGCTGGGGAGGTGGGAGTCAGGCTGAGGAGGGGCCTGGAGGGGGCAGTGAGCTGCGTCCCGGGTGCCATTTGAGTTTTATTGGGGCCGACACACACACACGGGAGGGCGGGACACGGGAGCCCATGTTCCCCCGGCCACTACCGCGACCAGCTGTCTGCCGTGGGCAGCCGGCGCAAGGGGGGGCCGGGCCGGAGGGGCTCTGCGGGAGGCCGCGCCAGGAGCAGGGGGTAGGGGAACGTCTTGGGGAAGTCTCCGGGGCCCCCAGGGGTGGGTGACAGGCGCTCTGACTTGATGCTGATCCGCGGGCTGAGGGGTGACGCGCCATGGGCAGAGGGTCCCTCCTCGGCCAAACCGCGGCTTCCGCTGCAGGGTGGGAGAAAAATAGGAAAATGGGGCGTGAGTTCGGCGAGGAAGCAGCAGAGACAGAGCCCAGGAAAAGACGGGGGCGGCTTCCCTCCCGCGGCACCCAAGTAGAGCCTCTGGCGACCAGAAATGAACAGGCACGGGCAGCGGGGTGCAGTGCCCGATATGGACGGCAGGGGGCAGCAGAGGTATGGGCCCGGGTCCGCCTCAACTCCCCACACTGTACCCCACATAACCAGGGCAGTGCCCCCCACCACACTGACCTGAGCTCGAACTCGGGGCGGTGCGTTAAGCCAGCGCCCACACTCACCTGGGCAGGGTGGAGCCGGCTGGTTGCCCGTCGCTTCGGGAGGGTTGCCAGGAGGTCAGGGTTGGGGGCTGCAGCAAACCAGGGGGTGGTGGCGGGTCATCCAGGCCATATTCTGGGGAGCAGGAGAAGGCAGATGAAGACTCACCTTCAGGGATCCCCGCACCCAGGAAGGTGTCCAGGTGGGAGTGGGGGTGCATACCTGGGGGGCCTGCAGGCAGGAAGGGGAAGGTGGCAAGGGTGGGTCCGGGGACTGCTGCTGGGCCTGGACTCTGCAGACCCCCGTAGAGGCCTCTCTGCAGAGAGAGAGGATGGAGGGGAAACTGAGACCAGCCCCAGGCCACCCGGTAGCCCCCACAACCCTGCTTCGGCTGTCCCTCACTCACTGGGGTGCCCAATGCTCCCCTGGCCCCAGCCAGGCCTCCAGGCAGGTCTGGCCTCCGCCCGTCAGCTGCGAGGTACAGAGGGGGGGGCGTCTTGCTGGCGAGGTGGCCCGGGGAGAAGAGAGGGTGGGGGATGACACCTGAGAGAGTGGGGAGATGCTTCGTCTACTGCAGCTTGGTCCGAGGCCGAGGCGCCACCCTCTGTGTCCGCCCCTGGCCCATGCTCTTGCTTACCTGCAGGCCCCGCTTTGGGGATGGTGGGCCGGAAGGGGGATGGGCGGCCATGGGCTGGCAGGGCTTCACTAAGCCCGCAAGGGTCACAGCTGGGGGGCGGCAGGGCCCCATAAGCCATATCTGGGCTGGGCATAGTGGGAGCCGCTGGCTGTGGGTCAGGAACAGAGAGGGGCACCAGGCCCAAGAGAGAATCCATTGAGTTTATATATGGGGTTCCCTCTTCCAGAAGGTTCTACACACCTCCCAGGGGCATGATTATGCCCCACCGGGGCACCTGTTTGGGCTTTGTCCTGCAGAGTACTGCTGTTCCACACTCCCAAGATGTTTGGGAAACCAGAAGAAATGGAGAGGGGACAAGCAGCTATGGAACTCTTATGCCTTCCTCAAAGCCCTGACCACAGGGCACCTGGACACTCTTCATCTTGGTGGAAACCAATCCCCATGCTCCAGGCCCTGAGGCCTCAGCTTCCTCTCTCAGGTCCTGTGCCAAGGGCAGAAGAGGTGGGGGGGGTGACAATCATGGTAAGGGAGGGGGACACTCACATAGAGCCGGGGCCGGGGCAAGGCTGGGTCTCCGCCGTCCACTGCTAACCTCCGCAGCTTCTCACCAGGGCCCTCAGGACCCTCATCAGGCTCCAGCTCCGGCCCCTCAAGGCCAACACCCCTCCGCTTCAGGGTCTGCAGGGTGAGACAGGGACCAGGTGCTGGGGGAAATGGAAGCCATGCTGTGCTCAGGGCTTGGTGCTTGGGGCTCACTCCCGGTGAACTTGGAGTTTGCACAGAGATTGGCCGTGCATGAGGCCAGCGCCCAATGTCTCCATGCATTGTTGTTTCAGGGGGTCAAAACCAGCAGAGCTCAGGACTGACTCCCGACTCTGTGCTCAGAGATGGTTCCTAGCTCTGTGCTCAGGGCTCACTCCTGGCTCTGTGCTCAGGGCTCACTCCCAGCCCACGTACCTGCAGGATGTCGCTGTTGGTGCGGCTCTCGTGGGGCTCGCTGTACTCCGTGTATTTGAGCAGCACGCGGTCCATGTCGGTGCTGGCATACTGGAACAGGCGGTTGGCGCTGTTGAAGATGATGAGCGCAATCTCACAGTCGCACAGCACGCTCAGCTCGTATGCCTTCTTCATCAGCCCAAACTTGCGCTTGGTGAAGGTCACCTGGGAGGGACCAGTGCCCAGAAGGGTGGGCCGAAGAAGGGAGCAAGGGGTCGGGGGGCGGGGGACCTGTGGGAGGGGGCCTCTACCGGAGCCGCCTGGAGGTGCTTGACTTTCTGCCCTGGCCATTCTTTAGTGCCTCCTCTGGAGGAGACTCCTATGGATGCTTCAAAGTCCAGTTCCCAATGTCCAATCCTTGAGGTGGTGGGGGGGTAGGGAAGGGCTTGCCCAGCGGGCTCTTGCACACTCCTGGTTGCGCTTGGGCATTGCTTGGTGGTGCTAGTGGATCCATGAGGGGCCAGATAGAACCCGGAATCCCCACACCCCGCTTGCAAAGCCTGTATTGCCTGTGCTCAGCCCCCACTTCAGGGAGTGTCCACGCTTCCTTCCTGAGCCTCCCCTCTGGGTCTAACCTCCGAAGGCCCCTCAGAGCAGGGTGGATGGGGGGGCTCCATTCCCCAAGGAGTGAGAAATGAATGAGCACACCATCACGGAAATGAGCAAAGGCACAGGTTCCTGCTCTCCCTGCTGCCCCCGCCTGCTCGACCCTCGGGCCCCGCCCCTCACCCCGCCCTCAAGTCCCCGCCCCAGCTACCAGCGCCCTAAGACCCCTCCCCTCGCCCAGCCCTTCTGCCCCACCCCACCATGCCACGCCCCCACTACCCGCCCCCTCCGGGACACGCCCCTCCGGGCTACGCCCCCAGACCCGTTCCTCTAGGCCCCGCCCCGGTGCCCGCCCTCTCCAGCCCCAGCTGCCCAGGACTGGAGCCACTTCCAGACCCCATCTTTCCCCGCCACACTCACCTGCCGGTTCCGCTGGTCCAGAATGCGCGAGATCTGGATTTTTTTCCTCCCCATCGTCCCAGGCTGGGCGGTGAGCAGGGTCTAGCGGAGGACGAGAGGGCAGGATGGGTGCAGTGTCATGCCAGGACTGAGGGGGAGAGGGGGCACATAGAGGGCAGATACGCACATGAGGCCCCTGGGAGCCCCCCGTGTGCGGGATGGTTGATGACATTGGGCACTGCAAAAGCACAGCCGCCAGAGCCCAGGGACAGAACCATAATGCCGGAGGCCAGCAGGGTCCACACAGGGTCCCCAGCGTCCCCAGCTGTGCCGAGGGCTGTGCTGTCTGCTGGCTGGAGCCTTCCCCTGCCACAGTCGGGACTCAAGTCACATAAAGACAGTGGATGCTGGGGCTGGAGTAATAATACAGTGGGTAGGGCATTTGCCTTGCACGCTGCCGGCCGCGGTTCAATTCCCAGCATCCCATATGGTCCCCCGAGCACCTCCAGGAGTAATTCCTGAGTTCAGAGCCAGGAGTAACCCCTGTGCATCGCAGGGTGTGACCCAAAAAGCAAAAAATAAAGTGGATGCTCCTCAGCTGTGCCACAAGGTTGGTTGGGGCTGGGCATCATCTTCCTCTGGTTCCAGAACATTCTCTTCCCCTGGGCAGACTCCCCCTCCCTCAACTTTCTGTTTGGGGAGGCACTGTTCTGGACATTTCTGTGGCACCCACACTGGGGCAGATGAGGTCTTTTGATGATCCTGATCCCGATTTTCTTTTTTTTTTTTTGCTTTTTTGGTCACACCTGGCGATGCACAGGGATTACTCCTGGCTCTACACTCAGAGATCACCCCTGGTGGTGCTCAGAGGACCATATGGTATGGGGATGCTGGGAATCGAACTCAGGTTGGCCATGTGCAAGGCAAATGCCCTACCCGCTGTGCTATTGCTCCAGCCCCAGGTCCCAATTATTTTTAGTGATCCCACATTATTTCCACTTAAACCACCGGGATGGAAACTGGGACGGGCACCCGCAGGCCTCACCCTTTCCTATCTCCTAACCCTCAACACGTTCTTGCCCCAAATTAAAAGAAAAGTGTCGGGGGCTAGAGTGATAGCACAGCAGATAGGATGTTTGCCTTGCACACAGCCGACCCGGGTTTGAATCCCAGCATCCCATATGGTCCCCTGAGTACTGCCAGGAGTAATTCCTGAGTGCAGAGCCACGAGTAACTCCTGTGCATCGCCTGGTGTGACCCAAAAATAAATAAATAAATAAATAATAAAAGTTTCGTGTCTTTGTTTCTTTCTTTTTTCCTCTTTGGGTCACACCAGGCGATGCACAGAGTTTCATGTCTTTGGAGGGGTCATACCTGGCAGTGCTCAGGGCTGACTCCTGGTTCTGTGCTCACTCCTGGCAAGGGTCAGCCATGTGTATGGCCAGTGCCCTCCTGGCCCAATGATTAAAATTCTCTCTCTCTCATGAATTTTTTTGGTGGGGGGCCCACATGAGGTCCTCAGCAGGTGCTGCATTCCTGGCTGCACTCAGGAATCACTCTTGGCACGACTTGGGGGACCCCATGGGATGCTGGGGATCGAACCCATGTTGGCTGTGTGCAAGGCGAGCACTTCCTCGCTGCGCCAGCCCCACAACTCTTTACTTTAAGGAGAGTTGACCCTGGTGTACCCTGAATAGTCTCAGGCTAGGAGCTGGGTACCGGGGAGCAAGCCCCACCCCTCCTTATGGGGCCTCCACTCTCCAGGGCTCCCACCCGCAGCCCTCGGCCCCACCCACCCACAGTGTCCTCCATCAACAGACCCCAAGGCTGAGGAGCTGGTCAGCCCCTCTGACCACAAGGACCTTCAGCCACCTCAGGCTCAGGGGACCATGCTCAGGACCCCGCCCAGGGCTCTGGACAATGGCTGGTCTCCTGGGTGGGCCCCTGAGTGCTGCTCTGAGGACATGGTCAGGGGGCCCAGCCTCAGATGACAAGGAAGCAGCTCCAAGGACTGGAGAGACAGGACTGGCAGGGCACTATCCTTGCATGAGGCCAGCCTGGATTTGATCCCCAGCACCTCACAGGGTCCCCCAATCTCCACCAGGAATGATCCCTGAGCATCGCCAAGTGTGGTCCCAACCTCCCTGGTCCCCAGAAAGGCAGCCCTGCCCCGGGAGGGGCCGTTCCAGCACCCCATCTCCTTTGTTGTTGGGTGACCCCACATGCTGCTGCCCTCTCTGGGTCCCCGCACCCACTGGGCAGCAGAAACCTCCTCTCTGCCCCCCGGGAACTGCAGATTTGCTAAATTTAACCTCAGGGCTAATTTTAACCCCCGACACTGGGATGGGAGCGTTCCCACGACTGGGATGTGCATGCCTGTCCGCACGCCACCCGGGACACGGACGGGACACCCCCTCCACATGCCCAGATGAGTCCGGAAGTGCCTCTGACACCCCCATCCCTCTGGGAACCTGGGCTCAGCCTGAATCTGGGCTGGGGGCCCCGCTGCTTCTCACCGGTCCTTGTTCAGGATGGGATGGTCGGGCTCACTTGGGGCTGTCCACGGGGAAGCCAGGAGCAGGGACAGAAAGTGAGTTCAGGTAGGGGGGACAGCAGGTGCTGTGCAGAGGAGGGGGTGGGAGGAGCGGGAGGAGCGGAAGGAGCAGGAGGAGCAGGAGGAAAAGGAGCACAGAAGGAGGAGGAACAGAAGGAACAGGAGAAAGGATAAGCAGGAGGAGGAGAATGAAGAGTGGGAGGAGGAGGAGCAGGAGAAGGAGGAGTGGGAGCGGGAAGAGGAGCAGGAGGAGTGGGAGTGAGAGGAGGAGTGAGAGGAGTGGGAGCAGGAGGAGGAATGGGAGGATGGGAGGAATAGTAGGAGCAGAAGGAGCAGGAGTGGGAGGAGTGGGAGCCGGAGGAGTGGGAGCGGGAGGAGGAGTGGAGGAGGGGAGCGGGAGCAGGAAGAGGAGCAGGAGGAGGAGTGGGAGGAGTGAGAGCAGGAGGAGGAGCCGAAGGAGAAGTGGGAGCGGGAGGAGAAGCGGGGGTGAGGGGAGCAGGGAGGAGTGGGAGTGGGAGGGGAGCGGGAGGAGGAGGGAAGCGGGAGGAGTGGGAGTGGGAGCGGGAAGGGTGGGAGCGGGAGGAGGAGGGGAGTGGGAGGAGTGGGTGCGGGAGGAGTGGGAGGGGGAGGGGAGCGGGAGGAGAGCGGGAAGAGTGTTAGCGAGAGGAGGAGGGGAGCGGGAGGAGGAGGGGAGCGGGAGGAGTGGGAGCGGGAGGAGGAGTGTGAGGAGGAGGAGGCCACCTAGGGCACAGGTGGTGGTGCCCCGGTGGTGTCTCCTCCTGCCATGGGGTCAGGTCTGCTGGGGACCACAGAGGCCAGGGCGAGTTTGCTCTGGCCACCCTGGGAGTCGCCCACCCCTGCAGCCTCAGATGGCCCAGGAGCCCCCAGTACGCTCCCTCTGTGCCCACACTCTCAAGGCTCTGCGGCCCCTGGAGGGACCCAGCCCCCCCCCCCCCCCCCCCCGCTCTCCCCCCTCCCCCCTCCCCCACCTCCGCCCAGCCCACCCGCCCCACCTCTGCACTTTCACACATGCGGGAAGTATTTCTGCCCTGGCTGCACGGGGCCAGCTTTTGTTCCCGAGGCAAAGCCCAGATCAAACTAAAAACTTCTTTCTGGTTTTGGGGCCACACCTGGTGGTGTTCAGCGGTGACTCCTGGCTCTGGCTTGGGGATCACTCCTGCTGGGCTCAGGGCACCATACACCATATGTGGTGCCAGTGGACCAACCCTGGTGGGCCTCATGCAAGGCCAGCCCCCTTCCCACTGTTCTATCCCTGCAGCCCCTCGAAAGCCCCGTTTCTCCTGGAGGCCCCACATGTCCCCACAGCTCCCCTGGCCTTTCTGCCCTACCTGCCCCGGTCAGCTCTGCCCCCCCAGACTGGACTCCAGGGATGACCAGGAGGAACAGGTGTGTGAGTGGAACAGGATGAGTGGGATGCGGTGGCAGCGCCCCCAGTGTCCCTCAACAACTTCCTCTTGGCCCCGGCCTGCCGCATGCGGCTCAGAAATACACGCATGCAAATGCAGCCCGCACTGCACCCGTGGGGCCAGGTGTGAGCGGCTGGAGCGAGCATGGGAGGCGAGCGCCCACCCGCCAGGCAGAAAAGTGTCCCACATGCAAATGCCTGGGCTGGGCCGCAGACAGCCTGGCCCAGTCCAGGTGTCCGCACACTGGGAACCAGGCACCAGGCGGAAGTGGTGGCACGAGCTGTGTCTGGCACGAGGCGGGGGCGGACAGCTGGGGGCTGGGGAAAGTCTCGGCGAGGCACTCACCCCTGTCTCCCCACCACACACACAAGCGCCCAGCCAGGGAACAATGGCTGTGGCAGCACCTGCCAGGCACCAAGATCCCGGCCCCTGGGCCCACAACAGAGCTGAGGAGAAGTCTAGGAAGGCTTCTGGGAAGAGGAAGTCCCTCAGTGGATCTTGCTGGAGCCATTGGATGGGAGGCCTGAGTTGGGGGCAGCCACCCTTCATCATCGGTGTTTCCAAAGCACCGATCATAGGCAAGAACTGCCTCCCAAGAGCAGAAAGCTTAACCAGACGCACCCTCTGACCCCCAGTGAGCCCCACCTGCCCGGGCACCTTCCTGGGGTTCCCAGCCTGCTTTCAGTGGGCAGCCAGGAAAGGCCACACTGGATGGACTTTGGGGCCACAGAAAGTGTGAGACCACAGAGGGCTCGATGCTGATTGATGGAGCCCCTCGGCCGGGCGGCTGCTGATCACTCCAATCCGACTTCCTCAGCCAGGCAGCCCCCAATCGCCTCGACCCTGTACCCACTGTGGCCACAAGAAGAGAAGACACTGCATCGTGGGGGAGGTGGGCACGGTGGCTGCGGGGTGCAGGAGGTCTGCATGGCTCCTTCTCCCAGAGCTGCAGATCCAGACGGCCAAGGCGGGAGGCCACACAGTGCAGGCATAGGGACCCCATGTGCCCCAGGACAGGGACCCCCCATGAGCCTGCAGGACTCCACCCTGGAAGGTTCTAGAACAGGTGAGATGGCCCTAAGGAGGGTGGACACTATGATAGGTCAGCAAGCGGGAGGCTGGGGTGTGGGACCCGATGGGGTCTGAGTGCTCCAATCAGAACCCCCACCCGTGGGCGCGGTGACCCGGAGGTCGCGGGGGCAGGGGAGGGGCAGTGCTGGTGACCGAGAAGGACAGGCTGCTGAGGGGGGTTGCGGAGGAATATTTCAGAGGCCCCTGGTGAAACCTGGGGTGCTCAGATAAGACAGGCTCCTCGGGGCTGGAGGGGGAAGCCCAGCTGGCCGCCGTGACTGGGGCCCACCCTGTCCCCCACAGCAGAGCACGTGGAGCCTGAGCCCAGGAGCCCAGAGGGGACAGGATAGGAGGCAGCAGCACCCCAGCCACCAGCAGGGGTTCCAGGCGCCCGATGAGGTGGGGGGCTGGGGGGACAGTGTTGGCCCCTGGAGGCACAAGGGGGGCGTGGGAAAGGGAAGTGAGAGGGGGCGCGGGGAGGGGGCATGCAGGGATAGGCGCGCCCTGCCTCCCTTACGCAACCCGGGCTGCGGTTTCATCACCTGCTCCCTGAGTACCTCATTAGGGAGACAGGAAGTGCCCCTCGAAGCGACAGACCCCTCCCCGGGCCCCCGGGGCCTGACCCCAGCTGTCGGGACCCTCCCCTTGGGGACCCAGCCCCCGAGCCCTGGGAGAGCTGTGGGCTCGGGCCTCAGTTTCCTCCCGGCAGGGCGGGGGGGGGGTGGAGAGCGTTTGCACTGGGGTGCTTTCCAGGGCACTGCGCCCCACCCTCGATGGCGTTCGCTGAGGGGGGGCACTGGCGGCTAGAGGAGGTTCCTATGGCTATCTTGGGGTGGAGAGACCCCAAAGCATAGACAAATCCCCCAGGCCCACAGATGTCTGAAACGCACCCCCAACACAGGGCACACACACGTGCCCAAATGCACGCCATCCACAAGGCACGTGGCCCCCACACTCGCTCCGTACACTCAGATCCCTCACACACAGGACCCAGAGGCCCCAAATAAGCTGATGCCCAGAATCACTGACCTCCCCAAAACGCAGAAACCTCTACAACACACAGGGGCCCTCAAGTCTTAAACATGTGCAAACTCCCCCCCGCCCCCCCGTCGGAGCCCTCGCGCAGGTGCCCTCTATGCATGGACCTCGGCTCCGGAGGCAGGGAGGCCGGCATGCCAAGGAGAGACAGCAGTCACAGATGAGGGCGGGCTGTGGTCAGTGTCAAGGGTCAGCTGCACAGATGTGCACAGGGCCATGTGCTATGCCAGTGCAGTGACAGGGTGGCTCTGAATGTGGGAAACCCCAGTGGACCTCTGGGTGGAGGAAGCCCTTAAGCCCTTAAAGCCTTTGACACCCACGAGAGACCAGAATTCAAACCTGCACCAGCACTTCCTGCCAGACACACTCCAAGCCTCAGTTTACCCATCTGCACAATGGTCCCCCTCTCAGAAAGGCTATGTCAACCCGCAGGTGCCCACTGCTGTCAGCACCCCACACACCGGCCTCTCTCCCTCTGTGCCCATGGGGCCCTGCTTTCTGGAGGTGGCAGCCCCCAGGAGAGGGACTGCTGGGTCCTGGGCTCCAACCAAACTGAGCCTGTCAGCCACAGGACCACCAGCTGGAGACCCCCTTAGGCAGCCAGAGTGCTTATGGGCCCCCAGCTAAGGACAGACCCTCCCAAAAATTGCTCAGAAAACAGTCAGAGCCTTGGACACATGGGCCTGGCCTCAGCCCCCCACTGCCCCGGGCTGCCCCCCACAAACCGCCCATCTCTGCAGTGGGAAGGGACGGTATCCTGATTCCACCTGCTTCCAGGGCAGGCCGAGCAGGGGGGCCAAGCCCTGGGGGCCCCAGAACCCAAGAAGCAGCCGAGGCCTGTCAAGATTTCCCTCTCTTTGTTCCAGAGAAAGAGCTCCCAGGGGCCCCCAGAAATTCATCCCTGGGGACCCCAGCCTCCCTACTTGGGAAATTAACACATCTGTCAGCGCTGGGCGGAAGGGACTTGAGGGGCAGCCAGCAGGGACAGGGAGGAGGCCCTAGGGAGGAGCCCTGGTCCTCACTCAGGTCCCCCAGAAATGTCTGGAGCCCACCGGGCACCGGGGGACACAGGGCACAAACGCCCCCAGCATGGGCTGCTGTTACTGGCCTGAGGTGTGTCACTGACAGTGACACGGGGACAGGCAGGGGGATGGTCAGGGGGACCGACAACAGCAGTGGCTGGGCTGGAGATGGCTTTGGGCACTGGAGGCTGGCCCGGCGGGCACTGCAGCTATGAGTTTGGTGATCTCCAGTACAGCTGTCCACCCCCAAAGGGGGGTCTGGAGGCGGAGGATGTGAGTACGAAGGGGCTGGTGCGAGGGCCCTGGGGGGGCAGGGAGGGAAGTGAGTGGGCGATCTAGGCTGTGGACAGAGGGAGCCCCTCAGGCCAGCCCATCGTCACCCCCATCCTGGCTGTGGGGGCCCAGAGGTCAGTAGGGGCAGCCCCCACAGTGAGGGGGAAGCTCAGGGAACACGGAGAGATGACTTTCTGTTCCCACCCAGCAGGGGTCCCAGGTTCATTCCTGAGGCGGGGGTGTCTGGGCAGGGCTGCAGAGAGCCCACCCACACAAGGTCCAGGTACAAGATAAACCCTCTGGGGAAAACGTCACATCCTGGGGTACAAAAATCCCCACATTTTCTGCATAGTTGGAGTACAGGAAGGGACCCCCACACTTCCTGTAGAGTTGTTGTCTAGGGCAGGACCACCATTACATGAAGATTGGGGTTTGGGGGTGGGAGCTCTGACTGCTGTCAAGTTGGACCTAGAGCAAGACGCCTACACTTCCTGCAGTGTTGGGGCCCAGGGTGGGACTCCCACTATATGCAGACGTGGGGCAGAGGGGAACCCCAACTGCATGCAGAGCTGGGGTGCAGGGTGGGATCCTCATTGCCTGTAAACGTAGTGCACAGGATGGGACAACACACCCTGCAGAATTGGGGTGCACCCCCACTACATGCAGAGTTTGGGGTACAGGGTGGGACGCCACTCCCTGTGGAATTGGGGTGACAGGGGAGGTTGGGGTGACAGGGGGATTTCAATTCCTTTCCTCCTCCTCATTGTCACCCCCAGACGTCCTCCCAGAGCCCGGGTGGAGTTTCGGGAATCACATTCCATGGAGAAAGAAAAGAAGACAGCACAAGTGCAGCAGCTCACGGAGTCAGGGGCACCAGGATGTCGGGGCGTTGGGGCCCCTCATCCTGGCTCTCTCTGGGCCTGAGGGTTCCCCGGCTTCGCACCCTCATGTCTCTGACGGACCAGGGTCTCACACTGATTGACCTCAGGCCGGAGAAGCAAGTCTGGCCCTCCGTGTCCAGGGAATCAGCTGCTAACTTTTCCCAAAGCCCCTTCCACCCTCAAACTTAACCCCCCACAGCTTCCCACAGCAAATGCTTCTGCGTCTGCGCAAACCAACGAGCTTCACCCCTAGAGTCTGAACATCCCGCCAAGGAGCGACACTGAGACGGTCACCGTCTGCCCACAGTGGGCCAGACACCCAAGGTCCTCAGCCCCGGGCGCTGATAGGAGTGGCTCCCATGCTAACACACAGCAGCACTGGCTTCTCATGTGCTGACAGCCCAAGGGAAACTGAGTCACAGGTAAGCAGGTGGCCCGGGGAAGCTCTGGGGCTCCATTCTGCCTTGCCTGCTCCCGCAGAGGTACACGTGGGCAGTCAGGGAGACCTGGGCCTGGTGGTCTTGCAGAGGTGTCCTGGGCCCACCCAGTACTGCTGGACAGCCCACCCCAGGCACCCCCAGGGTCACACACAACTCCTGAAACACACCAGCGCGCAGGCCCACACCCCCCTGGACGCACACCCGCACACCTTGGCACACCTGTCAGCCCCGAGCCCCCACGTCCCGCGGCGCCCCGCGGCCACGCACCTGCAGCTGCTGGTCTGGCCTCCCGACCCGATGGGCCGCACAACCCGCGCCAGGAGTCGCAGGTGCCCGCGGCGGCCCCGCCCGCGGCGCGGATTGGACGGGACGCGGCTCATTTGCATAGAGGGCGGGGCCCGCCCGGAGACCGACGTGGGCAAAGGCGGGCTGAGGGGAGCATCCGACCCCCTGCAACCCTGACCATGCCAGCTCCAAGCCCGGATCAAATGCACCTGACTGAAGCACCGCCCCAGCCCCAAAGTCCCGGGCGCCGGCCCTGAGATCTGACACAGAACCCAGATCTCACCCTAATGGGGGGCTCTAGGTGTGCTCAGCTGTCTGTCCAGCTGCGATGGCCACGTGTCCTCCTGGTCGCTCAGCAGTGGGCGGGGGCGCTGACCTCAGCACAGACCTCCAGGGAAGCAGTCTGCTTCCCCTGGAGGAGTAGGTGCCACCATGCCCAGGCCCCAGCACGGGCAGGCCAAGAGAAAACTGGGGGGGGGGGCTGCTGAGTGCGGCTCCAAACACGTGGGCACAGGTGACCCTGGAGGTGCTTTTGGGTTTTAGAGCAAGCGGCCACAGGCGAGGAACATTTGGACAGGGCCCTGACGTGTGAGCAGGATTTGCCCCTTTGAGAGGTCACACCACAAGCACAAGAGGTATTAGGGATAGGAGGGGAGTGGGGCCAGGTCACTGTGGGCCAGCACCCTGAAGGAAGTGCCCAGATTGGGGAGAGGATGTAACATTGGGGAAAAGTGAACAGGTTCCCCAAATGGCCTGGCGCTCTCTTCCTGGGAAACTGAAGTGGAAAGGGCTGAACTCCTTGCTCTCAGGGCAGAGGAGGGGGCGGCAAGTGCATCAGGGAATAATGCAGGGGCCCAGTTTACCCAACCCCCAGGGCGATATGGCTTGGCAGTCTGGACAGCTTTTTCTTTGGGCCTGCATGTTGGGGTTTATCTGTCACAAGGTGGGAGTAAGCATCCGTCCCCCCACCTCCAGTACCCATTCCACAGGGCCCTATCCCAGGCCGAGGGGTGACAGGTCAGACTGGGGGCTTCTGAGCCTTGGCTCTGAGCCATAGGAGGCTTGGGGAGCCCCGAGGTGGCTGGGGAGCCCCGGGCCCCCCGAGGGCGCTCTGTTTACCGTGGCCGCCTCTGATGCAACAGGCAGGCTCTGGTTACGTGAGGGATGCAGCTGGGGCGGCTCTGGGCGCAGAGTGGCGGGAGACGGGGTGCAGCCACCCCTTGTCCCCGCCTGTTACTCAGGGGCACTGGGAACCCCCATGAGGGCGGCTGGAGGGAGAGTGGGGGGCGGGGGTGGTGGAGCCTGAAGAACCAGGCTGGTGGGCTGTGCAGCAGGCCAGGAAGATTGAGGGGGCGGGGCGTCCCTCCCACGCTCTCTGAGCCTACAGGACCTTCCAGTGCAGGAGGGCAATGCAGGGGGCTGGCCCGTGCTCCTGCAGCCAGTCCACCGGTGATGGATAAGCGGGGTCGGTACATGTGACCCCCCTGTCCAAGGACTCTGTCCCCAAAAGGCTTCCCTGTCCTGTCACCCCCCACGGCCCTCCCAGTAGCCAGTACTGAGGCTGGGAGCGGGAATCTGGCTGGGGCCCGGCCCTCAGGGCTGGGCTGCTGTGTGGCACTAGTGCCATCTCTGAGGGTCTCTTCATCAGAGGAAGCTCCAGGGCAGGGAGGAGCACAGTGGGAGGAGTGCACCCACAGGGTTCCCCAGCACTGCCAGGACCCTGGGCACCAATGTGTGCCGCCAAATGCAGCAAGAGTTTCTGGGGCAGGACATGGTTCAAAGGAGCTAGACAACAGCAATGGGGGGGGGGAGCAGGCCGGCCCCTGGCACTGCCAGATGAGGCTGGACTTTCCCTGCTGCCCCAACAACTGGGGGGATGAGGTGAGGGGGCACCAGGGTGACTGGGGTGATGCAGTGAGCAGGAGCTGAGGCTGCAGACACGGTTCAGCCAGGACTGCATCTTGCTGGATCAGCTCAGGCCATGGGGGGTCACTATAGGGACTCACGTCTTCAAAGCGAGTGAGACATGCCTGGTCCCCTCTGGGGATTCCCTGAAGAACTGGGGCACCCTGGAGGGCCTTAGTGGCGCATGGGGGCACCCCCACCCCAAGGCTGTGTTGAGGGTACAGAAAGACCTTTGACCTCTGACCTTCATCTGCCCAGAGATGAAAGCCTGGCTGGGCCCAGGGCTAAGGACAAGAAGTAGACCCAGAGTCCGATTCTGATCCCAGCCACTCACGGTCAGTTGGACCCTCATCAGCATCTCAGGGGCGTCCTCTGAACCCTACTCACAGACCAGAAAGCCCTGGAGGCCCACACCTGACCAGTGACCCGACCCTCCATTTTCACTCTAAGAGGGTGTCCCAGGAATGGGCTGTTCATAAGGCCAGGGGACCAAGGAAGCGCCTCACACCCCCTGCTGGCCAGTCAGGGAGCAGCAGCCTCAACGAGCAGGTATGCAAATAAGATGCAGATGAGCTGCCCCAGGGAGTGCTGGGAGATGGGGCCTCAGCCTCCTGTTTAGAACTCTAAGACAGGCTGCACTCAAGAGCTCGGGTGGCTGGGTGCCACGAGACCACCAGCTGACACTGTTCCAGCAGCCAAGGCAGCCCATTACGTGCCTGCGTGCGGTCACAGGGCCACTTCCCAGTCCACAGTAACTACACAGGCGTGTGGAGTCTGATAAGGGGGAGGTCTCAGCAGAGACGGGGTGTGACTACCCAGACCTATACTTAGCAAGCCCCTCAATATCCTGCTCTGTGAAGTGGCAAAGTCACCAAGGGCCCAGGGGCTGCTGGGTGGCAAAGCTGGGTGACTGGGAGCAGGGCCAGGGATAACGTAGATGAGTTGAGAGTCACAGGTGTGGGCCAGTTTGTTTCATGCTGGAGCTGCCACTACAAGTATCCCCACCACATCCCACCCCAACGCTGGAGAGCTGAGCCACGGTTCGGACCTGTGGGTCACATTGCCCAGCGTGGAGCCAGGATCCAGGTGGGAGGGCGACTGCGGACTCCAGCAGGTGTAGTCCCTCTGTCCTGGGGGTCCTGGGGAGCAGGGACTGAGGTCAGAGGCAGGAAGCTGGCGGGGAGTCAGCAACAGGGCACCAGGCAGGAGTTAAATGGGGCGGGTTATTCCAGAGCTTAGCGCAGGAAGCCCGGCACTGACCTGACCCAAGGGAGCACCTCTAAGTCCTTCGGAGATCAGGCTGAGGAGGGTGGGGGTGTGGGCGGGGGTGGGTCCTCCGGGCTGGAAGGAGATGAGCATCGGGGGTGAGACCCAGGTCAGTGGTGGGTGACACCAGGGTCTTCCAAGTGTCCTGTAGACGTGGGGCAGCCCTCCCATCCCACCCCACACCCGCAGGCTGCTCTCTGACTGCAGCACAAGAGTGGCCACTGTAAGTTCTGTCTGTGGTCACTGATGCTGGGGACCCAGACCAAGTCTTGTGCAGGTCCAGCAGAAAGCTGCCCGAGAGCAGCAAGGCAAAGCTGGGGCTTCCAGAGGCCCCTTCCCTGCTTCCCCAAGGATCAGGGACACACAGTCACATGGAGAGCTGCTTCTTCCCGAAGCCCCCCCCCGCAATAGCCAGATGCACCCAGGTGGAGCCACAGGCCTGCACGGCTGCGCATTTATTAGTCACGACGGTGGGAACACAGCCCCAGGCCCTTGGGCACACAGGCAGTCAGCTGAGCGGGCCCCCTTCACACTCCCGCCAGGCCGCTGGGAACACCCTTCACTTCCGGCTGCAATGCTTCTCTGCTTGGGTACCTGCTGCTGGCACAGGCAGAGGCCAGGCCCTGGGGCCGAGATGGAGCCACGGGGCCCACCAGCAGCGGTGGCGCGGGCGGCTACCTGTGGCCATGGGCGCTGGTATTCATGTGCTCACGGATGCTGATGGCCTGCTTCAGGAGCCCCTCCACGCTGCGAAAGTGCACGCTGCTGTCCACCAGGTTCTTCACGGCGCTGTGGCACGAGACTGGGTCAGCCCTGCGTGGGCGCGCACACACACACACGCATGCGCACGCATGCACATGCACAAGCACGTGTACGCGCAGTCGCACACACAGGAAGGCGCCCTGGGGTTCCCCATGGCCCACCTGCACGCATACTCCACGGTATACACAGCGCCCTGGCTTTGCTCCTCCCAGCGCTGCATGTCGGCCTGAGGGCAGGGTGGGGCAGGGCGCTGTCAGCAGGAAAGGGCCGGGTGAGGGGGGGCTTGCCGCCAGCACCCGGGACCTCCTGCCCACCTCCCACCCACCTTGTGCTGCGCCAGCTCCGGCAGCGAGCGGCGGACGTGCTCCTGCAGCCTGTACAGCGCCACCGACGGCTCATTGGCCAACACGTAGACGCTCTCGGTGAACTTGTCGGTGACTGGGGGCACAGAAGGACACGGCTTCAGACCCTGTTCCAGCCCTGTCCGGTGCCCCGTGTGCCTGTGCTGGGCCACAGGCCGGAAAGGGTCATGGTGGGCCACCCTGGGGGCAGGCACACAAGACTCTCTACCCCAACCCCTCGGTCCATACACGACACGGCCACCAGCCAGGGCAGCCAAAGGACCAGGGATTCTGCTTCCTGGATGGCCGCAGCCAAATCAAAGCTCGGGAGATGGAACGTGCGTCTCCCCTATAATACTCCAGGGTCATTGGGGTCCCCCACACGCGCTCATTGCCTCTCCCTTAGGCTGTCCTGGAAGGTCGATTATACCCGACTCTTCAACACAAACTTGGTCACTTGGGAGCCCGGGGACAACCGTCCCCGCCTACAGCGAGAAGGGGCAGGTGCGTGGGGCTGGGTGCCAGACCCCGTCACTTGTTTGTTCGGGGGTCACACCCGGCAGTGCTCGAGACTCACTCGTGGCTCTGCACTCAGGGATCACTTGTGGGGGTGCTCGGGGGACCCTACGGGATACCGAGGATCGAACCCGGGCCAGCCACATGCAAGGCCAGAGCCCTCGGGGCAGTTATATCACTCGGGCCCCAAGCCCCGTCACTTCTAAACCCGCGGGTTCCGACCCGGGTTAAGTGGACACACAGCGCGAGCCGCGGGCAGTGTCCTCGCCTCGCCACGCCGGTCAGGCTGCGAGTCCTCCCGGCGCACGGGGACCACGCCGACAGAGCTGGCACGACGTGCCCTTTGTCCGAAGGCCAAGCCCAGGTGGGGGCTTGCCCGCGGCGGGGCGGGCGCCCCCGGAGCCTGCCCCCGCGCGCCCCCGCCGCCCCGCGCCACCTTTCTTCCCCTTGAGCTGCATCTCAGGCTCGTCCATAGCGCCCGCAGCCCGGCGCGCCCGGCGGCCGGAAGCGGAAGTGCGCGCGGGGACGGCCGCCAGAGTCTTCCCCCGCGGAGCCGGTCGCCGCGCCGCGCCGGTTCCGAGGCCCGGCAGCGGAGGCGGTGAGGTGGCAGCAGCCGAGGGAGGCGCTCCGGGGGCGGCGAGGGGGGCGGACATCCCGAAGCTGCCGAGGAAAGGTCACGCGGGGGCGGGGCAGGGGCGTTCTCCGTCCTCCGTAATACCCCTTTCCGGGGGCCGGCGAAGTGGGGGGACGCTCCGTCTACTGCCCACTTCGGGAGGAGTCCTCTCCTTCCTCAGGCCACCATGTCCCGGCGCCTGCCCGTGAGGCCTGGGGCCGCAGAGGGCACATCACTAGAGACCAGGCTCTCCAGCCGGTGGCCGCGCCAGCCTGCCCCCGCGGGCGCTCAACTGAGGCTCCACCCACTCTCTCCTGATGCCTATTGGTTCCCGGGACTGAGTGGGCGGAGCTACTGCGGAGTGGCCCGCGGTCACGTCACCAGGGCCCGCCCCCGGGCTTCAAGGGAGGCCGACGCGCAGGCGTCGCTCGGGCCCCCGCAGAAGTCACGCCCCTCCCCCAGCCTTAAAGAGCCAGACGCTGCTCTGGCCGCTTCCCGGCCTTCCGCACTTTTTGGGGGGCGGGGGTGCGCAGGCGCAGTGGGGGAGTTCTGGGGTGGGGGTAGCGGTCGCGTATCAAGTTGCTCTCTGTCCCGGCTGGAGCAGCTAGGGCGTTTGGGAGTCCGGCTAAACCCGCGCCTTAATCCTTACATCAATCGGAGGAGAAAAGTTTGTGAATTGGGCCCCCAAGTTTGGGGGGGCTCGGGCTTGCGACGTGGGGTGACCGAGGAAGCTCGTGGGAGGTGAGTGGACCTCCTGGATCGGTGTGCGCGGGCAGGGTGGAGCTGGACCATTCTCACCTTTCGTGATGCTTCCGCTCCAGCGGGATCCTCTTTCTCCTCCCAATAAACACCGCGATCGTTTGTTCGGTGCTGATCCCGTACAAGGGTCCCTGCTGCCATTCAGACACGGTGTCTTTTGGACCCATCGTCCTATTTTTATTAGCGAGGAAGTTGGGACATAGGGAGGCATGCCGATTCTCCAGCATGGAAACGGGGTCGAGGCCCAGAACAGGACCCCAGAACAGTCTGGAATCCCGGAGCACAGGGTGCGCGCCGGTGGGGGAGGAGCGGGCCTAAGGGCCCCTCCCCCAAAGCCGCGCGTGCTGCCTCCTCAGAGCCGACTCCGACGGCCCCCTCTTCTTTCTTCGCAGAATCTCCCATGGAGCCCCACGAGCCTGCAGAGAACCTCAGCCTGACCCCACAACCCTGCTTGCTAGAACTTGGGGACCCCGAAGAGCCTGGGGATGAGGCCCCCGATGGTTCAGACACTGTGGTCCTCAGCCTCTTCCCCTGCACCCCAGAGCCTGGGAACACTGAGCCAGATACGGGGGCCTCCCTGCCTCAGGGTAGGACGCCAGCCTCCCCTACAGCCCTGCGATTTCCATTTGTGGCCCGGGATGCAGCTCCGTGGTACAGCGCTTGCCTTGCACGCACACCCACGCCCTTGCTCAGCACACATACCAAATAAAAAAATTCATGTCGCAGGAGCGATCCCATCTTAAGCAACATTTCCGAGCCTTCAAGGGCACGGAGCAGGCTCACCATGGCATGCAAACACCCCCCTGCCTAGTTCGAAAACTTTCCATCTAGCAGAGCCTTATCCCCATGGGCAGATACCCGCCCCTCCCCACTTGCTTCCTGTTCTGGACTGTTCCTCCCCATGGGCCCCAGTCCAAAGGGCCTGTGAGTATCTGAGTCTCACCCCAAGGGGAGGGTTCAGGGTTCCCTGTGGGGGCCCGGGGGCTGCCCCCTGATGGACATCTTGCGCAGGGATGCATTTGGAGGCTGTCAGCCCTTTGGGGCAGATATAGGGGAGCAGCTGAGCTCAACTTGGCATCACCCCCGGGAGCTGTTCTCTGGGGGCCCCTGTGGGGTCCTGGCTCCCACAGGGGAGACTGAGGCCCTCCGGTATCCCGGCAGGCAGCTCCCTGAAACACTCCACAACCCTAACCAACCGGCAGAGGGGGAATGAGGTCTCTGCATTGCCAGCTACCCTGGACTGTGAGTGCGGTTGTCCCTGACGGGTGGTGGAAGCTGAGGCGGGGCAGGCTGGGGCAGGAGAAAACCCCACGTGTCTCTGGTCTGCAGCCCTGTCCATCCACCAGCTGGCCGCCCAGGGGGAGCTGAGCCAACTGAAGGAGCATCTGAGGAAAGGTGACTGTCCCCCAGTGCTGTTCCCCACTGCCCCCCTTCTGCCCTCTCACCTCTGACCCCATCCCACCTACACCAGGTGACAACCTCATCAACAAGCCGGATGAGCGTGGCTTCACCCCCCTCATCTGGGCATCGGCCTTCGGAGAGATCGAAACTGTCCGCTTCCTGCTCGAGTGGGTGCGTCCCGGGGCCTCCCCGAGTCTGCTAGTATCTGCCAGGGACACCCCCTCCCAGCCATCGCGGCTTCCTCTGTCCCCCCCAAGGGTGCCGACCCCCACATCCTAGCCAAGGAGCGGGAGAGCGCCCTGTCCCTGGCCAGCACAGGCGGCTACACCGACATCGTGGGGCTCCTGCTGGAGCGGGACGTGGACATCAACATCTACGACTGGGTGAGGGTGCCAGGCTGATTCCTCAGGCCACAGCCGAGGCCGTGAGGAATACTGTGGTGGCAGGCACGCGGGCAGCCACCAGAGCCCAGGGGGCGCATGTTGGGGTGGGGGATGAATTCCAGGAGGGGTTCCTGGAAGAAGGGTCGCTGAGCTATGAACTGGACACGCAGGAGGTGGAAGAAATTGGAGGCGGGTGTTATGGGTATGGGGGGGGGGGCAGAATGTACAACGGTTGCCCCACCCCTCCCCCCCGCCCCAGAATGGAGGGACACCGCTGCTCTACGCTGTGCGCGGGAACCACGTGAAGTGTGTGGAGGCCTTGCTGGGTGAGTGGGGGTCCTGGGGCCTGCCCTGCTCTCTGGAAGGAGGGGCCTTGCCAATTGGCCCTTGCTCTCCTTGGGAGGGGTGCAGTGGACACTGGCATCTCACAGGTCAGCCCTGCAGCCCTCCTAGAGCCCCGGGTGGCCATATCCCCAGGCTGGCTGCTGTCTCCCAGGCCCAGCCCTGAGTGTCCGCTGTTTGCAGCCCGAGGCGCCGATCTCACCACCGAGGCGGACTCCGGCTATACCCCGATGGATCTGGCTGTGGCCCTGGGATACCGCAAAGGTTGGGCCGAGCCCCGCCAGATGCAGGGAACTCCACTCCCCAGGAGGCCAGTGCTGGCCGCAGCCACTGGGTGACCACGTGCCCAATGCCTGGCCTGGGCCCTGGGCATCCAGGTGCCCCTAGTGTCTATGGATGCCGAGAGGGGTGCCACCGGGCGTTCCCAGGGAAGGAGGATGGGGCCGGGGCGAGGGCTCAAAGGGCCAGAATGCAGCTCTGCACGCAGGAACCTGAGTTCAAAAGCCAGCAGCAGGGACTCTCTCCCCAGCATCCCGTAGCGCCTCCTGACCAGGAATGAACCAGAGCACAGCGCCAGAACTCATCTCTGAGCACCCCTGGGTGTGGCCTCTAACATAAACATCAGTAGCACACAATCCCCCAACACTGCAGGGGGAGCCACAAGCACAAAAATAAAATTCAAGGGCCTGGACAGATAAGAGAGCGGGGAGGGCATTTGCCTTGCATGTGGCCGACCCAGGTTTGATCCCTGGTATCCCATAGGGACCTCCAAGCACTGCCAGGGTAATTCCTGAGTGCAGAGCCAGGAATAACCTCTGTACATTGCCAGTTGTGACCAAAAAAAAAAAAAAAGTTTAGGGCTGGAGCTATAGCACAGCTCAGGACACTGGGGCTAGAGCAACAGGACCACAGGGAGGGCACTGGGCTTGCGGCCGACCTGAGCATTGCTAGGAGTACAGAGCCAGGTGTGAGCCCTGAGCACTGCTAAGGGGGGCAGCTGCAGAGCCAGCTCTCCTGGGACTGTGGTCCAGGCTGCATCCCCTTAGCTTCCCCACCCATGAACTGGGGGTTCCTCTGGGTGACAGGGGTTGAGTACTTGACAAGGTTCACCCCTTGGAGCAGACACCTTCCCCAGCCGCTCTGAGAAGGTCATGGTTTACTGGGGCAATGCCTTTATAATCCCAAGCACCCCGGGAGGGCGTGTTGGCATAGATTTCAGGGAAGCTGAGGCCTGGTGGGGGGAGCCCATTTGGTCCCTTGAGAGACAGCAGCAGTGGGAGGTGTGACTCCACGTCCCCCACCCATTCACACTGTGTCTCCTGTCCGTTCTGGGTCCAGTGCAACGGGCCATTGAGAGCCACATCCTCAGGCTCTTCCAGAGTGACCTGGCTCCTGCCAACGGCGACTGAAGACCACCAGCCAGGAACTCCGGACACTCAGGGAGCACAGCAAAAGGTTGACACAGGGCCAGGGGCGCCCAGCACCTGCTTCCAAGGCAGCTAGGCTCCTGGCCGGACCACAGGCAGCTGGTAGAGGGGTCCTTCCCCAGCAGGGAACCAATAAACCTTTTTGTGCAGAACCCAAGGAATTGCTGTGCTTCCTGGAGAGTTTCTTGGAGGAGGTGGCACCCAGCCACCCTCACATCTTCTCCCCCAGCACCAACAGGTGGTAGATGACCAGGCGGCCAAAAAAGTCAGTGGGGTCCTCCAGGGTAACTTTCAGCCGGTCCACTTCAGCAGCCGGTACAGGGAAGGTGTGAACATGTGCAGTCAAGGCCAATGGTGTCTAATGGTGGCTCACCACCCTCCCCTCCCTTCCCCTGCCCTCCAGACCCACCACTAGAGGCTACATACCTGCTGGAACCCATCTGGGTCCCGCTCAGGTCTGGCCCCCCACGACCGCCAGAATAGGATATCTGCAGGGAATTGCTGTCCTCGGGGTAGAAGTCCAGAATCTTGCCAAGAGCCTCAGTGCCCTGCGCTCCTGTCAGAAGGTCACGGTGAGGCCTGGGTGCCCGACTTGCACCCTGCTGCACACGCCCTGCCCAAGCCCGTCAGTACCTTCCAGGCGGCCACGGCGACAGGAGAAGCCCCCTTGGAACTGGATCCGCAGCTGGGACACCCGCACGCACTGCGGAAACTCCAGCGTCACCCACTGGGCGGGGCCCTGCGAGCCAGTACAGAAAGTGAGGCGGGAGGCTGCAGGCTCCTGTCCTGACACCTCCCCCGTCTTGTTCCCACAATCCGGGGCGGGTGTGGGTGACTGGGCCCCCCACCCCGATCCTGAAACTTCACCTGGTCCGAGCTCCAGCACGTCTCCTCCACTTGGTCGAACAGGTGCTTCTTGCCGAACAGCCGGGTGTTGCGATTCAGCACGGAACTCACCCTGGGGACGCGCGCACCGGGGCGGGAAGGCTCTGAGCCCACCTGGGGAACCCTCGGCGGCCGCCCCCGCCCCTTCCCAGCTCTCACCTGCTCACAGTGTCGGGGCACACCAGCGAGTGGCTCATCCCCGAGACTGTCCGACTGCACCTGTGCGGAGAAGGACCCGCAGTGCCCACGCGCTGCGGCCGATCACCCGTTCCGCGAAAACGGGGGCCCGGGGACGTGCCCGCGGCGGGAGCCTCGCACTTCCAGCCGCTGGGAGCCGAGCAAACAGACTTCGAAGACTGCCTCAGTTTCTCCGCTCCCAACGTGCAGAAACCCGGAAGTAGAGCCCAGGCTGCGGGCTCTGCGCAGGCGCTGCGCGACTCGGGATCGTGCCCGGACCAGAGTAGATTTGCGGTCCGCCCCTTAAAGGGCCCGCGCCGGAGCTCTCGCGTGCAAGCTTGGGAACCTGCCAGGCACAAGTATCCGCCGGGTTCATCACCTCCAACAAAGTGGCTCAGAGCCATAGGTCAGCGAGGAGGGCGTCTGTCTTGCACGCGGCTGGCCCGGATTTGATCCCCTGTGTCCTATATGGTCCCCCAAGTCCTGAAAGGAGTGATCCCTGAGCACAAAGCTAGGAGTAAGCCCTGAGCGTCGCTGGATGTGGCCCAAAAGCAAATGAACAGGCAAAAAAAGATGGCTCAGCCAGGAATGAGTGGGGGGGAGGAGGGTGTGAGGTGGGTTTTGAAAGATGCAGAAGAGTTAGTTTCCAGGCTAGATTCGACAAAACTACACCATCTCTTCACCACCATTCGTCTTTTCTGGGTGATTCTGGGAACAATGATAAGTCTCCAATCTGGGTAAAACAGAGATCCCTGTCCCAGGGGGTCAGAGCTGAAGCAGAGGGAGAAGGGGTGGGAGTGAGAGGGGGCAGACAGAGCAGGCAGGAAATCAGCAGGATGAGAAAATGTGGGGGGATAAGGCTGGGCTGACTAGAAGGTCATGAATCTGCAGACAGGATGTGGAGCAGATCCCTCTGGCCCCGAGCCGCCATGGAGGTGCCGAAGAAGGGCGGCACCCCATCTGCGCTGCATGAATGGAGGTTCCCAGGCAGCCCGCTCTGGCAGGGCAGTGCTCCTGGCTCCAGCTGAATGCTCTGGGATCCAGTCCCTTTGAAGGACTGGGAGGGGGGCACCCTTGACATCCTCTGAGCGACAGTCCAAGCCCACTGCAGAAAGGGGGGGCTGGCTGGGAAACTGGGCCGACCAAAGGTCTGCCAGCACTTCCTGTTGGGCTTGTCATTCAGATGCCACTCTGGGCCCAGGGGGGCTGGGGGTGCAGGAGACACCCTCATACCAGCAGAGAAGCTGGCAAGTGTTGGAATCTTCACGTCCTGGCCGGGCAGCAGGCAGCAGGCAGGCTGTGTGACCTCCAACGAACCCCATAATACCTCTGAGCTTTATTTCCTCCCATGATAGGGATTTGCTGGTTTGTGTGTGTGTGTGTGTGTGTGTGTGTGTTTGCGGGGGCAGGGGCACACCAGGTGGTACTCAGGGATCACTCAGGGTGATGCTCAAGGAACCCTGCAGTGCCAGGGATTGAACAGACATCGATTACATGTGCACATGCGAGGCCTGTGTCCTAACCACTGTGCCATCTCTGAGACAGGGCAGCTTCAGCTCTGGGATCGCAGAAACATCCTTGGCTGGGGACTGACACACACCTACACAAATCATGTGTAGGCTGTGGCACCTGACTCCACAGCTAAGGTTGCAGCAGCTCAGCCCAGGCTCCCATAAAGCTCAGCGTCTCCCTCCCCCCCACACCCAGGAACAGGAAACCGCCTGGCAACCGGGAGGGGGCCAGCTTGCACCCCTTCCTGCCTCCTCACCCCACCGGCGCCTGGCATGAATGAGAGGCCTGTTTCTCCAGGGAATTAGCAGCCCTGGCTCCCAGCAGGGGCAGCCAAAAGTGGCCCATTCATTTGCCTGAGAGAGAACCCACAGGCCCTGGGTCCCCCCGCCCCCCCCAAACACTCAGACTGGGCAGGAGCTCTGGGAGACACAGGCGCCTCTGGTTCACAGAGGGAAACCGAGGCAAAGTCATTTGTCCTTGGAGAGATTTGAGCCCCAATCCAACCTGGGTTCAGAATTTGCCTCCTTTCCTTTACCCCCTGCCCGAGTCTGGGAGCTAGGAAGAGCGATTAGCTGAGGAGTCCCCAGTGAGGAGAGTCCAGTAGGCCCGGGTGTGTCTCCTTGGGGTCTCCAGCGGACCGTCCCTCCCAGGTGCTGAACTCTGACAGCAGAGGAGCCCAGGGGACTGAGGGGACTCTGCGCACGAGAGGGACGAGAGAGTGCTATGCGCTGACCTGTGCCAGGCGCTCATCCTGCGAAGGTGCCCTCACGTGAATGGCGTGGGCAAGGTGGACAGTCGCTTGGGCAGCGGGGCCCAGGGCGTAGGAGAAAGCGTTCAGCCTTGTGGACGGGTGTGGGCGTGACTAATTGTGGGCGTGGCCTCGGGGCGTGGTCACGTAAGAAGTAAGGAGGTGTGGCAAGGTGTGTGGGCAGAGAGGCCGCCTGCGGCCAGGTGAGGGTGTGTGACCAGAGGACAGTGGGTCCTGCCTATCTAAGGGGTGTCGGTGATGTGACATGTATGATGGATGAACTGAGTCTGGATGAGAGTTACCTGGGCCCCGCTCGTGTGCGGAAATCCACCTCTCTGATCTGCCCTGTTCCCCAACCCCCACTGGCTGCAGCCCTGGCAGGGCCCCAACCTGGGGGACCAAGAGGTATCGAAGTCCCTGTGCCAGCTCCGGCCTGTAAATGGCTCTTTGAGGCCTCTGATTCCCAGGCCAGGGAGCCTCTCGGAAGCCCCGGGCAACGGCCCGCCCCCGGGCCACAGGCCAGCCCCTCTTAGCTCAGCCCTGCACAGTCCAGGGGCTGGGGTCCGGCAAGAACAGGGATAGGGGTCTGAAGTCAGAGACCTGGGCCCCCTGCCTAGCCCCACCCTATTGCACAACCTCAGGCAGGAAGTCCTACCCCTGCCTAGCTTTCCCGCTGGAAGGTGGGCAGCGGAGTCCAGGAGGTGAGGCGACGGTGCCATCCCGCTTCCCTGTCGCTACCATACATGGTTCCCTGAGCACCGCCAGGGGTCAGTCCTGAGCACCGCTGGCGTGGCGGGTGGGTCCTGGCAAAGCACCTGCCGGCTGCCTGCACCCCGACAAAGAACCCAAACCTCTTCTGTTTCTTTCCTTTTGTTTTGAGGCCACACTCCGAGGTGCTCAGGGGCTACACCAGGCTCTAAATTCCGGGCCGGGCAGAGCCCAGGGCTCCATCCAGCACTGTGTCCAGACAGTGGTGCCCTCTCGGGCTCCCGCTGCCACCCTGAACCTTAGAGTGTCCAGCAAGACCCCGGCGCTGCCCTTCCGCTCTCGCTCTGCGTGACTTGTGGGAGCGACTTCTCCTGGGACTCAGTTTCCCCATCTGTAAGATGAAGCCGATGCAACTACCAGGCATCAGGAGACCCGCACCGGGGCTCCTGGGGCAACGGGCGGGGCGTGGGGCGGGGTGCGCCCGGAAGGGCAGTGGGCGGCGGCGCGGGGGTCCGGTCAAGGCGCCCCTTCCTTCCCGCAGCGGCCTCCGGGCGGGGGCGCATGCGCAGCGCGGCCGGCGGCCCCTTTATAAGCGCGCGGCGGCGCGGGCGAGCGGAGCGCAGGGCGCGGGGCTGGACCCGGTGCCGCGCGGGCCGAGCCGCGTCCTTTGTGCCGGCGGCCGAGCGCCCCGCGATGCGTCCGAGCTAGGAACCAGGTGGGGGTCCGTCGTAGGGAGGGTGTCGCGCGGCGGGGAGCAGTCCTCGGGATCTGAAAACGGAGTCCTGCATTAGGGATCAGAGAAGCCCCCCTAACCCAGAATGGGCAGGGGGCGGAGGGGGGAACCCCCCGGGGTGACGGGAGGGGCCCCCGGGAAAGTCAGCGGGACACCACCGGTGATGGGAGGGGAGGTTGTCGGAGGAACTAGGAGCCAGCATCCCGAGGTGGGGATGGGTCCCGGCTGGCTGGGCTGGGTCTCTCAGAATTGGGGAGGGGGCGCTGGGTACCAGACCCAGAGGAGGGGCGCCCGGTGCTGAGAAGCGGGGGACACCCACATGTTGTATGCAGGACTCCAGAACAGAGTACCCGGGCGTCTGAGCTGAGACACCCCGGGGTTTTAAGTGGGGATTCCCAATTTGCAGATGAATGGAGGACTGGATTCCGGCTGGGCTGCAGCGGGGAGGGGGCCCCCCAGATCAGCCTGGCAGCTGGTGTGGGGGGGTCTGAACACCCTGAACACCTCGGGGGAAGGGCGCCCGACCTGCTCTTTTGGCCCTGGGTAGTCACTGCCGTGGTCTGAGTAAGGGAAGAAGCTCTGGGGGGCTCCATCCCTGGGGGGTCCTCAGCTTGCCCAGGACCTGGAATTGGGGTGCTGCCTGCTCCAGGGAGCACATTGGGCTTCCAGAGTGAATGTTAGGTGCAAACCCCCTGTGACATCCACTACAGAGCTTCTGGACCAGTGGGGGCACCCAGCCCCCGCAAGAGGCAGTCTGGGGGACCTCCACTTTTAGCCAGGTCCTCCCTCCCTGAGGAAACCCCACCCTCTCTCCTTCAGTCTCATCTGCTTCTAAGGACCTGTGTGAAGGTTCTGGCTTGGTCTGGGGACACAGGCGCTGGGAAGTGGGGGGCTGGGACCCCCAGCCAGGCACACCGGCTTTGTTCCTCAACAGTGTGAATGGGAGACCGCCAGGCAGAGGAGGGGGCTGGCGCTGGGCCCCAGGAAGGGGGAGGGGGAGTCTGTGTGGGACCCCAGGACCCAGCTGACATCGCCCCAGGAAGGGGCGCCTCCTCTGCAGGGGGGGCTTTGTGCCTGGGGGCTGCTGGGGGTCGGGGTTCCCAGGGAGTCTGATGTGGAGGGGTGTCTTTGTCAGGAACTTGTGTCGGGGCCATGTCGCCGGGTGGCCAGAGGAGGGACACCAGCCAGTCCCCAGGGCCACGTTCCCAGCTGGTGTGCGCCGGGTGCGGGGAGCGCGGCGCCATGCCCGGATTGTCTCTTTGTTAGTGTCACCGCGAGTGGAAGCCGCCGGGGGTCTTGGGGCTGTCTGGGGTGTGCGCTCGCCCTGGGGACCCAGAGCATCTTTACATGACTGGCCGTGGGCAGAGTTGGAAGCTGACAGGGTGGGGGACAGGGGCAGGGGTGCAGGTCCCCTGGGGGTCGGTCTGGTTTCCCTTCCTCCACATGCCCAGAACCCAGACAGGCCTACCGGCTCCCGCCCCGAGACACATGTCGCTGCTCCTGCCTGGGGCAGCCACATCCACTCCAATCACCAGCTCCACCCAGAGCACAGACAGGCACCCCACAGGGCACCTCCTCACCAGTGTCCCTGGACACAGCACCCTGAAGTGTCAGGCACATAGGAATGCTCCTGGCACTCACCTCCCCCCACACACGATGCCAAGGAGTGGGGAGGGTGGTCTGGGGAAAGATGTCTCTCTCTCTCTCACTCTCTCTCTCTCTCTCTCTCTCTCTCTCTCTCTCTCTCACACACACACACACACACACACACACACACACACATCACACACACACATTCCCTCCCTTCTGTGCAGCCCAGCCCCCACCTTGCCCCTCCTCCTCCTCCTCCAGGCAGCCCCCTGATTGCATATGCATGAGCTCCTGCATTATTCACGAGGGGCCCAGGCCCTCTGCAGCTGTGTCAGTGCTCACCTCTGGCTTCCCTCCAGTAGAGGTGTTTTAAGAGAAGGGGGTGCAGGTGTGTGAGGACGCCAGTGAAGGGGATGAGTGTGTCTGATGGACGGGGGCGGGGGCTGCACCAAAACCTGGAACTGCCATACAGTGTCCCAACCCCAAGGGGATTCCAGGGTTCCTGGGACCGGACAAGCCTGAGCTCTTTCCTTTCTCACAAGAACCTCTGAGGACCTGAGCAACAGGACAGTGGGGAGGGCGTTTGCCTTGCACGCAGCTGACCTGGGTTCAATCTTCAGCATCCCATAGGGTCCCCTGAGCACTGCCAGGAGTGATTCCTGAGTGCAGAGCCAGGAGTAAGCCCTGAGCACTGCCGGGTGTGGCCAAAAACCAACAAACAAAAAGAGACCAAAAAAAAAAAAAAAGAACCTCTGAGGTATGTGCCAGTTGATCCCTGTTTTAGAGGTGGGGAAACTGAGGCACAGAGAGCTTTAAGTAGAGTGTCTGGGGCCATACTGAGTCCAGGGAGCAGTGCCAGATCTGAAGCATACCTGTGTGTGGGGAGAGAGACAGAGAGACAGAGAGACAAAGACAGAGGGGCGAGGGAAAGCAAGAGGATCCTCTGACCTCATCACATGAGGTCACCCTGGGACCTGACGGTGTTCGGCTAGAACAGCCCTCTCGGACCCCATAGTTGTTCAGGCCCTGAGCAGGAATCTATAGATGCCCCAGAGGGAAGCGGAGACACAGACATTGACAAGACAGTGGCAGGGGGCACCATCCCAGGACAGGACTCTGCCCTGCTGTGCAGCCTTGGCATACTGAAAGCCCTCTCTGATTCCTGGGGTTGAGTGGCTCTGCAAGAAGAGGCGGAGCCAGCGCTCCTGGTCACCGGCTGCAGGCTTCAGCACCATGGACAGAGCCCACCGGGGGGTCGGTGCTGACCCCATCCACATTACCTTTCTTAGGGGGTGCAAGCCTTAGAGGGGGCACAGGAGCTGGTGTCTGGGTGAAGTTCTGATTTCCATGGGCCTCCATGGCGCTGGCTGGAGGCTGGATTTCTGGTCTCTGCAGGGACATGGGGTCTGGGCAGGCACAGCCGAGGCCCCGCGTCCATCACGGGGTTTGCTTGATATAGCGTGGGCGCTGGAGACTGTGCCTGCTGCCCGAGGCCCACAAGTCCCCCAAGGCAGCTCCACCGGGTAGAGGGGGGGGCCAGGGAGAGTGGGGTGGGCTGGGGCAAGGCCCCTGCCTACAGCTGGGACTTGGCATCGCCTCAAAAAAAAAAAATCCCGGGAGCCAAGAATAGAATCTTGGCGACAACCACGTCCTGGAATTGAAGCTGAGAATCGTGCCAGCCAGCAAGGCCCGGATTCAAGGCTGGTTAGCGGGCCTGGTGGGCACTGGAGTTAAGGAGGTGTCATGAGGAGTCGGGAGAGGACTCAGGGCCAGAGCACATTGGTTAGTGCCCTGGTTGGATCCTGACACCACATTCCCTGGTTCTCGAGCACTGAGCCAGGGACAGCCCTAAACATAACTGGGTGTGGGATCCTCCAAAAAGTGTCTTCTTTTTCTGGCCACTTCCCTCAGTGGCCAGGGGCTACTCCCTGAGCTCTGTGCTTGGGGGTCATTTCTGGAAGCTTAGTGGGACCATTCAGCACAAGGATGTGCACTCAGCCCTCCCACCTCTCTGTGGCCGCTGTCTTTTTTTTGTTTTTTCCTTTTGGGTCATACCCAGCAATGCACAGGGGTTATTCCTGGTTCATGCATTCAGGAATTACTCCTGGCGGTGCTCGGAGGACCATATTAGATGCTGGGAATCGAACCCGGGTCGGCCGCATGCAAGACAAATGCTCTACCCGCTGTGCTATCGCTCCAGCTCCCGCTCAGTCTTCTTAAACACTGTTTTGCAGGGATGAGGGGGCTCCCATGCATGCCCCAGGGGCCTGGAGGTCAATCCAGCACTGGTCATTGCTCAGGCCCAGCAAATGGATGCTGAGTAAAACTAGCAGATGGGGCTGGAGAAACAGGATAGCGGGGAGGACATCTGCCTTGAAGGCATCCGGCTGGGGTTTGATCCTCGGCATCCCATAGGGTCTCCTGAGCCCCACCAGCTGTGATCCCTGAGCATAGAGCCAAGAGTCAGTCCTGAGAATTGCCTGGTAAAGCCCCAAAACAAAAAAATAAAATAAAGCCAATGGTGCTGGGAGCCATGAACCATCCCATCCAGGAGGTTCTGGGGACCTTGCCGGCCCTGCAGCCTTGGAGCCATAGAGACAGCACAGGGCTCAGGGCATTTGCCTTGCAGGTGGCCAGCGTCTATTTGCTTCTTAACATTGAATAGGGGACCCAATCCCTGCCAGGAATCAGCCCTGAGCACCGCCACCGCCAGCTGGGGCCAAAATATATAAAAATAAACTTGGGGCCTTGTGCAGGCACATACCCCACCCTGGAGCTCTCTGGCCATTCCCAGAATATTGGGGTTTTGATCTTGTGCATGTCCACATCAGACCTAATGCAACAGTGTCAGCGGCTGAGATGTAGCCCTTCCCGCAGGTCACCTGAGCATTTCGTGCAATGGCTGAGCTGGCCTCATCAGCTCATGCCCATTCCTTCACTCCAATCTGTGAAGACTGAGGCCCTGCCAGGGCTGCTCAGGGCGTGCTGGGTCACACAGCCAAAGAGCGGGCAGTGAGAGCCTCGGGTCTGCTTTTCCCACAGTGAGTGCTGGGCATCGGGGTCCAAATCCCAGCTTGGCTTGGTGGTCACTGGCTGTGTGACCCCAAGGGAGTCACTGGACTCTCTGAGCCGTGGTTTCCTGATCTGCAGGGGAGGTGCAAGGGGCGGCGGGACTGGGCCTAGTCAAAAACAGGGACTTCATGACCGCTCATCCATCCCTCTGCTTCTCCCTCCAGGTCCAGGATGGGGGCCCTGTGGGTCTGGGCCTTGGGCCTGCTGATGCTACAGACACTGCTCTTGGAGGCTGCAGAACCAGGTCATTGATTTGTGTGTATGCATGCATGTGTGTGTGTGCATGTGTGTGTAAGAGTTAGAGGCTGGGATGTGGGGCTGACGGGCATTGTCCCTAACTGGCGTGCTTTCTCCACTGATTCCCTGGGTTATTCTGGAGAAGAAAACAGGAATAGATGAAAAAGGTCTTTGAACAGTCAAAAGTGAACAAGGCACCTGAGAGTTATTTTTAGTACTTGCCAGCCCAGGCTAGAGGTTCCTGCCTTGCAGGTTTTGGCTGAGGTGAGCTGAACAGAGGGAACAGGGGAGAAACAGGAGGCTCCTGCCATAGCCCGCTGGGGCTGCATGCCAGGGTGGGCAGGCGGCGCTCGGGGCCCTCCGTATGCCCAGCTCTGCTTCCAATCCCTCTGTTTTGCTCTGGGTTATCAGACCAGTTGTGATGTCTCTGAGCCTCAGTTTCCTCAACCAGCGCCCTCCCCCCAACCAAAGACATTAAGTTGGCTACTGCTGCAGAAAGTTCTGAAAATCCAACGGGCTGATTTTCAGTGGTGGGTTTGAGCAGCTTCCCCGTGTGGCCTTCTCTGTCCAGTGAGGGACAGTGTGCTGGCCCACGTCCCTGAGCCAGGCCCCCTCCCACTCCCCGCCCCCAGGCACCCAGAGTAGCAGCGCAGACAAAGGACTCTACCTGCAGAAGCTGGGCCCTGGGCCGGTGCGCGCTGCGCTGGCTGAGCTGGTGGCTCTGCCCTGCCTCTTCGTCGTGCGGCCGCGGCCCGACGCCAGTCGAGAGGCGCCCCGCATCAAATGGACCAAGGTGCGCACGGCATCTGGCCAGCGGCAGGACACACCCATCCTGGTGGCCAAGGACAACGTCGTGCGCGTGGCCAAGGGCTGGCAGGGCCGCGTGTCGCTGCCAGCCTACCCCCGGCATCGAGCCAACGCCACGCTCCTATTGGGGCCCCTGCGCGCCAGCGACTCGGGCCTCTACAGCTGCCAAGTGGTGCGGGGCATCGACGATGAGCAGGACCTCGTGCCCCTCGAGGTGACCGGTAAGTGGCAAGGCGGAGGGGAAGCAGGAGTGGGCCTGGAAGGGAAGGTACCAGAAGGGGCGAGTCTGGGAGGGGCAGGATCTGGGTGGGGTTGGGCTGGGGGCGTGGCCCGTGGTGGGCGGAGTCGGAAGGGCGGGTCTTGTGGGGGTGGGCGCGAAGGGGTGGGGCCTCTCGGTCACCGCCTCATCTCTGGCTCCGCTGATTGTCTTTGGATCTGATGATGCCCTCGTCCCTCTGTTCTGACCTGCTTCACTGTACTGTTTCAAGGGCTTCCGTGGCCCGGTTTTCTCCCCCCCAATGCTGGGCATCGAACCTGGTCTCATGGGTGTATGGCACGAGCTTCACAGTGGAGCCACCACCTAGCCCTTCTCTTAAGTCTGGGACCACTTTGACAAAAGCAAAAGGAAGTTTCTGTATCACAAAGGAACCCGGGACCGGGAGGTCATATAGATATTAAGGCGCATGGGCAGATTCTGGATTCTATTCCTGCACACATATGTCCCCCTCCCCAGTGCCGGCAGGACTAACCAAGACAAAGGCCTAATCACCACTGGTTATTGCTTCAAAACAATTATTTTTTTGGGGGGGACCTACTCGTGATCATGCTCAAGGGGTAATCCTGGCTCTGCACTCAAGGATCACTCCTGATCTATGGGATGCTGGGGATCAAACCCAGGTCGTCCTCATGCAAGGCCACTGCCCTTCATGCTGTCCTATTGCTCTGGCCCCTCTTATGCTCTAAATGAATTGATACAGCCCCCACCCCTCATCTGTCCATTGTCTGCTCCATAGGTGTTGTGTTTCACTACCGGGCAGCCCGGGACCGCTATGCACTGACCTTCGCCGAGGCCCGGGAGGCATGCCGCATGGGCTCGGCCACCATTGCTGCCCCACGCCATCTGCAGGCCGCCTTTGAGGATGGCCTGGACAACTGTGATGCTGGCTGGCTCTCTGACCGCACTGTCCGGTGAGAAGCCGACAGAGGGCCCTGCGATGGGGGTGGATGCAGGCCAGGACTCCGCATGCCGAATCCCTCCTTGCCTTGCCAGGTACCCCATCACCCAGTCGAGGCCTGGTTGCTATGGTGACCGAAGCAGCCTTCCCGGGGTGCGGAGCTACGGCAGGCGTGACCCTCATGAACTCTATGATGTGTATTGCTTTGCCCGGGAGCTGGGGGGTAAGTCCAGGGCTGCCAGGACCCACATCCCAGTCCATTATCCTGCCCACCACCCACCTCTCCCTAAGTCCCTGCCTGGCTCTGTCTTCTGTGAACCTTCCACCTCTGATCTCTGGTGATTAGCTGAGGGGTAATGCATGCCCTCCCCCCCAGAGCTTGGACAGAAAGGAGGGGGCTTGCCGTGCACATGGCACACCCACGTTCAACCCTGGCATAGAGTCCCCTGAGCACTGTAAAGAGTAATGCCTGAGTGTAGAGCCAGGAGTAACCCCTGCACAATGCTGGATGTGACCCAAAAACAAAAATGGGGGGAAGTTAAAGCACAGGCCTTGCACATTCAGGCCCTGGGTGACTCCCCAGGACAGCATGACCGACCCCCACTCCCAAGCACTACCAACCCCACCTGATTCAGAGAGGCCCTCCGGAGCCCCCCCGCCTTTCTCTGAAGCTTCATTAAAACAAGTCAGGGACCCAAAGGGTTGGAGTGCATGCTTTGCATGCAGGAACATTTGTGGCTCATTCCTTCGCACCCCTCTCCAACACCTCTGAGAGTGATCCACAATCCCCCACAACCCAAACCAGCATCTCCCCAAACCAAAGCCAACACCAAAAACACAAAGATGGACTCGTTGCAATGAGAATCCTTTTTGTGTCTCTGGAGGCGGTCGCCAGCTGCCCCTCACCTTACCACCCCCATCCCCCGCTTGCCCCCAACAGGTGAGGTCTTCTACGTGGGCCCCGCCGGCCGCCTGACACTGGCCGGCGCGCGTGCGCAGTGCCGTCGCCAGGGTGCCACGCTGGCCTCGGTGGGGCAACTGCACCTGGCGTGGCATGAGGGCCTGGACCAGTGTGACCCGGGCTGGCTAGCCGATGGCAGCGTGCGCTACCCGATCCAAACCCCGCGGCGGCGCTGCGGGGGTCCAGCCCCGGGCGTGCGCACGGTTTACCGCTTTGCCAACCGCACTGGCTTCCCGGCGCCTGCAGCCCGCTTCGATGCCTACTGCTTCCGAGGTGCGCGGGGTGCATGGGGTGGAGAGCATGTCCAGAGGGTGGCCATACACAGAGCGAGGGTCCTGTGCTGACCACCTCCCCAAGAGTACCCCTGGGAGGGGGCACTACAACAGTGAAGGCACTTGCCTTCGTACTGCCAGGGTAAGCTTTGAGCACTGAGCCAGGAATGACCCCTGGGTGGTGGCCCTCTGCGAGACAGAGGCCACACCCCGCAATGGAAGGGTCCCTGTGGGTCACACCAAGAACACGCCCACAATGGGCATCCCTGACCCTGGAAAGAGGTCACAGAGCGGCTGGGTCCTCAAGAACAGGCACCTGGGTGAAGGCCACGCCCCCGTGCTGTGCTCTGATTTGGCTGCTGGACTTGCACTGAGCAAAGCCACGCCCCGAAGAGCCTGCTCGATGAGGCCACGCCCACAAAGGCCTTGCCCACAAACCTACCCTTGGAGGGAGCGGGCAGGTGTTCCCGGAGCCACGCCCTTAGGTGACCCTTGCTGGGGGTGCTACCTTTTGGCTACCCAGGAAGGGGCGGGCAGATGTACACTGCAGCTCCAGGACCCGAGAACCTCCGTCTTCGATTCTCCCTATGTTCCAAGGCCACGTGTATCCCTGCCCTTTCTTCCATCAGGCTCACCTATGCCTTGCCCATGAGTTGTGCGCTGGGGGTGGCAACTTCGGCACCTCTCTGGGTGGCGGGCGCGGGGTCCCAGAATCCACCTCCAGCACCACCGCAGGCAGGACTTCCCAGCATGTCAGGGCTTGACACGGTTGACACGGCCTCTTCCATCCCCCCTCCCCCTCAGCTCATCACCTGACACCTCCACACGGAGACCCAGAGCCCCGTTCTTCTGGGGATGAGGGGGAGATACTTTCTGCAGAAGGGCCCCCAGCCCGAGAACTGGAGCCCAGCCTGCCCGCAGAGGAGGAGGAGGAAGAGGAGGAGGAAGAGGAAGAGGAGGAGAAAGGGCTCCAGGAGACGGAGGTGGTCACCCCGGACTTCCGGGAGTTGATGGTGTCCAGTGGGGAGGAAGAACCCATGACGGTGCCTGAGAAGCAAGAGCTCCCAGGCACTCCCCACTCCACCCCGGGGGTCCCCACGCCGCCCTCCATGCTCTCCCAGGTGGCCGGGCGCGTGTGGCCAAGCAGTGTGGCCCCTGATGCCCACAGCGTGCAGGCAGCAGGCCCAGACACAGAAGAGACCCCAGCCAGCCCCCCGCCCAGGAAGAGGGGCCGTTTCAAGGGGTTGAACGGACGTCACTTTCAGCATCAGGAGCCCCAACAGGGGCCAGAGGGGGCGCTGGACGCTCCTGCCCCAGAGGCCGCGGGGAACTATGTGGAGCCCCCAAGGGCCACGGGAGCTGCGTCAGAGAGTGGCTGGAGCGAAGACCCCTGGGCCGTGCTGACCAACGAGGTGGAGGGCCCCAGATCTGGTGAGTCAGCCCCCCACAGAAGTTCCCGCGCACGCGCTCTGAGCCAAGCTCTGACCCCGCCTCCCCGCTCCCGCCCAATGCCCGCGGTGCGGGGCCAAAACTGATCCTTGTGCTTGGTTTTTACAGGCTCTGTTGGTGACAGGAGCCCCCCTGAGCCCTGGCTGTGGCCCCCCACTGGAGCCCCACTCGGCCCCCCAGACTCCAGTAGGGCCACTGACCTGCATCCAGAGGCCACCCGGGGCCCTGGTCTGAAGGTGGCCAGCCCCACCCCTACCTGGGCCCTCAGCCCCTCGGAAACATCGAGCCCTGCTCCTGGGGCAGTCATTTCTCCGGACCTCCCCATCGTGGCCATGCTCCGGGCTCCCAAACTGTGGCTCCTGCCACCCCCGCCGGCCTCAGTCACCACTGAGACCCACGGGGTGGAGGGGCCCAGTGAGGACATGGCCACTGCCTCAGAACCTGGGGCTGGCACCCAGGACCCTGTGGGTGCAGGCGGTCATTTCCTGTCACCCTCCTCTCGCCCAGCCAGCCCCAGTGGGACCACAACCTTAATGGCCCTCAGCCTGGAAGTGGGGGGCTCCCCAGCACCCTTGTGGGCAGATCTGGAACCTCCAGCTGAGGCCAGTCCAAGTCCCCTCAGGGCAGACTCTGGGAGTGAGGGGGGAACCAGCCCCCCAGCTCCTCTGGCTGGGCAGGTGACGGATGTCATCTCTAGCCCGGCTGCCTCTGATCCTGGAGTCCCCTCATCTCCCGCCCCCGTGGATGAGCTCTCACTTCCCACCCGAGACCTGGCGGACCTGCACCCCAACTCCACCTCCTCTGGAGGGCGTGGGGCATCCTTGATGCCCAGAGCCACCTTGCATTTGGGGCCTTGGACCACAGCTGCAGGGCCACCTGCTGGTTACAGTGGGGAACCGGGGTCCTTGATGCTGGCAGGCAGCCCAGGCCCCACACCGCGTGCTTCTGGGGCTGCAGACACACCCACAGGCACTTCCCCCATGTCCCTGGACCCGAGGGATGCAGTTGGGGTCCCAGTCATAGCTACAGCTGCTTCTTCAAGTTCCCCACCCCCCCTGGAGCTGGAGAGCCCTGAACCCCGGCCCCGGGGGACACAGGTTGTGCTGGGGACTGCAGGCCCTCTGCCCCAGGGCAGCCCCCCAGGGAAGCCGACCCTCCTTCCTCCCGACTCCACACGCACAGCGAGCTTGGAGGAGCCCACGTCTGCTTTCTCAGGGGACTCCCCTGGCACCCTGTTGCCTGCCTCGCTGAGCCCAGGGACCATGGAGTTGGATGTGCTGGCAGGAAGCCCCGATGTAGAGGGTTTCTGGGAGGAGACAGCCAGTGGCGAGGAGCTGGTCCCACTGGGGACCCCCACAAGCGGCAGTGCCCAGGAGGGTGAGTTGCTTGTCCGAGGTGGAGCCCAGAGCAGGGCGGCTGGAGAGGCCCGGATGGTCCCCAGAACCAACGCAGCCGCTTGGGAGAGGGAGGAGGTGGTGCTGGCCCAAGCATGGGTTTGGGGGTGATCTTAGCTCCCCAAGTCCTCTGTCAGCTCAGAGCTGGGCTGCTCAGTGCGGCCTCCAGCGAGTAGGAAGCAGGAAGAATCTGGGGGCAACCTTCTTGGTCCTTCTTTGTTTGCCCGTCAAGTTCTATCCTTCTTTGGGGGGCCACACTCGGCAGCACTCAGGGATCACTCCTGGCAGTGCTTTTGGGACCCTGGGCAGTGCCGGGAATCGAACCCAGGGTAGCCATGCACAAGGCGAGCGACTGCCCCACTCTGCTCTCACTGCAGACTGAGGGGCTTGGGCACAGGGAGGGGCCTGAACAGAGACCCTAAGTGGAACTGCCCAGGAGAAAGGGCTTTGTGATCGGCAAAGTGAGGGTGCAGTGTCCCTCCCTCACTGGGGGATGGGCAGGGACACCGCCCAGGACAGCAGCTCTGGGGGGACACAGGGTCCAGGCAGCCCCTGGCCGGGTTCTGGGTCTCTTCTTGCAGCCCTCACCCCTGCCACTGCCCCCTCCCTCCTTCAGGCAGCAGAAATGCTAATTAGGCCAAAAATAGCCTGAGCTGCAGAGAGAGACTGAGTCACTCCAGTCTGTGGGCAGGCGTCACCACCTCGGGCCACCTGGTGGGGCTCACACCTCCCAGGCATGTGCTGACACGTGCAGGGACTCATGGACTGGGGTCCTGCTGCCCCCCTCAGTCGCCTGGAGAGCCCAGACAGGAGGGAGCCCAAGATTCTGAGCAGAGACCCCAGAGCATCCGTCCCACCATGTCAGCTGCCCGTGACCTCCAAGCCCCTGGAAGTGGCTGGCGGGACGGAGAAAGCATGCACTTCTATTTTATTTGGGGGAGTTGGGGTCCCATATGGTGTGATAGGAGCTCCTCTTGGCTTTGTGCTCAAGGGTCACTCCTGGCGGTGCTTGGGGAAACTCCATGAAATATTGAGGGAGGGACCAGCACCTTCACCCTGTTCTGTGGCTCTGGACAGCTTTAGTTTCTTATGAGGCGCCCATCAAGGAGAAGCAGAAATGAATCTCAGGGCCAGAGAGATGACTCAGTGCTGTGGGTGCTGCCCTTGTTCACCATCCATCCCTGCTTTGATCCCCGCCACCACTTAGGGCTTCCTGAGCACTGCCGGAGGGATTCCCGAGAACAACCAGATTAGTCCCTGAGTCACTCCACCTGAGCCCAACACTGCCAGCCCAAGAGAAACATGGGTCGTAGGGACTGTGGCCACTCCATGACTCTGAGGATGGCGATTTCCTTCTCTGTGCCAGGGTCCCCCCACAGTGGCAGGGGGTGCTGCTCTGGCCAGGAACAAGGGTCAGTTGAAGGGGGGATATAGGTTCTCATCTTGGGCTCCAGGGTGGACCCCACAAAGCATCCAGGCCACCAGGGGTAGGAACAGGCACTGAAGTGGGAGAGGCTGGGGCTACAGGGCCTCCGACCAAACTGCCTGTCCTTCCGGCAGCGCCCCTGGACCCCTGTGAGAACAGCCCTTGTCTCCATGGAGGCACGTGCAGTGCCAACGGCACCATGTACGGCTGCAGCTGCGCAGTGGGCTTCGCCGGCGAGAACTGTGAGATCGGTCAGTGCCTGTATTGATCCCCCTTACCTGGACGAGGGTCCTGGTCCAGGCGCAGACTCCTCTGGCCCCTCCCCTTGCCCTGTCTCGAAGCTAACATGGGGTTTGCAACAGGCCGTGAAATGATAATGAGGGACCGGAGTGACAGGGTGAAAGGACAGTGGGGAGGGCAACCTGGGTTTGATCCCTGGCACCCCATATGGTCCCCCAAGTACCCCCAGGAGTGATCTCTGAGCACAGAGGCAGAAGCAAAATCTGAGCACCCTGGCTCCTGGCAAATACTCAGGTCCCGTGTCCCCCACCCTCCTTTTTTTTTTTCTTTTTGGGTCACACCTGGCAATGCACAGGGGTTACTCCTGGCTCTGCACTCAGGAATTACTCCTGGCGGTGCTCAGGGGACCATATGGGATGCTGGGAATTGAACGTGGGTCGGCCGCATGCAAGGCAAATGCCCTACCTGCTATGCTATTGCTCCAGCCCCTTGTGTCCCCACCCTCTGAGAAATCCTTCCCTCTCCCTCTTCGCTCCGGATGCTGCAACTCAGAGACCGACTGCCTTGTGTCTTGGAGCAGGGGGTCTGTACCCTGGATTCAGCTGCCCAGTGGGCACTGATGAATTGATATTAATGTTGGATGGTGGCTAGAGCAATAGTACATCCGGTAGTGCATTTGCCTACCGGCGATTACACGGCGATTCCCAGCATCTGATATGGTCCCCCGAGCACCGCCAGGAGTAATTCCTGAGCCAGGAGTAACTCCTGAGCATTTCTGGGTGTGACCCAAAAAGCAAAAAAAAAAAAAAAAGTCGGATGGGCTGAATCCCACTTCCGGCCCCACCAGAGGACTGCCCATGTCCACACATGAGTTCTAGCATTGTCCAGGGCTTCGGGACGCTGACTGGTCCTGGGCAGGTTTGCGGGTTCCTTGGAGTCGGGGCTCTGATGTCTGCCCTGCTGACCCTGCAGACGTGGATGATTGCTTGTCCAGCCCCTGTGAGAACGGCGGCACATGCATCGATGAGGTCAATGGCTTCGTCTGCCTCTGTCTCCCCAGCTATGGAGGCAGCTCATGCGAGAAAGGTGCGGCCCCTGGGGATGGGGAGGGGCTGGTCCCAACCCAACAAACGGGGAGGGGATAAAGGACAGGTGCTCCAGACACGACCTTGGCCTCTCCCATCTCTGGAGGCCGGTCATTGCTGCAATGGCTCCCACCCCTCCTCCGCCCAGACACTGAGGGCTGTGACCGTGGTTGGCACAAGTTCCAAGGACATTGCTACCGATACTTCGCCCACCGGCGGGCATGGGAGGACGCCGAGAGGGACTGTCGACGAAGAGCTGGCCACCTGGCCAGCGTGCACTCAGAGGAGGAACACAACTTCATTAACAGTAGGAATCTGGGAGGGGAGAGGCGGGACGGGACCCTGCTTGATGGTGGTGGGAGCAAAGGGGAAATGAGGTCCTGCACCCCACAGCAGGACCCCTGCTTCAGAGGTTGCAGCCTAGGGGTGGAGCAAAGGGACCCTGCTCTTGCCAGCCCCTGGGCGTGGCCGTGCCCACCCCAAGCCACACAGGGGTTCGGCCATATATTTACCACGCCCACCTACCAGGAGCCCCGGGTGTGGCCACGCCCGCCCACAGCGACCCCGCCCATGATTCCACTCTGCCCTGTAGGCTTTGGGCGTGAGAACACATGGATAGGCCTGAATGACCGGATAGTGGAGCGGGACTTCCAGTGGACGGACAACACGGCACTGGTGAGTGGGGCAACAGAGCCTCTTCCCTGCCAGCCACCCGCAAGCTGGGGTGTCCCCCTTCCTGGGGAGCCGAATTGCTCCTGGGGGATTCTGCAGAGGAGCCCCCCCAACCCCCACCCCGTATCCCAAGCCCACCCCACCCTCCTGGTCTCCCAGCCTGCAGATCTCAGCCACCACCGCTTCAGGGCTGCTGGTCTAGGGATGGAGCAAAGCCACGCACCCCACCACAGACACAGGCACCCAGGTGCCCTGTGTCTCCTCCCTGTATCCTGACCCCAGAACCCCTCAGAAACCACCAATCACTTTCTCTACCGCTATCCCATACCAGCAAGGTCGCAGGGACCTCATAAATTGAGGATAAGGGGCTGGAGCAACAGTCCAGCGGGGAGGGATCTTGCCTTGCAACCTCCGTGCCCCATGTGGTCCCCAGAACCCAGCCAGGAGTGAGCCCTGAGCGCAGATCGAGGTATAAGCCCTGAGCGTTTGCAGAGTGTGGACCCTAGAATATTGAGGATGAAATTCATAGGACACACAATGAGTCATTTTGTTGTTATTTTAAAAAAGATCTTTTCCACAGGTGGGGCTGGAGGAATAGCACAGCGGGTAGGGTTGCCTTGCACGTGACTGACCCAGGTTCGAATCCCAGCATCCCATATGGTCCCCTGAGCACCGCCAGGGGTGATTCCTGAGTGCAGAGCCAGGAGTAACCCCTGTGCATCGCTGGATGTGACCCAAAAAAGCAAAAAAAAAAAAAATCTTTTCCACAGGAGTGCTTGTCTTGCACACCACCAGTGTCTTATTTGATCTCTGGCACCATATGTGCCAGAGTAAGCCCTGAGCACCACCCCCCCAAAAATCTTTTCTTCCTGTGGGGCCATGTCAGAGGCCCTGTGGCAGTGGGGGTGGAACCCGGGCCACCTGCCCACAGGCAGGCCATGCTCTCTGCCACTGAGTCACACCCCCAGCCCACAGGGAGTTATTTCCAAACAGCACTGGGCACCATGGTAATATGGAGCAGTCACCACCTCCATTTAATTCCAGAACATTTCATCGCCCCCACAAGGAAGCCCTTTACCCAGGGACCTTTTTGTTTTTATTATTATTATTTTATTTTGCTTTTTTTGGTGATGCACAGGGGTTACTCTTGGCTTTCCACTCAGGAATTACCCCTGGCTGTGCTCGGGGGACCGTATGAGATGCTGGGAATCGAACCTGGGTCAGCCTCATGCAAGGCAAATGCCCTACCCGCTGTGCCATCGCTCCAGCCCCTGTTTTTATTATTTTGCTTTGAGATTGCGCTCAGGGGCCACTCCCAGCACTAAACAGGGACCCATGGTGTGCAGGGGATCGAGCCCAGGGCACCTGCATGCACTGCGTCTGCGCTCTGGCCTTAGCACAGCGGGGAGGGAGTTGGCTGTGCACATGGTCAACCTGGGTTCGATTCCCCAGCACCCCAGAGGGTCCTCTGAGCATCGCCAGGAGTGATTCCTGAGCGCAGAGCCAGGGGTGAGCCCTGAGCACCTCTGGGTGGGATAAATAAATAAATAAAAAATGAAGGCTGGAGAGGGGATGGTGGGGTAGGTGCTGGCCTCGCTCGCGGACAACCCGGTTAGACCCCCAGCACTGCAGTGGGCCTTAAGTGCCTCCCCCCTTCCCGCAGCAATATGAGAACTGGAGAGAGAAGCAGCCTGACAACTTCTTTGCCGGTGGGGAGGACTGTGTAGTGATGGTGGCGCATGAAAGCGGGCTCTGGAATGACGTGCCCTGCAACTACAAGCTGCCCTACGTGTGCGAGAAAGGCACAGGTATGCCCCCAAGCAACACGCAGGGACAGACACACAGACACACAGGGGCAGACACACTGGGATGACACAGGATGGACATGCAGGGACAGGCACATGGGGCAGACACACAGGGACTGACATGGGATGGACACAGGGACAGACACACATGAGGACAGACACACAGGGACTGACACACGGACACATGGGGGTAGACACACAAGGACTGACATAGGACAGACACACAGAGCAGACACACAAGGACTGACACAGGACAGACAGTGTCCATCTGCAGGAATGGACACACAGGGGCAGACACATAGGGACTGACACGGGATGGACACACAGGGGCAGACATATGGGATGGACACACAGGGAGGAACACACGGGGACAGACACACACAGGGCCCATCCCACACACAGCGATGCCGTGGGGCACAGAGAGCGTACCTACACCCTCTCCCTCCCTCCCCCATCTCCTACATGTGCTCCAAGGCACAGCTGCCCCCACATGTATAAGGACACAGGTGCGCCCACCTGCACTCACTGACCATCAGGTCATGGCCTCTGAGCATCAGGCTGTGTCCCCCACTCTCTAGCACAGGTACAGGGGTGCCCTAGGGGCCCGAGGGTCTGGGTGGAGGAGACAAAGCTGTGGAGTCCTGAGGGGTCACAGGGTGAGGGCCGTGGAGAGGGCCGCGTGTCCCCATCAGGACAGTCCCCCCCTCTCTGTGGGCAGTGCTGTGTGGACCCCCTCCGGCCGTGGAGAATGCCTCCCCCGTGGGTGCCCGCAAAGCCAAGTACAACGTGCACGCCACCATTCGCTACCAGTGCCACCCAGGCTTTGCCCAGCACCACGTGGCCGTGATACGATGTCGCAGCAATGGCCACTGGGAGCGGCCTCAGATCGTCTGCACGAGGCGTAAGTAGCACTGGAGGCAGGGAGGGCACCGCTCCCGCGCCCCCCTTCACCCCTGCGCCTTGACCTCTTCTCCCCTCAACGTCCCGCCCCCGCAGCCAGACGGTCCCATCGCATGCGGCGCCACCACGGCCACCACCCGCACCACCACCCACACCGCCACCGCCAGCCCGGCCAGGAGCGCAGGAAACGCCACGGGCGGCCTGAGGACTGGGACCCGGAGGGAGAGAACTTCTGCTGACGCGCCGCCCGGCAGAGCAAGCACAAGCTCCCGCACGCGGGCTCCGGAACCTTCTTTCCCAGGGCACTCAGAACCCAGAGAGCAACCAGAGGGCCCGAGTCCCGATCCCTGCCCCCGACCCCACTTTCTGTCCTTTGTACAAATCTTCCCCCCCCCCCCGCACCCCCCCCCCCGCCCCATCCCCCTCGTTCGCAGGTGCTCACGCGGAGGTCGCGCTACCCGAAGTTGGCGCTAGGGGAGCCCTGGAGCGAGGCCCCGCCGGGAGCCGCTTCTGCCACCCCTCTGGGCTCGCAGATGCCGGGGTAGAGCTGGCTGGAGCGACGGCCCTGTGCCTCGGCAGTGGGGGACTTCGGGGAGTCCCTCCAGTGACCCGGGCTGCCTCGGGGCCGCACCGCGTCCGCATTCCAGGTGGCTAACCGCCTTGTCGCAGGGCCCACCCCCAGGTGCCCTTGGTTAGGGCCGTGGAGCGGTGTGGACTCAGCGTCCCCTAACTCCCCCGAAAAAGGGCCGGTCCAGGGCTGCGGTTTGGTGGCTCGTTGGTGGGGGCTCCAGGAGGCGGTTTCGGGCTGGGCCAGCCCACAGTTCTTCCCCCTCCATCACTCAGGGAGACAACGAACCTCCATCCCGCACCCACAGGGTGCCCCGTTTTCTAGCTCAGCGCCCATCTCCCACCCTGCCAGCGGTACCCCTGTCCGAGTCCCCACCCCACCCCAGACTGGAGGGAAGGCTCACACTCTTCCTTAGCCCTAGCCTTGCCTCCCGCGCCATTGCGCAGCCTGGACGTGCGCCCCCAGGAGGAGAAGGAATAGAACTGCAGGCGGGAAGGTCCATCCTCTCCAGCGGAGTCTGGGCGAGATGTGGGACATGCCGAAGGGGCAGGGGCAGGGCTCGGTCCACCTGCCCGGTGCCCCAGCCCCGCGGCCAGCCCCAGAGCAGCAGCCTGGAGCACCTGGGGATGTATCCCAACCCCCCTGCAGTGGACGAAGGGGTAGTAAGGGGGTCGAAGGAGCACACCCCGCCTGCCAGGTCACATCCTGGGGGAGGCCAGCTTGGAGCAGAGGGTTGTCCGGTGGGGCCCATGCCAGCACCTGCCCCTGGCGACCGCACGGTCCATCCCTACATGACCGAGCGAAGTCTCCTCTGTTTGACTTCCAGTACTGTTCCAGGGGGTGAGGTGGGCGACCCCCAAGTGTGCTCTCCCCACCCAAGTGGACCCCTGACATGATCTTCCATCCTTCCCCGCAGTGACCACCCCTGTTTTCCCCGCATCTTGCCCAGGGACCTGCTTTGCGCATACCTTTTTTTTTGGGGGGGTAATGAAACTGTAACAATAATAATGCATCTTTCTTCATCCACCTCACACACAGACTTTTCTTCTATGGGGGGTCCTGATTCCTGCCCTTCTGGCCCCAGGCCAGCTCCACATGGGAGGGCAACCCCAGATTTTTTAAGTGGGTGGTTTGTCTTTTGTTCTCTCCTTGGGGTGTGAGTGCGTGTGCCTGCATGGCGCGTGGGAGCGTGTGCTCGGCGCACGCAAGCCTCCCTCCGCGCTCGTTTGCCATGAGCCACAGTGCCCCGTGAGTCTGTGGCAGATGTCACTGTGGACATGAATGTACTTCTTGGACATTTTAATAAAATTTTTTAACAGTTGGACCTACCTGTCCCCTCCTGACCCCTTTCTTCACTCACTCAGCCCATTCCCATGGAGCAGATATTCTGAGTTGGGTGTTTATGCTGGGTGCTTGGGGGGACAGCAGTGAACAGGAGAGACGGGTCCTTGGGAGGCAGTCACCAGGGTTGGCTTCTTAGAGGAGGCAGACTGCATCTAATGGTGGAGGGAAGCATTTCAGGCTGCAGGAAGAGCAGAGAGGTGCTTGCTGGAGGGAACTGGGTTCATTTGCTCGGTGGCCACCCGCAGTCTGTGCAATGGAGAGAGCTGAGGCAGGCAAGATTGTGGGCTGCATGGGGGACACACCGGACTGAAGAGCTGGGCTTCCTTCAAACACAGTGGCTGCGTGAGGTCAGTGACAGGATGAGCTTCTGACTGTGTGAGGCGCTTTCTGGGGGCTGGAGATAATTGCTTAGGGGTCAAGGCCTCATGGACCCCATTCCATCCCTCCCATCCCTGAGTACAGAGCGAGGAGTGATCCCAAAACACAGAGTCAGGGGGGAGCTCTGAGCACTGAGCCAGGAATGACTCAGGAGCACCACTCGGTGTGGTCCCCAAAACTGAAAAATACAAAAAGCCCCTACATATCAATGAGAGGAAACCAATCACCCAAAGCCAAAGGGGCACATGATGGAACAAGTTGACAGAAGGGATGTTGGCAGCTGAGCAGAGACATAGCACTGTAGCACTGTCGTCCTGTTGTTCATCGATTTTCTCAAGCAGCCACCAGTAATGTCTCCATTGTGAGACTTGTTGTTACTGTTTTTGTCATATCGAATACACCACGGGTAGCTTGCCAGGCTCTGCCGTGTGGGTGAGATACTCTCGGTAGCTTGCTGGGCTCTCCAAGAGGGGCAGAGGAATCGAACCCAGGTTGGCCACGTGCAAGGCAAACTCCCTACCCGCTGTGCTATCGCTCCAGTCCCAGAGATAGAGAGATAGGAAATAGGGCATAAACCACGAAGAGACTGGGCAGAGCGCTAGGACAGCAGGCAGGCACCAGCCTTGCACGCAGCTGACCCCACTGGCCCGGGTGTGATCCCAGCTCCATATATGGTCACCCGAGCCCCACCAGGAGTGATACCTAAGCAGAGAGCCAGGAGTAAGTCCTGAGCACCTCTGGGTGTGTCTCCCAAAAAATGATGGCTGGAGTGATAGAACAGTGGGGTGGGCACTTGCTTTGTTCTATCCTCAGCATCCCATAGGGTCCCCTGAACCAGGCAGGATGAACCCGGAGTGCAGAGTCAGGCAACAGCCCAGAGCATCACTGGGCGTGGCCCCTCCCTGCAATCAATCAATCAATCAATAAAAAGGGTGGCTTTGGGGCCAGAGAAATAGTACAGCAAGGAGGGCATTTGAGGCCGACCCGGATTCAATCCCCGGCAACACATATGATTCCCCAAGCACCACCAGGAGTAATTCCTAAGTGCAGAGCCAGGAGTAACCCCTGAGCATCGCTGGGTGTGACCCAAAAAGCAATAAATAAATAAATAAAAACGGTGGCCTTGAGGAGCTCAGAGATGGCAGTGGACATGGATGTGGACTGAGAAGGACTGGCTGTTTGGATGACCACTGCAGGGAAGGCCAGAGAGGAGAGTGGTTAGCGCCGCAGATAGTAAGACAAGGGTCTGTGTCCCAGCAGGAAGTGCTTCCTCAACTCTCGTGCTGCTCATAGAGGACACTGTGTGCTACAGTAGCTCCCACAGGAGCTCAAAGGACCAATTGGTACTGGCAACAAAGCCTGGACTCCTGCACGGCCAGCATTCAACTGAGTCTGCTGGGCTACTGCCCAGGCCCCTGGTGGGGGTTGTGAGCATACCCATGGTGGGAGGGGTTGCCCCTTTCTCTAGGAGGGAAAGATCATTATCAAGTGGTGAGTTTGGACTCCTTGATCAAACCAGTCCTAAACCCCATCTCCAATTTCACTTGCTTATATGTACAAGAACACTATATAAAGGGCAGCAAAAGATGGGGAGTTGTCCAAATGGGTACTCTAGGTGGTACTTATTAAAAGGATGGGCCAGCCAAACAACTATTCTGTCTACCTTCTAACAAAAGGGTGAGGGGCTGAAGTGATAGCACAACAGGTAGGGCGTTTGCTTTGCACGTGGCTAACCCGGGTTCAAATTCCCAGCATCCCATATGGTCCCCCAAGCACCGCCAGGAGTAATTCATGAGTGCATGAGTCAAGAGTAACCCCTGTGCAATGCCGGGTGTGACCCAAAAAGGAAAGAAAGAAAGAAAGAAAGAAAGAAAGAAAGAAAGAAAGAAAGGAAGAAAGAAAGAAAGAAAGAAAGAAAGAAAGAGTGATCTTTATGATGGAAATAATCTCAACTACATTTTTTGTGTTTTTTGTTGTATTTGTCTTTGGTCACACCCAGTGGCACTTAGGAATCACTCCTGGTGAGGCTTGGGGGACCCTAAGGGATACTGTGGATTGAACCCAGGTCAGCTGTGTGCAAGCAAGCGCCCTCCCCACTGTACTATCGCTCCTCACACATATTAATAAGGAAAATAGTTACTTTAAAATAAATGATGGCACAGGAATGTGAGTAACAGCACTGTTCTCAGATGCCTCTAAGAGGAGGGACAATCCAGATAAGCACCCAAAGACGAACAGGTAAACAATGGGGCCCACTCTTAGAATGGAATATTCTTCAGCCACAGAACAGAACAAACTCCTGACACAGAGATGAACCTCGGGAGCTTTATGCAGAGTGAGACACGCCAGACACAAAGGACACATTTTGTAAGATTCCATTTATAGCAACTATCAAGACAGGGGATCCACAGAACAGAAAGTGGATCAGAAGTTGCTGGGGCGTGAGGCAGGCGGGGGAGGAGGTGCTGACGGGGAGGAGGTCTGGGGGAGAGAAACGGTGGAAAGGATCAGAGGCACCGGTTAGGTTACCCAGTGCGGTGAACATAGAAAATGTCACTCAGCCTTCAGCCACTGCAAAGCGACTCGCACAGGGGCAGGAAGACAGCGGGGATGGTGCCCGCCTTACTTTAACCCCCCTCTGGTTTAATCCCCAGCACCCTATATGGTCTCTCAAACCCCGCCAGGAGTGGTCCCTGAGCTCAGAGCCAGGAGTAAACCCTGAGCATTGCTGGGTGGGGTCCCCATGCCTAAATGATTCCTAAGGAGGCCGAAAGCCAGCCCAAAGGGAAGGCTGGCGCTGCACGGCTAAGAGCCCCTAGCCCCTCGGAAAGCGCAGCGGTTGACAATCCCTGGACCCTGGCGAATTGTGTTCTGGGTGGTTTTCTGTGTGGCTGTGCTGGCAAGGAACTCAGGCAGGGCCTTCTTGATGAGTTCCACACCCAGCCATGGGAATTCGCCCCTGTCATCTGTGCAAACGGGGCCAATATTTCCATGTGTCTGCTTGAAGGAACTCAGAAAGTCTCCAGGAGCACGTGTGAGAAATCTTGGAGCTTCCGGGAACTAAACTATGTGAGGCTCTGGGTTCAAACGCGCTGTCCTCTCTCCCCCTGACCCCTCCTCCAAAAAGGGGGGGCAAAAAGGGGAGGCTAAGAGTTGCCTTAATGAGCTGCAACATACTTTGCTCGCTGGAGGCCTGGGTTCGAGCAGGGCACCACGTGATTCCTAAGCACCTACCTGGCCCAAACTAAAGCAAACAGCAGTCAAAAAGAATCTGTTTAAAAAGAAATAAATACAGGGGGCTGGAGTGATAGCACAGCGGGTAGGGCGTTTGCCTTGCACGCGGCCGACCCGGGTTCGAATCCCAGCATCCCATATGGTCCCCCGAGCACCGCCAGGAGTAATTCCTGAGTGCATGAGCCAGGAGTGACCCCTGTGCATCGCTGGGTGTGACCCAAAAAAGAAAAAAAAAAAAAAAAGAAAGAAATACAGGATTCGGGGAGGGTTACTAGCCCTCAGCTCGTAAACCGGGTCCTATGCCTGCCCCGCAAGCCCCAGAGTGACAGCCTGACAGAGGGACAGGGGGATGGCCCCCTCCTTTCACAGGCCCGTCCAATTCTAGGTCCCATTGGTCAGTCTGGGTCTCACCCTGAACCAATCAGGGCTGTTCAGGAAGAGGTGCTGCAGCTCTCATTGGCTCAGCTAGAAGGATCAACTTCGGTGCCGGTTCCCAGGCTGCTGTGCCCAGGGGGAGAAGGAAGAATACAGTCCCGCAGGGCAAAGGTCAGGCCATGACCCCCCGCTTCCTCACCCACTCATCTCTACACACGTGGCCAAAGAAGCAAGATCCAGATGGACCCTAGCATTTAACCAAAGGCCGGACAGCCCCAGCAGGAAGTGTCTTCTGGACATGTCACATTCAAGGGGTTCAGCCCGGCACCCACTTCACTCATCAATGCAGGCCGTACACGTTGCCCCCACGGTTGCTCCAGAAATGGGGACATCCCAGCCACCCCAAGAAGCTCATGCAACATCCCAGCCCCCCAGAGGATGACAATGCTGCTCAAGGGCCAAGAAGGGCGAGACAGATG